>NC_138175.1:7163784-7763784 GCF_964165515.1 Mesoplodon bidens
GATTTCCAGGACTTGGGCCACCGCCTACTTTTTGGCTTTTTATGGTCTGCCTCAGAACTATTATGGCGTCAGTGGGTGTGTCATTTAGCTAATGTATTACAGTGAGCGTATAATGAGGCTGAAGTTCCACTGGAAGTTGAATCTTCTGCCATCTTGGGCTTAGTCTGTTCTAACCAGTTTTACGTCATATGCTCAACGTCTATGTCATTCTTTTCAAGTTTGTGCCCTGCCCCCTTCCCTTCTGTCTCACTATTCAACCAACAGAGTTCACAGGGGCTGCAAGGTAGGAAACCACAACTTTAATGGGAAGCTCGAGATTCCCTTTCATTCCAAGACTCTTAACATTTCCCACTGATTTGCCTACATGGCCTCATTCTTCCAGTTACGCATGCTTAACACTCTGGGCATGCTCTTTCCATGGCTGTGCATTTTTTTGCTAAAATAATCAAATATGCCAGTAGGGCTAAAGGAAACAAAGCAGAGCCACAGATAAGACATTTTCCCCGGTGCATAAAATGCAAAGGGGCTCTTAGCAGTGATGGCATGCTGGACGTCCAGGAGCACTGGGGAGATGTCCATTACAGAGTAGGTTTGCAAGAACATGAGAAAATTGCGTTCCCTAAGGATATAATCCTGGCCGTAGTCCTCTTGCACGTCAGGGGTGAGGTGGTCCAGGATGTTTTTCTCCAGCTTGTCCCACATGTCACTCGTGCCTGTGATGTCTGAGATGCAAGAAAAAAAAGAGAGGCTCAGATGCTGGAAAGGCTAAAACAGGCATGTCCTACCCCTAATTGGGAAGAAGGCCCTTGTGAATTGGCTTCTGTTGGGAAGGACATTCTCAAATGCCTTTTAAAGTATGTGCTTTATAATGGCACTTCTATTCTTTTAAACATACATACAGAACAGTGCACAGATGAATAGGTTTCCACAAACCGAATAGCTCATGTAACCAGCACCCAGACCAAGAAAAGGACAAACCAGCCTCGGCCACCTTCCCAGGAGCCACTGTCAGATGAATAGAGTAGAGTAGCTTTGCCTGACTTTAGATACATGCATACATGGATGCATGTATTGTGTAGTCAGTAGCTTTCCATTCTGTAAATATGCCATAAATTGTTTATCTATTATACTATGATGGGCGTTTGGGTTGTTTTCAATTTGAGGCTCTTACGAATAGTGCTGCCACAAACATTCTAGTACATATCTTTTCATGACTATTATATACAATATAAAATATAATGTATATAATATATATTATCTATACAATATGTATATACCTACATATATACATACACATATAATTTTTAAAAATATAGCAGTAACGCCTGCTTCTGTGTATAAAATTAAATATATAACGTTGGGAGTTCCCTGGTGGCCTAGTGGTTGGGATTCTGGGTTTCCACTGCCATGGCCTGGGTTCAATCGCTGGTCAGGGAAGTTCCCACAAGCCATGTGGCCAAAAAAAGGTTAAAAAAATATGTAATGTTGAGCATCATGCTATCATTTTTTTTTAAGTCTTTCTTGAATTTGTGACAGTGTTGCTTCTATTTTATGTTTTTGGTTTTTTGGCCCCAAGGTGTGTGGGATCCTAACTCCCTGACCAGGGATCAAACCCATACCCTACCCCTCCCATCCCCCCAACCCTGCCCCGGCACTGGAAGGTGAAGTCTTGACCACTGGACCACCAGGGAAGTCCCTCATGTTATCTATTTAATAAATATAATTTTAATTTCATTTTAAATAATACATTAAATTTTAACATAAATTATATGTGATTAAATATATAACCACATATTTAATATAGAAGTAAATTCTTGCTTATATAAAATCTAATAGTATCTATATATTTACTTTAAAATATAGTAGCAATGGCTGCTCATTATATAAATAATGAATAATAAGGAGATGCATATGTTTTTAAAATTATTCTCCTCTGAGGAAACTTACAGTATTGTGTGTCATTCTACACTCCCTCCTTGCTCATACAAATATATAGATATGTTTGGCTTTGGCTTAATTTTATTTTACCAGGAACACACAAAAAGGATCATACTATAAGTATTTTCCAGGAATTTGCTTTTTTGTTTGTTTGTGGGTTTTGTTTTTTGTTTGTTTGCTTAGTAATGAATCACAGACCTGCCTCCTGGTCAATGGCTATAGTTTTAAACCAGAGCAGCAGAATTTTCCATTGAGCAGCTTTTAGTCACCATTTCTCTATCAAAGGACTTGCCAGTCGTTCCTAGGTTTCACCATTTCAGGGAACGCTGCCGTCACCAGCTTTGCACAATGTATCCTTTTGTTTTTCGGCGTTCACTTCTTTAGGCTACAGTCCCCAAAGGGTGGCTGTCTGGTCAAAAAACACATTCATTTTGAATTTTAATAGCTAGTGCCAGATTACTTTCCAGAAAGGTTGCAGCAACCCACACTCCCTCCCACAAAGTGTGTGATTGCTCAGGGATTGCTGTGGGGATGAATCTTTGCTAGCTTGGGTGACTCCTGGATACCAGGACTGCAGGGGAGCCTCACTATGAAATGTAAGCCAGTGAAATCCAATTATACTCATGGAAATGCAAAGGGAGTTTCAATCGCTCATTTCTCTTTATGAAGGCATGACCATACTCAAAGAAATGATTACCCTGACAGTTACTACTCCAGAGGCTTCTGCATCTTAAAAAACATGTTTGCATGGACTATTGTTCCTCCAGCTACTTCTGCCCCAGTCTCTACTCTCACAGGGGATTCCTTTTCCTCTCGACTTCCTCCCTCTTTAAACACCTCATGGACTTTCTAATCACTCTTGTGCCTACCCTGTCCAAAATCCCCAAAACCCTCTTTATTGATGACAAAGCCACCACCCTTTTGTCAGCCTTCATCTGCCAGTTTTTTTTTTTTTTCTTTTTGCGGTATGCGGGCCTCTCACTGTTGTGGTCTCTCCCGTTGCGGAGCACAGGCTCCGGACGCGCAGGCCCAGCGGCCATGGCTCACGGGCCCAGCCGCTCCGCGGCATATGGGATCCTCCCAGACCGGGGCACGAACCCGTATCCCCTGCATCGGCAGGCGGACTCTCAACCACTGCGCCACCAGGGAGGCCCATCTGCCAGTTTTGACACACATTTGCCCATCCCCTGCCACTTCGGGGCTACACACAATAAAACTGGCAAGATGACATGGATCCAAATCCCATCTCTGCCTCATATCAGCACTGTGGCTTGAGAAATTCCTTAACTTCTCTGAGCCTCGGTTTTCTACCCATAAGATGGGAATATTATAATGCCTACCTCATAGGTGAGGATAAAGTGAGATTGTACACAGAAAGTCTTAAAATCTGCGAAGCGTGCAATATGCTTGAGCTAGTTTTTATTGCAGGGTACCCAAAAAATCTGATATGTTTCCCTGAATGTCTTCAGGAGTTCTTTGTGTCCCTAAAGATTCCTTTCCTCATCCCCCACTTCAAATGTCATTCTCCAAACTTAAGTCCTCAGCCCTCCACCATCTGGCCTCTTGCCTTTAGAGAGACCATCAAATATCAGCTTTAAACTGAGGACATCCTGATATAAAAGAAAGAACCAGGCTCTGCACCTAGGGATCTGGTTTCAAATTCCCCACCATCGTGGTGTCACAGATGTCCATGCTGAGCTATATATTACCCATCCTACTTCAGTGTCCTCACCTGATGAATGATGTCAATTAAACCTACTCCTCAGGGCTGTGATGCAGATTAAGACATATATGGAAAGGATGGGAGTAAAATTGGAATGATAATTAAGGAAACAATGTGGAATTATCCAATGAAGTTGAAGATAATTAAAATCTATGATCCAGTCATCCCATTCCTGGGTATATGTCATAGGAAAAATCACACACACATACGCCACAGTAGGTGTGCCAGAAGGTCCACAGCTGAATTGTTCACAGTTGTCCAAAAGTGACCCAAATATCCCATCGATAGTAGAAAAATTGTGGCATATTCACAGAATACTAGCAATGAAAATGAATGAACTACAGCTACACACAATATAAATGAATTGTGAAAACATAATGTTTGGTGAAAGAAGCCAGACGCAAAAAAATACATACACATTGATTCCATTTAAAGTTCAAAAACCACTAAAGCCAAACTATTGTTTGGGGATGCATGTATGCATGGAACATTGTCAAGAACAGCAAATAAATGAATGTTACAAAAAGTATGACAGGTTACCTGTTGGAGGGAGGAGAGGGCTAAAACTGGAGAGGACCATGTGAGGGCTTCTGAGAGCTGGCAATGTTTTATTTTTTGATCTGGATGTTAAGTACATGAATTTTTATGATATTGATAATTTATTAAACTATGTGTGTATATGATATATTTCTCAATTTAAAAAATAAGATCAACAATATCAGGAAAGAATGTAAGGAAAATGGCTAGTGCCTGGTAAGAACGGCTGCCCAAAATGCTAGCTAGCTATGACAATTTCAGTGAGTCCTTGAAACTGTAACTTAACTGCAGGGTTGTTCTCTGGTCCAAAGAGAATCTTGTATCTGTGTGTTGGAAGTCTTCGTTGGCTGTGTCACCAAACTCTCAATCCTCCTGCCCGGTTCAGATTCAAATTCATCATTCTCCCCTTCCACTAGCTGTCAGGCAGCTTTTTGTGCTCTGTCTCTCAGGCTGCCATATTCGGCATCATCTTTGACCCACCCTCCTTTCCCGTCAACTCCCCTCAACTCTCCTACCTGCCCAGGGAGTCCCCAAGTTGGAAACCCCTCTCAAGACTTCACCTTCCCTCCATTCCTACTGCCCTGGTCCCGCCTCTCAACCTGAGTGGCCCAGGTCTCTTTCCCTTGGTTTTCTTCCCAGATGAGCCCTTTCACCGAGTCTTCGTGCTCCTCCTGGACAACTCTGGGAGATCCTGGCTGCTAAATGCTTCAAGACAAAGTTCTGCTTTTCTTTTAGATTTTTATCTGGTGCATTTGGGTTAATATTCAGACCTCTAGGGTTTGTTCTTTAGTGTGTTAGGCATCCCTCCCAGTGTGTGGTCTTTTATTAGATATGCTCTTTTACATCTTCATTTAGATCACCAATTACTTGGTTGATGACCCAGAACTAAGGACTGAGCCATGGGGGTCGTCTACATCTGCTCAGAGTCCAGAAATTCAGGGAGCGGAGAGGAGAGGATGGCCATCTCCTCCCTGGATAGAAGGATATGGGTCATGTCCTTCAGAGGGGAGGAGGTTGTGTTTGAAAAATACATAACATCAAAACTTAATTCCTTGGTGAAAGGAGGCAGGGGAGCAACCGTACATTGCAAAACCTGGCACCTGCCCCTCTATGCTTAGAAGCCCACCCATCCCAACCCCTCTTTGGTCCACCACTGAGGGGTTTGGCTTGAACTCTGTCAAAACAAAGGACCTTCAGCATCCCTTCCAGAATGAATATTGCAGGGCTCTTGGGCTCAGACACCTACTTGTTCGGAAGCCTCCAGGCTGGATGACAGAGACTTTAACTCCCCATTTGGATAGCTCTTGTCTCATGACTGCTGAAAACATGGTCAGAGCTGCCTTGGATGAGCTATAGGCTGCCATCTTCTCCATTGGAACCCCTCCTATGGGAATAATGGGAGAAAAAAAAATCAGGTCTGATGTTTTCATTTGTTCATCCACTAAGTATTTAGATGGCACCTACTTCATGCCAGGAACTGGTATCAGTGGTGACTAAGGCAGAGAAAGGAAGACAAAGGCCCTCTGTATGCAGGTGAACGCATATTCTTGGTCACTCATTGTCTGGCTTCCTTTGCTTTTGCTTTCCATGCCTAGTTCATCACAGCTGGTCCAATGGCAAACCAAGTATAAGGCTCAATCTCTCCCAGCTTCTAAGCTAAATGTGATTTAGGTGGGATAAAGAGCATCTGCCCCAGCCTCTGACCTTCCAGTTTGGCCAACCTACATTCTGAGATTCTGGGTGGACATATCTTTGGGGAAGTGGGGGCAGAGTGGGCACTGTTCTCTCCATTACAGAACTTATAGTTGAACAAATTGGGTTTAATACTTGTTGCAACAAGGAGTAACACGTGCCATAGGGAACCATGGAGCATCTCTGTAAGAGGGTATGAGCAGTCAGAATGGCTGTCATCAAAAAGTCTATAAAGGGCCTCCCTGGTGGCGCAGTGGTTGAGAGTCCGCCTGCCGATGCAGGGGATACGGGTTCGTGCCCCGGTCCGGGAGGATCCCATATGCCGCGGAGCGGCTGGGCCCGTGAGCCATGGCCGCTGAGCCTGCGCGTCCGGAGCCTGTGCTCCGCAACGGGAGAGGCCACAGCAGTGAGAGGCCCGCATACCGAAAAAAAAAAAAAAAAAAGTCTATAAGTAAGAAATGCTGAAGAGAGTGTGGCAAAAAGGGAACCCTATTACACTGTTGATGGGAATGTGAATTGGTGCAGCCACTATAGAAAACAGTATGGAGATTACTTTAAAAACTAAAAAAAGAGCTACCATACGATCCAGGTATCCCACTCCTGCATATGTATCCAGAAAAGATGAAAACTCTACTTTGAAAAGATACATCATACACCCCAATGTTCACAGTAGCACTATTTACAATAGCCAAGACATGGAAACAACCCAAGTGCCCATCAACAGACAGTTGGCTTAAGAAGCTGTGGTATATACATATACCATATATATGAAATGGAATAGTACTCAGCCATAAAAAATAATGAAATATTGCCATTTGCAGCAGTATGGATGGACCTGAGACTATTAGTGAAGTAAGTCAGACAAAGACAAAATTATATATCACTTATAGGTGGGATCTAAAAAATACTACAAATGAATCGATATACAAAACAGAAACAGACTCACAGACATAGAAAACAAACTTATGGTTATCAAAGGGGAAAGCAGGGGGAGAATAAATTAGAAGTTTGGGATTAACAGTTACAAGCTACTATACATAAACTAGATAAGCAACAAGGGTTTATTGTATAGCACAGAGAACTATATTCAATATCTTGTAATAACCTATAATGAAAAATAATCTGAAATATATATATGAATTACTTTGCTGTATACCTGAAACTAACACAATATTGTAAATCAACTAAACTTAAAAAAAAAAAACAACTCAGTAGACAAATTAGATGGTAGTTCAAACACAGTTGAGAATTTGTTACCTAAAAGCTATATCTGAGGAAATCACTAGGGATACAGAGAAAGTGGAAAATAGGAAAGAGAGGTATGGTAGGCAGAATAATGGTCCCTCAAAGATGTCCAGAGATGTCTCTGGAACATATGAATATGTTAGATTATATGGAAAAGGGGGAACTGAGGTTGCTAATCAACCTTGAGATCATGAGCTTAGCCTGGATTATCCAGGTGGGCCCAATGTAATCACAAGGGTCCTTATAAGTGAAAGAGAGGAGAGAACGGTGTTGGAATGAGAGAGATGGCCCGATGTTGCTGCTTTAAAGACAGAGAAATGGGACCATGAACCAAGAATGCAGGCAGCCTCTAGAACCTAGAAAAGACAAGGAAATGGATTTGCTCGTAGAGCCTCCAGAAGGAATTCAGCCCTGCCAAAACACTGGTTTTAGCCCAGTGAGACTCATTTCAGACTTCTGGCCTGTAGAACTGTAAAATAATAAATTGGGGGTTAAAAAAAAAAGAGGGTGGGGCTTCCCTGGTGGCGCAGCGGTTGAGAGTCCACCTGCCGATGCAGGGGACACTGGTTCGTGCCCCAGTCTGGGAAGATCCCACATGCCACGGAGCAGCTGGGCCTGTGAGTCATGGCCGCTGAGCCTGCGCATCCGGAGCCTGTGCTCCGCAACGGGAGAGGCCACAGCAGTGAGAGGCCCGCATACCGCAAAAAAAAAAAAAAAAAAAAAAAGAGGAAGGACTTATTCTAGGGCTGGGGGCAGATGCTCTTTATTCCACTTGAATCACATTTCTTTTAGAAGATGAGAGAGATTGAGCTTTAAACTGCATCTCTCATTGGACCAGCTGTGAGGGATGAGCTATGGAAGGCAGAAGCAAAGGAAGCCAGAAAAGTGGTGTGACCTTACTTGGAATAAGGTTCTCTGCAGACGTAATTAAGGTACAAATCTCAAGATGAGACCATCCTGGATTAGGATGGGTCCTAAATCCAATGATGGCTGTCCTTGTAAGAGACAGAGAAAGAGAAGACACAAAGAAACAAGGGAGCAGACCATGTCAAGATGGAGACAGAGATTTGAGCGATGCTGCCACAAGCCTAGGAATGCCTGGGGCTACAGAAGCTGGGACAGGCAAGGAGGCGTTCTCCCTTACAGCCTTCAGAGCGAGGCGGCCCTGCCAGCACTTTGATTTCAGAACTTCTGACCACCAGAACTGTGACAGTATAGATTCCTGTTGTTTTAAGCCACTAATTTGTTACGGCAGCCCTAGGAAATGAATACGGGTGTGTTCCTGGTGTCCTTTCACTGGAAGACACGAGATTATGAAAGGGTTCAGAGCACTCAGGAGACCTCATGGGGAACCCAGGATGACTGAGCCCATGACATTAAGGGTCCCAGGTTTGGCAAAGATTTCCCTGGTCAAAGAAGCATCCACTGGCTGAATTGATAAATAAACTGTGATACAGCCGTACAATGGAATACAACTCAGCCATTAGAAGGAATGAACTTGATACACACAACAGCATGGATGAGTCTCAAAATAATCATGGTGAAAGAAAGAGCCGGACAAAAAAACAGTATGTATTTTATGATTCCATTTATTTATAATTCTAGAAAATGCAAACAAATCTATAGTGATAGAATGGATCAGTGGTTACCTGCTGGGGGGCCAGGGTATGTGTTAGAATGGGGGACAAGGAAGTCTGGGGAATGAAGGTCATGTTCACTATCTTGATTGTGGTGATGGATTCCTAGGTACATATCTATGGACCTTGAGGGCATTATGCTAAGTAAAGTAAGTCAGACAGACAAAGACAAATACCATGGGTTCTCCCTTATATGTGGAATCTTTAAAAAAAACTACAGGGCTTCCCTGGTGGCGCAGTGGTTGAGAGTCCTCCTGCCGATGCAGGGGACACGGGTTCGTGCCCCGGTCTGGGAGGATCCCACATGCCGCGGAGCGGCTGGGCCTGTGAGCCATGGCTGGTGAGCCTGCGCGTCCGGAGCCTGTGCTCCGCAGCGGGAGAGGCCACAGCAGTGAGAGGCCCACGTACCGCAAAAAAAAAAAAAAACACTACAAAAAACGCTAACTCATGGATACAGAGAACAGATTGGTGATTACCAGAGGTGAGGGGTGGGGTGCTGGGGAAATGCATGAAGGAGGTCAAAAGGTACAAACTTCCAGTTATAACATAAATACATTCTGAGGATGCAATGTGCAACATACTGACTATAGTTAACAATACTGTGTTGTATATTTGAAAGCTGGTAACAGTAAATTTTTTTTATAAATTTATTTATTTATTTATATTTTATATTTTTGACTGTTGGGTCTTTGTTGCTGCGCATGGCCTTTCTCTAGTTGCGGCGAGCGGGGGCTGCTCTTTATTGTGGTGTGCGGGCTTCTCATTGCGGTGGCTTCTCTTGCTGAGGAGCATGGGCTCTAGGTGCATGGGCTTCAGTAGTTGTGGCTTGTGGGCTCTAGAGCCAGGCTCAGTAGTTGTGGCGCTCGAGCTTAGTTGCTCCATTGCATGTGGGATCTTCCCAGACCAGGGCTCGAATCCCGTGTCCCCTGCATTGGCAGGCAGATTCTTAACCACTGTGCCACCAGGGAAGTCCAAGAGAGTAAATCTTAAAAGCTCTTATCCCAAGAAAAAAAATTGTAACTGTGAGGTGATGGATGTTAACTAACCTTATTGTGGTAATCATTTCGCAACGTATACATATAGCAAATCATGTGGTACACCTGAAACTAATACAATGTTATATGCCAATTATAGCCCAATAAAACTGGGGGAAGGGAATATAGGCATTGAAGTAGAGATACCTAGCATAGCTAATGTCAATTATCATCATTATTCTTACATGATTATTAAAGCTTTGGTCTGGGACTTCCCTGGCGGTCCAGTGCAGTGGGCACGGGTTTCATCCCTAGTGGGGGAACTAAGATCTCACATGCCGCGTGCGGTATGGCCAAAGTGAAAAAAAAAAAAATTTGGTCTGGCTCACATAACTTCCGTTTGAGAAAAACTATCCTTACCTCCCTGTCTTTGTAGGAAGGCTGTCAGTCAATGGTTCTGTCCTCATTCAGAGAGGCAGCCTGACTGATCATAATACCCCACCCCCTGGACCCGGAGATTGGTTTGGGGCTGGCCACGTGACCTCAGCTGAGCCAGAGTCCTGATCTAGATCGTGGAAGGGAGATGCTTTCATGGTTTATTCCTGGCTACTTAAGTGTGATAATGGTGCAACACCGGCACTCCCAGGGGCCATTTCTGCCCCCACACAGGAGAAGAGAAGCAAAGGGACGCAGAGGAGCGAGAAGGGAGTTGAGAAAGCTGGAGGTGGGAGTTGAGAAAGCTGGAGGTAGGGGTTGAGGATGGAAACGGGGAGTGTAGGTGGGGGAGGGTTACGATGGCTCGAAACTTGGCTGCAAACAGTCGGTGAGCTAATCAACTCCTTCTCCCTTCTTTAAGTCAGTCTGAGGTTTGGGCCTGTCACTTAAAAGGAAGAGTCCTGAGGCTTAACTGGTGAAATTTCAGTATAGTATCTGGCATCAAACATTCAGCTCTGGTTCCCAGCTTGTCACGTAGGACCAGCTGATTCTTATTTAAGTGATTTGTAGTTTCACCAAATCTTAAGAGTTCAAAATCCAATTCCTTCCTTTGACTGGGGAGAAGGGCCAAAGAAGTTAAAGCAACTTGTTCAAAGTTTTAACCCAGTCTGTGTGGTTAGACTATTCTCATTTCTCCACGGTTTTTAGAGGTGAGGTGAGCTTGGCCAGTTGGAAGGAGGGTTAGCAGAGGGCAGCAGTTAAAGAGCCAGCTCTGAAGCCAACACTGCCTGTGTTCAAATCCCAGCTCTGCCATTGATTAGGAAAAGCAGTTAAAGTTAGGAAAACCAGTTTATGTTTATGTGCCTGTCTTTTAATCTGTAAATTAAGAATAATGATAATACATGTATCACAGGGTTGTTGTGAAAGTTAAGTGAATTAATATATTAGAACAGTGTTTGACACAAAGTAAGCTCCCTATTAGACCTTCCTATTATTTGCCAAGGCACTGGGATTTTTAAAAGCTCCCCCAGGTGATTCCAACAGGCAGATAGGGTTGTTAAACACTTCTAGAGAACATCTATGATTTTTTTCCATTTATTTCTGTCCTCTGGACATGTAAATATTAATACAGCTTGGGCTCTGGAAAAACTGAGATCTCTGTTTTGGTCGTGGAAGTTGTGATCTCAGAAGTTGGATAGTGACCTGGCAGTGCTGTTTGATCCTTGATCCAAGTCTCACAGATGTGGGGCATAAGGTATGTTGTGTTTCAAGAGACTGAAATTAAAAGAGACTTTCTAGTGCTATGCTGGAAGAAAGTTTTTTTGTTTATATGTTTGGTTTTGCTTGTTTGTTTTTGAGCTACATATGCCTTGGTCAAAATGTATTTCCTTTAAATTATGTTGAGTGAAAGCTGGTGTCAAAAGGTTGCATACTGTATGATTCCATTTATATAATATTCTTGAAAGAAAATTACAGAGATGGAGAACAGATTCGTGGTTGCCAGGAGTTGGGGATGGGGTGAGTGTGTGGATGTGGCCATAAAAGGGGTATCTCAGGATCGTTATGGTGCTGGAACCATTCTGTATTTGATTGTGTTCATAGTTACAGGAAGCTATACATAGGATAAAACTTCACAGACCTATAAACACACATAAATGGGTGCAGATATAACTGGTGAAATCTGAATAAGTTCTGTGCATGGTACCAATGGCGTTGACATCGTACTGTAGTTATGTAAAATGTTATCATTAGGGGAGTCTGGATGAAGGGCAAACAGGACTTCCCTGTACATTTCCTTGCAGCTTCCTGTGAGTCTATAATTATTTCCAAATAAAAAGTTTAAAAACGCATACTCCCTTTAAGACACGCTTAGGTGGCTTCCCTGGTGGTGCAGTGGTTAAGAATCCTCCTGCCAATGCAGGGGACATGGGTTCGAGCCCTGGTCCAGGAAGATCCCACATGCCACGGAGCAACTAAGCCCGTGAGCCACAACTACTGAGCCCGCGCATCTAGAGCCCGTGCTCCGCAACAAGAGAAGCCACCGCAGTGAGATGCCTATGCACTGCCAGGAAGAGTCGCCCCCACTCGCCGCAACTAGAGAAAGCCCGCATGCAGCACCAAAGACCCAACGCAGCCAAATTTTTTTAAAAAGAAACATTAAAATTAAAAAAAAGACATGCTTAGGTCAGGAGAACTGCCTAGCTCCCATGTAGGTCTTTGGCCATACCAAGGTCATAAGGTCTCCTAACGTTTTGGTAAATAAAACTAAAAAATTAAGTTTATTGAAGTTTGGCATGGGAGGCCCAAAAATTAAGGCCTGGCTAATTTGAAATGTTAAAACATGAGAGAAGCACCCTAAGCAAGCTAGAGCTTTTGAAACATTTTCTGCCAAGGCCTCAACCAAATTTAAAGTGACAATATACTTCTTCCTCACTCCATTCCACGTTCACCCCCATCACTGATGGACGTGGCTAATGCAAAGGCAAAATTTTGCCCTTAGAGCAGTACTCGCTTAGGAGGTACCAAAACTGAATGCTGGGGTTCCCTCCAATAGATTCTAAGTAGCCAGTGCTGGTAAATGGCTCAGAATATGGGGTGACCTTGTTATTCAGCGACTTAATGGAACACCCAGTCAACAATGGGACGTGTTTTAACCAACCACGTACAGACCTATGGACTCTTTCCATCCTTCATAACTGCAAATCATCTAGCCCTACTTGGTGTAGCTACCATGAAGGCAGCATCCCCCCCTCTTCTAGAACATACCAGTCCCCCCTACCCAGCTTTTCTGCCTCGGGGAACTACTCAGTGAATCTGTTCCCTGGCAAGAATAAACTCAGCATTCATGTTTCTGATCACTCTGGTGGTCCTTGTCTTTCTGGTGGTCCTTGTTTTGACCTTATGGCATACTGTTGGCCGTGGCTAACACGGAGGGAAACTTGAAGCTTGGAGCTTACAGAATTGTGAGGCCTTTTCCCCACAGCCCCCTCAGGGGGCTCGGTCCTGGTCTTTGCCTGACTCCTTTGGTGTGGCATAAGCAACAAATTAGTAACATTTCCCAAGGTTCTAGCATTCAAATGTTCTTGATGTCCTCTGAGGTAACACAGGGCCTCAAGACACTCCTCCTAGCCATAATGATCAGCACCTACCAGGAGATCCTCTTGTTCCTGACCTAAAGCTAACATATGACCATATAGGAATTATGGGGAAAAAAGGGCTTTCCAAGCGAGTGCTCTATTAACAGGGCAGAAATATTGCAGCTTTTCAGCCTGAGGCTGTATAGGTAAGGTGTGATTTTTTGATTTATAATAAATATGTATTTGGTCATGGTTGCTGTTTCTGGCACAGGACTTCTAAAACCCTGGGAATTTCCTAAGTGATGAGAGTGGCAAAGGTTAATGAGGACTTTTGTTATGTTAATGGCAACGAGAACCTCTCCTAAGGGTGGTCGGAGGGCTGGTTGCAAGTGGATCCAATTTTGTGATTAGAGGGTTGGAACTTTCAGTCCTACCCCAACCCCGGGGAGGGGAGAAAGATTGAGACCAATCACCAATGGCTAATGACTTAGTCAATCACATGCTATAAGGAAGCTTCCATAAAAACCCCAAAGGAGGGGGTTGGGAGAGCTTCCAGGTTGGTGAGCAGGGAGATTCGGCGAGAGTAGCGAGTTCCGAGAGCGTGGAAGCATCACACCTTTTCCCTGTGCCTTGCCCTGTGCATCTCTTCATCTGGCTGTTGATTTGTATCCTTTAATATCCTTTGTAATAAACCAGTGAGTAATCCAGTGAGTAAGCAGGTTTCCTGAGTTCTGTGAGCTGCTCTAGCAAATTAATCGAACCCAAGGAGGGGGTAGTTGGTACCTCTGATCTATAGCGAATCGGTCAGAAGCACAGGTGATAACCTGAGCTTGCCACTGGCATCCAAAGTGGGGATGGTGGGCAGTCTTGTAGGACTGAGCCCTAACCTGTGGGATCTGATGCTATCTCCAGGTAGAGAGCTTCAGAATTGAGTTGAATTGTAGGACACCCTGCTGGTATCTGAGCATTGCTTGTTGGTGTTGGGGAAACTCCTCTCTCCAATATGGAACCAGGTACAGGACACTTTTATAGGGGTACCAGGGTCCCATGCCCATAGCAGCATTCTCATTTTCTAATATCTTCGCAAGCCAGAACACCCATGACCTTGTCTCAGGAGAAAGTAATGAGGGCTCCCAGCTGGTTTCTGCCTCCTCCAAGGTCAACTGGACTCAACTCAAGTAACAAAGTCCAGGGAATTCCCTGGCGGTCCAGTGGTTAGGACTCCGAGCTTTCCCTGCCGAGGGCCCGGGTTCAATCCCTGATCACGGAACTAAGATCCCACAAGCCATGCATCGCGGCCAAAAAAAAAAGAAAACAAAAGTAACCACCACCTGGTGGTCAGGTGGTTAAGATTCCACGCTTCCACTGCAGGGGGTGTGGGTTTGATCCCTGGTTGGGGAAGTTCCACATGCTGCATGGTGCAGCCAAAAAAAAAAAAAAAAAAAACCTTTAGGCATGGTTAGCAGAAAGTGGAGACTAATAGCATCTGGTTGTTCCCTTGTAATTTGACAATCTCTGGGGATTCAACAACTGTTTGGTATCAAAATCAATGTCTGGGACCTTGTTCAAAGTGTGATTGAGAAGCAGCAGCAGCTGGGAATCTGTTAGAAGTGCAAGCCCTCAGGTCTCACTCCAGACCCACTGAATCAGAAATTCTGGGGGTGGGGCAGAATTTTTTTCTTATTGTGGTAAATACATAAAACGTAAAATTCACCATTTAACCCTTTTAAGGTATACAATTCAGTGGCTTTTAGTACGTTTACAATGTTGTACAACCAATAGCACTATCTAGTTCTGTATTTTCAATGCCCCAAAAGGAACCCCCATACCCTAGCCCCTGACAACCACTAATATGCTTTCTGTCTCTATGGGTTTGCCTGTTTTGGACATTTCACATAAATAGGATTGTCCCAAGATATGGCCTTTTGTGTCTGGCTTCTGTCACTTAGCACAATCTTTTCAAGATTCACCCTTCAGAGTATCAGTGCCTCATTCCTTTTTATGGATTAATAATATTCCATTGTATGGATAGACCACATTTTGTTTATTAATTCATCAGTTGATGGACATTTGGGTTGTTTCCATCTCTGGCTATTATAAATAATGCTATGAATACCTATGTACAAGTGTTTGTTGGAGCACCTGTTTTCTGTTCTCTTGAGTGTACACTTAGGAGTAGAATTGCTGAGTTGTAACTCTGTGTTTAATTTATTGAGGAACTGCCAAGTGTTTTCCACAGAGGCTGCACCATTTTACGTTCCCACCAGCAACTCAGGAGAGTTCGTTTCTCCAGACCTTTGCCATCAAGTGCTGTTTTCTGGTTTTTTGATTATAGCCATCCTAGTGGGTGTGAAATATCTCATTGAAGTTTTGATTTCCTGCATTCATTATTAAGTAGCCCTCCTGGTGTATCAGATGCATCTGAAGTTTGAAAAAATTGTCCAGGGACCAGTAGCAGTCACTTAGGAACTAGTTATAGAAATACAGAATCTTGGGCCCCCCTCAGACCAACTCAGTCAAATTCTGCATTTTAACAAGACCCCCAGCTGATCACTATACACATTAATGTTTGAAGCACTGGTGTAAGAGGCAGCCCTAAATTGCTTACACTTCCTAATCATTGCTTAAATGTACTAGCGTTAGGGTCTGTGTTTTTTTTGCCCTCCCCAACCCCCGGCCCCGTTTCCCTGGTGTGTTCTTGCTTGGTAATCTGGAAAAGTGAGAGGAACACAGAATTTGGAGTTAAATAGACCCAGTTACCAGCACTGACTTCATTGCTTACCAGCTGGATGATCCTGGGCTAGAGTGTGCTTGATCTAAAAAGGAATCAATATCTGCATCCTGTACATGTTAGAACTGAGTGACTTCAGGGGTGTAAGCATCTAATTCAACTCAGCATGAAGACGTTCACTCCATCTTGCTCTCCCCTCTCCCCCTTACCCTACGCTAAGCCCTGGCTAGCGCGAGAGTTTTAAGGAAACAAATCTCAGCTTTGGCTTCCTCTCACGTCACTGAGCAGCTGAGACTGGCTGAATGATTTGCCAGATGATTCCCTTAAGGCAGCCAACTCGGCAAGAAAAAAAATCCAGGAATGATCCCATTGTCAACTTCTCCGGACTAAGTAAGACCAGGCTCAAGTTTGGAACTGTGAAATGTGCCGGATACCTAAAATCTGTAGACTTGTAAGACCCTCTGAGGCCACTTACTTTGGTGTAAAGTAATCTTCATGCATTTTAAATAGCTCGTTGTGATGGGCAACCATTACTGTCTCTCAGTAGAGAGGTCCCTGTTACTAGGGTACTTTCTGTGTACCAGTAACTGTGCTAAACACTCAGAATCCACAGTGCATTTAGATCTACAGTTGAGACCAGAAGTTCTCAACTGGAGCTGATTTTGCATCCCACCCCCACCCCAGTGGACACATGGTAATACCTGAAAGTCAGCACCGGGTGCTACTTGCATCTAATGGGTCAAGAACACAGATGTTGCTAAACATCCTACAATGCATCGGACAGCCCCCCCACAGAAAGAATTAGCCTCCCCCAGATATCGATAAAGTTCAGGTTGAGAAATGCTGCCTTAGACTCAGGAGCTGTGTCACCCTGTCACGACAGAAGATGAAATGGACACAGACAAGTGGGGCTACTTGCCCCAGATCACCCAGCTAGTAATACAAGAGCACGATTCAAAGCACAACCGGCTCAAAATCCCTGAGGCCTTAGTCATTTTATAAGGTTTGCTTTCAGCTGTTCTCATTCAAGCACAGCTTATGACATAACACGGGTATTTACTCTGCAATTTCTTAAGAGGAAAACTGGCCAGAAAAGACTTTTAGACCTCTCAAACATAAAGATTTTTCAAGTGCCCTTCGTACAATCAATCAGAGTCATCTCCCACTTCCTACAATCCTTGGTTAAATATTTATCAAACTTCCTTGCCAGGATTTAGGTTAAAGAGCTATTCTATTTCTGTGGGAGGGATGATAAACATGATTACAGGGGGGTGGAAAATCCTCCCAGAGAAGATGTGGTCAAATGTGGAAGTAGTGACCAGTTGGGCTTATTTGCCCAGGAGCTAGTGTGTGACAGTGGCAGGATGGAACAGTCACAGGTGGCAATGCCAGCAGTTGGCAGGATAAAAAGCCACAGGTGCACACAGAGCCAGCCTCTTCATGACAGATGGCTTTTGGGTCTCTAACTCTACCACATGCCAGGTGCAAGGCTGATGCTTAAAACCGTGTCATTTCATCTCATCTCACCATGGCCCTAAGAAGAAATGATCATTATTATCCCCATCGGAAAATGCAGAAGCTGCAACTCAGAAGTTTAGGACTTGGTCTTAGGTCACTCCATTGTCAGTGGTAAAGACAGGATCAAAACCTAGGCAGTTTATCCCCACTGAATTTTCCAGCTTCTGGAAGTTACCTGCATTCTTTGGCTCACAGCTCCTTCCTCCATCTTCCAACCTCTCTTTGAGTCTGACCTTCCTGCCTCCCTCTTATAAGGATTCTTGTAACCGAATCAGACCCACCTAGATAATCTAGGATCATCTCTGCCTTTCAGATCCTTAACTCAATCATACCCTTTTGCCAAGTAAAGTCACATATTCCAGGTTCCAGGTTTTAGGTCATGCATGTATTTGAGAAACCACTATTCTACCAGACCAGTTGCCTACTCACAGTATCCTGAGACACTTGCTTTGGGGTTATTTACTACGCACAGTGGATAACTTGAAAAGAGTCATCAGTTCCATCTCAGCTCCTCCTGGCTGATGCAAACTTCCATGATAATCTACACCATTGAAATTCTTGTCATGCAGAGGGTGGCCGAGGTGCCAGACTCAAGACAACCTGATGGGTCAGGGCAACCATGAACTCCTTTTGGAGAACACTTACTGGCTGTCTCTCTCTCTCTCCATACCTCCATCTTCAAAATTAGAAAAAGACCAGGGTGAACTCCCAACTAAGTGCATTTTCCAAAATTACTATTACATTAGCTTTGCCAAGAGACACATCATCAAGTTGGCATCACATTGGATGTTAATTTTGTGGATTGGTGGTTGGTTATATAGTGTCTTTTACACATGCCATGACTTTTCTGATTCTTGTGTTACAGTCTAGCTTCTTATCCCCTTGCTCAAAAATCTTTTCCATTGTTTTGCAAAACGCTCATCAGCAAAGTGCTAGGGATTCTGCTGAACTCCTCTGCCCTCATCAATGAGGGAAACTATAAGCATGATTTAAGATCTTTGGCTCCTGTCCTCTTACAAACACCTGCCCTGTCAAGTACATACACTTCCTTTCTGTTCTGCTTTCATGCTATTGTTTTAACAACTGTATAAAATTCCCTGGGTGGTTTCTGAGTCCTGCAAATGAACCTATTTCTAGAGTTTCCTTGAAACGTAAGGATTCAAAGCTGGATGTGATGAAGGAAGACTCCATACATCTTGCTGACTGACTGGGTGGGAGAAAAGGAGAGAAAGGCACAGGGAGAAACAAATCCAAGAAGGCTCAAAGCTCTGAAACCTAAAAGACTAAGAGATGAACAGAAATAAGTCAAGAAAGGAAGCTCTGAATGGCTGATAGAAAGTTTAGCTTCAGACATGTTGACTTGGTGACGATGGTAAGATACTGGAATGGAACTAGTAAGGCTGGGTATAAAAGATTTTGCATGTCCAGGGGTGAGAATAAGAGTGAGATCTGTGATTTATTTTAACGCTCAAATATCTTCCTCCAGTGGAAATACGTGACAAGTCCATTCAAAGTCTTGGCTTAGAAAAAGTTTTAGAGGTCAAGTTGAAGGTGTATGAATGGGCATGCTCTGTAGCGTAAATTCATCACTCGCCCATTCATTCATCTGCACACTTGCATTTTTTCATTTATTAATTGAGCTTCTACTTCATGCCAGACACTGGGCCTATAGCAGGTAGTGTGCATATCAGTGATACATAAGTAAAATCTTATGAACGAATCTTATGCTCAAAGTTGAGAACCAAGAGAGGAAGAGAAAAATCTTCCTTGTCACTGTGTCAAGTAGAAGGCAATGATAAGTCATTTCAGTAAATATTTGTTGAATGAGTGAGGCAAAGGAGCATGTGAGACTTTTCCAGATGTACCAGATTGTACCAGGGGACTGAGAAAAGTGAGGTTTCCACAGAGATCAAAAATGTAAAGGCTAAGTTCAGAAGAAAGTTAAGGGTGAAATATTGCAAATGTATTTTCTCAGGATTTGTTTGCTTTAGCAAGGTAGCAAAAAAATTGGAAATATTTTGGGGTTCTCATAAAATTTGAAATACAGTACTCATTGCTCTTAACCATCTTAGACGTCTCTCTCTCCATCCTTTCTCCTCCTCCCTCCCTCTTTTCCTTTCCTTCCCTTTCCTTCCCTTCCTTCCTCCCTCCCTCCCTCCCTTCCTCCCTCCCTTCCTTCCTTCCTTCTTTCCTTCCTTCCTTCCTTCCTTCCTCAGGCCAACCAGCAACACTAGTGACACACTCACATAGCTAGTAAGTTAGAAGAAGTTGCTAAGTTAGAACCAGGGAAGAAAATATGAGGGACAACAATGATTGTCTAGAAAATACACAAAAATGTCTCCCTTAAAAAAAAAAAACAAAGAAACCAAAACCAACCAACCAAATAGTTGGATCCTTTATGTAAAAAAAAAAAAAATCGCACTCAGAACTAACTGATCCAACAGTGAAGAGTGGTATTCCTCAATGTGAAGGCAGGATCCTAGAGCCCAGAGCCCACCCTCTTGGCTTCCCTCTCACCCATGCAGTGGCCCAAAAGACAACCCCATGGACACCACTCAAAGCTGAGTAAGGCTCTGAGGAACCCCCGTTTGGAAATATCTGTTCTAGAAGAAAGAATGAGACATCACATGCATGGGCATTTTTTATGGAAGGGAGATCGTTAAACCCTTGACTTGTTGACTATCTGTTCTTTGAAATGGAGAGAGATGAGTTATCAAATGTCACACCCTGCCCCAACTGCCTTGAGATTGCAGAACGATGGGAATTGTCTTATGGAAAATCCTAGCAGGCAGCCAACTGAGACACAGGGCTCTGACAGTGCCAACAGAGTGAAGACATTTGCTGTTCATCTCACAGGGAACAACAGAGTGTGAAGAATTCAGGGAGGGTTGAAAGCAGGTTCCCTGTGACGATGACATTACGCGTATGCAGGGTTTCCTTTCCAAATCTAGGAAGCTTGTGCATTAGCGGTCACACTGTGAAGAAGTGTGAGAGCCCTAAATCCCCAGTAATGAATAGATGAGTTAGAAGGTAGGTAAGGTCAGTACATGAAAGGATTTGAAAGGAAAGAAAGGTTTTAATTGTACTCAGATCAACGGTAAACACACGATTTGACTATTCTTCACCCAGCCCTGCATGAGAGTGCCCTGCTTTCTCGTTCAGCCCACAGGGAGCATTGAGAGTCACATCTTGCATGACCGGCACCCATGACCTTGTGGGGAAAGGCCAACTCACCTGCCATGCTGCTGATGTTCACCAGCCTCCCCTTGGATTTCCTAAGAAGAGGTAAAAATGCCTTTGTGACTTCCACAGCCCCGAAGAAGTTCACAGCCATGCATCGTTTGTATTCGGTCATGGGAATGAGCTCCCCATCAGCTGGGAGGCCAAGGATCCCAGCATTGTTGACCACCGCCCACAGTCCTGAGGACAGAAGGGAACAACTCTGAGGTTAGGCAAGATGGGAGAGTGGGAAGATTTTCAACCCTTCAAGCTCTGAAGTCAAAAGGGCCCCTTTGAGACTTAGGATCTAGGCAGATCACTTCAACTCTCGAAACTTAGTCTCCCTGATTATTTGTGAAATATTAAGCAATGGTTTTTTGGAGGAATATTCTTTTGCCTCAAAGCCCTTTCCTACATCCGGGCAGCTAGATATTTGTTATACCTGTGGAGGAATGACACAGCAAGGAGGAGATTTAATCAAAGTCTACGTAATGTTTCTCCCTCAAAGGAGTGTGTGGAGACAGAATGATATCTTTTGGACATGCAGATATAAGACGATATATCTTATATGCAGTGCAATGATATAAGATCCTGTCTTCCCTTTTCCTTCGACTAGAAAAGATTCCTTAGTCCAGGAAAACTAGAGCAGAAGTGCCAAGAGCTAAAAAGATTGCAGAGTCCCTGAGCTTTAGGCCCTACCCCAGCCAGCCTGATCCCCTTGACTGACCAGGATCACCAAGAGGGCTTGTTCACACACAGGTCACCAGGCCCCACCTCCAGAGGATCTGATTTGGGGTGTCTGGGGTAGGGCCTGAGAATCTGCATCTCTAACAAGTTCCCAGGTGATGCTGATGCTGCAGGCCTGGACCACACTTGGAGAACCACTGTCCACAACTAGTGATTTTTCATCTTTGACTTCACAGTAAAATTACCTGGGGAGCTTTTAAAGCCCCAATGCCCAGGCCACACCCGAGCCAATTAGATCAGAAATTGTGGGGTGGTGAAGAAAGGGGACCTTGGCATTAGTAGTTTTATAAAGTCCCTACCTAGGTGATTCCAATGTACAACCAAGCTTTGGAATCATTGCCCTAAACGGTAGCAGACAGGTAATACAAAAACTCCAGATGTTTTGGGGGAGGGGGATTTGGAGCAGAAGTGAGTGACCTGGGTCCTCTTTAATTTCTGGGCTTTTCAAATTTATTTATTTATTTATTTTTGGCTGCGTTGGGTCTTCGTTGCTGCGCACGGGCTTCCTCTAGTTGCGGCGAGCGGGGGCTACTCTTTGTTGTGGTGCGCGGACTTCTCATTGCGGTGGCTTCTCTTGTTGTGCAGCACGGGCTCTAGGTGCGCGGGCTTCTGTAGTTGTGGCGCACGGGCTTAGTTGCTCCGCAGCATGTGGGATGTTCCCGGACTGGGGCTTGAACCCGCGTCCCCTGCATTGGCAGGCGGATTCTTAACCACTGTGCCACCAGGGAAGTCCCTGGGTCCTCTTTACAGAGGAGCAACATCCGGGGTATGTTCAGCTAGATAGACCTGAAGCAGATTCTCTGAGCCTCGGCATGGTTTAGACCAGCTGTTTCTCAAGGTGTGGTCCAGAACCAGCTGCATCAGCATCAATTGGGAACTTGTTAGAAATGCAAATTCTGGAGCCCCACCTCAGACCAGCTAGATCAGAAACTGATGATCAGACATTGTTGTTGAAGCTCAGCACTGTGACATAACGTGCCCTCGAGGCAACCCTGATGCACACCCAAAAGCACAGAAACGGCAGGAGGCACCAACCCTAACAGTGCCTTTCTGATGGCTTCCAAGAGGGAGGTAGCAGCCAACCTGCATGAGGACTGGACAGAGCACTGGACATCTCAGCAGAGTCCAGCATGAGGCACTGACCATCGCAGTTGAAATGTCCCATCCCCAGGAATTTAAGATGCCACCCTGGGGAAATGGGATAAAGCTCAAAATGACTGAAACGGTTTTCGCCACGTGGCAGAAAGACGGCTCAAAATAGAAATTGCGCTGACTTATAGAAAATAAAATTACATTTCTTGCACACCTGAGTTGGTGGTCTGACACTTAGACGCAATAATAATTGGGAGCATTAAGTGAGATGATGCCTGGCACGTAGTAAGAGCTCAACAGCTATTACAAGGATGGTGATGGGAGGAGAGGATGCCTCCACTCCCACCTCCAAATGATGGTTTTAATTCACTCAGCCTGATGAACACCTTTGACCAGTCCACATGCAGGTGGCAGCTTGAGAATGCCCTAAAACAGGGGCCAGGGCTTCCCTGGTGGCGCAGTGGTTGAGAGTCTGCCTGCCGATGCAGGGGACACGGGTTCGTGCCCCGGTCCGGGAGGATCCCACATGCCGCGGAGTGGCTGGGCCCGTGAGCCATGGCCGCTGAGCCTGCGCGTCTGGAGCCTGTGCTCCGCAACGGGAGAGGCCACAACAGTGAGAGGCCCGCGTACCACAAAAAACAAAAAAACAGGGCTTCCCTGGTGGCGCAGTGGTTGAGAGTCCGCCTGCCGATGCAGGGGACGCGGGTTCGTGCCCCGGTCCGGGAAGATCCCACATGCCGCGGAGCGGCTGGGCCCGTGAGCCATGGCTGCTGAGCCTGCGCGTCCGGAGCCTGTGCTCCGCAATGGGAGAGGCCACAACAGTGAGAGGCCCGCATACAGCAAAAAAAAAAAAAAAAAAAAAACAGGGGCCAGCAAACATTTTCTATAAAAGGGTGGATAGGAAATATTTTAGCACTGCACGTCCTACTCACTCAGCTCTGCCATTGCAGACAATCTGTAAATGAATGGGAGTGGCTGTCTTCCAATAAAACATTATGGACATTGACATTCATATTCCATATAATTTTCATGTGTCAAAAAAATCTTCTGATTTCTTTTTTTTTTTTTTGCGGTACACGGGCCTCTCACTGTTGTGGCCCCTTCTGTTGCGGAGCACAGGCTCTGGACGCGCAGGCTCAGCGGCCATGGCTCATGGGCCTAGCCGCTCCGCGGCATGTGGAATCTTCCCGGACCGGGGCACGAACCTGTGTCCCCCGCATCGGCAGGCGGACTCTCAACCACTGCGCCACCAGGGAAGCCCCTGATTTCTTTTAACCATTTAAAAATGTAAAAACCATCCTGAGCTCACAGGCTACACAAAAACAGGTGGCAGATCTATAGAAAATTCTTTAAATGACAAAGTTAAAGAGATAGAGAACAGGTTAAGGATGAGAATAGGGCTCTAAAAAGGTAGCATGAAAAAGCCTGGTGGTGATGGAACAGTTCTGTATCTTGAGTGAGGTGATTTTTGCGCAAAGCTACGCGTTATAGAATTGCACACACACATACACACTTGCATGTATAGCTGGTGAAATCTGAATAAACTCTGGGGATTATACCAATGCCAATTTCCTGGTTTTGATATTGTACTATAGTTATGCAAGATGTTAATACTGGGGGAGGCTTGCGTCTACTATTATTTCAAAATAAAACGTTAAAAAAAGAAAAAACAGGCAGGGCCACAGCTTGCCAACTCCTGCCATAAAACTCTAAGCTGGCCAATAAGCCCATTATACCCGTAAGACTTAATAATAGTTTTTAAATAATATTAATTAATAATTAACAATATGTTCATAATAATTTTAAAATATGTGTGTAGGAACACAGCACAGTTGCTGGCCCTCTTGCAGGAGCTGAGGTTTTCTGGTTTATCCATGTGGCCCAGAGGGTTCTTTCGCAAACATCCTTCTTAGTGATTTTTAATGAGCCTATTTTACTGCTCCACTTTTGTTTTGACTTGGGAGGCTGAAGTTGAGAGAGACCTCGAGGAGAGCAGGTAATTCTGTATTGGTATCGTATTGGGGTATTGGTAACTCTGCCTCAAAGGAGGATTGCTCTCCAGAAGGCTGGCCCCAAAATAGCATGGGCTCATACCTTGGAAACTGTACTCGCTGGACCCCTTCATCCCAGGACACTGGGACGGTATTAGCGTATCAAGAACCAGTACTTTGGGACTTCCATGGGGGTGCAGTGGTTAAGACTTTGCACTCCCCATGCCAGGGGCATGGGTTCAACCCCTGGTTGGGGAACTAAGATCCTGCATGATGCACAGCGTGGCCTAAAAAAAAAAAAAAAAAAAAAAAGAACCACTACTTTATCATTCATTATGGTCAATACTGTCCCTCTGGGCCTCACCAGATGGGTCTGTATTGAATATCTCCTAACAAGATACCATCAAGTCAATAATAAGAGGGATAGTGAAAGGCAAAGCCAGGAAAACTACCTTTCTAGAAAACAACCACACACTGCTAAACTGGCTGAAAATTAATTTCTAATTACCAACCATCTATTTTTCTCTCCTCCTCTCATTTCTCAGATGTTTATTGAGCACTTACTATATGCCAGGGGCTGTGCTTAATATTGAATGAATGGAAAATAGGAGTTCTTACTGACTGCTTGCCTCATGTCAGGGACTCTTGTAAGTGCTCCGTATATAATAACTACCCCTTCAACTACCAAATGAAGCAGATAATATTACTCTCTTTTTGCTGGGAAGGTCAGCTGTAAAGAGGATGTAAGCAGGAAGTGCTTGAGGCCTCCACGGAAAACCCCCAAGTGAAGGCAAAACAGGAGAAAGCAGAGCTAAGAAACAGAGACTGGGTGCAGATGACGTTGTTTAAGTGCCTGGATCCAGACATGCCTGAAATCAATGGGCCTTTTTAGTTATATAAGCAAAATACATTCCCTTTATGCTTTAGCAGTTTTGAATTGGGTCGTGTCACTTGCGTCTGAAAGAATCCTGTTGGAGACATGGTTCTGGTTCTCAAGGAACCTTGTGGTGAGGAGTGAGAGATGGACAGATTTGTATAATTGGTAATACCAGTGTGGGCAACGGATATCAGGTGAAGGTCCAGAACAGGAAGTGAATGATGTTACCTGGATTACCAGGAGGGTCATGCAAGAGATGTTTGAGCTAGATCTCCTTTGAGGGTAGAGTCTGCAGCTGGACAAAAGCAAAAGTCCAGAGGAATGGAGTGAGGCAAGAGGGAAATTTGGGTAAGAGGAAGCTGGACAAAAGCAAAAGTCTAGAGGAATGGAGTGAGGCAAGAGGGAAATTTGGGTAAGAGGAAGCTGGACGTGCAAAGATGTAAACTAGTACATTCTATTCTGGAAACCATTCCAGAATTTACTGAGTGGACCAGCAGGTATTGCAGATTAAGGGTTTGGCAAGGGCCATTTTCCTGAAGGGCCTTCGAATTCTTGTTAAGGTGTTTGGTGGTGGATGGAGAACCACAGAACCATTCAATGAGGCAAAGCATAGGCCTTGCTCATGGGAGGAATGCAAGACATGGAGGCTCTGATTATCAAAAGGTTTTCAGGAAATGGATGGCACTGTAAGATGTGCACATTGTAAAGACCACTCTCCATTTGGAAAGCAAAGGGGAAGGAAAGCCTAGTTGCAAGGAGGCCATTGTGGGAGCTCAGGCGGGAGATGAGGGCCCCAGTTAAGCCACAGCTGCCTGGGGATGATAAGAAGGGGCGGGATGATAAAGATCTAGGACGTAGAATTGACAGGACTCCAGACCAGTAGGATGCAGAAATCGAGGGTAAGCGGCAGGTCTAAGTGACCCCCCCAGGTTGCTGACTTGAATGACAGATTAGGTGGCAGTGCTGGCGTTTGAGCCAGTGTCTGAGTCGTCCGATGCAGGAGGGTAAACTGATTTGCAGACGGGCAGCAGAGAAAAAGATAATGAGGTCAGTTTTGGACAAATTGAGATGGGATGTCTGCTAACCAATTTTATATGCATATAGGTCCTGACGTTTAAAAGAGAGCTAGGTTGGTAACACACATTCAGAAGTTATCGTATTAAATCGCAGTGTTTCTCAACTCTGGCAGAATATTAGCATCACCTGGGGAGCTTTCAAATGTATTGATACCTGAGACCCCCAAATGGGATCTTCTTTACAGTGGACATTCTCAGCAAAAGGAGAGCAACAGTACTGGCCTCATTGTGGAAGTATTAGCTGAGTTATTGCCTGTAGATACTGATTTAATCTGTTGGGGGAAGGTCCCAGGTTGGGTGGGTATCACGGGTGTGTGACCTGTGTTTCAGAAAGGTCTCATGCTTGGTTTAATTTTCTGCTGGCACCACCTAAACATCTTAAACATTTTGTAAACAAGGGGCACCACATAATTTGCATTTTGCCCTGGGGGCCCCCCCCCACAAGTTACACAGCCCATCCTGGGCCCAAGCACAGGTATTTTAAAACACTTCCCGGGTGAGAATTCCTGGTATAGGGAGAGAACAGTACAGCCTGGGAAACATGGAGTGGGAAGTTTGGGGATGGAGCCCTCAGTAACACTCACATTTAGGGGAATGGGGGGAGGGGCGGAGGAAGAGGTTCATACAGGAGAAGCAGAAAGAATGATCAGAGAACTAGGAGGGCAAGAGGGGGCTGGAGGCCCCAAAGCCCAAGCAGGGGAGGATAATCAACACACTGAAACACAGCAGAGAAATTAAGAGCTTGGTGTTTAGGATAATACTGATTCGCTTGGCCAGACCACTTAGGGAGGCATGGTGAGAAGTGAAAACAGGGTGGCAGGGTTCCAAGGAGCTTGGTTGTAAAGGAAGAGGAAGAGAAAGGCAGTGGCTAAGGGAAGGCAGTGATTATGAAGCTATTTTCTTAAGTCTAATACAAGTTAATATCGGTGAGAGGAAAGAAATGAGGAGGGGCAGTAATTAATGGGAGAGTGACCAAGCAGATGCTGGAGGGAATGGGATGGAGAATTCTGTAAGTTCTGAGGATGGACCACACCTGACTCATTCCTAATGTCTTCGTGTCTGCAAAAGGTGCCAGCGTGTGGCAGGTGCTCAGTACAGGGTTCTCCAGGTGCCAGAACAGACTAGAGGACAATGGTAATTAGAGGCTGGAACCAGTGTTGGGCGTTTGCAAGGAGGGTGGAGGGCACTCGAGGGCGCAGGTGGCTGAAGGCAGTACCTCTGTTCTGCACCTTTTCCTTCACTTTGCTGTGGGCATCTTTTATCTGTTGCGGGTCGGTGATGTCCAGCTGGAGCACGGAGAGACGCTTGGAGCAGGTTCTGCGTAATTCCTCTGCTCCAGATCCCTTTTCATCCAGAACTCCAGCAAATACTGTGAAGCCCAACTCGTCCAGATACTTGGACAAAGCATGGCCAATCCCAGAATCGCCACCTGCAAGGGGTCAAGGCAATACAAAGTGGGCTCAAACCTCAATGGCAGGAAAAATCATTGAACAAAAAAATCACTGCATGCTACTTATGATGGTCCATGTTCCCTGGAGAGAGTAGGTCTTGAGGAAGTTTGACTTTTTTTTTTTTTGGCTAAGTGAGAAAATGGTTAGAGAAGCCACAAGAGACAAATTTCTCATACAGAGAAAGAAAGGGAAGTGAGGTAGAATTTGAGGTGGGGGCATAAGTGGGAGGAGAAATGCTGATGAGGGGGAGGGGTCCAGGAGTGGCTGGTGGCCAAAGAACGTAGGAGGGAAAACTAAGACATCTAATGGAAGCTTTTTTATTAATCTCCTCATGTAGTATTTTATGTAATAACCTCCATCACTGCATAAAATCTTCAGTAAAACATTCATTACAAACTAATACTTTGGAGTTGGTTTCTTCATTTTAAAGATGTAGCAAAGTGTCACGTCCTGCTTCATAGTGGACCCAGGACAATAGCAGAGGCTGCCCACAGGGACCAGTTCCTTCTGGATTATGAAAGATGAAGGCTCCTAGCCACCTGCCCTTCTCACCTCTTCAGAACTTTTTCCCTAGCCATGGCCTTCTCCCAAACCACTGAATAGACATCAATCCTAGGAAGACACCTGCAACAGAAACCACATAGAAATCCCTAAGTGCACTGCTTTGTGAAACCAGAGGATAAGATCATATGTAAAATACATGTCAAGCCTACCGGAATTTGAGATGGGAGTTTACCCAACCCACTCTGGAGGATATCACGGACCCTAGAGAAATTGTTTCACACCCACAAGTACAAACGTAGATACCTGAAATTCCGAAGATGAAGACAACATGGACATAAAATCACCCTTTGAGCCATACCAGAATAAACGTGTAACAATTAATATGGTTTCTACAGCTCTAAAGACGAGAGATCATCTTCACATTGGCTGTGTCAGGCAATCTTCCCTGTAAACCTTGAGGTAATCTGTCTTGTCAGCAGTTGGGGGCTACAGTCAGGCATCCCCCTAAGAATCAGAAAATTCAGGAAATCAGCATGCTGACAGTCAACTCAAGGATCAGTATGTCAGTGATCAGAAAAGATGTCTGACTTCGAAGCTAACAAGACCTGCCTGGAATCTGACCAGAAGTGTTACTGTCTCCAAAGAGAAGATAATCACCATCAAAAGGCAAAAGGACAGAGAAACAGGCATTCACAGATGTTGCTCATAAATGTGAAGGGGTGAAATCAATGACCATTTTAGATACTGAGACCCAAAAAGTCTCAGTATCTATCCTAGAGGAAAAAGTCACATATATGCAGAGACAAAGGATGTTCTTTACAGGACTGTATATAATAGCAAAAGAAGGAATTAACCTTAACATCCATGAATTGGGAATGGTTGCATAAATTATGGTACATATGATGGAATACGACACAGTGATTTTAAAAGATAAGGTAGAACTATATAAACTGGAATAGATAGTGCTCCAAGATACTTTGTTAAGTGAAATAAAATGTTATAGTACAGCAATTATTATACAGAATCCAATTTATGACCCAAAACAAGGGTGGAGGAAACTAATTCTCTACCTACCCATGCATGCAAATATAAAAGGAAGGATTTGGAAGGAGCGACACCAAGATGGTAATAGTAGTTGCCTCTAGGAGGAGAGGCAGAATAGACGGAGCTTTGTTTTACAATGTTTTCCATTTTTGCTGCAAGAGAGTACTGATTTTTCTTGTGTAATTTCTCTTCTTTTAAAGGTCATGCCAATTAGAATGAAGATGGGCCCTATAAGTATAGGAAAAGGTATTACCAAGAGGCCATTGTAGGTGGCGTCTGCAAACACTGCCCAAGAGAGTGCAGCCTTAGGAAGAGGTGCGGGCACTTCTGCCCCTCAGACAGAAGATGTGGGCACTTCTGCCCCTCCTAACACAAAGATGAAGGCGTCTGGTTACCATAGTTGATTGCACTTTACTTTGTTTCTTGTATGTCCACATCTACCTGTGTGTGCATGGTTTCCTGCCTGGTCCTGGTCAGAGGAGGAGACCGTACCAATTGAGGCAGACCTAAGCGTCTGGGCCACGTGACAGATCTCTGATGTGCTGTAAATGAGCACATTAGAATTCTGGTTTTAAAATATAATACTACATGCATATAACAATTTTGTGAGCCCTGCAAATGTAGCTTTGCCCTGTAGAAATGGACCTGCCGTTGGACAAATCCAGCTTCAGGGTCTGCGTGGAAAGATTGTGAAGGAGTGTGTGTCTTGCATCAAAGCTTCTTATTTATGATATGTAAGTAGAATAGAGCAAATGTTGGTTGAATCTTTGTTATTTTTAGTACCATTTCTCTAATAAAGCTAAGTATTTTCGAGGAAAAAAAAAAAAAAGATCTGAGGCCAAATCTTTGACAGGGGCAAGTTCACCATGTGGTGGGTGCAATGCATGTGGCCTCTCCCTGGAAACCACCAAATGTCACTGGTGGTTAAATCTGTCTTGTAAAATTATTCTCCCCGTGTCTCCAGTAGAGATGATCATTCCCATTTTACAGATGGGGAAAGTGAAAATGAGAGAGGCCAAGGTCACAGAGATAGAAGGGATGGACCTGAATCCCAGTGCATGACTCTTCGTCATCCTGGACCACCTTCTCCTTTATCTGTGAAAGCAGAGAAGGAAGGTCTGGGGAAGCCAGCCTCTGAATGAGCCTCCTGTGGCCCAGCAAGGAAGGATATGAATTAACCTGGAAATAACTAACTCAGAACCGGACTGGAGTGAAGCGTGAACCTGGAGCCAGGGGATACACACTCTGCTGGGTGAGAGCAGGTGTTCACAGAAGGCCCCTCCCATTTGCGACACACCACACCCTGTGCTTCTGCCTCCTGGGTGGTGTGGCTAGGCCTATTGGGGCCATGGGTTTTAAAGCTCCCAGTTCCCCTGAAAGGTTTGTGTCATATCAGGATGCCAGCATGTTGCCTCTGCGCAGAGAGAATCCTCCTGTGGTGCAGAGATGCAGGCTGTGGCCTTCAGCTCCAAGCAGCAAATAAACTCAGCCAGGGTGCCTACCAAGGAAGGTGAGAAAGGGTCATCTATCAGTGGCGGAATGGATAAACAAAACGTGGTCTAGCCATACAATGGAATATTATTCAGCAATAGAAGGGAATGGAGTTTTAATACACCCTACAACAAGGATGAATCTTGAAAACATTATGCTAAGTTAAAGAAGGAAGAGACACTTTGATCCTGACCCCATTTTCTCTGAGTAGAGAATGATCCAAAGACAGTTTCGAAGATAATGCCTTAGACCAGCTTAGGCAGCTTCGTGAATCCAGGATCTAACTCTATTTGGAAAATTCCTAGGAAGAGCCTGGCCTACGGGAGATGCTAGCCACAAAATGAGAGAGGACATATTGAACTTTACCGAGCCCTGTGGTCCTGGAAAACAGCAAAAGTTAAAAAACACTTCCAGGGCTTCCCTGGTGGCGCAGTGGTTGAGAGTCCTCCTGCCGATGCAGGGGACACGGGTTCGTTTCCCGGTCTGGGAAGATCCCACATGCCGCGGAGCAGCTGGGCCCGTGAGCCATGGCTGCTGAGCCTGCGCGTCTCGAGCCTGTGCTCCGCAACGGGAGAGGCCACAACAGTGAGAGGCCCGTGTACCACAAACAACAACAACAAAAAAAAAACCACTTCCACTCTGTGTTCTGGGAAATAGTTTCCTGCAAAGGAGTCACCTTCTCCATGTGAATTAGAGAGAATTGAGGGATGCCCTCCTTGTTTACCAATGACAAGGCCAGACCCAGGCCCTCAAAATTCCAACCCTTTGCTTCATAAATGACAAGATAAACTTTGTCCCCAGTGAGTCACTGGAACAAAATGCTTGTTAACCAAACTTTGGTATAGATTCTTTCCTTCCCCCAAGTCCTGGCCCACGGTCAGCCTGAGGCAGCAGATAGCTCCTCCTGAGAACAGGCTGGCCTCACAGAAGATGGTCCCTCCTCTGCCGTCTGATCACTCCTGGCCTATCCCCATTCCCCTCACCTGGTTCTTTTCAGACATGTTCACCACCCCCCGCCCCCATGAAAGCAAAACTCTTTTTTGTCTAACCCTTGAGATACTTGCAGACCTGTGGTCAAAGTGTTCCCTTCACTGCAACAGTCCTGCCCCTGGCCCCATAGTAATCAATCCTGTAGAATAAAGTCTTTCCATACAAAACCTGGATTTGTTTTTTTTATTTGACATTGAATTAAGAAAGCCAAAGTTCACGGGAGGCCATGTGTTTATCCTTACCAGTGAGAAAAGGTAGCATAGAGGCCTGGTTTTGAGCCTGGCCCCACCATCCCTACCTGTGCAACCTGGTCAGGTTATTTAACCTCTCTGTGCCTCAGCTTCCTCATCTGTAAAATAGGCTTGATAATGGTGCCTACACCAGTTGATATTTGTGATGTGCTTAACAATGCCTGTAATTACTATAATAGATCTTTTTTTTTTAAATAATACTAGGCACATGACATCCTTCTTGATTTACAGGCCTTTACATTCATGATATTGGTAGATGGGGAGTTTGCCTCTACTGACAGTCAGCTAAACATCTTGGTTAAGACTCAGACTGCTTGATTCTGCCTCTCCCATGTCTGAGCTTTGGGAAATGTTACATATAGTCATGTGGATCCTCCACTTCCTCATCTGGAAAGTGGGATTATACCAGTACCTCCCTCCTAGACTGACCTTGGAAGTCAACAAGACAGAGGATGTTCTGCACAAGGCCCAGCCTGTCATATGTGACTTGTTATCAGTAGCATGGCTCTAACCCAGACATCATTTCTGATCTCCTGTTAGAGATCAAGCTATGCTAGCCCTGGTGTCTTAGGGCTGTGCAGGGTTAAGAGGGCCTTGGGAAAGTATGTGGCTGGGGAGCCGCTCCCTGTCTAGATAGAGTAGCCCTTGTGCACTCCAGAAACACAAAGACAAGGTGGGGGCCTTTGTGAAAAGGCAAAGTGTTTCATAAGTTACCCAATAGTAACCTCTGAAAAGTATCATACCTAGTATGACTCTAATGCCAGCCTCACACATATTAACTCCAACCACCCTGGGAGATAAGTCATTTTACTATCATCGCTTTACAGAGGAGGAAACTGAAACACAGAAGGTTTAAGTCATTCAGCTGCACATGGCAGAGGTAGGTTGGAACCCAGGCAGGGCTTGGCATATAAACATCTGGAGTGTAAAATACTCAAAGCTTCCAGAGCACAAGGCTTAGCATATAGTAGGTGATCCAAAAAAAGCATGAGTTGGCTAAATTGGCACTTAAGAGGGCATTGGCTTTGGGACTTCCCTGGTGGTCCAGTGGGTAAGACTCTGCGCTCCCAATGTAGGGGGCCCGGGTTCGATCCCTGGTCAGGGAACTAGATCCCACACGCATGCCACAACTAAGAGTCCACATGCTGCAATTAAGAAGCCTGTATGCCACAACTATAGATCCCGCGTGCCACAACAAAGATCCTGTGTGCTGCAACTAAGACCCAGTGCAGCCAAAATAAATAAATAAATAAATGTTTTTAAAAAAAAAAAAGGGCATTGGCCTTAATGCCTTAAAAATGCAGAGAGAGAGAGAGTCCTATGGCACTAGGGTTCCTGACTCAAAAATAAGTCCCAGCAAACATATTGAGTTGGATGTCTACCCCAGTAGAGGGTGGAGAAGATGCTGGGGGTGGTTTTAAGCTATGCCCTTTGAGATTATTCTATCTCTAGTGGCCTGGAAATCCATGTTTGGAGCAAGCAACGAGTACTAGAGTCCCATTTTTGCAGAATAGGAATGAATGTGAAATAGTGATTTATTCTAAAATATTAATAAAGTCAATTTGTGTGAAAAACGAAAACGTGAATCACTTTAATTCAGAAGAATTAAGAATTGTATAGCTTCAGAGCTGGTGGGCTAATTGTAAGTGGATTTACGCTATTACCACATGGGGGCGCCGGATTAGCCGTTGAACAGAAACACATCCCATCATTTGTTGGGTCAAGTCTTGTATTAGGCAAGTTGTGAATAATTCAACTTCCGAAGTTCTTCAGGGCTAGGTCCCTTGAATGAAACACACCCACCCTGTAAAGACAGACTGCATGTGCTCTTGGACACAAGCTGGTCCCTTGGAAGCTGCATTCAGAAAGAGAGATGAAGGGGGAAGAATTTGTAAACAATTTCTAGACATTAGTAAAACATCATGTAAGTAATAAAACTTTAAGAACAAAAAGATAAAAGAAGAAGAAACCATCCATAACCTCACCAATCTAACATAACTTTCATAAGTTTCGTACTTTTTCTTCTAGTCTTTTTTTTTCCTATACACTGTTCTTTAACAATTACAGTTACAGGGCTTCCCTGGTGGTGCAGTGGTTGAGAGTCCGCCTGCCGATGCAGGGGACACGGGTTCGTGCCCCGGTCCGGGAGGATCCCACATGCCGCGGAGCGGCTGGGCCCGTTGGCCATGGCTGCTGAGCCTGCGCGTCCGGAGCCTGTGCTCTGCAATGGGAGAGGCCATAACAGTGAGAGGCCCACGTACAGCAAAAAAAAAACAAAACAAAAAAAACAATTACAGTTATAGCACACATGATTTGACAACTAATTTTTAAATTAATATTACATAAACCAGTTTTAGCTATTTCTACATAGTCTACAAAACCATAAATCATCATTTTTATCTATTGGATAAAATTCTCCCTGTCAAAATGCAGTAGAGAGAGAAATGATGAGAGCCTGGATTCTTTTTTTTTTTTTTTTTTGCAGTACGCGGGCCTCTTACTGTTGTGGCCTCTCCCGTTGCGGAGCACAGGCTCCGGATGCACAGGCTCAGCAGCCATGGCTCACGGGCCTAGCCGCTCCTCAGCATGTGGGATCTTCCCAGACCGGGCACGAACCCGTGTCCCCTGCATCGGCAGGCGGACTCTCAACCACTGTGCCACCAGGGAAGCCCGAGCCTGGATTGTTGAGCCAGGATATCTGGGTTCAAATCCTCACTCTGCTACTTACCAGCTGTGCGACCTTGGCCAGTTAACCTCTCTGTGCCTCAGTTTCCTCATCTATAAAGTGAGGTGATACTAGGACCTGCCTCATAAGATCGTTAGAAGGATTAAATGATTATATATACTAAAGTAATTGGACCACAGCCTGGCATATGGCAGTTACTATCCAGGTGTTAGTTAAATAAATGGCAAGTGGGTTTTTTTGAAAATTTTTAATCCATGCTACTCCTTTCATTGGCTACTTCTAGTTCCTGGAACCAAAAGGATTTTCAGTTCAGTTCTTATCTCAGAAGGTCATCACAGCTATTCTAACCACAGTGATGAATTGGCCAAGGACTACCCTCTGCTTTCTGCCAGTGGTCCCATCTCTCCCAGACCCTGTCCCTAAAGCTCCTCCAAGTCTCCCCTTTATCAGTATCTTTGAACAACAGCAGCTTAAAGCAGAGCTTCTCAGTGGATGAGCATCTTCAGAGGTATCAAGGCCCATTCTCATAGTGGAATTTCAGTTCTATCAGTGGAATAGACAAACACAAATTGAGGACCTGCTATGTATCGATACCAAATAAGAGGACACGCTCTGAATATGTGTTTTGCTTGGCCCACACACTGTGTTTCGTAAAACATTTAAATAAACACTTAGAGTCCAGCTATTTCACCTGAAAAGCCAGATCGATGGTTTCTCTTGATTAACCAGGAGACGGGCCAACTCCGGGCCTGCGTTCCTACAATGAACTCAGGAGCTCAAGCTGAGGATCCCAAAGCTGCCCCTTCCCACGGGTCATGCTCTCAGATCAGGACCCACCACTTCCTAATGCCCATGCGCATTTCTGTGGCCAACATCCTCACCACTGGGACTCGCCACCCCCCCACCCCACCCCCACCCGCAGCCCAGCACACAGGCAATTCTTTGTCCCACTTAACAAAGGTCATCTGGGGCTAGCCCTGTTTATCTGGAAACCTGTGGAAAACTAAGGAGGAAAGGACTTTCCCCTCCCTTGTTTCAGATTTAAGCAATGCATCAGATTGCCACCCTCATGTTGACACAGCCTGTTCCCTATAAAATAGATTGAGGTATAATAAAATGGTAGATAAATAGAATAAAACTCTAGTGCACTTAAGACTTTCCTGAGAGCCATACAAGGCTCAGCTCCTAATCCAGGAAGAGAAAATACTTGACAGTTGTACTACTGACACCCCACCTTCCTTGCCCTTGGCACTCTTAAAGGATAGTAACTTGTTGGGTGGTGAGGCCCTGGGAAATAGCTAGATTTTTTCACGTCAATTTTTTTTTTAACATCTTTGTTGGAGTATAATTGCTTTACAATGCTGTGTTAGTTTCTGCTTTATAACAAAGTGAATCAGCTATATATAAACATATATCCCCATGTCTCTTCCCTCTTGCATCTCCCTCCCTCCCACCCCTCTAGGTGGTCAAAAAGCACTGAGCTGATCTCCCTGTGCTATGCGGCTGCTTCCCACTAGCTATCTATTTTACATTTGGTAGTGTATATATGTCCATGTCACTCTCTCACTTCGTCCCAGCTTACCCTTCACCCTCGCCGTGTCAAGTCCCTTCTCTACATCTGCGTCTTTAGTCCTGTCCTGCCTCTAGGTTCTTCAGAACCCGTTTTTTTGTTTTTTTTTTTTTTAAGATTTCCTATATATGTGTTAGCATACAGTATTTTTCTCTTTCTGATTTACTTCACTCTGTATGACAGTCTCTAGGTGCATCCACCTCACTACAAATAACTCAATTTCATTTCTTTTTATGGCTCAGTAATATTCCATTGTATATATGTGCCACATCTTCTTTATCCATTCATCTCTTGATGGAGACTTAGGTTGCTTCCATGTCCGGGCTATTGTAAATAGTGCTGCAATGAACATTGTGGTACATGATTCCTTTTGAATTATGGCTTTCTCAGGGTATATGCCCAGTAGTGGGATTGCTGGGTCATATGATAGTTCTATTTTCAGTTTTTTACGGAAACTCCATACTGTTCTCCATAGTGGCTGTATCAATTTATATTCACACCAACAGTGCAAGATGTCCCCTTTTCACCACACCCTCTCCAGCATTTATTGTTTGTAGATTTTTTAATGACGGCCATTCTGGCTGGTGTGAGGTGATACCTCATTGCAGTTTTGATTTGCATTTCTCTAATGATTAGTGATGTTGAGCATCCTTTCGTGTGTTTGTTGGCAGTCTGTATATCTCCTTTGGAGAAATGTCTATTTAAGTCTTCTGCCCATTTTTGGATTGGGTTGTTTGTTTTTTGGATATTGAGCTGCACAAGCTGCTTATAAATTTTGGAGATTAATCCTTTGCCAGTAGCTTCATTTGCAAATATTTTCTACCATTCTGAGGGTTGGCTTTTTGTCTTGTTTATGGTTTACTTTGCTGTGCAAAAGCTTTTAAGTTTCATTAGGTCCCATTTGTTTATTTTTTATTTTATTTCCATTTCTCTAGGAGGTGGGTCAAAAAGGATCTTGCTGTGATTTATGTCATAGAGTGTTCTGCCTATGTTTTCCTCTAAGAGTTTTATAGTGTCTGGCCTTACATTTAGGTCTTTAATCCATTTTGAGTTTATTTTTGTGTATGGTGTTAGGGACTGTTCTAATCTCATTCTTTTACATGTAGCTGTCCAGTTTTCCCAGCACAATTTACTGAAGAAGCTGTCTTTTATCCATTGTATATTCTTGCCTCCTTTATCAAAGATAAGGTGACCATATGTGCGTGGGTTTATCTCTGGGCTTTCTATCCTGTTCCATTGATCTATATTTCTGTTTTTGTGCCATTACCATACTGTCTTGATTACTGTAGCTTTGTAGTATAGTCTGAAGTCAGGGAGCCTGATTCCTCCAGCTCCGTTTTTCTTTCTCAAGATTGCTTGGCTATTAGGGGTCTTTTGTGTTTCCATACAAGTTGTGCAATTTTTTGTTCTAGTTCTGTGGAAAATGCCATTGGTAGTTTGATAGGGAGTGCATTGAATCTGTAGATTGCTTTGGGTAATACAGTCATTTTCACAATGTTGATTCTTCCGATCCAAGAACATAGTATATGTCTCCATCTGTTTCTATCATCTTTAATTTCTTTCATCAGTGTCTTATAGTTTTCTGCATACAGGTCTTTTGTCTCCTTAGGTAGGTTTATTCCTAGGTATTTTATTCTTTTTGTTGAAGTGGTAAATGGCAGTGTTTCCTTAATTTCTCTTTCAGATTTTTCATCATTAGTGTATAGGAATGCAAGAGATTTCTGTGCATTAATTTTGTATCCTGCAACTTTACCAAATTCATTGATTAGCTCTAGTAGTTTTCTGGTGGCATCCTTAGGATTCTCTATCTATAGTATCATGTCATCTGTAAACAGTGACAGCTTCTTCTTTTCCGATTTGGATTCCTTTTATTTCTTTTTCTTCCCTGATTGCTGTGGGTAAACCTTCCAAAGCTATGTTGAATAATAGTGGTGAGAGTGGGCAACCTTGTCTTCCTGATCTTACTGGAAATGGTTTCAGTTTTTCACCATTGAGAACGATGTTGGCTGTGGGTTTTTCATATATGGCCTTTATTATGTTGAGGTAAGTTCCCTCTCTGCCCACTTTCTGGAGGGTTTTTATTATAAATGGGTGTTGAATTTTGTCAAAGGCTTTTTCTGTGTCTATTGAGATGATCATATGGTTTTTCTCCTTCAATTTGTTAATATGGTATATCACGTTGATTGATTTGGGTATATTGAAGAATCCTTGCGTTCCTGGGTTAAACCCCACTTGATCATTGTGGATGATCCTTTTAATGTGCGGTTGAATTCTGCTTGCTAGTATTTTGTTGAGGATTTTTGTATCAATGTTCATCAGTGATATTAGCCTGTAGTTTTCTTTCTTTGTGACATCTTTGTCTGGTTTGGGTATCAGGATGATGGTGGTCTCATAGAATGAGTTTGGGAGTGTTCCTCCCTCTGCTATATTTTGGAAGAGTTTGAGAAGGATAGGTGTTAGCTCTTCTCTAAGTGTTTGATAGAATTCGCCTGTGAAGCCATCTGATCCTGGGCTTCTGTTTGTTGGAAGAGTTTTAATCACAGTCTCAATGTCAGTGCTTTTGATTGGTCTGTTTATATTTTCTCTTTCTTCCTGGTTCAGTCTCAGAAGGCTGTGCTTTTCTAAGAATTTGTCCATTTATTCCAGGTTGTCCATTTTATTGGCATAGAGTTGCTTGTAGTAATCTGTCAGGACCCTTTGTATTTCTGCAATGTCAGTTGTTACTTCTCCTTTTTCATTTCTAATTCTATTGACTTGAGTCTTTCCCTTTTTATCTTGATGAGTCTGGCTAATGGTTTATCAATTTTGTTTATCTTCTCAAAGAACCATCTTTTAGTTTTATTGATCTTTGCTAGAATTTCCTTTTCATTTATTTCTGATCTGATCTTTATGATTTCTTTCCTTCTGCTAACTTTGGGGGGTTTTTTGTTCTTCTTTCTCTAATTGCTTTAGGTGTAAGGTTAGGTTGTTTATTTAAGATATTTCTTGTTTCCTAAGGTAGGATTGTATTGCTATAAACTTCCCTCTTAGAACTGCTTTTGCTGCATCCCATAGGTTTTGGGTCATCGTGTTTTCATTATCGTTTGTTTCTAGGTATTTTTTGATTTTCTGTTTGATTTCTTCAGTGATCTTTTGGTTATTAAGTAGTGTATTGTGTAGCCTCCATGTGTTTGTATTTTTTACAGATTTTTTCCTGTAATTGATGTGTAGTCTCATAGCGTTGTGGTCAGAAAAGATACTTGATACGATTTCAATATTCTTAAATTTACCAAGGCTTGATTTGTGACCCAAGATATGATCTATCCTGGAGAATGTTCCATGAGCACTTGAGAAGAAAGTATATTCTGTTGTTTTTGGATGGAATGTCCTATAAATATCAATTAAGTTCATCTTGGTTAATGTATCATTTAATGCTTGTGTTTCCTTATTTATTTTCATTTTGGATGATTTGTCCACTGGTGAAAGTGGGATGTTAAAGTCCCCTCCTATGATTGTGTTACTGTCGATTTCCCCTTTTATGGCTGTTAGCATTTGCCTTATGTATTGAGGTGCTCTTATGTTGGGTGCATATATATTTACAATTGTTTATCTTTTTCTTGTATCGATCCCTTGATCATTATGTAGTGTCCTTCTTTGTCTCTTGTAATAGTCTTTATTTTAAAGTCTATTTTGTCTGATATGAGAATTGCTACTCCAGCTTTCTTTTGATTTCCATTCACATGGAATATCTTTTTCCATCCCCTCACTTTCAGTCTGTATGTGTCCCTAGGTCTGAAGTGGGTCTCTTGTAGACAGTATATATATGGGTCTTGTTTTTGTATCCATTCATGCAGTCTATGTCTTTTGGTTGGAGCATTTAATCCATTTACATTTAAGGTAATTATAGATATGTATGTTTCTATTACCATTTTCTTAGTTGTTTTGGGTTTGTTATTGTAGGTCTTTTCCTTCTTTTGTGTTTCCTGCCTAGAGAAGTTCCTTTAGCATTTGTTGTAAAGCTGGTTTGATGGTGCTGAATTCTCTTAGCTTGTCTGTAAGGGTTTTAATTTCTCCGTAGAATCTGAATGAGATCCTTGCTGGGTAGCGTAATCTTGGTTGCAGCTTTTTCCGTTTCATCACGTTGAATATGTCCTGCCATTCCCTTCTGGCTTGCAGAGTTTCTGCTGAAAGATCACCCGTTAACCTTATGGGGATTCCCTTGTATGTTATTTGTTGTTTTTCCCTTGCTGCTTTTAATATTTTTTCTTTGTATTTAATTTTTGATAGTTTGATTAATATGTGTCTTGGCGTGTTTCTCCTTGGATTTATCCTGTATGGGACTCTCTGCACTTTTTGGACTTGATTAACTATTTCCTTTCCCATATTAGGGAAGTTTTCAACTATAATCTCTTCAAATATTTTCTCAATCCCTTTCTTTTTCTCTTCTTCTCTGGGACCCCTATAATTTGAATGGTGGTGCATTTAATGTTGTCCCAGAAGTCTCTGAGACTGTCCTCAATTCTTTTCATTATTTTTTTTTATTCTGCTCTGCAGTAGTTATTTCCACTATTTTATCTTCCAGGTCACTTATCAATTCTTCTGCCTCAGTTATTCTGCTATTGATTCCTTCTAGAGAATTTTTAATTTCATTCATTGTTCATCATTGTTTGTTTGCTCTTTAGTTCTTCTAGGTCCTTGTTAACTGTTTCTTCTATTTTCTCCATTCTTTATCCAAGATTTTGTATCATTTTTACTATCATTACTCTGAATTCTTTTTCAGGTAAGCTGCCAATTTCCTCTTCATTTGTTTGGTCTGGAGTGTTTTTACCTTGCTCCTTCATCTGCTGTGTGTTTCTCTGTCTTCTCATTTTGCTCAACTTACTGTGTTTGGGGTCTCCTTTTCACAGGTGCATGTTCGTAGTTCCCTTTGTTTTTGGTGCCGCCCTCAGTGGCTGAGGTTGGTTCACTGGGTTGTTTAGGCTTCCTGGTGGAGGGGACTGGTGACTGTGTTCTGGTGGGTGAAGCTGTATCTTGTTTTTCTGGTGGGCAGGACCACGTCCGGTGTTGTGTTTTGGGGGTGTCTGTGACCTCATTATGATTTTAGGCAGCGTCTCTGCTAATGGGTGGGGTGTGTTCCTGTCTTGCTAGTTGCTTGGCATAGGGTGTCCAGCACTGTAGCTTGCTGGTCATTGAGTGGAGCTGGGTCTTATCATTGAGATAGAGATCTTTGGGAGAGTTTTCACTGTTTGATATAATGTGTAGCCGGGAGGTCTCTGGTGGACCAATGTCCTGAACTCCGGTCTCCCACCTCAGAGGCACAGGCCTGACACCTGGCCAGAGCACCAAGACTCTGTCAGCCACATGGCTCAGAATAAAAGGGAGAAAAAAAGAAAGAAAGAAAGAAAAAATAAAATAAAATAAAGCTATTAAAATAAAAAATAATTATTAAAATTTAAAAATTAAAAAGAAATTTAAAAAGAAAAAAGGAAAGAAGAGAGCAAACCAAAAAACAAATCCACCAAGGATAACAAGCACTAAAAACCATACTCAAGGGCTTCCCTGGTGGCACAGTGGTTGAGAGTCCGCCTGCCGATGCAGGGGACACGGGTTCGTGCCCCGGTCCGGGAGGATCCCACATGCCACGGAGCGGCTGGGCCCGTGAGCCATGGCCGCTGAGCCTACGCGTCCGGAGCCTGTGCTCCACAACGGGAGACGCCACAACATTGAGAGGCCCACGTACCGCAAAAAAAAAAAAAAAAAAAACCACCATACTCAAGAAAAACAAAAACAAAAAAGAAAAAAAAACGGACAGACAATACCCTAGGACAAATGATAAAAGCAAAGCTATACAGACAAAAATCACACAAAGAAGCATACACATACACTCTCACAAAAAGAGAAAAAGGAAAAAAAAAAATATATATATATATATATATATATATCCTTGCTCCCAAAGTCCACCGCCTCAATTTTGGGATGATTCCTTGTCTGTTTAGGTATTCCACAGATGCAGGGTACATCAAGTAGATTGTGGTGATTTAATCCGCTGCTCCTGAGGCTGCTGGGAGAGATTTCCCTTTCTCTTCTTTGTTTGCACAGCTCCTGGGGTTCAGCTTTGGATTCGGCCCCGCCTCTGCGTGTAGGTTGCCTGAGGTAGTCTGTTCTTTGCTCAGACAGGATGGGGTTAAAGGAGCAGATGATTCAGGGGCTCTGGCTCACTCAGGCCGGGGGAGGGAGGGGCATGGATGCGGGGCGAGCCTGCGGTGGCAGAGGCTGGCATGACGTTGCACCAGCCTGAGGTGTGCTGTGTGTTCTCCCCGGGGAAGTTGTCCATGGATCAAGGGACCATGGCAGTGGCAGGCTGCACAGGCTTCCAGGAGGGGAGGTGTGGATAGTGACCTGTGCTCGCACACAGGCTTCTTGGTGGCGGCAGCAGCGGCCTTAGGGTCTCATGCCCGTCTCAGGGGTCCGCGCTGATAGTCGTGGCTCGCACCCATCTCTGGAGCTCGTGTAGGCGGTGCTCTGAATCCCCTCTCCTCGCGCACCCGGAAACAATGGTCTCTTGCCTCTTCGACAGGTCCAGACTTTTTCCCAGACTCCCTCCCGGCTAGCCGTGGTGCACTAGCCCCCTTCAGGCTGTGTTCACGCCGCCAACCCCAGGCCTCTCCCTGGGATCCGACCAAAGCCCAAGACTCAGCTCCCAGCCCTCGCCCACCCTGGCGGGTGAGCAGACAAGCCTCTCGGGATGGTGAGTGCTGGTCGGCCCCGATCCTCTGTGCGGGGATCTCTCCGCTTTGCCCTCTGCACCCCTGTTGCTGCGCTCTCCTCCACGGCTCCGAAGCTTCCCCCTCCGCCACCCGCAATCTCCGCCCGCGAAGGGGCTTCTAGTGTGTGGAAACCTTTCCTCCTTCACAGCTCCCTCCCACCGGTGCAGGTCCCATCCCTATTCTTTTGTCTCTGTTTATTCTTTTTTCTTTTGCCCTACCCAGGTGCATGGGGAGTTTCTTGCCTTTTGGGAGGTCTGAGGTCTTCTGCCAGCGTTCAGTAGGTGTTCTGTAGGAGTTGTTCCACATGTAGATGTATTTCTGATGTATTTGTGGGAGGAAGGTGGTCTCTGCGTCTTACTCTTCTGCCATCTTGAAGGTCTCTCTCACGTCAATTTTTTAATGAAAATAGATGCATTTTTCCTGGAATGTAACCTTTATGAATAATTCTTCTATACTGTTGTTAAGATGGGCAACTGAGATGCCAAGAGTTTATGTACTCATTCAAGGCTACACAGCTGGGATGTACTAGAGTTGGCTCTCAAACCCAGACTTGCTCTTTCACGTTCTTTTACTGCTGTGATTCATTCATCATCTCCTTGAGCACTTGGTGGGGGTGGGAGGTGCACAAAGTGGGGACACCAATGATGAAAGTTCTCTGCCTGAGAGGGGTCCCCATCACTGGTCCCAGCTCCCTTCACAGAGGATGGAGTCCCATCATCCATGCAACAGTGCAAATGACTTACAACAGCTCTTCCAGAAGGAAAAATGCAATGGGTTTGTTCTCAGTGGTGCATGAGGGAGCCACTCCTAGCTGTGCAGAAAAATAAGCAACCAATCAAAGTAGCTCTTCTGGACGTAGAGAATGGACTTGAGGACATGGGGAGGGGGAAGGGTAAGCTGGGACGAAGTGAGAGAGTGGCATGGACATATATACACTACCAAACATAAAATAGATAGCTAGTGGGAAGCAGCCACATAGCACAGGGAGATCAGCTCGGTGCTTTGTGACAACCTAGAGGGGTGGGATAGGGAGGGTGGGAGGGAGGCACAAGAGGGAGGACATATGGGGATATATGTATATGTATAGCTGATTCACTTTGTTATAAAGCAGAAACTAACACACCACTGTAAAGCAATTATACTCCAATAAAGATATTAAAAATAAATAAATAAAATAAAATGTATTGTTAGAGGGAAAAAAAATAATGATTATATCTTGTGAGTAAGATAAAAAAAAAAAAAAAGTAGCCCTGCTGGGTTTGAGCAAGTGGCTGGCTTTCCAGACCACAGTCCAGTCCTGAAACCTCTCCTGAACTCCACCTGTTGCCATTCCAAATTCAAACAGAATTCATCACCAATTGCCCCCAGTTGCTTCACCTTCTGGAATTTCTTATTCTCCTAAATGGCATCACCCTCCTTCCAGTTACTTAGGACCAAAACCTTCTCTCCCAATCCTCACCCACCATTCAGTACCCATGCCTTTCATCCTAAGACATTGACATCCAGCTATAGCTCCTTTTCTGCATTTCATGACCAAAAAAAGCCAACTCAGCTCAGCCTCCCATCAGATTGCTACCAAGTTAGGGATATACATCCTCAAATGCCACAGAAAATGACATCATAATTGTCCAAGATTTCATATTACATGTGTTAAGAGTATGCCAGTTAAGAAACACTAGACATGAAACTCAGTACTGACATCCCCGAAATTGATGCTGATGGGCTTGATGTTCAGTCAGCTGAGGTGGCCAGAATTTCAGAAATCCTCAGCCAAGACCAGAAGCCATTAGAAAGAGGTGAGTTAAGTATCCAGACAAGACTGTGAAAACTCCTTCTTGGCAGTACTAGGGGACTCAGCCAAACCTCCCCAGACCATTTCCTCTTAGGGTGCCTTTGCAGAGACTCAGAGAATACCTTTAAAAAATCTATTAAATGCCCATCTCCTCCAAAAGAAATAGGAAGAATCTATTTAACAGTTGGTGTCCATGACCATAAAAAAAATGTGGTGCTCTGGCTTTCCCTAAATGCCACATTTAACTTCTGACACGTCTTCCTGCCTCTCTTCACCGTTATTCATTCGTTCATTTATTCATTTTTCATTCACTAAGGGATCACTGTGTTAGGTCCTGGAAATACCACCATAAAAGAAAGACATTTCCCTGCCTTCATGAAGCTTACTGCCTAGAACAGAGGTTCTCAATCGTGAGTCCCACTAGAATCACTGAGATACTCTAAAAAATGTCAGTGCCCAGACCCCACCCCCAGAGAGTCTTAATTAGTTGGCCTGGGATGGGGCTTAGTATTGGCAATAGCTTCTAAAGCTCTCCAAGTGATTTCAGTGTACAGCCAGCGTCGAGAATCACCTAAGGCAGGGATCTCAGTCACGAGTGAATTTGTCCCCCTAGATGCTTGGCAATGTTTGGAGACATTTCTGGTTGTCATAACTCTGAGAGTGCTATTGGCCTCCAGTAGTAGAAGCCAGGGATGCTGCTCAACAGCACTCAGGGCAGACCCCACTACAAGGAATGATCCAAATGGCAATAGTGCTGAGGTGAAGAAACCCTGGTTTGGGGGAGACAGACATTAGGTAAACCATTAAAACAGAGAGTAATGAATGTTATAAATAGAAAAGTCCTGGGAACTACAGGCCCTAGTTTTTGTTTACAGAGAACTCAAAGTCCCTCCTTTAGTGAACACCCCACTGGAGAAGAATACAGGCAGGAAAGAAAAAGAACTAGGTCACCTCCATCAGGGCAGGGAATCTACTGGGTTCTCTACTTCACTGTTCAGTCCTCTGGGCCTAAAACAGTGCTGGGATCTAGGTCCCAAAAGTCTGAGTATATATGTTTATATATGTTACCTTATTTCATGCCCAAGATCTCAAGGTAAAGTGGGTCTTTTTGAAAAAATAGATTTTAATTTTTTAAGCAGTTTTAGATTTATAGAAAAATTGGGAAGAGAGTATAGAGAGTTCCCATATACCCTGCAGGCAGTTTCCCCTATTATTAACATCTTATATTAGTATGCTACATTTTCTGTAATTAATGAACCAATACTGAATCATTGTTATTAACTAAATTCCGTACTTTATTCAGATTTCCTTACTTTTTACTTAATGTCCTTTTTCTGTTCCAGGATCCCATCCAGGATCCCATATTATATTTATTCATCCTATCTCCTCAGGCTCCTCTCAGCCGTGACATTTTCTTAGACGTTTCCTTGTTTTTGATATCTTTGATGGTTTTAAAGAGAACTGGTCAAGTATGTTGCAGGATGCTTTGTTTTCCCGTGGTTTGGTTAGTGGAATTTTATTTCAAAAGGCTCCAACCCTGTATTTCACAAGACACTTTACAAGCAAAGTAACACTTGTAAAAACATGTTAAGCAACTCCGTAAAAAACTAGCACACTACTACATAAAAAGTAAGTTTACTTAAGATTAACGTAACACAAAGAAGGGAAAACTACCTGGAGATGTCATTAAATTCCCCCATTATCCCAGGGTGGCTTAGTTCCTCCTCCCTGTGATTATCTATAGTTTCATCTGCAAAGGACTGCCTTAATAACGTCTGTGTGCGTCTTTTACACAGGAAAGGTGTTTCCTGACTGACAGGATGTCCTTCTTGCCAACATGTAGCCAAAAACTCACTGGTCTGCTTCTAACATATAATGGTGCAAGATGCTACCTGCCAAAGTTGACTCAAATCCTGCTCAGAAATCCAAGAGATCTCTGATTTACAGAAGTTCTCTATTTTCTGTTTCATTAACAATCACCGCCAATGACTTAGTTCCTTCCAACAGGGTTGGGATGTCCCTGCCACCACACCCCTCTGATGCCACCATGGACGTTGTTCAGTCAAAGCCCTCTCTCCCTTAGAACCCACTCCCCCCCATATGCCTAACCAACCAGAGACAGCAGAGAGAGGAAGCTATTTGCCATCCCTACTCACACACAAAACATTGTGTTATTTTCTAGTTAGATCCAGGCTTTCATTCCATTGTTTTCTAGTTGGGGTCTGGCTTCTAATTTCTACTCCATCCTTACCACATCTTTCTCCGACTTATGAACGTTCTCTGGCTCCCTCTTGTCTGATAAGTAATGGATGAAGTACCCTGCCTGGATTTCAATAATCTCTATAACACACCCAACCAAGCCCAAGATTAGGCTCTACCTTGTATTCCAGTCAGGCTGATTTCTTCATCATCCCACAAATGTTCTGCTTTTTCCATCCTGTGTGTTCCTGCCTATCCTTCTAATAATCATACATTTATTCATTAATTAATTCTTTCAACAGCTATTTATTTTTTTGTTGAAGTATAGTTGATTTACAATGTTGTGTTAATTACTGCTATATAGCAAAGTGACTCAGTTACCCGACATTGGAGCATTGTCTAGCGAGAAATCTCCAGCACGAAACTTCACAAACCACTTTTGACACTTTCGAGCAGTCACAGCACCTTCTCCGTACACTGCACAAATCTTTTTTCGTGTTTCAGTTGCATTTTTACCTTTCTTGAAATAATAAAGTGTAAGATGCTGAAAATGTTGCTTTTTTTCATCTTCAACATTAAAATGGCTGCACAAAAATTCACCAATTTTGATGTTTTTTTTTAAATGCACACTGATATGGCAGCTGTCACAATACAGTCTAACAAAATTGTTTCGAATGAAGTTAAAGACAACTAAATGCCACTAGAGCCAGCTTAGAGAAAAAACGAACGAACTTTTTGGCCAACCCAATACATTCTTTTTCATATTATTTTCCATTCATGGTTTATCACAGGATATTGAATATAGTTCCCTGTGCTATACAGTAGGACCTTGTTGTTTATCCATTCTATACATATCAGTTTGCATCTGCTAATCCCAAACTCCCAATCCATCCCTCTCCCACGCCACTCCCTCTTGGCAACCATCAGTCTGTTCTCTATGTCCGTTATTCTGTTTCTGTTTCATAGATAGGTTCATTGTGTCACATGTTAGATTCCACATATGAGTGATATCATATGGTATTTGTCTTTCTGACTTACTTCACTTAGCATGATAATCTCTAGTTCCATCTATGTTGCTGCAAATGGCATTATTTCATTTTTTTATGGCTGAGTAATATTCCATTGTATATGTGTACCACATCTTCTTTATCCATTCCTCTGTCCATGGACATTTAGTTGTTTCCATGTCTTGGCTATTGTGAATAGTGCTGCTATGAACACAGGGGTGCATGTATCTTTTTGAATTATAGTTTTGTTTGGATATATGACCAGGAGTGGGATTGCTGGATCATATGGTAATTCTATTTTTAATTTTCTGAGGAACCTCCATACTGTTTTCCACAGTGGCTGCACCAACTTACATTTCCACCAACAGTGTAGGAAGGTCCTCTTTTCTCCACACCCACTCCAGCATTTGTTATTTGTAGACTTTTTAATGATGGCCATTCTGACTGGCGTGAGGTGGTACTTCATTCTAGTTTTGATTTCTCTAATAATTAGCGATGCTGAGCATCTTTTCATGTGCCTACTGGCCATCTCAACAGCTATTTATTAAGTACCTACTATGTGCTATGCACATAGTAGATCATGGGGGTACAGAAGTACATAAAACCATCCAAGTCCCTGTCCCATGGAACTTACATGGTAGAAGGAGATGGGATACATCCAATAAACACACAAACAGATGCATATGATATTAAGAGGTGATGAGTGCTGCGACTGGGGAGGAGGATGCCAGGTTCTGTATGGAGGTCAGGGAAGGCACCTCTGTGCAGGAGCAGTTGAACAGGTATCCCAGGGAAGGCTGTATAGGCACAGGGAAGAGCTCTTAGGACATAATTATTAGAGGAAGAACAAGGAGGCCATTTTGACCAGAGCAGAGTAGGTGAGGAAGGAAATAATAGGTAAATCAGAGCAGTGGTTCAAGGCCAGTTCATGTGGGGCCATTAAGCCAATGGTTTTCAACTGGGGCGATTTGGCCCCCACCCCAGGGGACATCCAACAATACCTGGAGGCATTTTTAGTTGTCACAGTTGAGTGGTGCTACTGGCATCTAGTGTGTAGAGTCTAAGGATGCTGCTTAATATCCTACAATGCACAGGGCAGCCCTACAACAAGGAAGTATCCAGCCCCAATGTCAGTGGTGCCAAGATAGAGAAACCCTGCTTTCAGCCATGGTGATGGCTACAGCTTTTATTCTAAGTGTGATGAGATGGCATCAGAAAGTTTTGAACAAAGGAGTGACATGAGCTGACTTTGATTTTAAAAGTATCTCTTTAGATACTGTGTAGTAAATCATAACTTGAATAGTAAGAGTGATATAAAGGGTACTATTTATTGGCCCTTTATTATATTTGAGACACTGTACTACACACTTTAACTAGGATATCTCAGTATTTTTGTTCATTGTTCCTACCACTACTTGACATTGTATGACATATTGGTACGTTAAATTTTTTTTTATAAATTTATTTATTTATTTATGGCTGTGTTGGGTCTTCGTTGCTGCTCAAGGGCTTTCTCTAGTTGTGGAGAGCAGGAGCTACTCTTCATTGCAGTGCACGGGCTTCTCATTGCAGTGGCTTCTCTTGTTGCGGAGCACGGGTTCTAGGTGCTCAGGCTTCAGTAGTTGTGGCATGCGGGCTCAGTAGTTGTAGCACATGGGCTTAGTTGCTCTGTGGCATGTGGTATCTTCCCAGACCAGGGATGGAACCCGTGTCCCCTACATTGGCAGGTGGATTCTTAACCACTGCGTACCAGGGAAGTCCCGATACATTAATTTTTAAATATTTGTCTCTCCCAGTAGAATGGAGACTTGATGAGGACAAGAACTTTGCTTTGTGACCTGTTGAATCTCTAGCACCTAGCACAGTGCCTGGAGTACACTGGGAACTCTGTGTTTGTTGAGTGAATAAATGGCTCCTAGGGTCAATATGCTTATCCCCATTTCACAGACAAGAGAACTGAGTTTCAACATTTGTTGCCTGGACCACAGCTATGAGTAAATCTCATTTGCATTGTGTGGCCCATTCCCAGGAGGACAATCTCCAAGTTTGGTGACAATTCCCAGAAAGAAAAGTTCCCAATGGATACTATTCTAGGTGACTTGTCTAAGTAGCTATTGCTACACCTTAATAATTTTTGACATCCATATCTACTTATTCATTCATTTGCCAAGTTATTACTAAGATCATACTGTGTGCCAGGCAGTGTGGTAGGCACTTGGGATATATTGATGAGGAAGATAAATGTGATCCCCATATGTATTAGGCAGCTCAGGCTGCCATAACAAAATACCATAGACTGGATGGCTTCAACAACAGAAATCCATTCTCCCACAGTTCTGGAGGCCAGAAATCGGAGACCAGTGTGCCAGCATGATCAGGTTCTGGTGAGAGCTGTCTTCATGGCCTGCAGGAAGAAAGCTCACTGCAGGCCTCCTCACTGTGTCCTCACATGACAGAGAGGTATCTCTTCTTGTAAGGATGCTGACCCCATCATGGGGGCCCCACCCTCATGAACTCATCTAAACCCAGTCACCTTCCAAAGGCCTCATCTCTGAATACCATCACTTTGGGGGGCGGGGTAGGGCTAGGGCTTCAATATATGAATTTGGGGAGAATGTAATTGTTTTTTTGGCTGCTTACGCAGCTTGCGAGATCTTAGTTCCCCGATCAGGAGTCAAACCCATGCCCCCTGCAGTGGAAGCATGAAGTCTTAACTACTGGACCACCAGGGAATTCCTGGGGAGAACGTAATTCAGACTATAGCACCGTCTTCACAAAGTTTACAGTCCAGTGTGGGACACAGACATTACCTGTATGATATAAAAAAGAAAATGATGAATTGTGTTAAGTGTTACAGAGGAACTAAATGAGTGCTGTGATGAATAACTGAGGCAGAAGGGACCAGCCTTGAGGAGGCAGATCGTGGAAGACTTCTCCAAGGAAGTAACATACAAACAAATCACCAAAAATTTAGTACAAGGAAAAATACCTCATTAATAACTTTTATACCGATTATATACTGCAATGATAACATTTTGGATATATTGCATTAAGTAAAATATATGATTAACATTAATTTTACCTGTTTCTTTTTCATTTTTAAAAAATGTGACTACTAGAAAAATCTAAATTACTTATGTGGCTTGCATTATATTTCCACTGGACAGCACTGCCATGTACTATTCCCTTCCAGCTAAAAACACTAATAGAAAGGGAGAAAGAGTGACACCCCAAAGAGATGAAGTGGAGGTGGTGGGGATGGAAAGCAACATGTCGGGAGGTTGAGAAGTCTAATTGGCTGAAATGACTAAGTGACATTTTCAGAACAGAACAGTCTGCTAATGGTTCCAGGTTTCTTTTGGGGGTGATGAAAATTTGGGATTAGTTAGTGATGACAGTTGGATAACCTTATGAATATACTAAAAACCACTGCATTGTACACTTTAAATGGTGAATTTTATGGTATGTGAATTATAAGTCAATAAAAAGTAAGATATAAAAAATAACAGAAGAATAGGGCAGTCTAATATCTACTGTGTCTGCTATGACAGAAGAGCCTTGAATTTTCTGGAAAGCTTACTACTTTCAGCTGATTTGTGTGCGTGGTGTGTGTGGCTTTTTTTTTTTTTGTAGGTGGTTTGAGGGGTGAGTATTTAAGGAAAAGGGGCTCTTAAATGTTTTGATGGAAAGCAGTGTGGAGAACAGGAGTTCACCTTCACTGGAAATGAGAGTCAGAGCTGACTTGGAGAAAGATCGGGGATTTGCAAACATGTTTTAGAGAGCGTGGATGGACCTCTCACAGGGTATATGAGCCCCTCATATAGGGACTCAAGCAGATGATATCTTGACTTAATGGGGCAGGGTGACCCTCCCTGATATCTGAGTCACTTTGATTATTTGCTTGATTAAACCAAAACGTGAACTTCTATCTATGGTTATATATTCTAGGTTAGAACCTCCTTGCATAGTGCCAAGGGGATACCCTGCCCATGGGCGACTCTCCACATCCAGCCTTTTGTTGGTTCCCAGCAGCAACCAGAGATGAAGCTTCCCTCAGGGACAAAAACACTCACAGTCAAGTTTTCTCTGTGCATAGTCTCAGAGTTTATTTATAACACCTTTAGAAGCTAGCCCCAACCAAAGTGTCTCACTCATTAATTCACTCAGCTTCTCTCTGCCTCACACTGGGCTGGATGCTGGGAATAGAATGATGATCGAGATTGACCCAGTCACTGCCCTCAAGGGGCTTACAGTCTGGTGGGAAACTCAGAGTCCATGGCTGGCACTATGGACTTTTCCCATTCCTGCTAAATTTATCATTAGTTATGTTGGTATTTGCTATCTTAGTTTACAATCCCTGTCGTTGTGAAAATGAAATGAAGAATGAAAATGGTGAATGAAAAATGCTGACGATTTCAAGGATCTCTGTCTCCTCTGTAGACTCTGCACAAGGGACATGTTAATCTTAGCCTGTTTGGAATGTGTGCCTCTTCCAAATCTCCCCTGCTCTTAGTGCTTTTTGGCTTGGCTTCTTTTCTCTGTGGTCCAGGTCACTAACTCCCTGATCTGCACGGGTTCTGATCTGCACGGGTGCTGTGGGTCCTTATGTTTCTGCACCTTCAGTGCAGCCAAAGCCTGTGCTGCTAGGAAAAGTTCTTAGAAAGCACTTTAGTTAATGAGTTATGATTAGATGAAGGATCAAAGAAACAAGGAGAACTGGAAGTCATGACCAAGAGATGTCATTTAGCCAAGTGTTTATTTAATCAAGAAATAATGGTAGATTGGGCTTCCCTGGTGGCGCAGTGGTTGAAAGTCCACCTGCCGATGCAGGGGACACGGGTTCGTGCCCCGGTCTGGGAAGATCTCACATGCCGCGGAGCGGCTGGGCCCGTGAGCCATGGCCGCTGAACCTGCGCGTCCGGAGCCTGTGCTCCGCAACGGGAGAGGCCACAACAGTGAGAGGCTCGCGTACCACAAAAAAAAAAAAAAAAAAGAACGGTAGAATGAACATTTCTTAGAAGTTCAGTGGACATCTGTTGTATTTGCTGCTGTATAAGGCAGGATACCTTGAGTAAAGAGATGGCAAATTGGGTGATTGGAAGGAAAGTCAATAAGGGATGTGGGAAGGGTAAAAGGACAGTAGAACACCCCAGGCTTGTAAAAGTCAGGATGCCCTTTCCTAGGCCTGAAGGGGCAAAGGGAGGGATTAGATACTGGAATCTAGAGAGAGTGAACTGTGACCTTCCAGCAAGGGAGTTAGGCAGCCCCCAGTGACCCTACAGGGAGGGTGCCAGGAGGAATAATCTGATTTCACACGTCTCCCTTCCTGCAACCTCTGACCCTTGCTCTCCATTGGCTGAGGTCAGTCTCCAGGATGGAGAGCAGAGGGGGGCAGATGCATGGAGAAGGGGTGGATGCAGTGTGGATCTGCCCATAGCCAGCACATCTGCTCAGCATCCATTCCCTCTTCTTCTGGTGATGGGACCCTGCTTTGGTTTGAGGGGATGTTATGCGTTGAATTGCATCCTCCAAAAAGATAAGTTGAAGTCCCAACCTCCAGTACCTCAGAATGTGACCTTGATTTGGGAATGGGGTTGTGGTAGATGAATTAGTTAACAGGAGGTCATACTGGAGTAGGAAGGGCCCTTAATCCAATATGACTTATAAGAAGAGGGAACTTTGGATGCACAGAGGGAAGACTGTCATGTGAAGATGGAGGCAGAGATTAGAGTTATTCTGCCACAAGCCAAGTATCACCAGGGGCCACTGGATGCTGTAAGAGGCAAGTAAGCATCCTCCCTTAGAGGCTTCTAAGAGAGCGAGGCCCTGTTGACACCTTGATTTTGGAGTTCTGGCTTCAGAACCGTAAGACAACTTAAAAGTGGGCGGGGGGAGGGATAAATCAGGAGCTTGGGATGAACACATACACTAATATATATAAGAGAGATAACCAACAGGGACCTACTATATAGCACAGGGAACTCTACTCAATATTCAGTGATAACCTATATGAGAAAAGAATCTAAAAAATAATGAATATGGGTATACGTATAACTGAATCACTTCGCTGTACACCTGAAACTAACACAATATTGTATAACTCAACTATACTCCAATAAAATTTAAAAAAGAAACCAACTTAAAAACAACTATTCTGATGTCTTAAGCCACCCAGTGTACGGTCCCTTATTACAGCATCCCTAGGACACTACAGAGGGGCTACCCCTTCCCTACCACGTGGCATCTTGGTTGGATAGCCCAACCCTGCTGGAGCTGGGGAAAAGGATATTTTCCCCTGGGATGTGGATTTTGAGCATGAAAATAGAGAAATGGACAAGACATAGATTCAGGTCCACGCTTTGCCACTTGCTGGCCTAGTGGGACTTGGATGAGCCAGTCCCAAGGGAAATGCAAACCCCAGGGGTTAGCCTCCTCTTGCGGGCTTCTGAGCAGGTAGGCACCTCAAAGGGATGTTTCCTGGGACTTCCCTGGTGGTCCAGTGCCTAAGACTCCATGCTACCAATGCAGGGGGCCCGGGTTTGAGCCCTGGTCAGGGAACTAGATCCCAGATACTGCAACTAAGACCCAATGCAGCCAAATAAATAAATAAATACATTTTTTTTTTTTTTTTTTTTACAAAAGGGATGCCTCCTGAGGGAGCTCCTGCTAGGAACAAACTAGAACTCATTGATAACTCCACTCACAAGGGCTCTTTGCTAGAACCATCTTGGAGACATGGAGATTCCCTTTTCTAGTGAATGAGGAAGAGGAGGGTATTATTCCCCACCCTCAGTTCCCTGGGTTTAAGAGTCAGTCGGACAACATCATCCAATTCATTATTTGCAAAGCCTGGAGAAGAAGCAGGAACAGAGACACTGGAGGACCCAGGCCAGGCTTCCCAATTTTCTGCATGAAGCCAGAGGCCTACGTGAATGTGAACCCATAACAGAGAGGGGCACAACCTGCCCAGACCCATGACCTACCAAGGAGGGATTTGAGATAGGTCATTTTTCCCAGGGACCAGCCCGGTAGGAATCATCTCAACAGACTGGCCACAGTGCTATCACAAAAGCATGGATACAACATGATCCCTGGTCACACTGCACAGAGATCATTGGCGGAACACCTATGATATGCTTGGCATCAAATAAGGCCTGGAGGATACAGTGTTGATTCCTGTCCTTGGCAATGGTGAGGTCTGATACAGACCTGCTCCAGCTGCCAAGGGCACAGGAAGGAGCATCAAAATCACCTGTGATCTGGGAGAGAGCAGGAAGGAATGCACAGCCGATGAGACACTCAAGGATAGTGTCCCCATTTTGTAGACAATTAAATTAAGGCTATGAGGTATTCATTACGCTGTTCCAGGTCACACAGAGTTGGGAAGCCAGAACTTGCTGGCTCTCAAAGTCCATTCTCTTTCTACTGTGCTAGATCATCTCCCATTCACATGTCCAGCAGTCCTGGCTTATTCATGCATTCATCTGTTCATGCATGCACTTGTTCAATACATGTTTAGTGAGTATCTGCTATGTGCCAGCAGCTGTGTTAGATGCTGCTAATACAGAACTGAGTGAAAAGGTCAAGGTAATCTAGTGGGGAAAGGCTACGTATATTTAATTTCTTTTTTTTTTTTTTTTGCGGTACACGGACCTCTCACTGTTGTGGCCTCTCCCGTTGTGGAGCACAGGCTCCGGACGCCCAGACCCAGTGGCCATGGCTCACGGGCCCAGCCACTCTGTGGCATGTGGGATCCTCCCGGACCGGGGCACGAACCCGTGTCCCCTGCATCGGCAGGCGGACTCTCAACCACTGCGCCACCAGGGAAGCCCTATTTAATTTCTGAGTGAGAAAAGTGCCATGAAAGTAAGATAGGGAGAATGAGAATAACTGCTGGAGACTTAAAGCCCGGACACAAGGGAACACTTGCTCAAGAAGGGAATATTTAAACCAGTGTAACACAATCTTGTAAATCAACTGTATGTCAATAAAATTTTTTTAAAAAAGAATTAAACTAAACCAGTAGTGTTCCAATTGGTCAGTGATTTGGCTCCCATGGGACATTGTCTGGAGACATTTTTGGTGGTCACAATCAAAAATAGGGGGAGTAGGGTGCTACTAGCCTCTCGTGAGTAGAGGCCATGGATGCTTCTAAACATCCTACAATGCATAGCACAGCGCCAACCACAAAGAGTTGTATGGCCTGGGATGTGAATGGTGACTGAGGAACCCTGATTTAGACTAAGATATGAAGGTGAAGAAGATGCCAGCCCTGTAAAGGGGCTCCCCTGCCCCAAGCATTCCAGATGGAAGGAACAGCATGTGCACAGGCTACAATGCCAGGAAAAGCTTAGTGTCTCCAGCTAAGGAGTAGGGGAGAAAGGTGTGAGATGAGGGGGAGCAGATCGCGCAGGGCCCCTGGGCTTGGGCAGAAGTTTGGGGTTTTATTCTTTACCGTGGAAAGCCTCTGAAGGTTCTTAAACCAGAGAGGGGCACTCTGGCTGCTCTGCAGAGAATGATTTGGGCGGGGGCAAGAGTGGAACCCCAGAGGCCCGGAACTGCCCAGGAAGGGATGATGGCAGCAGCGTTGACTAGCACAGAGGTGGTGCAGGAGAGCAGTGGGGGCATCAGTAGCAGCTACAGCTCTGGCAGTGAATTGGATCTGGGGGGAGAAGGAAGAGAAGCAGGGATTCTGGTCTCCACAGGGTGCTGGGTAGTGTGGATCTCCAAGGCGGGGAAGACTGAGCCAGGGCCAGGTAGGTGGGGTCCCAAATCAAGAGCTCACTTTCAGACATGGCAAGTCCGAGACACCCAGTGGACTTGGGTACATAAGGTGTTAGAGAGAGGAATTGCTTATAGGAGGCTTTGAGCTGTGCTCCATTCTCGATGTAGCGTCACCTGGGATGGGGCGCTGTAAGAAATACCAATGCCCAGGTCACACACCTTAGATCAAGTAAACCTGAGCTCTGGGAGTGGGCGCCCAAGCATCAGTTATGCTCTAAAAGCCCCACAGATGATTCTAGTGCACAGTGATGGTTGACATCCCACAGACTCGTAGACCTGCCCCAAGGTGGAGACCTTCTCTGTGTGCAGGGCAGCCCACAGTAGGCTGAGAAGCCTCACCTTTGTGCATTATCAAAAGAACCCTCTGTTTTGTGTCTATTTAAAATTCTATCTCTGCTGCTTCTGAGGCTGGCTGAATTCTCTCTCTCAAAACAATGAAGTGCTCATAGTCTGGGATGTTCTTGTGTTACCTTCAGTTCCAAACCTTTTGTTCTGAGACTCTCTTGTTTATAGCAGTGTCAGTCTCCTGGTGAAGCCCCAGGGCTGCTTCATCTCATCCATTCCATTGGGGATAGAATATTTACAGTCTCCTTTGTGAACTTTTTTTCCAAACAACTCCCAGCACCCTCTGCCACTGTGTACTCAAAGCAGAGAAAAATACATTCAGACCTGGCCTATTCTTCAAGCTCCAGTTCAATCCCCAATTTCCCTTTTTTTTCCTTCCTTTTGACTGCCTTTATCCAATTCCCCCTTCCTCGCCTCTGGTAACGGCAAATCTGATCTCTTTCTCTATGAATTTGTTTGTTTGTTTGTTTTTTGAACTATAATTGATCTACAAGACTATATTAGTTCCTGTTACACAACATAGTGATTTGGTCTTTCTATACATTTCAAAATGATCACTACAAGTCTAGTTATAATATGTCACCATAGAAAGATATTACATAGTTACATTCCCCACACTGTACATTTCATATCCGTGATGCATTTATTTTGCAAGTGGAAGTTTGTACCTTTTAATCTCCCTCACCTATTTCTCTCATCAGCTGTCCCCCTCTATTTAAATGTTCTCTGTATCTATAACTCTGCTTCTGTTTTATCATGTTTGTTTATTTGTTTTGGTTTTTAGATTCCACATCTAAGTGAAATCATACAGTATTTGTCTTTCTCTGTCTGACTTATTTCACTTAGCCTACTACCCTCTAGGTCCATCCATCATATCACAAATGGTAATATTTTATTCTTTCTTTATGGCTGAGTAATATTCCTTTGTGTGTGTGTGTGTGTGTGTGTGTGTGTATCTCACATCTTCTTTATCCATTTCCTTTCATTTTCTTTTATTATTATTGGGTACCCATCGTGTGACTTGCTCTGTACCTGGCACTTGGGGATACCGTGATCAATAAAAGTGATATGGCCCCTGATCTAAGGAGCTCACACCTTAGGATAGGGTATCTCAGCCTCAGCACTGTTGACATCTGACATCAAGTAATTCTTTGTTATGGGGACCATCCTGTGCATTGTACAATGTTTAGCAGCATCCCTGACTTCTACCCATTAGACGCCAATGGATTGTTCCCATGCCCCCAAGTTGTGACAACCAAAAATATCTTCAGACATTGCTAAAATGTCCTCTGGGAAGCAAAATTGCTCCAGTCAAGAGCTATTGCTCTAGAAGGAAGAAGACATCAAACAAATACTCATAAAGGTTGGCAAATGTGATGACAGGAGACATTCTGTTTAACTTGGCAGGAACAGAGAGATAAGAGTCCAACATGGAGCCTACCTGTTCCAGCCCAGAAAAATAGCTGGTATTACTTCCAACATGAGGCTTTCTCTGATTACTTTATTGTCTTTTATCTTCTCTAGTTTCCTGCCATAGCATTCACTGATTTTATACTATGCAGCCAGGCCCAGTACTAAGCATCTGGCATGCCTTATATCATTTTATTCTCGTAACTACCCTATAACCATAACTGGCACTACAAACCATTGACAATTCACTACATAAGTGAATTGAAATGAAGTAAATTGAAGGAAAGCTGAGACAGTGACTGCTTGTACTTCTTCTTCATCCCCTGAGCAAGCGCCTCCCACTTCATCAATTACTACAATCTTTGTTGCACTTTCAATATCTTCTTCATTGAGTCCTTCCCTTTGGGGCTCCAAAACCACTCCCCCAAATTTCTCCCTCCCCAAAAGTTCTTTTGATCTTACTATTCCCTAGAGCTAATCTCCCATCTTGCGCCTTCCTTTTTCCACCAGTGTTCTCAAAACTTCAGAGTTGCTCACCAACACCATCCCCTCCCTGTCCTTGCATTGGGGCTCCTTCTTATACCCTTTCCTGAAATCCCTCTATTCAGTTTCCCCAGAGAACTGAATCCAGAGATATCTTGTCATCCCACTCAATCTGTCCTCCATATTGGAAGTTGTTTCTAACTTTCCTCGTTGGAACTCTCCTCTCCCTTGGAACCCTACACCATTCAGATCTACCTTCTACCTCCTCTTCTATAGATTTGGGTAGCCTTCACTGCCTGGTTCCCTGCCCTAATCTCTATCTACACTCTTAGGCATTGTTTTAGCTTTCAGAGCTTTATTTATCCTACCTATGTGGAAGACTAACCTAATTGTATCTCCAGTCCTGGGCTCCTTCTGGATTTTAGCCTCACTTTTCCAAGTCATCTGGACACTCCACCTGGATACAACCTTGGCACCTCAGATTTGAAGTGTCTTAAACAAAAGGCTTTATCTTTTCTTCAAAGTCAGTTCTTCCCCCTCAGCCTATCAAAATCTATTGTTTCTCTTAGTAGGAAGAATCATTCTCAGTGCCTCAGAATCATTGTCTACATTCATTTGTTCATGAATTCATTCCTTGAGCTTGTTGTGGCCACCATGCTTTACATATTGCCTGCCCTCGTGGAGCTCACCATCCATCTAGCAAGATAGACTGTCAAAAGAAATCACAAAGAGCTTTGCTGAGGGTTATAGTAGGGAAAGCCTAATGTGCAGTGGCTCTCTCCTCTTCTCTACCTAGACCCAATGAGCTAGCAAGTCCTCTGATTCTCCCATCATAAGGTCCCTCCAATCAGCTGCTGCTCTCCAAACTCCTGGCCTCTGCCCCAGACTCCTAGGGTGTCTTATCTCCTCTTACTTCTTCTCCCTTCTCTGAACACTCACATGTTGCATTGCCTTGTAATGTCCTGTTTCTTATCTATCCCCCCAACTACACTGTAAGTTTATTCAGTGTAATGAATGCATGCTATTTGTCCCTGTATTCCCAGTATCCAGCACAGAGTGCTCAATAATTATTGGTGAAATAATGAATGAATAGATTCTAATCCCCTTTGCACACTACCGAAAACTTCACAAAACTCAACAGTACACAAGGTAGGTTTGAAGTAATAACCTAGAGGTAGCCAAGTGACAGCCCCAGGGCACAGCTGGGAATATTTGGAAAATACAAACTGACTCCCTATGAGAAGTCACCTTGCACGGGGCACTAATGGCTTCTCATGGGAAACATAACAACCCTACTGTTGGAGAGAAACCCCAGGGACGTCCCTGCTTGTTCAGTCCTCAAGGTTTTCTGGAGCTGCCAAGGTGAGCCTTGCTGGGTGATAGAGCTCTCCTTTCATTGCTGAGAGTCTGCCTTACCTTCACACCCTAGGCCTGAATGTGGAAGCTAGAGATGCTTGAAACAGTTTAGCAGGTCTGAAACATTTGGCCATCCTTGTCCCTTTCCCCCAGAAGAGGCACACCTGCCATTCCCCTGTCTGCACTACTCTATCATCTGCTTGAACTAAAAGAAGGATAGAATACTTGCATTAAATTCTAGCACTGTCACTTACTTATTTTATGTTATATGACCTAAATTGTATAATCCCTTGAAAGCCTCAATTTCTTCATTTTTGAATGGAATTAATGATAGATATTATCTCATCGATCTCTCCATCATGATTTTAGAATATGGGTATTGGGCATGTTGTGAATATTTACCCTACTTTCATATATTTAAAGCTTTGCATATATTAAAAAATTACCTTATGAGGTATTGTGAAAACTGACTGAAATTAGGCATGGAAAATGCTAATCACAGTGCCTGACGCAGTTTCTGACACATAGGAAGCCTCCAATACAAGGTGGTTCTCAGCAGTACAGTGAAGTCACTATCCATGCCATCAAAGTCTTGCCATGCTGGGATTAGTTTATCTATTTATTGGTTGGTTTGTATTATGTTTTTCTCCACTGGAATTAAGCTTCATGAGGGCAGAGACCTTGTCTGTCTTTGCTCCCCATTGTATGTCAAGTGTGCTCAGGGGGCAGTTGACAAGTGGCGATTGGAAACATGAAGACAATAACCAGTTGTGTTTCCCATCACAGCTCAAGTCAATCACACATCCTCATTACTCTCGGCACCCCTCACACCCAGCCTAGGATTCTCATATAGAGGTGGAGACTCAGGAGGAGAGACAGCAGCTGAGCACTATACCCAGAGCAAGGGCTCCTGATCCAATGCCCTCCAAAGACTCCCTCTCTAAGAGAAGAAGCAAAAAGACAATGCAGAGAAAAGGATTAAGACTGAGAAGAATCATGGGAGAAAACTCAAGAGGCCAGAGTGACCACATAGGGAGCTCTCAGATGAGGCCAGGGCTTAAAAGGGCAAGAACCAAAGGTAGGTACAGCACAGAACTAAGGGTCCTGACATGGGAAAAGCCCTACCCATGTAAGAAAAGCATCTGTAAGTGAAAACCTAGATGAGTCTGAGGCCTGCAGAAATGAGTTAACCACAGAAAGAAGGCTTGTCTTTCAAGTGATGGTCATAATGCAAAAGAACAAAGGAGCAGGCAAAATGGAGGCCAATGAGGTAGTATTCATGAATGGTACAGAAGGCAGAATTACCAAACTCCTATTTCGCTTTTATCTCCTTTGCCAAAGGGATTACTAAACCAGACAAGATGGGGAAGGGTAAAGGTTCTTATATTTCAGGAAGCATCTACTATGTGCCATGTAGCATACATGTATATTTGTAATCTTATTTAATCCTGAGAAGAGGTATCCATCATGATTCCCTTTTTCCACAGGAGGAAAACTAACCTCAGAGAGGTGAAGCAACTTGTTCAAGGGCCCAGAGCTAGTCAGTGGTCTAATACCTTCTTTTAGATATTGTGTGTGTATGTGTGTGTGTGTTGGGATGGGTGTGGTGGGTAGGTTGTGGGCAAACTGCCCACTATTGACCCCATTTAAGTTTGTAGTCAAACCTCCCTGGACCTCTATCACATAAGCCACAGTTTAGATACAGCATCCTCCATCCAGAGAGCCAGCTTTCTGAGCCTAATATTAGGGCGAACACTTCTTCATCACTGCCTATGCTTCCTTCAGTATAGAGGTATATCTATCAGTGTGACACTGGACCTTCTCTGTCTCTCACTCCTCCCTCCCCCTCGGGAGGCGGAACAAAGCATTTGATTGGTGATTTTGACAGAAAGAACTGTACAAGACCGTTTCACTGGATGCAAAGGTCTTTTCTCTCTCTAACAGAAGAACCAAAAGGACAGTTCAGAGCAAATGATCAGGACTGAAAAATAGAGGAGAAAACTCAAGAGGGCACAGTGTCACATGGAAGCTCTCCTCTCCTCCTCGGCATCGCCCAGCCTGCAAAATGCCTGTGCAATTAGGCTGTGATAGCCTAGCTGTCCAACCCAAGCCCTACCTTGTGGACAAGGCTTGAGTCTTTTCAACCCTGCCTTGACTGGGTGCACCATTAGTACTACACATCTAAGACACCTTCTCCAAGGCTTCTATGGGGAGTAAAGCTGACATCTTGATTTCCACTTGCCTATGTCTATTAGTTCAGAACTCAGCTGGGGATATTAAAAAGGGAGTTGTGGATTGACCCCACCAAACAAAGCAACCACGTCCAAGAAGAACCTTGCATGTATACTGATTTAATTTCACCGCATTAGTTCCAGTCTGGTGTGTATTGCTCATACCGAGATGGCACCTGATGTTAAAAATGAGTTGATGGGGCTTCCCTGGTGGCACAGTGGTTGAGAGTCCGCCTGCCGATGCAGGGGACACGGGTTCATGCCCCGGTCCGGGAAGATCCCACATGCCGCGGAGCGGCTGGGCCCACGAGCCATGGCCGCTGAGCCTGCGCGTCCGGAGCCTGTGCTCCGCAACGGGAGAGGCCACAACAGTGAGAGGCCCGTGTACCGCAAAAAAAAAAAAAAAAAAAAAAGAGTTGACATCTCAAATGAATGTCAAGATATTGGAAATGGTCCAGAGGAGACTTAGTAGAATGGTGAAAGTTCTGGAAACCAGGTCATGGGAGGAATGATAAAATGAATGAGAAGATTTAGTTCAAAGCAGATTTGGCTATGATATGATGCAGTCTTCGCATTTTTCAAGGGCTACCGTGCAAAAGAGTGGTTTAATTAGATTATGTGACTTCCAAGGGCAGAACTGAGTGCACTGTTGGATATTTCAGGGAGGCATATTTTGGCTCATTATAAAGAAAATATTTACAAAGATTAGCATTGGATAAAAGTGAAATGATTTCCCTGAGAAGCTAATGAGTTTTCCACTACAGGCGTGACCCCACTGGATTAAATGGATGATCCTGAAAAGGTCATTCAGGCATTGGGAGATGGCTGGTGGAAATAAAATTTATCCATAGCTTGTGTAAATGCCAAAGTGGCAGAATGAGATGTTCTTTCCTCCTCATGATTTTTTCCACCCAGTATCACAATGGGCTTGATACAAATGAGTCAGGCCAGGGGCCCCTTGCATGTGACCAGACCCTGCCTGGGGAACAGGATGCAGTGGAACCCCAGCCCCTACACCATTGTCCCTACAATGATATTTCCCTAGGATGACTTATCGGTTTACTATCTGTATGTGAACACCCACTTTCTGGGGCTTCTAGAAGCTTCTCTCAAACTTTAAGTGGGAAAAAGGTGTTGGTATTGGGTGGGAGGATCCTAAGAAAATGATTCCCTCCATCTCATATTCCAGAGCCTATTGCAATCATGCTTATTCTCATTCTTCTCTTTCCAGAGTTGGAGGACTCTTTCAGCAACCTCATCCTTTGACTATGTGGTCACCACCCTCATGCTGCCCTGTTTGGCTAAGAATGAGGGTTACCATCTACAGATAGCCCTTTATGGGTGTTATTTCTTTCCATCCTGGCAACAATCCCAGTGAGATCACTACTATGATTATCTCCATTTTACAGATAAGGAAACTGAGGTTCAGACAGGTTCATTAATTTGCCCTAGGTCAGAAAGCTAGTAAGTAGCAAGGCAGGAGCTGGTAGCCATATCAGTCATTGTCCTAAGTGTATGGTGTTAACCACTGCAACCTACTGCCCACCCTGAATGACAGTGACCAGACCTGCACTTAGATGCACATGTGTTGTTTCAAGAGAGGAACATAGTTTTGGTTTTGTTTCTATTCCTCTCCTTAATGATGTCCAGGTTTGGTTTGACTCTATAGGCTACAGGACCTTGGTAGATGTGAGTCTTTAGAAAATAGAATTCAATGAAATCCAGATCCCTTTCCAGTGTTTCAACTGCCCTATCAAAGCCTTTGATCCATAAAAGTGGAATTTGGGTTCTATTCAACCTAAGACCATGCTGGCCACTGACTGTTTCAAATTAAAACTCATCTGGCCCAGTTCCTGGACCTTCAGTCCTCTGCACACAAAGGGCATTCAAGGTTCCTAATGGCTTCTGTTTGTGAATTTTAGAATTGTTTTTCAGTACCTTTTCATGGTGGAAATGAAGTTTATCCGTAGCTTGTGTAAATGCCAAAGTAGCAGATGAGATGTTATTTCCTCCTCATTATTTTTTCCACCCAGTATCACAACGGGCTTGTTACAAATGAGTCAGGCCAAGGGAGACCCCTTGCATGTGACCAGACCCTGCCTGACGAGCAGTATATGTATCTTTTCAGTGTCCTGTTTATGGCATGAAATCCATGGGAGATGGCAATTCTGAGCACAGAGGAAGGATCTCATGATGCAGACTAGTGGGCAAGGGGGTGGGGTTCAGGGAACACCAGGGTGCTGCATGTAGTGAATTCCATGTTAAAGAGGAGATGCCACTTTGTGACAGTGGTGAATGGGACAGACCCAGGGGTCCCTGTATTATCCAAGATAGACATGTTTCTCCATTCCACTCTGTCTCTGCCCAAGACTTCCTCATGCTCCCTGCTTACCTTGCCCCCATCTTGTCCTCTTTGGCCCCTGGATTTACTGACTTGTGTCATCCCCAGGTGTCTGTTTATCTCCATTTGTTTCAGCAAAATGTAACTATCTGAACCATCTACCCATTAACCTGATATCTCCAGTCTTGCTTCAGAACATTTGCCCACACCATGTCCTAGAAAATACATTTTGACACCCTATGATCTAGTGTAATCCCCAACTCTGAGGCTCAGCATTGAACCCCATTGCTGGAAGGTAGGGGATAAGGCAAAGGAAAAGCATCTGGGAAGGGTTCATCTTTAGGAGCATAAATAGGGGATGCCAAAATCTGTGGGGTAATCAAGGTTCACAGACTGACATAAACAAATAGACAAGGCAGCTTTGGCCATGAGGGGGTATGCAAGGATAATCTTTGATCACTTTCAGAGATAAGAACTTGTTTGTACCATGAACCCTTCTGAAGAGGGCTAAGGACAGAGCCGTAGAGGCCACCTAGTGGGAGGGGTAGGAAGAAGGACCCGGCGGGGTCAAAGGATGGAGAAGTGGGGGAGAAGCATGGAAATGTAGTATCCCAGAAGGCAAAGGAGGCCGTGTCAAGAAGGAAAATATGGTCAGCAGTGCTGGGGTAGAAACCAAGCTCTGGGGACTAGGAAGGCACGAGTGACCCTTGGGAGAGCAGCTTCAGCAGCCTGGTGGGAGGGGTTGGGGGTGTGACCAGAGGATAGTCTGTTCGTGCCACATCCTGGGTGAGCAGGAGTATGCTTAGAACCAAGTCATCACAAAGCCCTGTCCAGAGCAAGCCAACAATGAAGTCACTGTAGAACAATGGGGCCTTCAGAGCTCGGCCATGTCACTCTGCCCTTTCTACACAGGTGACCCCAGCAAAAAGAACTGGCAGAGATAAGTACCTAAGCAAGTGGGCAGATTGGCACAAACCCATTGTGTCTAACCAATGACCACGAAAAGGGGAGGACATTGCACCAGCTTGGTTCGTTCACTCAGGGCTCACTCACTCATTAACATTGTATTGCATCTAACATGCTCAGAGACTGAGGAGGGACTTGGTTATAAAAAAAGATCTGGTCCCTGCCATCAAACAGCTTATGATACATTTGGGGGACTTCATTCCATGAGAGTATCCACCAACCTAAACACGCCATCTAGAAGGCCTAATAAAGTCACCGTTCAAACCTTTACGAAATTACCCAAGTTAGCAATACCTTTTTTATGCCTCTCTGTAGAGGGCTAAGGTTAAGTTCAAACTGAATGATAAAAGAGGATATATGCTCATAAAAAAAAAATCTGACAGACAGACTGAATTATAGACTCGCTGAGGACAGTATTGATTCATACAATATATACCAATGACCTCTTCCCTTGTAATATTAACCATCACTATATTGCTTGTGTTTCTCCATCCTCCTCCTCCAAACCTAATCAAGGTCTAGGTCTGTATTTCCAACTGCCAGTGACCTTTCACCTGCACTGCCCCCTCACTGCCCTCAAACTTAAACCCGAAGTCAAATTCACCATATGTCATCTCTCAGTTATCACCCTTTTCAAAGGTATCCCCATCCATGGTGCCTTCATTTTATCTTCTCTCATGGGCATATCTTGCATCCAATCAATTGCCAAGTTCTGTATCAAGCAGAGTCTTGTGCACATAAGAGATGTTCAACACTCACTTGCCGATGAATGGACACATTTTATATCCTGGAAACCTTTATAGGCTACTAGTAACTGTAGCTATAACACTGATAATAACAGTGGTTAAGAAAAAGGCTTTGGATGGCAAATGGGTCTGATCTGGGTTTAGTCCCATGTCTGCTGCTTAGTAGTTCAGGGACTTTGGACACCAGTTCCTCATTCATGTTAGTTATTAGGGTTATGGGAATCAAATATAAAAGGTATGTAAAGCTCTGAGTGCAGAGATGTTATTTGCTTTAGTCCCTAGTCCAGTGTCAATGTTTATCCATTACAGTAGTCTACCATTAAAGTCAAAGGAGCCCAAATCCCAAGCTGATGCCAACAGTATTCCATTTTAGAACCTTAATTAGACTACCTAATAAGTCCTAGAAGGGGGTCACCATCGACCTAGACACTTTGTTTACAGTATAAGATAAAGACTTCCACATCAAACATATCTTTCTTCCCCTCCCTGATCTCTCTTCCATTGTACCCAATTTCAAAAATTCCAATTAAAATTATCCAACTCAACAAATTTTAATGAGGGCTAGATGTGTGTCATACCTGATTAACCAGTTAGCCTGGAAGACCTCATTTTCTCTGTAGAAAGCTACTTTTCAGTTCCTAATGAGGCCCCTCCTGCATCCAACCCTGGGACCCATGGCACTCTGGGAACCCTCCTGAAGGCACCCTCTGTACCCCACCTCATGGCTATAGTGAGCTGTGGCCGTATCTGTCCCAGTGGACTAAGAAAGCCTCCAGGTGTCTGCCTTGCACACAGCATATGACATATCAATAGTTAACTTTCGAGATGGGCAAGAAACACTGGAGGGACCAGGATGAAAGCCCTGAGGGTGAAAAATCAAAGTTACTTGTGTATCTTCTACCAAATTCAAAGGGTAGGCTGAGAATGACAATGCACAACCTAGGAAGAAGAGGAAGGAACCCCCAGGGGACGTGGGTCCAAGGTTAAGGAAAACTGGGAACTCAGATCCCATCACCTACCAACCTAACAACTGCATGGTCTTTAGCTTTCTTCCCCCACTGCTTCTGGACAATACATGGCACATACCAAGGACTCAATCAATAGTTGAATGAATAGAATGAGTAAATGGATGTTTCTTCTTTCCATTTCTTTGTCAGCTGTTCTTTTTTCATTTTGTTCTCTTCTTATTCTCCCTAACCCCAACCCCACCTTGTCAACACACAGAATCTCCTATCTTCCTCCCTTCCTCTCCCTCTCTCATCTACTAACTCCATCTATGAGACAGTGTGTGTGTGTGTATCATTTCCAGTTTACAGAGGAGAAAACAGAAGTTCAAAAGCCTAAAACTGGGTACTTTCAGGGATCACACTTCTAGTAAGAGGTATGTAGCAGATGTCATGCTGCCCCAGATCCCTTGACCATTGTTTGGTACTCTAATCCATACCACCTTCACTCCCAGCCACCTGCAACTTTGTCCAAGGGCTGCCCAGGATGCTGGGGTCCTTTTTGCCAGTGACCATGGAGAGCCAGAAGTGCCTGGAGTTTAAGCCTCCCCTCCTACCACCAAAGAGGATGGGGGTGACAGCCCTTAACTAATGATTGATAGGTGTGAGGGTATAAGGAGTACAGCTCCCTGGCCCACAATGGGCATGGCTGTCACCTGTGACCCACCAGTGCCTCCAGATCTGCCCCAAGCGATTAAGCCAACATGGGACCCTCAGCAGGCTTCTCTTGATGCTGAGCCCGGGCTTGGCCTCCTCCCCTTCCCTGTCCATCTTCCTCACTCTGGGACTTCTGTTCCTTGGAGAACTTCCTAATAAATCCCTTTCACACAAATCTTCATCTTAAGCCCTGCCCCTGGAGAACCTACCCTAAGGCAAAGTAAATGCAAGATTCAAAGCCAAGCCTGTCAGACTTCAACATTCTTTTCACTGTATTGTGCTTGAGACGCTATTGCAAACTTGTGGACCTTCTCTTCACTAATCTTATAGTTATTTTAAAAATTGAATGGCTGCTGTGGCTTCAGGGGCCTTGAGGACAAATGTGTATTCAAATACCCTGTGCTTGCTTATTTCTTCTTCTTGCTATAAGTATATGTCTTAGAGACAAAAGACCTTTATCTTAGCAAAGTGAAGTAGGGGACTCAAAGAAAAAGTTTTTTTGAACTTGTTCTTGTCATTGTCCTACACCTGGGTCCATAATTAACTAGGCACTAAGATGGACTTTATCCTCCTAACATAATCTCTTTGTTAAATATTTTTGTTATGTAAGTAATATAACTATATTAGAGTAATTCTAAGGGAAAAATACATCCAAGTTCTCTGATCCAACCATTCACAGACTGTTTCCTTCCAGTGCTTTTCCTCTTCATGTGACATAGAGGCAGTCTTTTTTTTTTTACATCTTTATTGGAGTATAATTGCTTTACAATTGTGTGTTAGTTTCTGCTGTATAACAAAGTGAATCAGCTGTATGTATACATATATCCCCATATCCCGTCCTTCTTGCGTCTCCCTCCCACCCTCCCTATCCCACCCCTCTAGGTGGTCACAAAGCACTGAGCTGATCTCCCTGTGCTATGTGGCTGCTTCCCACTAGCTATCTATTTTACATTTGGTAGTGTATATATAGAGGCAGTCTTATCCAAACACCTAGATCCCCGGAGTGTTTTCTCTTAGTTCAGTTTCCATGTTATAACGCAGTCCTGTGGTTGTCATTTTTATTTGTTGCCTATTGTTACATCCAGAGCATATACCGTAATTTGTCACCATTTCGGGGTGGTTTTTTTTTTCATTTTTAATGACATTTATTGTTTTCTTTCTAATTTTACAATGTTGTCATTTAGATTGCTTTTGATATTTCACAATTTTAAATAAGGTTGTGTTGAACAACTTTGTGAATGTGCCATTTTGGTTTGCATCTACCCTTTTTTTTACATTTCAGATTATTTCTTTAAGAGAAATGTCCAAATCTTGAATTATCAGATAAAGGAATATTATTTATGGTTTTGATGTATACTGAGACATTTCTCTCTGTATTCCCCGACACTAAAATGTGTACCAATTTATAACATAAGCCAACCTGAAACAAAGGTTATTCCAAGTCACGATGACTTATTTTTTAATGAGTTTTGGTCTAACTAACTGAAGTCATTTAAAATTTCCCTATTTAGTACAAAGGTCTTGAAAGCATCTCTAGAATTATGTGGAATCTATGGCATTCCTCATGAAAATGACAAAGAGCCTGAAAGGCACATTCCAGTTAACCTTAATGTATGTCATTCCTTTCTTAATTCTAAGCTTTCTAATTGCTAAGCATTTCATTGAGGGATTAGTCATTGGGCTCAAGTTGCCTAATTGAATCAGTCATTTTCCATGACACTGAACCCAAGTCAGGACATTTCAATGGCTGATGTGAACTAACTGAATTGAGTGTGCATTTGTTGTGTTTCTGCATGCCTACATCTTCAAAAGCAGAGGATAAAGAACATTGACAAGACAAACAAGCAAGAGATAACTCCTATTTTCTCGGTTACCTTGAAGTTTGCCTCTGTTTATCCTAAGCTTTAGTATTCTTATCTATGAGCCTTAGAAGTGCTGCTCCCTGAAATTGATTTCCCAGGAATATTTGGACCTCCAGGAGATCATGTTCCATTAGTGTCAACCACAGCATCGCTATTATTTTTTTTAACATGTTTAATTGTTCTGTCTTCTTTCGTGCAAGTGGAAAAGTACAGAAACTAAATTTGACCTAGAATTACTCTGGAGACCACAGGTACTTGCTACTACACACAGAACAGAAAAATTTATACTGCTGTTATAGCTTTTCACCCAGCCAGCCCCAGAGAATTCAAGTGGAATAGTGGAAAACACAGCCAGTCTTCTGGATGCATGATTCCAGGTGATACCAGACATTCACAGAGATAAGCATCCCACGGATCAGCTGAATTTTCTACCTTTGAAATGTTTTGGTTATTTTTTTTTTCATTGCAGAAGCTTTATTTCTGCAGCACTTCAAAAGTCCAGCAAGGGCCAACTTGTGTCTCATTTTAAGAGAGAATTTCACTACTGAGTTTAAGTCAAAGGCAAGATAGACAAGTCACTTTCTAGTCCATTTCTCATTGAACTGGGAAACCGCCTGATTTGCTTCTGTTCACACTCCGTTTGCCTTCACTCCCGCAGGTCACAGCCTGGGGGTGGGGGCAGGGGGTGGGGTGATGACCTCCCGGGAAATGATTCTGCAACCGGTATCCTCACCTTGGCTGAGCTTTCTAGAAGGTTAGGATAACACTGTGGTGATCCTAATTAAAGCCCTATCCAAAATCAAACTTCACAACCAAACAAACCAGTTTTACAACACCCAGGAATTTAATCTGGCCTCACACTTGCAGTGGAAAAAGAAACACAAAAGAAGGAAAAAGCTGGCAGCTCAGCCAACAAGCAGCCGCCTTCTGGACACACTGCCAGTTTGATCCAATTAGTAAATATTAGTGGTCCAATGACAGATCTGAAGACAAAGGCTCAGATGAGACACAAGGTTCTTGACAGCAGTCGGTGAAAGCCGCAAAATTTCCAGCCCAGGTAAGTCTCTTCGATCTTTAAAAAATGAAGCAAAGTACAAGGATAACCTAAATTTGACAGCTTTTTTGCGCACCTAGGGAATAAGAGGCCAAGTCTAGAACGCAGCTGAACATTAATCTCAGAACGAAATTTGGTTTAAGCTTTAAAAAACCGAGGCGACAATCCTGGCTACAATGAAACAAACAAACCGCGTTTGCTTACTCTTACATATGCTGGGAAATTAACAAACTCGTGGCTTAGATGCACGTCCCTTTCCCAGTCTCTCTCACCATCAGCCCCTCAAGTGCACCTCCTAAAGAAAGCAAACCAAAACAGTGTAGTGAAAGACACTGGGGATGTGCTTTCATTTACTCCATGCCAAGTATTATCTTTTTAAAACTAATCTGAAAGAGTCCCCCTAAGGCAAAGCAAGTGTCAGTTCCCGCCCTGAGGGAGAATCGCAGTGCCGCCCGCTTACCTGTGATCAGCACCGCCTTTTGATCCGCAGGTAACAACTCTTGGCCAGAAAAGTAAGTATATACGAGGAAACATGACAGGGAGAAGAGGATCAAGCCCCAGAAGAGGGACAGGCTGAGCAGGCAAGCCCCTCCCCAGAGGCCCGCCAGGCAGACCACCTTCCTCCCCACCTGCCCTTGGCTCTTCTTGAGTTTGCAAAAAATTGTTCCTCCCAGCACTGCGGTGACAGTCAGGCAAAGCCATCCTGGCTCAGAGAAGAAAGTGCCCATTCTCAGAGACTCTCCTCTCCTTTCCGTGCTCAGGGCCAGTTGAGTCAAATGGGCAAAGACAGGCTGCAGGCAGCCTGGGTTATTTGAACGGAGAGGCAAGAAGGGAGGGGGAGAAAACAGCGCCGGAACACCTTGAATGAGCATGAGTTAAGCATACTCATACAGCCGCATATTTCCTGGTGGGTAATTTAAACCAGTCTGCAGTTGAATATAAATACTAGAGCACTTCCTATTTGACCGCTCCCCGCACGCCCACTTCACACACAACACAGATGCATACTCACCCACAACAAACACACGCATTTTTTTTAATGACCTCTGGAGAGATAACTAGTTGGGTAATAATTGACGGAATTCAATCTGTCTGAACAGTGAATAACAAAACCTCTAGCTCGCAGGGAGTCTCTTCTTCTTTAGGAGCCTGTGGTGTGTCCATCTGTGGAGCCCTTTTCCTGACTCAAGGGTGTGTGTGTGTATGTGTGTGCATCACTGATTTTGCCCACATCTGCAGGACGCCTGCCATCCCCCACTAGAGTCAGGCTGAAGGGTTAGATGGAAAGAGAACATAGAAGTAGAGGAAGAGATTCTTGGCAGGTGAGAAGTGCTTTGGTCTCGCCAGAAGAAAGATAGGCCAGGGAGAGATAACACAGTAATAACAATATAAATAATGGTCAATACCTATTGGTACTTACTTGCGCCAGGGCCATGTTCAGCTGAGACCCTATTCTCTGCCAAGCTCTGCTCCAGGCGCTGGCACTCAACAGTCAGTATGCGCAGTCTCTTTGAACACTATGTCTCCATGAAGTAAGTTCTATTACTGTAGTAATTTTATGGGTGAGCACCCTGAGGCACAGAGAGGTTAAGAGACTTGCCCAAGATCACACAGAAGTGGAAACGAGCAGCCTTGTTTCAGAGCTTTATGCTCTAACCACTCTATGGCCTGCCTTAGGAAAAAAGCAAAAGACAGTTTGTACACTACGTACTAGCGCTTCTTCACTTTAGCCTCATTTGAACCACGAAATACTTCAAGGTGGATGTTATTATGCACATTTTACAGAGACGAAAACTGAGGCTAGAAGAGGATAAGTTACTTAAGTGAGAGTAGTGGGTCCAGACCCACACCCATGACTTAACTGGATGAGGGATAGTTATGGCTCTTTGCTGGGGGCCTCAGCACTTTGTCAGTGGCTCCCATGCTGGGGCTGGGGCCAAACACCCATGTGGGTTTCCTGATGGTGCACGCCCACCAAGGATGAAGCAAATCTCCTGGTGGCAGCCTACGTGGCTTCCCACCTGCTCAGTCCTGGGACTCCCAAGGAGAAGGCAAACCCTGCCGTGCTGTAGAAGTCTAGGTAAGGATGCTCCTTGCCTTCTGACGGGGAAGGTGGTATGCTATATCAAGAACATGAGCTTTATTTTTTATTTTTTTATCTTTTAATTGAATATAGTTGATTTACAATGCTGTGTTAACTTCTGCTGTTCAGCAAAGTGATTTAGTTATACATACATATAGATACATTCTTTTTTAAGTATTATTTTCCATTATGGTTTATCATAGGTTATTGAATACAGTACTCTGTGCTCTACAGTACGACCTATTGTTTATCCATTCTATATATAATAGCTTACATCTGCTAACCCTAGCTTCCCACTCCATCCCTCCCCTAACCCCCTCCCCCTTGTCAACCACAAGTTTGTTCTCTATGTCCGTAAGTCAGTTTCATAGATATGTTCATTTGTGTCATATTTTAGATTCCACATATAAGTGATATCATATGGTATTTGTCTTTCTTTTTCTGACTTACTTCCATCTGATTGAGTTGAATTGGGTCTCCTTTTCATCCCCATCATTCTGTCTTAGAGCTTTCCTTGAGATCATCCTTGCTTGGCCAAAGTTCCATTTCTGGCAAACTTGCACTTAGCTTTACAGGGGGAAGGAGACAATTGGATCAACTCATTCTTATTAATGATGCCAGTGAGTCAATGTGTTGCTTCCTTCTGCCAGTAGAGGTGCCTTTTTGAAGGCACCTTCTGAAGACAACGTATCTTACCCAAAAGGGAGGATTTCTCAACCCGGGGAGGTGGGGGGGAATGCTGAGAATCCTGGAATGTATACTTTCTTAGAATCTATGGCTCTTGAGTTGAAACGGGAATTTGAAGAAGTAACGTCCCATCTAAAACAGGGATTCTCTCTGTAACATCCCCACCAAGTGGTCATCTTGTCTACTGCCAGTACGCCTCTCATAACAGGCACTGCAAAGCCTTTGAAGGTGACTTTCCAGTTCAGGACAGCTTGGAATATTAGAAGATCTCCTCTTGAGAAGTAACAACTGACACTGCAGAAATACAAAGGATCATGACAGATTACTACAGGTAACTATATGCCAATAAAATGGACAACCTGGAAGAAATGGACAAATTCTTAGAAAAGCACAACCTTCTGAGACTGAACCAGGAAGAAATAGAAAATATAAACAGACCAATCACAAGCACTGACATTGAGACTGTGATTAAAAATCTTCCAACAAACAAAAGCCCAGGACCAGATGGCTTCACAGACGAATTATATCAAACATTTAGAGAAGAGCTAATGGGCTTCCCTGGTGGCACAGTGGTTGAGAGTCCGCCTGCCGATGCAGGGGACACGGATTCGTGCCCCGGTCCGGGGAGATCCCACATGCCGCGGAGCGGCTGGGCCCGTGAGTCATGGCCGCTGAGCCTGTGCGTCCGGAGCCTGTGCTCCACAACGGGAGAGGCCACAACAGTGAGAGGCCGCGTACCGCAAATAAATAAATAAATAAATAAATAAAGAAGAGCTAACACCTATCCTTCTCAAACTCTTCCAAAATATAGCAGAGGGAGGAACATTCCCAAACTCATTCTACAAGGCCACCATCACCCTGATACCCAAACCAGACAAAGATGTCACAAAGAAAGAAAACTACAGGCCAATATCACTGATGAACATAGATGCAAATATCCTCACCAAAATACTAGCAAATAGAATTCAACAGCACATTAAAGGATCATCCACCATGATCAAGTGGGGTTTATCCCAGGAATGCAAGAATTCTTCAATATACACAAATCAATCAATGTGATGCACCATATTAACAAATTGAAGGAGAAAAACCATATGATAATCTCAATAGATGCAGAGAAAGCTTTTGACAAAATTCAACACCCATTTATGATAAAAACTCTCCAGAAAGTAGGCATAGAGAGAACTTTCCTCAACATAATAAAGGCCATATATGACAAACCCACAGCCAACATCGTTCTCAGTGGTGAAAAACTGAAACCATTTCCTCTAAGATCAGAAACAAGACAAGGTTGTCCACTCTCACCACTATTATTCAACATAGTTTTGGCAGTTTTAGCCACAGCAATCAGAGAAGGAAAAGAAATAAAAGGAATCCAAATCGGAAAAGAAGAAGTAAAACTGTCACTGTTTGCAGATGACATGACGTAGAGAATCCTAAAGATGCCACCAGAAAACTACTAGAGCTAATCAATGAATTTGGTAAAGTTGCAGGATACAAAATTAATGCACAGAAATCTCTTGCATTCCTATACACTAATGATGAAAAATCTGAAAGAGAAATTAAGGAAACACTCCCATTTACCACTGCAACAAAAAGAATAAAATACCTAGGAATAAATCTACCTAAGGAGACAAAAGACCTGTATGCAGAAAACTATAAGACACTGATGAAAGAAATTAAAGATGATAGAAACAGATGGAGACATATACTATGTTCTTGGATTGGAAGAATCAACATTGTGAAAATGACTGTACTACCCAAAGCAATCTACAGATTCAGTGCAACCCCTATCAAACTACCAGTGGCATTTTTCACAGAACTAGAACAAAAAATTGCACAGTTTGTATGGAAATACAAAAGACCCTGAATAGCCAAAGCAATCTTAAGAAAGAAAAACAGAGCTGGAGGAATCAGGCTCCCTGACTTCAGACTATACTACAAAGCTACAGTAATCAAGACAGTGTGGTACTGGTACAAAAAACAGAAAGATAGATCAATGGAACAGGATAGAAAGCCCAGAGATAAACCCACGCACATATGGTCACCTTATTTTTGATAAAGGAGGCAAGAATATACAATGGAGAAATGACAGCCTCTTCAATAAGTGGTGCTGGGAAAACTGGACAGCTACATATAAAAGAATGAAATTAGAACACTCCTTAGCACCATACACAAAAATAAACTCAAAATGGATTAAAGACCTAAATGTAAGGCCAGACACTATAAAACTCCTAGAGGAAAACATAGGCAGAAGACTCTATGACATCAATCACAGTAAGATCCTTTTTGACCCACCTCCTAGAGAAATGGAAATAAAAACCAAAGTAAGGAAATGTGATCTAATGAAACTTAAAAGCTTTTGCATAGCAAAGGAAACCATAACCAAGATGAAAAGACAGCCCTCAGAATGGGAGAAAATATTTGCAAATGAAGCAACTGGCAAAGGATTAATCTCCAAAATTTACAAGCAGCTCATGCAGCTCAATATCCAAAAAACAAACAACCCAATCCAAAAATGGGCAGAAGACCTAAATAGACATTTCTCCAAAGAGGATATACAGATTGCCAACAAACACACGAAAGGATGCTCAACATCACTAATCACTAGAGAAATGCAAATCAAAACTATAATGAGGTATCACCTCACACCAGTGAGAATGGCCATCATCAAAAAAATCTACAAACAATAAATGCTGGAGAGGGTGTGGAGAAAAGGGAACCCTCTTGCACTGTTGGTGGGAATGTAAATTGATACAGCCACTATGGAGAACAGTATGGAGGTCCCTTAAAAAACTAAAAATAGAACTATCATATGACCCAGCAATCCCACTACTGGACATATACCCTGAGAAAACCATAATATAAAAGGAATCATGTACCACAATGTTCATTGCAGCTCTGTTTACAGTAGCCAGGACATGGAAGCTACCTAAGTGTCCACTGACAGATGAATGGATAAAGAAGCTGTGGCACATATATCCAATGGAATATTACTCAGCCACCAAAAGAAACGAAATTGAGTTATTTGTAGTGAGGTGGAGGGACCTAGAGACTGTCATACGGAGTGAAGTAAGTCAGAAAGAGAAAAACAAATACGGTATGCTAACACATATATATGGAATCTTAAAAAAAAAAAAAAAGGTTCTGAGGAACCTAGGGGCAGGACAGGAATAAAGGTGCAGACATAAAGAATGGACTTGAGGACAGGGGGAGGGGGAAGGGTAAGCTGGGACGAAGTGAGAGAGTGACATGGACATATATACACTACCAAATATAAAATAGATAGCTAGTGGGAAGCAACCGCATAGCACAGGGTGATCAGCTTGGTGCTTTGTGACCATCTAGAGGGGTGGGATAGGGAGGGTGGTAGGGAGATGCATGAGGGAGGAGATATGGGGATATATGTATATGTATAGCTGATTCACTTTGTTATAAAGCAGAAACTAACACCACTGTAAAGCAATTATACTCCAATAAAGATGTTAAAAAAAAAAAAGATCTCCTCTAGACTGAGCTTGATCATATCACTTGTCCTTCCTTTTCCACTTGGACTCACACAGGCCAATTCAGTCCCTGTTTCGTTCAGATATTTGGAGACTGCTACCGTGTCTTACCTTCTCCAGGTTGATGGTCCTCAGTTCTCTCAATTGCCCCTTATATATGGTAGAATATGTTGTTTTTTTTTTTGCGGTACGCGGGCCTCTCACCGCTGCGGCCTCTCCCACCGCGGAGCACAGGCTCCGGACGCGCAGGCCCAGCAGCCACGGTGCACGGGCCCAGCCGCTCCGTGGCACGCGGGATCCTCCCAGACCGGGGCATGAACCTGCGTCCCCCGCATCGGCAGGCGGACTCCCAACCACTGCGCCACCAGGGAAGCTCTAGAATATGTTTTATCTGGTGCTTAGTGCCTGAAGCAGCCACATTTTTAAGAGTTCAAACATTAAAAATATCATGTTGTTGCAATAATTCAAGAATATGTTGTTATGATGAATGTAGCATGGTGACAACATGATTCACCAAACAGAGAATGACCATGTGTTGATGTCACCATGACCCAAACGTCAAGATATAGATGTGGTGGTACAAGTCATAACAGATCATCTCACGGACATGAAGGTGGTCTTGCTGGTAGCACAAGTTTTGTTATGATTTTCAAGCATTTGGATGATAACTAACATTTTAAGTGTTGAGCTGTAATTGTGCAAATATATATCTATTCTGTATTTCACATTGGGAGGTGGAAAAGACAACCAGATGGTGGTGTTGGATTGAGTCTTTTTTCTGTCACTGAACTATGGTGAAGATGTCTAAATCATTAATTCCAAATAGGTCAGATCTCAATTTATTGTATAGGGTTTCAAGGATCCTTAGCAGCGTGGCCTTTCTTAGAATGGAATCCAGGTATTTACTTCTCCTCCAAAAGGTTAAGCCCAGAAGAGGTCACAATACTTTCAATACAGTGCAAGCAGCACAGAATAGAGCAAGATTATCACCTCCCCTATCCCTCAAGTTATATCTTTACTTATGTGTCCAAAGACTCATTTGCTCTTTTGACAATAGTGCCCTATGATTTACTTCCATTGTGTTTGCTATCAAGTAAAATTCCAATTTTTGTAGTTTTCTTGTCATTAAAATTACTTTGTTGTAAAATATAATGTGGAGAAACTATCCAAAATATAAATGTAAGTAAATATCCATTAGTCCATACTCACATAGATAAATGATTGAAAAAGTAAATAAATGGAGAAAAGACAAATCTCCCATGCAGAAAATTCCCAAATAATTTACGTAGATATACCCACTCAAGGAGGTGAAACAGACCTCACACTTGAGTGTGGGCTGCACATAGTGACTTCCTTCCAAAGCGCACAGCATGGAAACTGAGAAAGAGAGGAACCTGACATGGAGAAACCTGACAAACTGCATCTCAGCCAGGTGATCAAGGTCAACATGACCAGTGATAAGTCATGCGATGAAAGTGGCACCATTATCATTGCAGGACTTTCTACAAAACACCTGACCAGCACTCTTCAAAGCTGTCAAGGTCATCAAAAACAAGGAACTTCTGAGAAATGGTCACAACCTAGAGGAGCCTAAGGACACATGATGAGTAAATGTAATGTGGCATCTTGGATGGGATCCTGGAACACAAACACAACAAGGACATCAGGTAAAAAGTATGGACTTTAGTTAATAATAATATATCACTACTGGCTCATTAGTTGGGACAGATGCCCCACAGTAATAGAAGATGTTGACAGTAGGGGAAAGTGGGTGTGAGTATACAGAACTCCATACTATCTTCACAACGTTTCTATAAATCTAAAACTATTCTAAAATAAAAAGTTTACTTAAATATATAGTAATATATAACTATAAAACTATTACTAATTTTATAATAAATGGTACACATTATATACAATATATTATAATAAATGTTATTTATTTATATTATAATAAATCATAAATGTAGCAGTAGATATAAATATATCTAAGTAAGCTTTTTATCTTAGAATATATTTATAGGAAATTATGAAGATAGTACAGAATTTTATTTATATATACATATACATGTATGGTACATATATATGCATACATAGTGATCTATTATATATTATATATAAATATAACAAGTATTATATAATATATAGTTTTATGTATTTGAGATAATATATAATTTTACACATTATATAATATATATATTTCAACAAATGAAAATAAATTATAACACCTTGTTGGTCAAGAAGAACGTTGTCATGGGACTTCCCTGGTGGCACAGTGGTTAAGAATCTGCCTGCCAATGCAGGGGACATGGGTTCGAGCCCTGGTCCGGGAAGATCCCACATGCCACAGAGCAACTAAGCCCGTGCGCCACAACTACTGAGCCTGCACTTTAGATCCTGTGAGCCACAACTACTGAGCCCGCGTGCCACAACTACTGAAGCCTGCACACCTAGAGCCTGTGCTCCACAACAAGAGAAGCCACTGCAATGAGAAGCCCATGCACCGCAACAAAGAGTAGCCCCCGCTCGCCGCAACTGAGGAAGCCCACGCGCAGCAACGAAGACCCAATGCAGCCAGTAAATAAATAAATAAATAAATAAATTTATTTTAAAAAAAGAACATTGTCAGAAACTCCTAGAAACCCTTCTCATGCCCCTTCCCAATCACTGTTCTTTCTGTGTTTCTCAAAAGTAAGCACTATCCTTTTTTTTTTTTTTTTGTCATTTTTTCCCCCTAATATTTGTTTTCGAATTGATTTTTTTTTTTTTTTGTCTTTTCGGTACGCGGGCCTCTCTCTGCTGCGGCCTTTCCCGTTGCAGAGCACAGGCTCCAGTTACGCAGGCCCAGCGACCACGGCTCACGGGCCCAGCCGCTCCACGGTATGCGGGATCCTCCAGGACCGGGGCACGAACCCACGCCCCCCGCATCGGCAGGCGGACCCCCAACCACTGCGCCACCAGGGAAGCCCCTATCCTAACTTTTAACACTATAATTTAGTTTTGCCTTTTTTTTTAACTTTATATAAATGGAATTATATAGTAATTGATATTCAGCTTTATCATTCAACACTATGTGGGTTCATTCATACTGTGTGGGTGCTTAATTTTCATTGCAGAAAGCAAGGGTTGGCAAACTATAGCCTAAAGGATAAATCTGGCCTGTGTAAACGAAGTTTTATTGCAACACAGCCATGCTCATTCATTTACTTATTTCTGTGGCTGCTTTCCTGCTACAATGGCAAAGTTTAGTAGTTGAGAAAGAGCTCATAAGACCTGGAAAGCCTAAAATATTTACTATCTTGTTCTTTTTTTTCTTAACATCTTTATTGGAGTATAATTGCTTTACAATGTTGTGTTAGTTTCTGCTTCATAACAAAGTGAAGCAGCTATACGTATACATATATCCCCATGTCTCCTCCCTCTTGCATCTCTCTCTCACCCTCCCTATCCCACCCCTCTAGGTGGTCACAAAGCACCGAGCTGATCTCCCTGTGCTATGTGGCTGCTTCCCACTAGCTATCTATTTTACATTAAGTAGTGTATATATGTCCATGCCACTCTCTCACTTTGTCCCAGCTTATCCGTCCCCCTCCCCGTGTCCTCAAGTCCATTCTTTACGGCTGCATCTTTATTCCTGTCCTGCCCCTAGGTCTTCAGAACCTTTTTTTTTTTTTTTTTTTTAGATTCCATATATATGTGTTAGCATACGGTATTTGTTTTTCTCTTTCTGACTTACCTCACTCTGTATGACAGACTCTAGGTCCATCTACCTCACTACAAATAACTCAATTTTGGTTTTTTTATGGCTGAGTAATATACCATTGTATATATGTGCCACATCTTCTTTATCCATTTAACTGTCGATGGACACTTAGGTTGCTTCCATGTCCTGGCTATTGTAAATAGAGCTGCAGTGAACATTATCTTGTTCTATATATAAACATTTTGCCAACCGTTGCTGTAGAGCGTTGCACTGCAAAATTATACCACTATTTACTTCTCCAATAATATTAATGGGAGATTGTTTTTCACTTTACTGTCATGAATAAAGCTGCTAGAAATGTCTCTTGAGGCACATGAGTATCCACTGCTGTTGAATATATTCAATGGAGTGGAATTGTGGGAGCCATAGGATATACATAAATTCAAATTTAGTGCCAATTAACTTCAAAATGATTGTACCAATTCAAAGCAGAGTATGAGAGTTTCAATTGCTTTACCTTCTTTCCCCAAGTTTGGTATGATCAGGCTTCTTAATTTTAGCTGTTCTGACAGGTTTGTAGTAGGATCTAATTGAGATTTAAGTTTCATTTCTCTGATGACTAATAATTTTGAGCAACTTTTCATATGTTTATTGGCCATGTGATCTTCTTGGTGAAGTGCCTTTGAAGTTTCTTCTCCATTTTTCTAACTTCTTTAGATGGATGGTTTTTTAAGCCTTTTTCTTTATAAACTATATTCATTTTAAAGCTATATAATATTTTCTAAGTATGTCTGAGCTGCATTCCCCATGTTCAGTATATACTATTTTCATTATTATTCACTGAAAAATATTTTATAATTTCTGTTGGGATTTGTCCTTTGTTCCATGGGTTATTTAGAAGTGTATTTTGTAATTTCCAAACATGTGGGTAATTTTAGTGATAATTTTATTGCATTTTCTAGATTAATTTTACTCTGATCAAAAAACATACGTGGGCTTCCCTGGTGGCGCAGTGGTTGAGAGTCCGCCTGCCGATGCAGGGAACGCGGGTTCGTGCCCCGGTTCGGGAGGATCCCACGTGCCGCGGAGCGGCTGGGCCCGTGAGCCGTGGCCGCTGAGCCTGCGCGTCCGGAGCCTGTGCTCCTCAACGGGACAGGCCGCGGCAGTGAGAGGCCCGCGTACCGCCAAAAAAACAAAAAAAAACAAAAAAAAAACATATGTGATTGCAGTCCTTTGAAATATCTTGAGTCTTGCTCTATGGTCCATCATACAGCTGATTTCTGTAAATGTTCACATATACTTAAAAAGAATGTATTGTCTATTGTTGGTTCCACTGTTCCATGCATGTCAACTAGATGTTTTGCATTGCTTTAGTTTCTTTTTGTTTTAAAACGTTTGTGCTTTATTTATTTATTTTGACTGTGCTGGGTCTTAGTTGTGGCACTCGGGTTCTTCATTTGCGTCATGTGGACTCTTAGCTGCGGCATGCATGTGGGATCTAGTTCCCCGACCAGGGATCGAAACCGGGCCCCCTGCATTGGGAGCATAGAGTCTTACCCACTGGACCACCAGGGAAGTCCCCATCCCTTTAGTTTCAATTTTGCTATATTCGTACATTTCAGATATGTCTTTTCAAAGCACCACATATTAGGGTACTTTTTAAAATTAATCCAGTATAATAATCTTTGTCTCTTAATCAAACAATTTAATTCATTTACCTTAAATGTGAGGGTTGATATATTTAGTTTAAACCCATCATTTTACTGTTTACCTTCTATTAGTCCCTTCTATTCTATATTACTTTTCTTCTCCTTTTTGGCTTCTTTTGAATTAATTATTTTTTGTTAGTCCGTCTTCCACCCTCTCCCCTCATTACATTGACAGTTACATACTTTTTATGATTCTTTTAATAGCTACTTATGAGGCTTATCAAAGTCTAACATGACTTCGTATTTTGGCTCTCTATCTGCATAACACAGGACCTTTGAACACCTTAACACCATTCCACCCTTCTTGGCTTAAATGCTGTTGTTGTCATTAGTTTTTATTATCTAGATATGTCAAATCCCATATGACATTACTATATTTGTTTTATACAATGTTCAGTTAATTTTCCCACAGAGTTGTTACCCTTTGTGGCTTCTCATTCCTTCCCACATCGCCACACTTACTCCTGAGGTCATTTTTCTTTGGTATTTCCTTTAGTATGGGTGCTGGTGAGGAAATCTCTCAGTTTTTGTTTTTCTAAGAATGTCTTCACTTCACCATTTTTGAAGAATATTTTCACTGGGTATAGAATTTCTAGTTGGCAGTTGTTTTCTTCCAGCATTTTGATTCCTCTGAGGAGATATGTTTTCTATTTTATCTGGCTCTATTGGATAAGCTCTCAGCAAAAGGGTTCATCCTAATTATCTTGTCTGCTGTTACCAGAAGTGAAGTTCCTGTGTCTTTTTTATACTTTCTGGTAATGCTCAGCTCTCCCTGTCCTCGTAAGTTATATTTTTTATGTAAAAGTGGAAATCCTATTAAATTTTATGTAGTTAATATTGGGTCCACTGTTTTAGCCTCCTAGCAACATGTCATGGGAAAATCTATGTGTATTTTCCATAGCTTTATCTAAGTGTTGAAGCAAGACATTTAATAAAACATTAATTTATTCATCACATGTTTATAGAGTTGCTACTATGTGCCAGGTGTTGTTCTAGGTACTGAGAATACAACAGTGAAAAAAAGTGACTTGGTTCATGCTCTCATAGAGTTTAAATTCTAGTCAGGGAGACAGACCAGTAAATAGCTAATTCAATATAGCTATGAGAGATGTACCACTGGAAAACATTTTTTCAAGTTGATTTTAATCATCTGACATTTATTTATCTTGCCAACAGTGATATCAAAGGTGACCTTGTCAAATCCCTTGCTGAAATCCAAAGTCAGTATGTTTATTCATTCTACCAATCATCAGAGTAATTCTAACCTGACATATTTATTTACTGGTCAGCCAAGTTAATTCCTGATAACTGTGGAGTCCACTTCTAAGATTACCCAAACTATTCTTTCTATAAGACCCATGATGAGAATCTAATTCCTCCCTCTGATCCATGGTTTTCAGAAGACATTTTCTTTCCCTTTTTAAAAAAGACAAGAAGCTGGGAGTATAGGGCTTTCAGAACTCAAGATCATTTCTCAGAGTAATTAATCAATACACAAAACAAAAAGATGTAAAATATTGTATCAGAAACAGTAAACATGGGGGGTGGTAAAAATGCAAGGTTCAAACTGCATTTGAACTTAAGAGATCAGCAACTTAAAAAAAAAAAAATATATATATATATATACACGCATGTATATGTGTATATGTGTATATATACATATATATATACACAAATACACATACATACCTCACAGTAACCATAAACCAAAACTCTGTAATACACACACACACAGAAAACAGAAAGGATTCCAAATATAACACTAAAAATAGTCATCAAATAGCAAGGGAAGAGAACAAAAGAAGAAGAAAGGAACAAAAAAGAACTAAAAAAACCCTAAAACAACAAACTGGCAATAAGTACATACCTATCAATAATTACTTTAAATATAAATAGACTAAATGCTCCAATCAAAAGACATAGAGTGGGGCTTCCCTGTTGGCGCAGTGGTTGGGAGTCCGCCTGCCGATGCAGGGAACACGGGTTCGTGCCCCGGTCCAGGAAGATCCCACATGCCGCGGAGCGGCTAGGCCCATGAGCCATGGCCACTGAGCCTGCGCGTCCGGAGCCTGTGCTCCGCAATGGGAGAGGCCACACAAGGAGAGGCCCGCGTACCGCAAAAAAAAAAAAAAAAAAAAAAAAAAAAAAAAAAAAAAGACATAGAGTGGCTGAATGGATACGAAAGCAAGACCCATATATATGATGTCTATAAGAGACTCGCTTTGGATCTAAAGACACAAACAAACTGAAAGTGAGGGAATGGAAAAAGACATTCCATGGAAATGAAAAAAAAGCTGGGGAAGCAATACTTATATCAGATAAAATAACTTTAAAACGAAGGTTGCAACAAGAGACAAAGAAGGACATCAAATAATGATTAAGGGATCAATCCATGAAGAAGATATAACAACTGTAAATATATATGCACAGCAATGTTCATTGCAGAATTATTTACAATTGCCAAGATATGGAAGCAAACCAAGTGTCCATCAATAGATGAATGGATAAAGAAGATGTGGTATACACACACACACACACACACATATACACACACAATGGAATATTACTCAGCCATAAAAAAGAATGAAATCTTGCCATTTGCAACAACATGTGTGTACCTAGAGGGTATTACGCTCAGTGAAATGTCAGAGAAAGACAAATACTCTATGATTTCACTTATATGTGGAATGTAAAACAAAACAGAACAAATGAATAAACATAACAAAACAGAAACAGAGTCATAGAGAACAAACGGGGTTGCCAGATGGGAGGGAATTGAGGGGAGGAAAGAAATAGGTGAGGGAGATTAAGAGGTACAAACTTTCAGCTGCAAAATAAATGAGTTATGGGTATGAAATAGTGTGAGGAATATAGTCAATAACTAGGTAATATCTTTGGGTGGTGACATACTGTAAATAGACTTATTGTGGTGACCATTTTGAGATACATGGAAAGAGCAAAACACTATATGTAACAGGAACCAACATAGTGTTATGGGTCAATTATACTTCAAAAACAAAAAAAATCATAGAAAAAGAGATCAGATTTGTGGTTTCCAGAGGTGCGTTATGGAGGGGAGGGCAAATTAGGTGAAGGCAGTCAAAAGGTAAAAACTTCCAGTTACAAGATAAATAAGTACTAGTACAACATAATAAATATAATTAACACTGTTGTATATGTTATATGTGAAGATTGTTAAGAGACTAAGTCCTAAGAGTTCTCATCACACACAAAAAATTCTTTTCTGTTTCTTTAAGTTTGATCTATACAAGATGATGGATGTTCACTAAACTTGTTGTGATAATCATTTCATGAGGTATGTAAGTCAATTTATTATTTTTTATTGAAGTATAGTTGATTTCAATGTGTTAAATTCTGCTGTACAGCAAAGTGATTCAGCTATATATATATGTATACCCTTTTTTATATTCTTTTCCATTATGGTTTATCATAGGATATTGAATATAGTTCTCTGTGCTGTACAGTAGGACCTTGTTGTTTATCCATTCTGTATATAAAAGCTCACATCTGCTCCCCACAACCTCCTCCTCCATCCCTCCCCGAGCCCCCTCACCACAAGTCTGTTCTCTATGTCCATGAGTCTGTTTCTGTTTCATAGATAGGTTCATTTGTGTCATATTTTAGATTCCACATAGAAGTGATATCATATGGGATTTGTCTTTCTCTTTCTGTAAGTCAAATCATTATGCTGTGTACCTTAAACTTATATAGTGCTGTATGTCAATTATATCTCAATAAAACTGGAAGAAAAAATTTTAATCCATGACTATGCCCATTGCATCAAGGTTGTTTGTAGGTAAAATCCAAATCTGGATCTCAGCTTCATAGAGGAAGGTATCCTATCTTTTTTTTTTTTTTTTTTTTTTTTGTGGTACACAGGCCGATCACTGCTGTGGCCTCTCCTGTTGTGGAGCACAGGCTCCGGACACACAGGCTCAGCGGCCATGGCTCACGGGCCCAGCCGCTCCGCGGCATGCGGGATCCTCCCAGACTGGGGAACGAACCCGTGTCCCCCGCATCGGCAGGCGGACTCTCAACCACTGCGCCACCAGGGAAGCCCAGAAGGTATCCTATCTTTAAGTGTAGTAACATTTTATATTTTTAGTTTGTAGGCTGCAAAACTCTTCCTGTGTAATTTTCTTAGAAGATCTTTGCTGTGATTCTGGCTGATAATTTTCCTGGGACTGTAACTAAATAATTGGACTGCAACTTAATAAAATTGCCTAGATCAGTAGTTCCCAAATTTTTCGCTTCATAGACCAGTAAACTATTTTCAAAATGAGACAGATGCACATGGAGTCACAAATATTTAGTTTTGCCAAATGAAAATGCATTAAGAAATCAACTACCGACAGTCTACAACAAGAAAAGATATTTTAAAACTGAAAAGATGGACACAGTCTCAGAATAAAATGTGGTCCCATACTGATTAATTTTAACTTTATAAGAAACTTTCTATGTTGTCCTCCTTTTTCAGGTATCACCCCAGAAAAGAAAAACTTTGTCACCAGCTGGCAGCAGGCAATGGATTGCCACTTGGGAACCAAAAGGTGAGGTGTAAGAATGGAAAAGGTCTTGTTCTTAAGACGACAGAATTTCATGCTCAAGAAACGTAGGGAACAAGTTATGGATTCAGCATAACTTGGAATCAGCATGTGAAATCCCAATACTTTTATCTCTGCTCTTGTTTGGGGGCCCATCCCCTTCTTGACTCTTAGCACTGACCACAGCAAGGGGTAATAAACAACAAGCACCAAAATGGAAAAGCCAAGTACAAATGCATGCACAGGATTACATACACACACACTTTAAGTTCAATAAGTATGTTTAAGCACAGATTACAAGGTAGTCCTCCTCCTGCCAAGTAGGTTTGTAATCTCGATAAAAAAAAAAGATTTAAACATTCCTCTGCCAACCTGATGGTAATTTTGGCTTTAGGTACACGTAGATATAAAACCTGAATATTCCGAAGTATTTGGCTTTCTGGGACCTTCCTTCTCTCTCATAAGGCTGGAGTCCTAATGCCTCATACAGAACTCGACATTATCCCTGAGGATTTGGGGGAAGTTACATTTCTCATAAAGCATTTCCTGCCACCAGCAGGTCCAGGTCCGGGTCTGGCTCCTACCAGCAATTCAGTTCCCTTGGACCCCAGTGATTCCCTTCAGGCGGCTGCGTGGGACTCTGAGCCCAGAGCCTTCTCTTCACATGGCAGAATGATCACCGTGTTTGTCCTCAGCAGAAGGGTGAGTTGAGACAGGCTGCACTTCTGTTCAATACCCTTTCACACAATCTCCTGCGGTGTCAGTAGGACAAGGCTCTCCTGTATGACGCTTTCCCTGGAATCTGCAGGGTGGGAGATGGCCACTAGGGGGCTGCACAAGGACTACCGGAGCATCAATTGTTTACCATCGCTGCTCAGTGAAACCTCTTGGCCCTGCCTGGCCTGGGGCATTTTCTCAGGCTAATCCTCTCCCCAGGACTCTACTCTGCTTGCTTCCAGTACTTTTATGCTAATGAAATAATTAAGTGGAGTAGCAACGGGTGAAACAAAGGAAAGTTTAGCTGTCCTGGTTGAAGCTGAGGTGAGGTACGGGCAGCTGTCCTGCCGGGCTTTTCTCTCACCCCTGAGGCAGCCCCAAGGCACCGCCACAGGACCCAAGCGCTCCTGGACACATGACCAGATGATCTCTGATTTAATCTAAACTTGCAGTGAGGAACCTGAGGAACAGAGAGGGGATAACATTCAACTAGAGTCATACAGACAATGAGCATCAGAATTTGGTATATAACCAGGGCTCTTGCCGTGTGTGTGTGTGTGTGTGTGTGCGCGTGCGTGTGTCTATATGACTATATGTGTGTAGTTATGAATATATATGACTCTATGTGTGTGGGTGTCTGCGGGTATGTGTGTGCATGCGTGTGTATATATGTGTAGGTGTGTGATTATGTGTATGTGCACATTTGTGTGGGTATTTGTGGGAGTGTATATGTGTATGTGTGTGGGTGGGGGTGTGTCTGTGTGTGAGTGTATGTATGTGTGCCTGCGCTGTGTGTGTGCAAGGCTGATGTGGCTTCCATCCTTGTTCCATTACAGCTCTCTAGCCCAGCCACTAAGCATCTCCATGGTCTCTGCAGTCTGTAAACTGGAGATAATATTAATAGTATTTCCCTCACTGTGTTCTTAGGAGGATCATGTGAGCTCACGGCCAGTTAAGTGGTTAGTACAATGTCAGGTTCAAGGTGCTCATTCAATAATGGCTGACTTCAGGAACACCAACCTTACTCCTGAGTCAGGAGACCATCCTGACCTTCATTTTCGTGACCTTTTGGCTGACATTTTCAACCATGGAGACCATCCACAAGCCAACTTTGCCTTTATTAGCCACTTATGACCATAAATCCAATAATGAAGCAATGAGGGTGGATGGGGTGGAGTAAGCTACTAAAATTAAACAGTAAGAGATTGACATAATAACTGGTTTTTGCTTATTTCATGGTTCATCAGTTACTTACCTAGTGTCCATTCAGTGCCAAGACCCCTCGTAGTCCTTGAGGGACCCAGTGTGAGCGAAGGAGTGGAAAGCTGTGCTCATGATCCATCGTCCTTCCCTCCCGTACATTGTATATCAGAACAACCATATTAGTAAAGGGCCAGCTTTAAAGATCCGTGAGTTCTGTTTTGATTTATCCACTTGGAGACTGACAGGGGTTCTCCATCTACATAGCTCTACTTCTTATGAATACATTAAGGAATCAGCCCCCAAATATTTCTGCCCACATATCCAAATATTTCTCTCTCTCTTCTTATTCTCCCTCTTAAATGTCTTGAAATTAGTCTACACCCAGGTCTCCACTTCCTTTCCTCACTCTTGGAAAGGAATGGAGTGTGAGAATTCTCCCCTGAAAGGGGGGGATGGTGATGACATGAATGCCCCACTCTCACTAGGCTGAATGTTTTTGTTTGTTTGTTTGTTTTTGTTTTTTTGGGGTTTTTTTGTGGTACGCAGGCCTCTCACTGTTGTGGCCTCTCCCGTTGCGGAGCACAGGCTCCGGACACGCAGGCTCAGCGGCCATGGCTCACGGGCCCAGCTGCTCCGCGGCATGTGGGATCTTCCCGGACCGGGGCATGAACCCGTGTCCCCTGCATCGGCAGGTGGACTCTCAACCACTGCGCCACCAAGGAAGCCCTAGGCTGAATGTTTTGCCAGCTCCTTCCTGCAGCAGAAGGGAGGCCATGCATCCCCTTCCATGTTGGTCAGCCAAGGCAGAGAAACCATTCCATCGAGGCAGTGATGACAACAGGACCTCTGAAAGCAGTTCTTGAATGGGGTCTAGAGATAGCACTCACTTTTCACTGATCCATGGCGAGATGATGGTCATCAGTAAGGACAGTGTATTGAGTTTGCATATGATTGAATTCATTTAATTTAAAGGATTGTCTTTGGAGAGTATAGCCTTCCTCTCTTTTTGGTATTAAACTATCTTTTCCTGTATGAAATGGTGGTGATCGGATATCACAGTTTGGTTGTTGTTTCTGTTTTGATGCCCTTACTTGGCAAAATTAAAAGTTGGTGAAACTGCATGTCTCCCGGATTTTGATCTGAAATCTTACCAGTGTTCAAAATTCAAAAATGTGGGAGTCCCTCTAACATACAACATGGTGGATCTGAGTAAGATAAATCTTGGGTAGAAATCCAACTCTGCTACTTACTTGACTGTATGAACTGCCCTCTCTTCTCTGAGCTGCAGGCTGTTCACCAATGCTGGGATAATAATTTGTACCTCATATTGGTTATAAAGATAATCTATGTAAACGGCCTGGCATATCAGCGTTTTCCATGGCAGCCATTATCACAGGAATCTTTTCAGCCTCAATAAAAACTCCAGCAGTATAATTCTGTCAGTTTCTGTCCCTTCTTGGGATTTACAAATTGAGAAATAGGAGCTGCAGGCAACCAATGCACAGTTTGATGTGGCTTCTCTCCTGCGGCCATGGCTCCCAGGCTGAAGGTTCACAGAAAGAAACATGCTGTCATCTGTATCTCCAGAAGGGAGATTAAATCTAGGATGAATCTATTAGAAGGAAGGCATTTCAAAATTTGGGAGCATAGCTGAATGCCAAAAGTAAATTATACCATAAGCCAGATGTTCCAGGAACTTCTTTTCTATTTTTTTTTTTTTTGCCTGAAGGAAAACTTTTAGTTCATAAAGAAAACAATGAGCAGAAATTGCTGTCACAAAATTGTTCATGGTTATTTAAAATGAGACCATTTGAAAATAATCAAAGATGTACACAATGATTTATAGAGAAAAATGTTCATTTCAGTGTTATTTTTCATATGTTAAATGCAGAGACATCCTAAATGGCTTACCGTAAAGGATTTGTTATATGAATTACAGTACTTTCATTTGATGGACTGCTATGCAGCCATTAAAAATCATGTTGTTGGAGAATACTTAATGACTTGAGAAAACTTTGGCAATATTTTTTGAGCAAGGAAAGCAGATTATAAAGTAGAATATATAATATGATCATATTTTATGTCCTCATAATCCAGATATCAGTAGGAACTTCCTAAACCCTGGGATCCAGGTAAGACTGGCTCAAATTCCCAATCCCACAGCCTGGGGATGTCAAAGCCTTACCAAGATTTCTTCAAGATCCTAGGGACCTACCTTCTCACAGTTCCTTCTGCTTCTTGTAAGTCACTGCTTCTCACTACCATTCTGAGCTCAATGTGAAACTCAACCTCTCTTTTTCATTTGTAAAACAAAACTTAAAGCAGTAAAGTCAACTTTATTGAAGTTCCTCCTACTTTTAGAGGCTTGGAAGTTCAGGTGGGAGGGATGGAGGGGATGGAGGAGCATCACTATAGTTGCGTAAACAGTGGCCCCACTAGGATTTGTTCAGGTCCTGAATCCATGAACCTGTGAAGGTGACACTATCTGGGGGAGAAGGGATGTTTGCAGATGTAATTAACACAAGGATATCTAGATAAGATCATCTTGGATTAAGATGGACCCTAATTCCCATGAACAGAGGGAGACGGGGTGAAGACCCCATGAAGATGGAGGGAGAAGTTGGAATTATGGTACCACAGCCAAGGAACACCTGGAGCCACCAGAAGCTGGGAGAGACAAGGAAGTATCTTAGAGCCTTCAGAAGGAGGATGGCCCTGCCGACACCTTGACTTTGGACTTCTAGTCTTCTGAACTGTAAGAACAAATTTCCGTTGGTTAAGCCACCAAGTTTGTGGTAATTTGTTATGGCAATCCTAGGAAACTAACACAATCACTGAAGTGCATGTAATAGTACCGTGAGCTTTAACAAGGGCCTACGTGTCCTCCCACCATCAGTACTGTGGAGTGTCACCGACCTCATAGATGCTTCTTTGTGCTTCTCTCACTCTCTTTTTAACCCCCTCCTCTTCCTTCTTCCCTTATTATCTCATGGACTTTAACTTCTCCTTCTATCCTGCAGATTTCTCAGCTCACAGCTCACTCTAATGCCCCAATTTACATGTTCCATTCTTGCTTCATCCGCATCCTTCCCCATCTCAGTGAGGGCAATGTCGTCCTTCTAGTAGCACAGCATACAAGCACAGGACTCCCCTTGACTCTGATCTTTGACTCAACCCCCAACTAATCCATCAAGAAATCTTGCTGGCTCTACCTTCAGAATATACCCACTACCTGACGACTCCACTTCTACTAAACTGGTCCAGGCTACCATCACCTCCTGCCTGGATGACAGCAGCAGCCTCCCAGTGGGTCCCTCTGATCCCACCCTTGTCTCCCTCCAGTCCATTCTCAACCTAGCACTGGAGAAATCCTTTCATAACCTTAGTGCATCACTCATCTGCTAAAAACGTGGCAAGGTCTCCCCATCTCACCTAGAGTAAAAGCCAAAATCCTCAAGTGGCTCCAAGGCTAGATAATCTAGCCCCTGTTGCTTTTTTTTTTTTTTTTTTTTTTGTGGTACGCGGGCCTCTCACTGTTGTGGCCTCTCCCGTTGCGGAGCACAGGCTCCGGACGCGCAGGCTCAGCGACCACGGCCCACGGGCCCAGCCGCTCTGCGGCATGTGGGATCCTCCCGGACCGGGCCACGAGTCCGTGTCCCCTGAATCGGCAGGCGGACTCTCAACCACTGCGCCACCAGGGAAGCCCTGCCCCTGTTGCTCTTGATCTATGACTTCTATCCTGTTACTCATTCCATTCTAGTCACAAGGTCCTCCTTGCCGCCCCTCAAACACACGGGCAGGACCCTGCCTTGGAGTCTCCCTCCAGCTCTTCCCTCTGCCTGGAATGCTCTTGTCTACTTGCTTAATTCTCTCACCTTCTCTGATTCCTTCTTCAAGGTCTTCTGCTCAATGCACCCTGCCCCCACTGCCTTCCCCCTCAACCTAAGTAACAAACTCATGGCAACAACAAAGGCTACAGTCTGTCTATCTATCTATCTGCCAAAAATGAAACAGTTGTCATGAGAATGTTGTTCATTCAAACTGAAATATGAAGTCATTTTTTCTAACATGATCATTAAATATAATTTGGGGCATACAACTCAAAAAGAATTCAAATACTTTGATCTGCCTAACTGATTTCACAATGTGGAATGGCTTTGCCAACTATATGATGAATATTTTCCATAAATTGAATGAGGTAAATCTTCAATTACAGAGTTGCTTTAAAATATGTTTAAGACACATGATAAGATTAAAGTATTTTATCAAAAATATTGTGTTCACAAGATTGCATTTGTGTTGAAATGAACACTGTTTTGATTTACCCAATTGTGAGAACACCTAGTTAAACAAGATTCTTCTGAATGGAAGAATAACAGCCACTCCACAGGGCTATCCCACTAATAGGCAGGAAGCCTTTCCCCTGGTATTTTCTCTCTCCTTCCACATTCTCAACACCCCGTGGTCCATGTTGTGCCTTTGGTCCCCAACACCCTCCCCTGTGTTGCCCTATTTCATCCTACTCTCTTACCTAAGGCTCTCTCTCAGCTTTATCTCGTTCCACAGGACTTTGGGGAATGATGCAGGGGCCAGGTGTCTTTCGATCCTGGGAGTGGAAGAATAGAGAAAGAAGGCAGCTCTGTGGTCTGGCTTCAGGATGGATTGTCTAAGAGATGATCAAACCTTGCAGACCACCAAGATTAACTTGCTGACACTCTGGGGTGTTCCTCTGGTTAGGAAGCCATCGGGAAAACACAGTGGAAGCAGAAGGGATGGAGAGACAGAATGAGTCCAAGAGACTTTGCAAGGCAAAATTAAACTAATATGAGAATGAAGGAAAAGAAGGGAGGTATCAAAATGGTACGGCCCAGGACTTCCCTGGTGGTCCAGTGGTTAAGACCGTGTGCTTCCACTGCAGGGGGCACGAGTTCGACCCCTGGTTGGGGAACTAAGATCCCGCAGGCTGCATGGCGCGGCCAAAAAAAAAAAGAAAAAAACGGTACGGCCAATGACAGCTATTGCTGGAGATAAGCGATCCACTTCTGGACATCAGGTGAAGATAAATGGACCATCCCCATAAATACATCCCAGTGCCAAATTCTTATGTATTTGGGAATCGTCAGCTTGAGGTTCAGAGTTGAGACGAAGAGAAATGCAATGTTCCTTTAAGTGAAGGATGTGAACATAAAAGAATAAAAGGCTCAAGGTTCAATCTTAGGTTTTACACAGTTAGGAGCTGGGAAGAAAATGCAAAGGAGCCAAAGAAAGAAAATGGAGAGGAAAGGATGAAGGAGGAGGAGAGGGAGGGGAGGAGACAGAGAAGAACATAAATAGGGAGTGTTAGTTAAAGGAGAAGAGATTCTATAGGAAAAGTTTAGGATAAGCAATATTGTCTGTGACAGAGTAATTCCAATGCATGACAGCAAGAGAGGGAAGGTACTTTGCAAAGAAGGAAAATCTAAACAAATGGTCAATTTTAATTTGTCTTACATAACTGAATCCCTAATGAAACATCTGTGCAAGAATTACATTTAGTATCATGTAGTGAACTCATAGCATTCACAACACCGTCTTTGGTTTTATGGATGCATCTGAATAGTACATATGTTGATTTTCAAGAAATGCCACCTGAATGTTCCTTACAAACAAAGATGGAGAAATAAAGGGAACTTCATCTCTGTACTGGGCACCACCTAGTTACATTATATTGTACTGCCACGGTCTCTGAGGGAGGAAAACATTTGGGTGTGCTGTGGGTTAGGTAAACACTCGCTAAATATTGATGCATGCATAATTAGACTGACTAAAATAATCCTGGCATAAAATTACCCTCACGGTTGGAGGAGAGACAAAATGAAGTAATTTGAACATGAAAATTAATACATGTCGACCCTCGGTTTTCAATGCAGCTAAATGAAAACCACTTATTATTCAAACCTCACTTTCCCTCCTGCTTTGTACTTTTATCTCCTTGCCCTAAGAAAGAAGGAGGGGACAGGAATGTCCCAGTGGAAAAGCCATCCTATCTAGATGGTGGAGCAAGAGAATTATGTTTATTTTTCTACGGCAATGGCTCCTAAACTTTTACATGTATTGATTTTGCCACCCATGACACAGTTTCATGGGCATATCTGGGGTAACAGGCCATCCTGTCCTCTCCCACTCAAACAACATTGAAATTATGAAACTGGCATTATTGCAGTTGTAATCTTTTTTAAGTAATAGCTTTTTTGAGCTACAATCCACAAATCATACAATTCGCCCATTTAAAGTATACAAATCAGTGGTTTTTAGTATTCACAGAGTTATGCAACCATCACCACATTTCATCACCCCAAAAATACGTACTGGTATTTCCTGGGATCAGTTTCCAAATAAACTACTTGCACTTGAATCCTTGCCTCAAGGTCTGCTTCTGGGGAAGCTCAAACTTGGACATGTTGTTTTCTCTCACAATCCAATAGCCAGAATTCCTTGCAAAGCCTATTCTGAGATTCATCACCCCCTCCTAAGAGGACTCCTCATATACAAGAAGGAAATATTGATGGGGTTTGTTCTTCATTTCCTGAAAGGAATTCAAAAGAAGCAGGTCTGGAGCAGATGTCTCCTGGAGGACAATCCCCAGTCATTGTGGGGATGAGCGTCTTTTATAACCGGCTTGTTGCACAGCAGTGGGGAATGGGCAGCTGAATGATAAACGTAACTGCTGTGGTTGTCATTCCTAGGATTGTCTTACCTCTCACTGCATTGTCCCATGCTTGGCATGATGCTTAGAACACAGCAGGTGCCCAACACATGCTCTCATTTAATAAAGATATCCTTTGCAGACCAAGCTGAGTTCCAGTCCACAAGAAGGGAAGAAAGAGGGCAAGCAGTTTCTTTTTTAAGCTTGTGATGCAGAAATTGCACACATAACTTCCACTCACACTATTGGCAAAAACTTAGCCACATGCACACATCTAGCTTCGGGGGAGGCTGGTAAATGTTGTCTTTATTCTGGATGATCATGTGCTAACAAAACCCTATTATTACAGAAGAAGGGAAAGATATATTTTGGGTAACAACTAGCAGTCTTCCACAAAGCACACGTTGGTTTTGTTGGTTGGTGTAGTATGTTCTTTGGTTATATGCCAAGAATCCCTGCTCTTTAGAAAGCCACATCTGACATGTTCTATAATAATCTTTCTCTGTCCAGTGGTTGGGTGGGACTGATTCCCATCTGTGGTCGGCAGAATAAAGGCTCCTACAGATATCCAAGTCCTAATCCCTGGAACCTGTAAATATTACCTTCCATGGCAAAAGGGACTTTGCAGGTGTACTTGAGTTAAGGATCTTGAGACAGAGAGATTATCCTAGATTTTCTGGGTGGACCCTAAATGTAATTATAAGTATCTTTATAAGAGGGAGGCAAAGGAAGACTAAACTATAGAAGAGAGAGAAGGCCATGTGACAACAATGGGAGCAAAGAAGGACTTGAAGCCCTATGTTACTGACTTTGAAGATGGAGGAAGGTGCCAGGAGCCAAGGAATGCAAAGAATATGGCTCTGTAAACTGCAAAAGACAAGGAAACAAATTCTCCTCTAGACCCTCCAGAAGGAACCAGAGCTGCCAACACCTTGACTTTAGCCCAGTGAAATTAATTTCAGATTTACAGCCTCCAGAACTGTAAGATAATAAATGTGTACAGTTTTAACTCACCGAGTTTGTGGTAACTTGTTACAGTAGCCATAGGAAACAAATATACTATCTCAAGGCAGATGATAATCCAGTTCCAGTCAATCAGAATATATTATCTCCAGTGTTTGTTTAAGAGATAATCACATGACCCATGACTGTCCAATCACAGTCATCCCTGGGACTTTTGCCAAATGTAACAGAAAAAAATCGTCTTTCTCAAGGATCCAAGGATAAGGAAGTTGTTGGCTTTGGTTGCCAATGAATCCCATCTTGTTGCCCTAGGAAGAGAACCACTCAAACAGTAACAAGGGGAGCTGAGAGATGGGGAGACAGAACTCTGATGATGTTTGAGGCCCTGAAGCTAGATCCAACTTTTGAGCTTCCAGTTATAGGAGCCAATCATTTCTGCCTTTGATTTGCCTATATTGGGATGGATTTCTATGGTTTGCAACCCAAATAGACCTGATTAACATGGTTGGTATCTACAATCTTCAATCTCTGAAAACAGTAAAGAACAAAAGTGGCAGAGGTAAGCTTTGCTATCTCCGGGGGTCTTTTGTGACCTACTAAGAAAGCTCCAAATACCTGAGCCCTGAGCAGAGAACTGTTGGCCAAGATGCTCAAAATAACATGTAGTTTTAATTAGCACTATTTAAACTCTTAGTTTAATCAGAGAAAGAGAAAGAAAAACCATTGACCCAAATAGGATGCTTGATAATTCTGAGTAAGTGCTGTAAATGCTTATAAGAGAATGTTAAGATGCCTAATTGCTGAATAAATGAACTATAAACATTCATTTTGTTACTTGGAGAGTTCTTTAATATGTAATGGGGAAAAACAGTGTATGAAATGCCCTGTAAGTGATAAATGCTTGTTTCCTTTGCAATTGAAATTGAAATTTCCTTTCAATTCTTGAAACCATTAACCACCATTTAAATGTAACTTTTTTTTTCTATTTATTTCTCCCTTTTGAATCTTTTTCATTAGTGGAAGAAAATAGGTTTATCCAGGAGATAGAGCAGCATAGTAGAATGAGCATGGAGTGGAGAGGGATTTGGAGTCTGAAGCCTTGGCTTTTAACCCCAGCTTTGCCAATTACTAGATCTGTGACCTTGGGTAAGTTGCTGAATCTCACTTGGGTTCCAGGTGTAGCATGAGACTGCTGTCAGGAATCTCTTACGCATATCTGAGAGTTGTAGTGATAAACACCTTTTAAGGCAGTATCTCTCAGTCTTTACTGTGCATAGGAATTCCCTGGGGACTTCCAAATTTTGAAAGACTTTTGTGGATTCTTGTTACATTTGGAGTGGGACCCAAGATCTGCATTTTGAATAAGTTCCCAGGTGATGTTGATGTTGCTGCTTCACACTTTGGGGGTAACAAGGTTTAGGGTGTCTTCCAGGCTCACAATGATTTTCCTTCTCTAGAAACTGCCTCAGCTTTTAGTGGTGGGCTATTCATAGTTGTTCTTGTACCCCCTTGCCAAAGCTGATTACAGTAGAGGTGATTTCTGACCCAACCTCGGCCAAAAGAAGTTCTCACCTGCAAATCCGGTTTTGAACAGAGACAACCAGAGCTGGGACATTCATTCACTTGCTCATTCATTTGGCAGTTCTTTTCAAATTCTCTCTGTTCCAGATACTATAATGAGCAGTGGGGATATACCAGTCAATCAAGTGGGTCTCTGTGCTCATAGAGCATTCACTCTAGTAACATACAAGATAAATTCAGATAAGCTAAGTGCTTTGAAGTGATTCGCGAATTTCAAGGGTTACAGGAGACCGACTTTATTTTTATTTTTTTTTTTTTTGCGGTATGCGGGCCTCTCACTTCTGTGGCCTCTCCCGCTGCGGAGCACAGGCTCCGGACACGCAGGCCCAGCGGCCATGGCTCACGGGCCCAGACACTCCGCGGCATGTGGGATCTTCCCAGACCGGGGCACGAACTCGCGTCCCCTGCATCGGCAGGCGGACTCCCAACCACTGCGCCACCAGGGAAGCCCAGGAGACCGACTTTAAACAGGCGTGTTGGGGAAAGCCAAGCTCTGCCTTCCCTTTCTACGGTGACCCTGGAGACCACATGTTGAATACAATGTCGTAACAGATGAAAGAAGGCTGGGTCCCTTGTGATTGTGTGCAGAGGAGCCACTCACCCCTTCGCTGAAGGCTAATTGGACTGTGATGAGAGTGAGAAATAAACTTTTTTTTCTCATTAAACCACTGAGATTTCAGGGTTTATTTATTACAGAAGCTAGAACTGTTTACCATGAATACACAAATTGTTAAACTCTTTCTGAGATTCTAAAAGTTGCCCTTTTTCACTTAAATTAGCTAGAGCTATCCTCTACTACTTGAAACCCAAAGAACCTTAATGGATACACTTTCTGAGAGAATCTGATGAGCTAATAGGTATAGTAAAGTACAAAGTGTTGGCCATCTGTGAGGAACTATAACAGTAAACTGATTTTTCTGAAATGTATCCACTTTCTGGATATATTATTAGGGAGAAAAACTAAAAAAGCATTGACATATAAACTCATACTGAGGTCAGTTTCTTTCTCTGGTCATTTCTATCTTAGAGTTCTTATTCAGACCTTTACAAAATCAACTCACTAAATTGCAGTGGAAACTAAGGAAGTAATTATAAAGTTTATAATTTTCCCTTCAAACACAAGTGCTTAGATTTTAAAAGAGTCCTTGGTGGCATAATAATATTAACATTTAAATTTGCCACAATTCTTCTTATGGGCCAACAACATGCAGTAAATCTGGGCAACCCTTAGAGGACCCTGAAATTCCCCAAAGGAAATCTGTCTTACATACTGCATCCTTGGAGGAATCTTTTCTTCCTTGGCTACTGGTCTGAAGAGCATGTTGCTGGTCACCTAACCCCCTCACTAGCCTTCCTCTTCTCCTCTTCTAATCTTTGTACATCCAGGGCAGCCAGAGAAAAGCTGTTCCTTAAGACTACTTGGTACAACCATATCTCAGTCTCCTAAGACTTATGGCTGAACCCCAGTTGAGGACAAGACAGACAGACAGACAAGATCAGAGAGGCCAATACTGGGGACTTAGCTTTCCTCACATGGCCTTCATTAATTTTTATATCCCAGGGCTTGAGGTTTTCCTTGTGACTTTGTGGTCCCAGTGAAAATTAGCAGTAAATGACTTACTTCATATGAGCTTCTTTGATGAAATCCTTCCCAGCCAGGGGTCAATTCATGTGTGTGTGTGTGTGTGTGTGTGTGTGCGTGCGTGCGTGCGTGTGTGTGTGTGTCTGTCTGTATGTACACAGCGCCTGCAACTTTCCATAGAACCAGACTCCTCTGACAAGGAGACAAAATATTGGCCTCTCCGGGAGACTTCTGAATGTGGATGCCAACGTTCCTTTCTACATGGTTTTTTAAGTCTTTGGTTCCTTCAGCAACAAAGGTTAGTCGTAGCATCATTGCCTGCTCAGTGATCAGAAATGGAACTGTAAAAATAGGGAAAACATGGAAACTCAGAGAAAGAGATTTTAAAAGATACATGCGGAGTGAATATTCAGGAGTCTGGAGAGCCTCATCCATCCACCCATCCATTCATCCATACAAGCAATAACTGATTGAGCTGAGCCCCTCCTATTTATCAGGCACTGCCTGTGCTCAGCGTTGGGGGTACACAAAGACGGAGGTGCAAGTCTAAAGCAGAAATTGGAGGTAGTTACAGCAGTAGAAGTGCCCTGAAAGGGTTCCCGCGAAGCTGGAACACATGGGTTGGACACGTTGGGGAGATTCATGGAGTGAGCATGATGCATAGGTGACGGTGGACGAGCAACCTGCACATCATAGAGATGCCGAGACCTCCGCGCTTCCTAGAGAGGCCCGGAAGTGGAGCCGGGGGCCGGTCTGACGGCTCCGGCGCCGAGCGTGGGCGGCGGCGATCGTGAGAGGCCAGGTTTGCAAGTCTTCGAGCAGACCCGGCGTCGCTGTCGTTTTCTGCTGCTGTGAGTGGGCCTGGGGAGGGAGGGCCGCTCCTCCGCGGGGACCTGGGCCCGGCTGGCGGGGGCGCTCAGGCTCGTACGCGCGTCTGGGCCCGCGGAGGGCGACCCTGCCCGTACCTGCGCCGGGTGGCAGCCCAGGTGGGACGAGCCCACTGGCTTCTGGTACGGGGCGCGGTCGTGAGTGATGATGACCGAAGTCCTCCCCTTTTTAATTCTCTCGGATTCCAAGGAGCGGGGCTCAGCGTGGCTTTCTAGAATGTCGTGAAGGTCTCAAGCACAGGCTAGCTTCTGTTTCTCGTTTTCTTTCTTTCTTTTTTTTTTTTTTTTTGCGGTACGCGGGCCTCTCAGGCTCCGGACGCGCAGGCTCAGCGGCCATGGCTCACGGGCCCAGCCGCTCCGCGGCATGTGGGATCTTCCCGGACCGGGGCACGAACCCGTGTCCCCTGCATCGGCAGGCGGACTCTCAACCACTGCGCCACCAGGGAAGCCCTCGTTTTCTTTTTTTTTTTTAAGGTATCTGGGCCCCAAGCTCAGAGCTTTCAACAAGCATCTGTATCGAGCTAGACTTGATTCACATTTTTAATTTTCATCGCACTTTGGGGGTAAAGATTACCTTCTCTTGATGACAAATGATTCTGGTTTTCCATTTAAGTGGCCATGTAAGGTTACCATTTAAAATGAACGTATTTATTGTTAAAAGATAAGTAGTTTTAAATGGAACACAATAGGGAAGACATAGTATCAGAGATACCAGGTGTGACAGAAATTATGAACGTGGGAAGTGCACAACACTGCATTGTCCCAAGCCAGCTGGGGACTCCTACAGACCTGGCTTCAAGTCCTAGGTCCAGCTCAGCCACTGAGACCTGCATAATTTGTGGACCAGTTTGTTTGTTTGTTTCTTTTTAAAATATTTTTTTCCAACTTTACTAGGATATAATTGACGTATAACATTGTGTAATTTTAAGGTGTACAGTGTGATGACTTGTTACGCCTATATCGTGAAATAATAACCACAATAAGGTTAGTTAACATCTCCATCACCTCACAGAATTACAGTTTTTTTGTGTGTGTATGGTGAAAACTTTAAAGACCTACTCCTTTAGCAACTTTCAAGCATGTAATACAGTATCATTAAATATGGTCCCCATGCTGTATATTAGATCCCCAGAACTTAATTCTGTCTCATAACTGGAAGCTTAGATCCTTTGACCAACATTTCCTCATTTCCCCCATCCCGCAGCCCCTGGCAACCACCATTCTACTCTCTGTTTCTAGAGTTCAGCTTTTTTAAGATTCTTTATATGAATGATATCATGCAGTATTTGTCTTTGACTTATTTCACTTAGCACAGTGCCCTCAAGGTCCATTTGTGTTGTCACTAATGGTAGGATTTCCTTCCCTTTTCAATGGCTGAATAATATTCCATTGTGTGTGTGTATATATATACACACACACCACATTTCCTTTATCCATTCATCCATTAATGGGCACTTAGGTTGTTTCTGTGACTTAGCAATTGTGAATAATGCTGCAATGAATATGGGGGTGCAGGTACCTTTTCCAGGTAGTGATTTCATTTACTTTGGATATACTTATGTGTAGGCAAGGTCCTTAACCTCTAAGCATTTTCCTCATATCTGAAAAGCTGAGGATAATAACTACCTCAGAAGATCGTCCTGAGGCTTCAGTGGTAAACCTTAAAGCACCTAGCCCATAATAACTAATAAATGTAGCCATAGTTGTTATTTTCATTTTAGCAAGGAGGAAACAGGATCAGAGAGGTTCAGTGACTTTGCTAGGGTCACACAGGGAATTGGTGGGAGAACCGAGACTAGGACCCAGATTTTCTGATTTCTAACCTAGGAAGCTTATCCCTGCCTCTGAACTCTACCTCATGGGAGGGGATGGGGCGCCTCCTGCCTCCCCGCTGGAAATTGGAAGGACCCCTATCAGGTTGCAGAATATGTTAGCTGTTAAAGCCCCTACAGGACTCTGGTCAGCACTGACTTGGCTGCTTCAGGTCAGGGACTCTGCACAGCCCCGTGTGCTTATTGTGGTTGAGGCGTAAGCTGTGGAGTCAGACGCGCCTGGGTTCCAGTAGGTACAGCTCCCTAGGCTTGTATGGAGTTTATGTGGTAGTTTGGGAAGCAGGTGGGAAATACCAATTATAAAATTATGTAATTACTTTTATCATAAGCATCATGAATAATTGCAAGGATCTTTTGTGCAACAAATATCTAGGCAAAAGGAGTTTGAGTGGGTAACTGGATGAGAAGATAAGGTGATGAGAATTAGCTTCCCTGCCCACCGTCAGTTGTATTCAAAACTGTGTGTGCAAATACCACTGTTTGTCATGAGTATATCAACGTTCCACTTAATGCTGTGCCCTTAGTTTTCTTCCCAAATGTGTTTGGCCTTTTAGGTTTTGCACCTCACATCCTTTTACCTGTATCAGGGTGACTCTCCTTATTGTTTCTAACTACTTCTTCATCTTTATGGCCTTGACTGCTTTGTATTAAACACAAATAACTTTCAGATCACATATGGAACTTGAACAGCACCATTTCTAAGCCCTCTAGTCTCAATATACTTTCCTGGTCTCAATACAGTAAGAACACAGTTACCTTTTGCCTCTGGTCAGTACTTGGGCAGTAATTTAAAACACACCATCAAAGGGTTAAACTACCTGGAGATATTTTTACCTTCCTTAAAGTAAATACAGTAAATTTTTGTTTTTATGAAAGCCATCTTCAATTCTGCTCTCTGTTCCGTACTCTAGTGGCACCTAGGTTTGTATATTGCATTATAATACCAGAGAGTTAGTAGCATCTTCCTGTTGAACCCTGGAGATGAAGGAACTGTGTGCATGTTAAGGTTCTTATTACTGATCCTTCGCATTTAATTAGGTCTTTGTAAATCTAAAGTACTCCCAGTCATTTTTATGAGTTTCTTCTCATAATTTCCCTGTGAGATGTCAATTTTATTACCCTCCTTCTATCTTAGTATTATCAAGGGGTCAGGCAGATTTTAAATTTCATTTTTTCTTGTTTGTAATTAAGATTCCTTTTTTTGGATCGTGTACTTAACCTTAACCTGTATCTGCTAAAATGATGGCTCAGATCCAATGTGACCCTCCCCCCCGACCCAGAGGGAAGCAATTACTGAACAAAGCCACGTTTTGGAAGAGCCTTAAAGCAACTGAGATTATAAACACTGGTCTGAGTACCCAGCCCTAGAAGGAATCAGGTGGAAACTAATAAAACAGAAGCCATGAAATCTGAAAAACCAAGCAGCTGATTGAGAGAAAATTGTGTACCCTCTCTTTCTCCCCGCTGGCTTAGTGTTCATGGGAATTTCTTTTGGTTGTCGGCAAAATGTGTTTGCAGGGATTTTTCTGTGCTTGTTGACGCAGGGAACCAGGAAAGGAGGAGGTGGCCTCTGGGTGATACTGTTCGTTAATGGCTGGTCATCTGCGAAGGTTGCAGGCTTCTTTCATTGCTGTTTGTCTTATGAAATTATTACGTTTTCCTTACTTGTCACCACGCGTCTGACCCTGCAGATCAGGTCAGTTACACAAGTTCTTGCCCCAGATCATTCTGGAACAAGTTGGAAGGTAATGAGGAATAGCATGAATAGGCCTGACAGGTACTCTGAAGCATTGATAATTTGAACTTGTACATTCCTGGCATGATTGATGTGCACATGAGCCATGACTGACCTGGTCTTATGACTGGACCGGAATGTGCAGTTTTAAAAAACAAAGGACAATGAAAGATTAGGAAGAATTTCTGTTGGAAAATTTTTAACTGGACTCTTTGAGGCCTTGTTCATTTTCTGATTTCCTTACAGAGGAATTCTTGTGGAGATGCTAAGAATATGTTAACCTTTTTTATCTGGCATCCTCTTAAGGAAAACCCTGTTAACCAAACAGAGCATTTCTAAAACCCGTGTGGGCTGTTTTGGTGAATGACGTCACCTTCCTCAGACGTCACCTGGGCCCTGCCTGCTGCCGCCTCCTCATCCTCATTTCAGCTGAGCGCACTGGCATTTCCCCCTCATCAGCCCTTGCCTAGACTCTTTCCTCCTCCAGGGAAAGCTTAATCTTTCACAAGGACCAAAGTGAGCCCGATGTTCCGTAAACATACAAAGACCCTCTGTTGTCTAGAGCAGCGGTCCTCAGCCTTTTTGGCACCAGGGACCGGTTTCGTGGAAGACCATTTTTCCACGGACTGGGGGCCAGGGGCGGGGGCGATGGTTAAGGTGGTAACGCGATGGGGAGCCGCAGATGAAGCTTCACCCGCCCGCCCGCCGCTCACCTCCTGCCGTGCGGCCCAGTTCCTAACAGGCTGTGGACCGGTACTGGTCTGCAGTACAGGGGTTGGGGACCCCTGGTCTATAGAATAGAGTTCAGGCTCCCCCAAAGGGGATGCCAAGCTGTCTCCAAGCCGACTCCAGCCATCTTTCCGCCCTAAGTCACCAGCCACGCACTTCGGCTTCAGTTTGCACGCCCCGTATCGGTTGCCCAACACAAGCCCACCCTGTTGCTCTTCTGTTCATGTGTGATGCCCCCTCAGCCTGTAGTAGCCCTCTGCCTAGCCTCAGCCTGCCTCCGTCCTCCCGTTGTCCCCGGTCTGCTCTAGCGCCTACTCTTCAGTGAGGTCTTCTCGGACCTGCCCTTCAGAATCAATTTCTCCCGTCTCCCTTCGACCTCGGTGCTCCCCCGGCACCTGGTTTATACCAACATTATTGCAGTCATCTTGGTTTCTGCTTTTTGCCATGTACTTTAGGTATTTGCAGAAGCTTCTCTCCTCCAGCATAAGCTCCAGAATGCAGGAATTCTGTCTCATTTTGCTGTATGTCATTTTCACGCCAGGACTTTTCTTTTTAAGAGATAAGTTAAATTAAAATGGCAACATTGATTGGCATACATAATAACGACTCTTAGACACTGCAGTGCCCTGCATAATTTGTGCCCATCGTCATTTTACTAAATTGCGTGTATTATTTCACAGTGTTCAAAATCATCCATAAGTTCAACAAATACTTGTTGAGTATCTACTGTCTCCGAGGTTCTGGTGGGAATACGCCAGTGAGAAAGGCTGAAGGTCTCGGTTGTCATGGCACCTATTTTCTGTTGGAAGGAGATCGGTAGTCAAAAAGGAAACAAATAAATTTAGATAGTGAAATGTGCGATGGAGAAAACAAAGCAGCGCTTAGATAAGCTCTTGTAGAAGGGGTGATCAGAAACGCCTCTTTGCATTGAGTAAGTAGCCCTTGAGCAGACCTAAATATGAGAAGGATGCAGCCAGGCGAAGATCTGGTGCAGAGGTGGTTCACACAGGTGAAGCAAGACGTGTGTGTAGACCTCAGGGCACAGATGAGCTTGGCATCTTCAAAAAAGGGGAAAAGTTCAGGTGGCTGGAGGGTAGAGTACCAGTGGTGGAAGAGTGAGCTGAAGTCAGAGAAGGAGGTTGCCACCAGGTCATGATGGTGACAGTAAGAAGTCTGGGTTGAGATGTCAGTGACTGACATCTTTTGTGTTTGGAAGCAGCATCTGTTAACAAAGTCACGTGATTACATTAAATGGTGGAATTGACTACAGCAAGTTTTATGGCTACTCCAAATCCCAGTGGGAGTGGTCTGCCCTCCGAAACTAATAGAAACATAAGGTCACTGTTGGGTATATTAAAGGGGTGCCGAGACGTTCATTCTTTACGGGTTTTCTTGAAAGCACAACAGTGGCAATTGCTTCATCAAACCTTGGGACTCCATCAGCCATCCTCCACATCATTTTGCTCAGTTTTCCTAATATTTCTCACTCTTCTGCATACCCTCAAGCCACTGAGACAGTTACTTGCCGAATCTTGTCTTCAACTGTCACCAACTGATTTCTGCATGAATGATCTGATTGGCTTTCCTGGCGCTCAGATCTCCTTAGTAGAGTTTTCCAGAAGAACCCAGCAAACTTCTTGTAACCCTGTGCTTTTGAGAGACCTAATCATGGTATGTGGGAATGTAAGAGAAAAATCAAATCCCCAGACTCTAGAGCTTGAAGAAAAGGAAATTCAAGAAGTGACATCCGTGGAGCACCTGCGCTATGTCAGGCATTTTCCATACACTATCCCATTCGGTCTCCATAAGCCTGTGAGCTTAGCATTAGCTCCGCTTTTCAGATGCAGCAACAGGCACAGAGGGAGGAGCTTGTCCAAGTGATAGGGCTCTTGGTTGCTTGCAGTCTCCCTGACTAACCGCACCGCTGAGTGTCTCCAGTGACTTGAGTGAGTGTGTATGTGTGTGTATGTATTCCCAGCGCATTTGAGGACCTGCATGCCTCCTGCTCCATTTCTTCTTAAGTGGAAAGAGTTGAGTGGCCCACTTTTTGCTTGTTCTGTCTTGTTTTTGAGAGAAAGGGTTCTTGGAGCCTTGATAAAATAATAAAAAATATAAAATATAAAAATAATTATTATTTTAGCATAGAAGCGGAGGGAGGGAGAAGCAAGATCCCCATAGGTATTGAGCACATGCTGTACTTAGAAGATTTCCTGGGTGGGGGAACATGGTTTGCTACACAAAGGATGTTTTTGTCCCCCCCCAACACCTTTTTTTTTTTTTACGTATAGGGTTAATAAAACACCAGTTTCTTTTAATATTTATTTATTTATTTATTCATCCATTCATTCATTTATTCATTTATTTATTTATTTATGACTGCGTTGGGTCTCTGTTGCTGCGCGTGGGCTTTCTCTAGTGGCAGCCAGCAGGGGCTACTCTTCGTCGTGGTGCACGGGCTTCTCATTGCGGTGGCTTCTCTTGTTGCAGAGCACGGGCTCTAGGTGCATGGGCTTCAGTAGTTGTGGCTCGCAGGGTCAGTAGTTGTGGCTCACGGGCTCAGTTGTTGTGGCTCATGGGCTTAGTTGCTCCGTGGCATGTGGGATCTTCCCGGGCCAGGGCTTGAACCCATGTCCCCTGCATTGGCAGGAGGATTCTTAACCACGGCGCCACGAGGGAAGTCCCAAAACACCAGTATTAAACTGTGCTGTAGTGTGCTGTTTAAAAACAAAGATGTTGGAAATTGCTTTAAAGTTCTGTCCTGGATTTTTTTCTGGTGTGTGGGGAAAATGCCTCTCCCTACCAAATGTGAACGACTTCTTTTCAAAAAGGCTCTAATGTTTTCCGAGGATTCAGAATAATGCCTTACATTTGGAGAGTGCTTTGTGGTTTTCAAAGCACTCCTATGTACGTTATCTTATTTAACCTTCACATTGACCTTGCCAGGCAGTCAGGGCAGGTATTACTGTTCCCATGATTCATAGGAAGAAATGTGAAGCCCAAGAAGTGAAAGGAGGGGTGTGGGGAGGAGTTGGTTAATGTCACAAAGCCATGACGGGAACCCAGGTCTTAGCTTTTCTTTCTGCTAGAGCGTATTGCCTTTTTGTTTTTGTTAACCCCAAATGAGGGACGATCACATTCGCATCTGGATCAGTAACAGTGATGCATACTACTTTCTTATAGGTCCAGTTATCTTTGACTGCCATATATGGATTCCCAAAAATCTCTGAAGGAAACAGTCCTCGTTACGGGAGGAGCTGGCTATTTTGGCTTCCGGTCAGTGCATCTGCAAAATATGTCCATGGCATTATTTTATTGGTAGTTGCTGGGAAAAGTATAGCCTTCAGCTCACACTAATGCAGTGTAGACTTTTACGTGTTTGTACAGTGTTAAACCAGGAATGAACCGTGTTGCCCACGGCTCAGATACTGAAATGGAGAACTACAGGTACATTCTGCTTTAAGAAAAATTCTTTATAAAGCCATTGAATTTGGGAGGGGAGATATGCACACCACCGAAAACAATTTAACATAATCGCTGTTTTTTCACAATTACCTTATCATTCATAAATATTCTGAAGAATAGATGGTGGGTCCTAGAATGGGGGGTGGGGGAATGTCGACATCACCGTCTGTGAAGATAAAGCCTCTCTCATTTTAATTTAAGTGAATGTGAAGATTCTCATTTTTGACTATTTGCATAAGTAAGACTTGTACCAGTGAACATGTAAAGTGAGGAGCTCAGGATAAGCCAAGAAGACTGGGAAAATTATTTTACACACTTTTCCTCGGCACAGCTTAATAGTGCTTTGATCTAACTTTTACTCTTGCTTGTTTCAGCCTAGGCTGTGCTCTGAACCAGAAGGGAGTCCGTGTGATTCTGTTTGACATCAGCAGCCCTGCTCAAACCATTCCAGACGGAATCAAGTTTATACACGGAGACATCCGCCACCTCTCTGACATAGAGAAAGCCTTCCAGGATGTGGATGTCGCTTGTGTGTTCCATATTGCCTCTTATGGTATGTCAGGGCGCGAGCAACTGAATCGAAACCTGATTGAAGAAGTGAACGTGGGGGGCACAGACAACATCCTCCAGGCTTGCAGGAGGCGAGGGGTGCCAAGGTTAGTTTACACTAGCACTTTCAATGTCATCTTCGGAGGGCAAGTTATCAGAAATGGAGATGAATCTCTGCCTTACCTACCTCTTCACCTCCATCCTGATCACTACTCTCGGACCAAATCTGTTGCAGAGAAGAAGGTGCTGGAGGCCAATGGTACAGCCCTGGAAAGGAGTGATGGGGTCTTGAGAACCTGTGCTCTGAGGCCGGCTGGCATCTATGGGCCTGGAGAACAAAGGCACCTCCCCAGGATAGTAAGCTACATTGAGAAGGGCCTGTTCAAGTTTGTGTACGGAGACCCCAAGAGTCTGGTTGAATTTGTCCATGTGGATAACTTGGTGCAGGCTCACATTCTGGCTTCAGTGGCCCTGAAAGCTGACAAGGGCCACATTGCTTCTGGGCAGCCCTACTTCATCTCAGATGGCAGACCTGTGAACAACTTTGAGTTCTTCCGGCCTTTGGTTGAGGGCCTGGGCTACAAGTTCCCATCCATCCGCCTGCCCTTGACTCTCATCTACTACTTTGCTTTCCTAACGGAGACGGCCCACTTCATTCTGGGTCGACTGTACAACTTCCAGCCCTTCCTCACCCGCACCGAAGTTTACAAAACCGGCGTCACACACTATTTTAGCCTAGAGAAAGCCAAGAAGGAGCTAGGTTATGAGGCTCAGCCATTTGACCTCCAGGAAGTAATAGAATGGTTTAAAGCCCATGGTCATGGCAGAAGTCCTGGAAGTCGTGACTCTGAGTGTCTTGTTTGGGATGGGCTATTGGTCCTACTCTTGGTTATAGCGGTTCTTACATGGCTGCCACCTTCTGTGATTCTGTCAGTGTGAAGGAGGAGCTAGAAATAAGGAGCTGATCACACTTGCTGAGATGGTTTTCAAGAAACACAGGTTTGGGGCTTGGTGGTGTAGTGGTAAAGAATCCACCTGCCAATGCAGGGGACGTGGGTTCAAGCCCTGGTCCAGGAAGATCCCACATGCCGTGGAGCAACTAAGCCCGTGCACCACAACTACTGAGCCTGCACTCTAGAGCCCTCGAGCCACAACTGCTGAGCCCGCGTACCACAACTACTGAAGCCCGTGTGCCTAGAGCCCGTGCTCCGCAACAAGAGAAGCCACCACGGTGAGAAGCCCGCACACCTCAACAAAAATCAGCCCCCGCTCGCTGCAACTAGAGAAAGCCCACATGCAGCAATGAAGACCCAACGCAGCCAAAAATAAATAAATATAGAAAAAGAAAAAGAAACACAGGTTTGAAAAATAGATGGACAGACAGATAGATAGATACCTGGTGTCAGACTCCAAATCGCTGCTTAAGAATAGATTCTTGGATTAAGTTTCATTTCCCACCTCCTTGCACAAATCATGAAGGGAGAAATAGAAGCAAAAGAGGGAAGAGATATGGGGATATATGTATATGTATAACTGATTCACTTTGTTATAAAGCAGAAACTAACACACCATAGTAAAGCAATTATACTCCAATAAAGATGTTAAAAAAAAAAGATAAGTTTGAGATTTGGTTCTTTGGGTCCTTCTTCTTTGGATCAGTACAGTAGAAGTCATTCTGGAGCCATAGAGCTAAACTTGCTTAGATGGGAAATGTCTTGCTTGAATTTCTCAGAAGCCAAAAATGTACTTACTTCCATTCCATACACTCGGCGTCTGCTTCACGCGGGCTAAAACACGCACTGATACGGGAACGGCAGAATGCTAACAGGCTTGAAAATGTGTGAAAAACACCAACTGGGCTACGTCCCTACAGCCCAAGGCTCTGAGGAGATGGTGGTCGTCGCAGAGGAGGTATTTGCTGTTCACGGCGTGCGTTTTGGAAATTAGCTTTTGCCCTTTGTGATATAAGGGTGTTATGCCTTTGTGACCACATGGTAATGTTGATGTTGACACAAATAGACCTTTCTCTTGCCTCGCAGGTTTCTTTTGAGGGTTAAATTAGACAAGGCATATAAAGTGCCACTCAACACACTTAAGCCTTTTTTTTTTTTTCTTTTTGCGGTACATGGGCCTCTTACCGCTGTGGCCTCTCCCACTGCGGAGCACAGGCTCCCAGACGTGCAGGCTCAGCGGCCATGGCTCACGGGCCCAGCCGCTCCGCGGCACATGGGATTCTCCTGGACCGGGGCACGAACCCGCGTCCCCTGCATCGGCAGGCGGACGCTCAACCACTGCACCACCAGGGAAGCCCTAAGCCATTATTTTTGTCAATATTGTTATTATGCATTCTTTATGAGGGTTTTCTTCCTCAGGGTATTCTGTTTAGAGGGTGCTGTTGCGACTGACCTCTGTGGAATACCTTTGTGGTGTGTCCTCAGAGTCTGTAACGAGCGTGTTTAAATATATTCAGTGTTTGTAAAGTTGTGGTCTCTGAGGAGAGATCGAAGTCTAGGCAACAGCTAAAAAGCTGATGATTCATGAGGATGTTCAAGCTAATGATGCCATTTGCAATTAAAAAATAAAGCATAACTCTCAAGTAATAGACTGGTTTTCTTACTGGGAAGAATTTCGGTTCTCTGAAGGCCACTTGCAGTGAGGAATGTTCTGAACAATGGTGGCATTGTCTGGCCACCCTGGCGACTGCTGTGGCACATGTTCAAGTTGCACTGTTGCATGGGAACCAAAGTGGAAAGAAGACCCAGAGTCTTTACCCATTCCATGATTCCAGGTATAGAAAGGACAGTATTCACACATCTTAAGAAGGACAGATGACTGTGGAAAGTCATGTTAGAGTTGTCCTGAGAGTATCTGTAGGAGGAGGATGCTGGAGAAATAGGCCCTGGCGCCTGCCACCTGGCTGTTTTGGGAAAAGTGCTCAACTTGATACCAGAAGACCTGCAACCATGAATATCTTGTGTGGCCTTAACCAAGTAGCTGAAGCCTCTGTAGGGCTTCAGTTGCCTCCTTTGGGAAATAGGAATGACTGTATTTGCCCTTTCTACACAGGGTTTGTTTTGAGCGTAAAATAAGACGCAGCAAAAGTACTTCTAATATATAAATTGCAATGTGAATATGAGGTGGTGGTAGTGATTGTTTTCAGTAAAATATCTGTAGAGTCTTTTATATCATGAGCTGCTTTTGCTTTTTAGTCTGAAGTTAAGTTGTCTGAGCACCTACAGCATATGTTAACACTCCAGGTGCTAAAGGGCAGGTTTCTCTGCTCTTTACAGACTTACAGTCCAGTAATGGCATGGTGTGTCCATACGCAAAGGTGACTGAGAAACCAGGTAAGTATAGGAAAACATTGATCCGTTATTGAGAGGTCTCACAGACTTTCAAAACATGTTTTTAATGAAGTCCTTCAAAAGAATGATAAACGTTTCTCAGTTTTCTTAAATCAGGTATACTGAGCATGGGGAGGGGGGTGTGTTTCTTGTTTTGTTTTTGTTTTACACAAGGTGTCTAAATGAAATTCAGGATTGGTAAGTGGGCTTTATTGTCATCCAGGTATGAGACATTTGGCCTTTCTGCAACATTTGACACAGTTGTCCGCTCTCTCCTTGAAACACAGTTCCTTTACTTTTCATGCACTTGAACTCTTTTGGCCTTTCTCCTTGTGTTAATTATTTATTGCTCCATAACATGTCACCCCAAGACATATCTTAAAATAACAAACATTACCTCATAGTTTCTGTGGGTCAGGTATTTGCGTGTGGCCTACCTGGGTAAGCTTTTCTTACTGTCTCATGAGGGTAATCTCACGATGTCATCTGGTGCTGCAGTCATCAGAAAGCTCGACTGAAGCTAGAGGATCCACTGCCAGGATCATGTGGGCAGGAGACCTCAGTTCCTCACCACGTGAGCATCTCTGTTGGACTGCTTGAATGTCCTCATGACACAGCAGCTGGCTTCCCCCAGAGCAGGTGATTCAAGAATGCAAGGTGGAAGCTGCAGTGTCTTTCATGATTTACCCTCAGAAGTCACTCACTGCTCTCCACAATATACACAGTTCCCACAGGTCAATCCTCTTCAGTGTGGGAGGGAGCTACCCAAAGGTATGACTACCAGAAGGAAGGGGAGTGTTGGGGGCCATCTTGGAGGCTGGCCTGCACCCTCTGACTCATCCTTCCTTTTCCAGGAAAGGTAGCCCATATTTACAGGTACAAAGTTTTCTCAGCCTGCTTCCACCCAGTAGAATTTGGGGCATCCAAAGGCCTCTTCACCTTTTGTACTGTATCCCTGTCCTAATTTTTCTGAACACTTTGTGTCTCCTCTTAGTCTTAACTGCAGTTCACTCCATTAGGCAAAAGCCACACCCACAGATTTCTTGGAGATACATTCTTCTCTACTTGGGGTTTCTGCTCAGACTGCTGAGGGACAAATGCCCTTAAGCTTCCTAGAAGCCTTGCTGTTTGAACAGCCCTCTGAGGCACCCCCTTAGGTCTCTCTCGAGTCTTAAAAGATTTTAGCTACAACCTTGGCTGGGCACTGTCATTTCCATAATATATGGGCTACACAGGTTAGCCCTACTCCACATGGGAGGAGACTCAAGGACATGAATACCGGGAGGTGGGGATTGTTGGAGGCCATGTGGGAGTCTGCTACCATATTCCTGCAACTCACCAGTTTTCCCATCTCCTCCACACCAGTTTTACATGGTAGATTTCTTCAGTGCTCAGTGCTAGGCCCTCTGCTAACACCAAAGTTTCTCCCTAAGTGATCTAGTTCAAGCCCCTGGCGTTAATTTCCATCTCTATTGTAAATACATACCACTAAATTGATAGTTCCTGCCCAGACCATTCTTCTCAGCTCCAGACCCACCCAGCCAGCCACTTCTGCATCTCCGCCTGGATATTTCACAAGCACCTTTCAGTCAACATAGCCAAAATGGAATTCACAATCCTTCCAAATTCTTACAGGGTTCCTTTCCTTAACAGATGTCACCAGTGTTGAATTTCACTTGCCAGAAATCTGGGATAATCTTTGACCCCTGCCTCCCGTTAACTTGACACACCTAATCCACCTTTAGCCCTTGATCTTTCTTACCTTCTGCTCACGCCCAGTGTACAGGTGTTACTTCTCTCCACTTAGGCTTCAACAATAGCCTCTTTTCTCTTCCATCTGCATCCACTTCTGCATCCCTCCCCTCTCTGATCTATTCTCCACATACCAAGCAGAGTGGTCCTATAAAGATGTAAATCTATGTCACTTCCCTGCTCAAAACTCTCTGTAGGTTTAGGTTGAGAATCCTCACTGTAACCGAGACTTTGCCTGATCTGACCCCCACCCCACCGCGCCTACTGCCCCCTGCTCATCTCACACTATGCTGCCTTCTCTGCCCAGCTACATTGGCGTCTTGCAGGTTCCTAAGTTCCAAGCTTCTCACACCCCCTGCCCCACTTATTGACCTTATAATGTTTATTTCATATCTCAGCTTGATTTTCTTCCGGAGGCCTTCTATGATCCTAACAATTTAGGCTTGGTCCTCCTGCTACAAGCTCTCATAACACCCTGCTTTTCTTTTATAGCCTTTATCACAACTGTAATAGTTTGAGTAATCATTTGTGGAATGCCTGTAAACTCCACAAGGGCAGGAACTTCATCTTGCTTGCTATTGCTATTGTACCCCTAATGCCTAGTACAATACAGGAATTCAATAAGTATTGAATTAATGCTATTTTTCTTTCTAAGGGTGACTGCCCCTTTCTGTCGCATACATAACTTACTGTTTCTAATCTCTTGAAGACTGGGAAAATATCCAACCTATTAGAATTGTGTGTTGACTAAGTCAAGACTAGATGAAGTCTAATAAATAAGTAATGTTATTCTCCATATGATATGGTGCCGCTCCCTCCGTATCTGAGCCGAAACTGACCACTTTGAAGAACTCAATCTATTATCTGAAAGGCAACTGCTTTCCTTTCTGAGGTCAGGAGATACTGCAGTTGAGGAATTCCATTATTCTAGGGTTCCCAACTTCCCTCCCCTTTCCTCAACCGTGGGTGGAATCCCTAAACTTGCACAGAGCCATGAAATGATGGCCACACTGTGCGTATGGAGGCTCCCCTAGACGCCTGGGCATAAGCCACCCAGCACTGCCACCCCAACCTCTGCTTCCAAGGAGTAGGTGGGCAGTTATCGTAAGCCTCTTGGAGGATCACACCATGTGACAAAGACTCCTGTCATGGAACCCAAAGGTAATGCCAAAGCTGCCCGTGTCTGCAAAAAGGAAGAGGGGCCTAGTACGCCTGTTCAAGTACTTGATTTTCTTAGTGCTGCTCCCGTCATGGGTGGCAGAGGGTGCCCTGTTACGAATTGTAGCAGTTACTGAAGGACCAAATGACTAATTCTGACACCAAATTACCTAGGCTATAATATTTCTCAAGCCTACAGAGTAGGCCCAGGGATTCTTTTCAAGAGGTTTAATTTTCCTAAATCACTTAACATGGTGATTGTAAGAAAACCAGTATTGCTTTGTCGTAGATTTAATTGGTTTACTAACAATTCTTGGGGCCACTTCTGCCTTGTATTCCTTCCAAATCTCCAGCAGCTCGCCTAGCCTTACAGACACGTTAGAAGAAATAGCCTGTAGAATTCTAACCCCCTCCTCGCACCCACCCTCAACCCAGCTGTGCACCCTGGAGCTAATGGCCCCCCCTGTTAGCCGGCACTGGCAGCTCACACCAGCAGTTCGTGTAGTAGGGTGGGAGGGAGGGAGACACAAGAGGGAAGGGATATGGGAACAGATGTATATGTATAACTGATTCACTTTGTTATAAAGCAGAAACTAAAAAAAAAAAACAAAAAAAAAGCCTGCCACTGTTTGCTAGCATCCCTTGCTGTGGCAGATGACACTCCCCTTTTCGAAGCGAGAAACCCATTCCCAGCCTTTAGGTAGGGCTGACCTCCACTTGCAAGAGCTGGCCAATCAGAAGGCTGTCATCCTTCTGACCGCAGTCATTGGGCCAAAGTGAGCCAATGAGCGTCCTCCTCTCAACTTTTCTCCGAAAGCTCGGGAGGGAAAGCCTTTCTGCGGAGGTTACTGCTGTGGGGTGGATAGGCTTTGAGGCTACCATGGACTGGTCTACCCCGAAGGAGAGACTGAATTCCGATACTGTTTGGGCTCCTGGCTCCCAGCTGTGAATTAAGTACAGCCGGACCAAGAAATGGAGAGAGAGGAGGTCCTTGAAGACGTCACTGCGGCTCTGCCACCCACCCGTGCCCAAGGCTAACTTCATCCTGGATCATGCTGTCATGTGAGTCTCAGTATATTTTATTTTCTGCTTAGTCTTTTGAGTTGGGTTTTTCCCCATGAATTGGAAAAGGTCTTGGCTTATAGTCTACACAGCCCACTCCTGGGCACAGGTGAACATACTCTGTGGTTTCCAAAGACACTCCATTCTCCTGTGTTCCCTCTTCCTTAAAAAGGGGGCCTCTTTTAGCTCCTGGGGAACTGAACATTTGCTGGCGTTCTTCCAGAACGGACTAATTTCCTTTTCTAGAATCGTGTATGTTTGGACTGGGCCCGTGTTGAAGTAGTCTTGTTCAACCTCTCGTTCTATGATAAGAAAATTATTTGACACAGTAGTTTGTTCCTCGGAATTTTGGCGTCCTGTGAGCGCAGGGACCATGTCTGTTTTGTTGAGTTCTTTATTCAGAGAACGTGTTCCTTCATCGATCCAATAAATGCTTGTTGATTGGCTGAATGCATTTATCAGCCAGGTGACCTCACCTGAGATTACGACTCTGATATCCCAGTTATTCCTTCCTTTAAACCTGTAGCTCCCACCCCTACCTGAAAATGAGAACACTGGAGGCCCAAGTTTAAAAATACAGTATTTAAAAAGACAGTATTCCATACAGTGTTATTAACCACAGTCATCATACTGTATATTAAATATAGGTCTCTAGATTTATTTCTGAGGCTCTCATGACAAAAAAAGCTAACCATGCGAGGAGAAATGTTAATTAGCTTGACTGTAGTAATCATTTCACTTTGTATATGTATATCAAGTCATCATGTTTTACACCTTAAATATATACAATTTTCATTAAAAAAAAAAGAAAATAGAGGTTCCAGAGGAGTGATGTCATGCAGAATAGGAGAGCGGGAAGCTCTAGGGTCAGTCCTTTGCCAAAACAGCTACTAAACTGGGCGGAACTGATCAGAACCAACAATTGCAGAACCCTTATGTATACTTTAACACACACACACACAAGAAAAAATATATATGCACATATATATGCAAAGTCTGAACTCTTCCCCTGGCGGTTCTGGTTCAGGTCTGTGTGTGTTGGGAATCTGCACTCCAGGTGTTTCTTATCTTCCAATAAGGCGGTGGAAAATGCTGCCAGATAACAAACACCTGCTCCCTTTGCAAGACGCTAAGTGAGCGGCTCCTGCATCCTCATTGCTCTTCCCCTCCTAGTGCTTTGCTACAGCAAGTGCTCAGCACACCTTTGCTGAATGAATGGAGGGGGAAATGGGGCTCACAAAAGGACCTTAGACTCAGGTGGCCTCCTGCATCCTCTTTTCAACAATAGGCCCAGTTGTTTGTTGACTGACAAGCACGCTACTTCTCAGTGCTGACTCCTCCAGGCCACCTGGAACCTGCTTCCCTTGGCCAAAAGGCTCCTTTAGCAACCCATTCGGTTGGGCCTGGTTACCTGATCTTTTGGGCACAAAGTAGCCGTTTGCTATTGAAAATCTAACCAGAAATGGAGTCAGCCAGACCACAGCATCTCTAAGCTATGCAAATCCATACGATGTCACCCTTCTGTATTTTACAACTCCATGCACACCAGAGAAGATACTTCTTCTACTGAACTCAAGTAATTATGACGGAGGCAAAATCTAGCTTACTACCAAGAAATCACATATAACAAAATGACCTGGGCAAGTGTCTTTCAGCCAACAAGGGGTTGATCTGCAGTAGTTTGCAATGTTTATTTTTAACAGAGCCGGTTGAAGCATGCAAGTAATTAAAAAGTTCTTCATTACTAATATGTCGAATTTTAATCCTGGCAAATATTCTAGATGTATTATTTTTCTCCGGTGCTCCAGGGGAGGCTTATTACAGATCTAAAAGTAAAATACTTTCTTACCAATACATATTTTTAGATTTTGTTATTAGAATGAGTTGCCATGCGCTCCTAACCTCCTCTAGGAGCTAGTGTCCTGAATAGCTAGTATGAAATGCTGCCCAGCTTTGAAGAGGAATTATTTGCTGTGTTGCTGGGGCAATTACAACACCCCCACTGAGTTGTGGTCATGCAACTTCTTCAGGGGATTTTTGCCTCTGGGCATGTTTATCACTGGGATAATGATGGATGTAATCCATCACCCTCATTAACTAAATTATTCAAAGAAGGTCATTCTTACTAGTTAATTGCTACTATTTGTTGAGCTATGACTATGTGTAAGACTCTCTGTATTTCTTAAGCTCATTTAATTCTCTCAATGCTTTAAGAAGTAGGCACTTTTTATCATCTTCAGTGTACATGTGAGGAAATGGAGCTCTAGGGAGGTGGCGTATTCTTGCCCAAGGTCACCCAAAGTCACTTGGCTAGGAAGTGGCAAAGCTTAATCCAGACACCAACTCTTTTTTTTTTTAATTGAAATATAGTTGATTTACAATGTTGTGTTAATTTCTGCTGTACAGCAAAGTGATTGAGTTATACATATATATACATTCTTTTTCATATTCTTTTCCATTATAGTTTATCACAGGATATTGAATATAGTTCCCTGTGCTATACAGTAGGATGTTGTTGTTTATCCATGCTGTATATTAATAGTTTGCATCTGCTAACCCCAAACTCCCACTCCATCCCTCCCCCGACTCCCCTTCCCCTTGGCAACCACAAGTCTGTTCTCTGTGAGTCTGTTTCATAGATAAGTTCATTTGTGTCATGTTTTAGATATAAGTGATATCATATGGTATTTGTCTCTCTTTCTGACTTCACTCAGTATGATCCATGTTGCTGCAAATGGCATTATTTCATTCTTTTTCACAGCTGAGTAATATTCCACTGTATATATGTACCACATCTTTATCCATTCATCTGTTGATGGACAGATGTTTCCATGTCCTGGCTATTGTAAATAGTGCTGCAATGAACATTGGGGTGCATGTGTCTTTTTGAATTATGGTTTTCTCAGGGTATATGCCCGGTAGCGGGATTGCTGGATCATATGGTAATTCTATTCTTATTTTTTTAAGGAACCTCTATACTGTTCTCCATAGTGGCTGTATCAGTTTACATTCCCAACCAACAGTTCCCTTTTCTCCACACCCCCTCCAGCATCTATTGTTTGTAGATTTTTTTTGATGATGGCCATTCTGACCGTGTGAGGTGATACCTCATGGTAATTTTGATTTGCATTTCTCTGATAATTAGTGATGCTGAGCATCTGTTCATGTGCCTCTTGGCCATCTGTATGTCTTCTTTGGAGAAATGTCTATTTGGGTCTTCTGCCCATTTTTAGATTGGGTTGTTTGTTTTTTGATGTTGAGCTGCATGAGCTGTTTGTATATTTTGGAGATTAATGAGATAGTATTTTTTAAGTTGCAGAGTAGATGACACGATGCTAGAGAAAAAATGGTAACCTCTGACTCTTTGCTTTCAATTTTGATATATTTAAACACTTAGAATTGTTGTTGAAACTGCACAGTTCAGATTAGGACTCGAACCCACAGTCTCCTAACCACACTCCTTTGGACGGGACTGGAACCCCGCCACACTTCAGGCGGGACTTGAACTCACAATCTCCCAGCAGAAACAGCACACCTGGTCACAGGACTTAATGAAGCTCAGGTTCTTTATGTCTCAGCGCAGAAGGAATTCAGTGAGAGGAAAAGCGATAGGCAAGTAGATTATTAATATAGGACGTTTGTGAGGGATACAAAAGGGCAGGCGAAAGGGCTCTGCCCCGAGAATTAAGTGGGCTACATTTTTATAATTAAAGGAAAGCGGGGAAGGAGAGCAGACCACCTTCTTCCTCATTCTTTGAGTCGATGTCAGGCTTACATCACTAGCTCCTCCTTCACATCAGGCAGGAGGGTGTTTGACCCTGTAAGGCCAAATAGGACTGTCATGGCGCTATTCAAATCAGCAGAAGGGTGGTAACATATACTAAAATATGTTAAATCATCTCAGGTCTCAGTATAACGAGGGTCTTCTGCTTCGGGATGTCACCTTTCCCTTATATTCCTGTCCTTGGTCCTAAGGATCATTATCTTGCTGAACTCTTAATGCCCTAGGGCATATCTTGTCCTTTTATTTAGGGCCTTATAGTTAAGCAAGCCTGCTTCTTTTCGCGGTGTTCCGATAGTTTTCCTGAGCTATCATTAACTCACAGTGGTCTCCCAAAATTCCCTAAAGCTCCTTCTCTGTCTATAATCCTCCAGTGGGATTTCTAAAACTACCTGTGTAACTATCATACTTTATCCCTATCACTGTGTCTTGGTTTTAAAGCTGAAAAGGTCAAGCTCTTAATTCTGTATGCAGAATACTTCTTTTCAGTTTTAAAGTAACTATAAATAATTCATAAATGAATTTTCCTTATAAGAAGTTAAAACACTGAAGACGAGGCCGAAGAACCCTTTTACCAATGTGTCCCAAATTATGTATATGTAGGTATTGTATAGAAAATTAGGCTGTAGTGTTCATTACTATTTCCATACTATTGTATTCTACCTCACATTTTCTTCTGCTACTTGTGTTTCTCACTGAATTGTGCATCATGATGATCTACTGATAATAGTATATATTCCTTGTTTGCTGATGTAGGAGGTGTGCAGGTATATGAATATGGTGACTGTATGTCCCAGGTCTGACTGTATGTCCAGGACAGTTGTGATTTTATGCCTGTAGTTCCATCCGAATTTTTAATACTGCCCCTTTTCACTCTCAAATGTGTCCCATTTTGTATAATGAATTATATGGTCATTCTCTATATAAGATACTACAGTTATAATAGAAAGGATTACATATTTTCCCATAATATCTGTATTACAAGTTGTAGTGAAGTGGTTTTGAGGGAAAAATAATCACTTTGAATGTGTACAGTAGAATCTAATAGGAAATGCTAAATTCTGAGTATGCAGCAATATTCTACCAACACTGAAATATCGTTATAAAATTACCTAGCTAAACAAAATTTTATGTATGTGTTCATTGGCAATGCTTTAATGTAACTGGCAGCAAAACACATTTACTGGTGGAAGAGGAGGTAATCTCACATCCGATAGTGTGAGAGCAGACACTGGCACTGTACTACACTGAATGCTGGTAACTAAAAAAAGTCATGATGTAAAATATATTTGAAGGAATTCCTCTACCATGCATGCAAAATAAAGCAAATAAAAATTGACAAAGCCATGTAGCAAACTATAATACATTTGACTAAATTCCTCTGCCAGTAGCCATTGTGCATGTAAAAATATTTCAGTCAATATTGGTACAAATTATGCAGGACAATGAATACACTTGAAAGAATTCCAATACCAACCTTTTGATTGAAGTAAAATAAACTATTTCTCAGGATACCATAGTATTCAAGCAATAAGAAAAACATTTCAATTCAAATAGAACTTGGTATTTCAGTAAATACAGCAACCTAAGTCCAAAAGTATTTGTGAAATGCATTATAAATGTTTTATTTTTCATTTTTGCAAAATTTTAAAAGCCATCTGCGCTGCCTGAGCACTGGTAATTCTCCTTATGATTGGCTATCACCGTGCTAGTAGTTGAGTCAATAATAGCCTCAAACAATGCATTGTCATTCTCAGTATTATGGTTATTATTCTAGTAATCACATTGCTGTGTCAAACTTGGGAAAGCCTGGGCCAGCCCTATGGGAACAGGTGTTCAGGTGGAGCTGCCAGCCTGTGGCTCCCCAGGTGTGGGAAAAGCTCCTGTTCTGTGTGCACACCAGAACTTCCCTAACTCGTGTCGCCACCTACCTCTGGTTGTGCTCCATCTAATCTCCCACCTCCCTGCCAGTCTCCCAACGTCATCAACGTGACTCACCTACCCCCAAGGGTGAAGTCTGAGTGCAGGGAGGTCTTAACTCCTAGGGTGCCTTTCTGCTTCCCACCCTGGGCACAGATGCTGGGTTGCAACTTGGCTTGAAGGAGGAGACTAGGAGTGTGAGCTTGGTGGCCCCCAGCCTAGATCTTGCTTTTGTGATATTGGACCACAACATGTGTGACACTTTGTGATATGATGCTGTTATGGAACATGTCATATTTATGACCACCATAAGGTAGTCATACATAATTCTTTTAACAGCTGCTTAGTATCAGTGGTTTCTTCTCACACCCATTGTCCAGAACTGAGACCCACAGCGACCCCTAGACCAGCACTGGAAGGTAGTGAGGGAGATGGGGTCTGGGTGGGGTTTGGGTTGGGTTGGCCACACTGTTCATCTGCCTCTGAAGTGGCTGCACAAGTTTACCCTCCCACCAGAGCTGCTAGTCCCTCACCCTAGTTTTCTCACATTTAAATTTTTGCCAATCTGATGAGTAAAAAATGATTTATCATTTTAAACAATTTACACTTCTGTGATTACTACTGAAATCAGTACCTCGTCAAATACTTGGGAGACCTTTGGGTTTCCTCTCGTGTGAATTGCATGGTCACATTTTCCCCTCATCCTCTTTGTATGGGTTTGTAGGATATATTCAGGGTCATGTCTTTTATCACATAAGACATGGATAGGGTCAGGGGAGGACAAATTGGATGAACATGGTCAAAACATACAAACGTCCAGTTATAAGGTAAAGAATTACTAGGGATGTAATGTACATCATGATAAATAGAATTCACGCTGCTGTACGTTGTATATGACAGTTGTTAAGTGAGCAAACCCTAAGAGTTCTCATCACAAGAGGACATTTTTTTCTGTTTCTTTAATTTTGTACCTATATGACATGACAGATGTTCACCAAACTTGTGATAATCACTTCATGGTGTATGTAAATCGCATCTTTATGCTGTATGTTAACCGTATCTCCATAAAACTGGAAGAAAAAGAAGTCATGGACAGTATCTCTCTCCACTTGCCCTTTAACCTTGTTTCAGTTGTCTTTTAAATTATATAGTACTTCTAATTTTGACATCAAATTAATGCATCAAATTTTGGTTGTTTTTTTTTTTAAGAAGATGTTGGGGGTAGGAGTTTATTAATTAATTTATTTATTTATGGCTGTGTTGGGTCTTCGTTTCTGTGTGAGGGCTTTCTCTAGTTGTGGCAAGTGGGGGCCACTCTTCATCGCGGTGCGCAGGCCTCTCACTGTCGCGGCCTCTCTTGTTGCAGGGCATGGGCTCCAGACGCGCAGGCTCAGTAGTTGTGGCTCATGGGCCTAGTTGCTCCGTGGCATGTGGGATCGTCCCAGACCAGGGCTCGAACCCGTGTCCCCTGCATTAGCAGGCAGATTCTCAACCACTGCGCCACCAGGGAAGCCCCCTGTTTTTCTTTTGATATTTATTTGTGAAAGTCTTTCCCATTCAGAAGAAAAAATATCGAATATTTCTTATAATAATTTTAAAGTTCTGTTTTTTTACCCTGTTACCCTTATCTTGTATTTAGTTGTATAGACAATGGGAAGTAAGTTCCTAACTTGGTGTCTTCTAAATGAACAGTCACCTGGCTCAGTATAATTGGATTACTCATCCTTCTTCTAAATTCAGATTTGTTCTCTCCCTCCCCTTCTCTGTCTCTCACCCCCTCCCTTCCTCTCTCTCCCTCTCCTCCCCCCTCTCCCCTCCTCCCCTCTCTCCCTCCCTTCTCCTCTCTGTCTCCCTCCCCTTCTCCCTCATCCCCTTCCCTTCTTCCTTCCCTCTCTCCTCCTCTCTCCCTTCCCTACCTCCTCCTTTATGTCTCCCTTCCTCCCCCTCCCCCTCCTTCTCCCTCCCCCCTCCCACTTGTGTGTGTTTATACAAAAACCAAAATCAATCTTGAAGTGATATCTGCACTCCTGTGTTCATTGCAGCTTTATGCCCAATAGCCAAGATGTGGGAACAACCTAAATGTCCATAGACAGATGAATGGATAAAGAAAACAATGGTATATACATACAGTGGAATATTATTCAACCATAAAAAAGGAAATCCTGTCATATGTTAAAACATGCATGAATCTTGAGGACATTATGCTAAGTTAAATAAGCCAATCACACAGGACAAATATTGCATGATTCCACTTACATGAAGCATCTAAGGTAGTCAAACTCATTGAAACAGAAAATATTAGAATGGTGGTTGCCAGGGGCTGAGGGGAGGGGGAAATGGGGAGTTGTTGTTCAGTGGATTTAAAGTTTTAGTCATGCAGGGCTTCCCTGGTGGCACAGTGGTTAAGAATCCACCTGCCAATGCGGGGGACATGGGTTCGAGCCCTGGTCCGGGAAGATCCCACATTCTGCGGAGCACCTAAGCCTGTGAGCCATAACTACTGAGCCTGCAGTCTAGAGCCTGCAAGCCACAACTACTGAGCCTGCGTGCCACAACTACTGAAGCCCACGCACCTAGAGCCTGTGCTCCGCAACAAGAGAAGCCACCGCAATGAGAAGCCCGCGCACTGCAACGAAGAGTAGCTCCCACTCGCCACAACTAGAAAAGGCCCACGTGCAGGGACAAAGACCCAACCCAGCCAAAAAAAAATTAAAAAAAAAAAAAGTTTGTCATGCAAGATGCAAAATTTCTAGAGACCTGCTGCACAACACTGTGCCCATTGTTAACAGTAGTGTACACTTAGAAATTTAAGTAGGTACACCTCATGGTATTTGTTGTTTAACTTGGTTTTTCAAATATTCTTTTGCGTTAAAGTTTGGTAGAAGTTGTCCATAAAAATCATATGGAGTTGATGACCCCTGGAGGGCAGGTCTTTGGCCACTGTTTTTTCTTTGATTGTAACTGGATTGGCCTAGCTTCTAGTGATTCTTGGACATCTAATCATTTTTATTTTAATATAATATTGCCTAGTTTGTCTAGGCTCCCAAATGTTTATTATATTAAGAGTTGAGTATAGTCTTTTCCTTTCTTTTTTAATCTGTATAGTTATGCATGCTCTTTTTTCTCTCCTAGTACTGTTCATTTGCACTTTCTTTGCTTTTTTCCTTAATTTATCTATTTTATTATTTTAGTCTTTTTAAAAGGTCCATTTTATCAGTTTTATTAGATTGTAGTTTCTCTGCATCATGAATTTCTTTTATATTAATTTCATTTTTTACTTTTGAGGCTTTTTCCTAGCTTCTAAGTTAAAAGTTCAGCTCATTTATTTTCACTTATTCTTGTTTTGGAATAAACACACTTAAAGGTTTAATTTTTTTTGAGCAGAAGTTTTGTCCTTTCCCTTTAACCTAAAAATATTTTAGAAATAGGTTTTAAAGTTTTCAAGTGTAGGGACTTCTGGGGGATATCTTTACTTTGTGACTTCTTGTGGCAGTGAATTTGGACTTGTATTGGAGCTATTAAAATAGTTCTTCCTCTCCCGATCCCCAGCCCCTGTGGCTTGGTGTCCAGTGAACATTTATAAATGTGCTGTGCTTGGACGAAACAAGTATCTGTGTACAAAGTTCAGTGTGTTTGTAGAAGCATATGTGTGCACTTGATCCAACTGTGACTTGCATTACTCAGAGGTTCTGTCCTTAGTTTGTCTCCTTAAACTATAGATTTCTGAGACAGAACTCTGTCCCTCACTGTAATTAGGAACTTGTTGATTTTCTCTCGCAATCTGCTTTATGCTCTTCAAAGCTATGCTGTGAAAAGCATAAACGTTTGTGCCTATAACAGTTTGGGACAATGTTCTTGTTATCAATGTAAAATGTTGCCCTTAGTGGTACCTACCTTGCATTGTAATTTGTCTGATTTAACAGTGCTACACCAGCTTAGTTTTTATTCAACTTTGCCGGGTTCATCTTTTTATATGGCTTTTTTCTTCCTTCCTTTCTATTTTTTTTGAAAATAAAATTTTAAAAATAGGAAAAATGAAAAGATAATATAATGGCATCTTCTCATTCCCCAGAATTACTATCTGCTAATAATAACAGTTTCTTTTAGTCTGTCTCCCTCAGTCTCTCTTCCTCCCTCTGATCTCCACCCCCACCCCCGGCTTAACTATTGGACCACCAGGGAACCCCCAAGCCTATGTTCTTTGTTTTTCTTAAACATCTTTATTGGCGTATAATTGCTTCACCATGTTGTGTTGGTTTCTGCTGTATAACAAAGTGAATCAGCCATACATATACATATATATACATATACATATATCCCCATATCTCCTCCCTCTGGCATCTCCCTCCCACCCTCCCTATCCCACTCCTCTAGGTGGTCACAAAGCACCGAGCTGATCTCCCTGTGCTATGTGGCTGCTTCCCACTAGCTATCTATTTTACATTTGGTAGTGTATATATAAGTCCATGCCACTCTCTCACTTCGTCCCAGCTTACGCTGCCCCCTCCTCATGTCCTCAAGTCCATTCTCTACGTCTGCATCTTTATTCATGTCCTGCCCCTAGGTGCTTCATAACCTTTTTTTTTTTTTTTAGATTCCATATATATGTGTCAGCATACAGTATTTGTTTTTCTCTTTCTGACTTAATTCACTCTGTATGACAGACTCTAGGTCCATCCATCTCACTACAAATACCTCAATTTCATTTCTTTTTATGGCTGAATAATATTCCATTGTATATATATGCCACATCTTCTTTACACATTCATCCGTTGATGGACACTCAGGTTGCTTCCATGTCTTGGCTATTGTAAACAGAGCTGCAGTGAACATTGTGGTACATGACTCTTTTTGAATTATGGTTTTCTCAGGGTATATGCCCTGTAGTGGGATTGCTGGGTCATATGGTAGTTCTATTTTTAGGTTTTTAAGAAACCTCCATACTGTTCTCCATAGTGGTTGTATCAATTTACATTCCTACCAACAGTGCAAGAGGGTTCCCTCTTCTCCACACCCTCTCCAGCATTTATTGTTTGCAGATTTTTTGATGATGGCCATTCACACTGCTGTGAGGTGATACCTCATTGTAGTTTTGATTGGCATTTCTCTAATGGTCAGTGATGTTGAGCATTCTTTCATGTGCTTCTTGGCCATCTGTATATCTCCTTTGGAGAAATGTCTATTTAGGTCTTCTGCCCATTTCTGGATTGGGTTGTTTGTTTTTTTGATATTGAGCTGCATGAGCTGCTTGTAAATTTTGGAGATTAATCCTTTGTCAGTTGCTTCATTTGCAAATATTTTCTCCCATTCTGAGGGTTGGCTTTTCGTCTTGGTTATGGTTTCCTTTGCTGTGCAAAAGCTTTTAAGTTTCATTAGGTCCCATTTGTTTACTATTGTTTTTATTTCCATTTCTCTAGGAGGTGGGTCAAAAAGGATCTTGCTGTGATTTATGTCAAAGAGTGTTCTGCCTATGTTTTCCTCTAAGAGTTTGATAGTGTCTGGCCTTACATTTAGGTCTTTAATCCATTTTGAGTTTATTTTTGTGTATGCTGTTAGGGAGTGTTCTAATTTCATTATTTTACATGTAGCTATCCAGTTTTCCCAGCACCACTTACTGAAGAGGCTGTCGTTTCTCCGTTGTATATTCTTGCGTCCTTTATCAATAATAAGGTGACCATATGTGCGTGGGTTTATCTCTGGGCTTTCTATCCTGTTCCATTGACCTATATTTCTGTTTTGGTGCCAGTACCATACTGTCTTGATTAGCTTTGTAGTATAGTCTGAAGTCAGGGAGCCTGATTCCTTCAGCTCCGTTTTTTTTCTCAAGATTGCTTTGGCTATTCGGGGTCTTTTGTGCTTCCATACAAATTGTGAAATTTTTTGATCTACTTCTGTGGAAAATGCCATTGATAGTTTGATAGGGATTGCATTGAATCTGTAGATTGCCTTGGGTAGTATAGTCATTTTGACAATGTTGATTCTTCCAGTCCAAGAACATGGTATATCTCTCTATCTGTTTGTATCATCTTTAATTTCTTTCATCAGTGTCTTATACTTTTCTGCATACAGGTGTCTTGTCTCCTTAGGTAGGTTTATTCCTAGGTATTTTATTCTTTTTGTTGCAGTGGTAAATGGGAGTGTTTCCTTAATTTCTCTTTCAGATTTTTCATCATTAGTATATAGGAATGCAAGAGATTTCTGTGCATTAATTTTGTATACTGCTTTTTACCAAATTCATTGATTAGCTCTAGTAGCTTTTTGGTAACATTAGTTTTCTGGTAACATCTTTAGGATTCTCTGTGTATAGTATCATGTCATCTGCAAACAGTGACAGCTTTACTACTTCTTTTCCGATTTGGATTCCTTTTATTTCTTTTTCTTCCCTGATTGCTGTGGCAAAAACTTCCAAAACTTTGTTGAATAATAGTGGTGAGAGTGGGCAACCTTGTCTTGTTCCTGATCTTAGTGGAAATGGTTTCAGTTTTCCACCATTGAGGACGATGTTGGCTGTGGGTTTGTCATATATGGCCTTTATTATGTTGAGGTAAGTTCCCTCTATGCCTACTACTGAAGGGTTTTTATCATAAATGGGTGTTGAATTTTGTCAAAAGCTTTTTCTGCATCTATTGAGATGATCATATGGTTTTTCTCCTTCAATTTGTTAATATGTTTTGTCACATGGATTGATTTGCATATATTGAAGAATCCTTGCATTCCTGGGGTAAACCCCACTTGATCATGGTGGATGATCCTTTTAATGTGCTGTTGGATTCTGTTTGCTAGTATTTTGTTGAGGATTTTTGCATCTATGTTCGTCAGTTTTACTGGCCTATAGTTTTCTTTCTTTGTGACATCTTTGTCTGGTTTGGGTATCAGGGTGATGGTGGCCTTGTAGAATGAGTTGGGGAGTGTTCCTCCCTCTGCTATATTTTGGAAGAGTTTGAGAAGGATGGGTGTTAACTCTTCTCTAAATGTTTGATAGAATTCGCCTGTGAAGCCATCTGGTCCTGGGCTTTTGTTTGTTGGAAGATTTTTAATCACAGCCTCAATTTCAGTGCTTGTGATTGGTCTGTTTATATTTTCTATTTCTTCTGGGTTCAATCTCAGAAGGTTGTGCTTTTCTAAGAATTTGTCCATTTCTTCCAGGTTGTCCATTTTATTGGCATAAAGCTGCTTGTAGTAATCTGTCATGATCCTTTGTATTTCTGCAGTGTCAGTTGCTACTTCTCCTTTTTCATTTCTAATTCTATTGATTTGAGTCTTCTCCCATTTTTTCTTGATTAGTCTGGCTAATGGTTTATCAATTTTGTTTATCTTCTCAAAGAACCAGCTTTTAGTTTTATTGATCTTTGCTATTGTTTCCTTCATTTCTTTTTCATTTATTTGTGATCTGATCTTTATGATTTCTTTCCTTCTGCTAATGGGGTTTTTTTGGTTCTTCTTTCTCTAATTGCTTTAGGTGTAAGGTTAGGTTGTTTATTTGAGATGTTTCTTGTTTCTTGAGGTAGGATTGTATTGCTCTAAACTTCCCACTTAGAACTGCTTTTTTTTTTTTTTTTTTTGCGGTACACGGGCCTCTCACCGTTGTGGCCTCTCCCGTTGTGGAGCACATGCTCCGGACGCACAGGCCCAGCAGCCACAGCTCACGGGCCCAGCTGCTCTGCAGCATGTGGGATCCTCCCGGACCGGAGCACGAACCCGTGTCCCCTGCATCGGCAGGTGGACTCTCAACCACTGCGCCACCAGGGAAGCCCCTAGAACTGCTTTTGCTTCATCCCATAGGTTTTGGGTAGTCATGTTTTCATTGTCATTTGTTTCTAGGTATTTTTTTATTTCCTCTTTGATTTTTTCAGTGATCTGTTGGTTATTAAGTAGTGTGTTGTTTAGCCTCCATGTATTTGTACTTTTTACATATTTTTTCCTGTAATTGATGTGTAGTCTCATAGCATTGTGGTCGGAAAAGATACTTGATACAATTTCAATATTCTTAAATTTACCAAGGCTTGATTTGTGACCCAAGATATGATCTATCCTGGAGAATGTTCCATGAGCACTTGAGAAGAAAGTGTATTCTGTTGTTTTTGGATGGAATGTCCTATACATATCAATTAAGTCCATCTTGTTTAATGTGTCATTTAAAGCTTGTGTTTCCTTATTTATTTTCATCTTGGATGATCTCTCCATTGGTCAAAGTGGGTTGTTAAAGTCCCCTACTATGATTGTGTTGTTGTTGATTTCCCCTTTTATGGCTGTTAGAATTTGTGTTATGTATTGAGGTGCTCCTAGGTTGGGTGCATAAATATTTACAGTTGTTATATCTTCTTCTTGGATTGACCCCTTGATCATTACGTAGTGTCCTTCTTTGTCTGTTGTAATAGTCTTTATGTTAAAGTCTATTTTGTCTCATATAAGATTTGCTACTCCAGCTTTCTTTTGATTTACATTTGCATGGGATATCTTTTTCCATCCCCTTGCTTTCAGTCTGTGTGTGTCCCTAGGTCTGAAGTGGGTCTCTAGTAGACAGCATATATACGGGTCTTGTTTTTGTATCCATTCAGCCAGTCTGTGTCTTTTGGTGGGAGTATTTAATCCATTTACATTTAAGGTAGTTATTGATATGTATGTTCCTATTACCATTTTCTTAATTGATTTGGGTTTGTTATTGGAGATCTTTTCCTTCTCTTGTGTTTCCTGCCTAGAGAAGTTCTTTAGCATTTGTTGTAAAGGTGGTTTGGTGGTGCCGAATTCTCTTAGCTTTGGCTTGTCTGTAAAGGTTTTAATTTCTCCATCGAATTTGAATGAGATCCTTTCTGGGTAGTGTAATCTTGGTTGTAGCTTTTTCCATTTCATCACTTTAATATGTCCTGCCACTCCCTTGTGGCTTGCAGAGTTTCTGCTGAAAGATGAGCTGTTAACCTTATGGGGATTCCCTTGTATGTTATTTATTGTTTTTCCCTTGCTGCTTTTAATACTTCTTCTTTGCATTTAATTTTTGATAGTTTGATTAGTATGTGTCTTGGTGTGTTTCTCCTTAGATTTATCCTGTATGGGACTCTCTGTGCTTTTTGGACTTGATTAAGTAACCAATATTAGGGAAGTTTTCAACTATAATCTCTTCAAATATTTTCTCACTTGCTTTCTTTTTCTCTTCATCTGGGACCCCTATAATTCTAATGTTGGTGCATTTAATGTTGTCCCAGAGGTCTCTGAGACTGTCCTCAATTCTTTTCATTCTTTTTTCTTTATTCTGCTCTGCAGTAGCTATTTCCACTATTTTATCTTCCAGGTCACTTATCCGTTCTTCTGCCTCAGTTATTCTGCTATTGATTCCTTCTAGAGAACTTTTAATTTCATTTATTGTGTTATTCATCATTGTTTGTTTGCTCTTTAGTTTTTCTAGGTCCTTGTTAACCGTTTCTTGTATTTTCTCCATTCTATGTCCAAGAGTTTGGATCATCTTTACTATCATTACTCTGAATTCTTTTTCAGGTACACTGCCTATTTCCTCTTCATTTGTTTGGTCTGCTGGGTTTTTACCTTGCTCCTTCGTCTGCTGTGTGTTTCTCTGTCTTCTCAGTTTGCTTAACTTACTGTGTTTGGGGTCTCCTTTTCACAGGGTGCAGGTTCGTAGTTCCCATTATTTTTGGTGTCTGCCCCCGTGGCTGAGGTTGGTTCAGTGGGTTGTGTAGGCTTCCTGGTGGAGGGGACTGGTGCCTGTGTTCTGGAGGATGATGCTGGATCTTGGCTTTCTGGTGGGCAGTACCGCATCCGGTGGTGTGTTTTGGGGTGTCTGTGACCTTATTATGGTTTGAGGCAGCCTCTCTGCTAATGGGTGGGGTTGTGTTCCTGTCTTGCTAGTTGTTTGGCATATGGTGTCCAGCACTGTAGCTTGCTGGTCGTTGAGTGGAGCTGGGTCTTAGCATTGAGATGGAGATCTCTGGGAGAGCTTTCGCCATTTGATATAACGTGTAGTTGGGAGGTCACTGGTGGACCAATATCCTGAACTCACCTCTCCCACCTCAGAGGCACAGGCCTGACACCTGGCTGGAGCACCAAGACCCTGTCAGCCACAGAGCTCAGAAGAAAAGGAAGGAGAAAAATAAATAAATAAAATAAAAGAATGTTATTAAAATAAAAAATAATTATTAAATATAAAAAATTTTTTAAAGTAATAAAAAAAGGAAAAAAAAGAAAGGAGAGAAGCCAAACCAAAAAACAAATCCACCAGTGTTAACAAGCTCTAAAAACTAATATAGTAAAAAAACAAAAAGACATAAAACAAAACAAAACAAAACAAAATGGACAGACAGAACCCTTGGACAAATGGTAACAGCAAAGTGCTACAGACAAAATCACACAAAGAAGCATACACATACACACTCACAAAAGGAGAAAAAGGAAAAAAATATATCATTGCTCCCAAAGTCCACTGCCTCAATTTTGGGATGATTCATTGTCTATTCAGGTATTTCACAGATGCAGGGTACATGAAGTTGATTGTGGTGATATAATCTGCTGCTCCTGAGGCTGCTGGGAGAGATTTCCCTTTCTCTTCTTTGTTCTCAACAGCTCCCGGGTTCACCTTTGGATCCGGCCTCACCTCTGTGTGTAGGTCGCCTGAGCGTGTCTGTTCTTTGCTCAGACAGGACGGGGTTAAAGGAGCAGCTGATTAGGGGGCTCTGGCTCACTCAGGCCAGGGGGGAGGGAGGGGTACGGAATGAGGAGCAAGCCTGTGGCGGCAGAGGCCGGCGTGAAGTTGCACCAGCCTGAGATGTGCTGTGTGTTCTCCCCGGGGAAGTTGTCCCTGGATAACGGGACCCTGGCAGTGGCAGGCTGCACAGGCTCCTGGGAGGGGAGGTGTGGATAGTGACCTGTGCTTGCACACAGGCTTCTTGGTGGCAGCAGCAGCGTTTCATGCCCGTCTCTGGGGTCCGCGCTGATAGCCGCGGCTCGCGCCAGTCTCTGGAGCTCATTTAGGCGGTGCTCTGAATTCCCTCTCCTTGCGCACCCCGAAACAACGGTCTCTTGCCTTTTAGGCAGTTCCAGACATTTTCTCGGACTCCCTCCCAGCTAGCTGTGGCACACTAGCCCCCTTCAGGCTGTGTTCACGCAGGCAACCCCCAGCCTCTCACTGGGATCTGATCTCTGAAGCCCAAGCCTCAGCTCCCAGCCCACACCCACCCCAGCGGGTGAGCAGACAAGCCTCTCAGGCTGGTGGGTGCTGGTCAGCAGTGATCCTCTGTGCAAGAATCTCTCTGCTTTGCCCTCTGCACCCCTGTTGCTGCGCTCTCCTCCACGGCTCCGAAGGTCCCCCCTACCCACCCGCAGTCTCCGCCCGCAAAGGAGCTTCCTAGTGTGTGGCAACTTTTCCTCCTTCACAGCTCCCTTCCAGTGGTGCAGGTCCCATCCCTATTCTTTTGTCTCTGTTTTTTCTCTTTTCTTTTGCCCTACTGAGGTACGTGGGGAGTTCCTTGCCTTTTGGGAAGTCTGAGGTCTACTGCCTGCATCCAGTAGGTATTTTGTAGGAGTTGTTCCACATGTAGATGTATTTCTGATGTATTTGTGGGGAGGAAGGTGATCTCCACGTCTTACTCCTCCACCATCTTGAAGGCCTCTTCCTGTTTTTTTTTAAGCAGTTTTTTAAATTTAGTATACTGTTCAGGTGCCAATTCTTTTTTGTTTTTTCAATTTTATTTAAGTATAGTTGATGTACAATATTGTGTTAATTTCTTCTGTACGGGAAAGTGACTCAGTTATGCATATATATATATACATATATATTCTTTTTCAAATTCTTTTCCATTATGGTTCGTCACAGAATATTGAATATAGTTCCCTGTGCTATACAGTAGGATGTTGTTGTTTATCCATGCTGTATATAATAGCTTGCATCTGCTAATCCCAAAGTACCATTCCTTCCTTCCCCTCCCCACCTCTCCCTTGGCAACCACAAGTCTGTTCTCTGTGTCTGTGAATCTGTTTTTGTTTTGTAGATGTGGTGTGCATTGTATTTTAGATTCCACGTATAAGTGATATTGTATGGTATTTGTTTTTCTCTGTATGACTTACTTCACTTAGTATGATAATCTCTAGGTCCATCCATGTTGCTGCGGATGGCATTATTTTATTCTTTTTGATGGCTGAGTAACATTCAATTTTATATATGTACCACATCTTCTTCATCCATTCATCTGTTGATGGACATTTAGGTTATTTCCATGTTGTGGCTATTGTAAATAGTGCTGCTATGAACATAGGGTTGCATGTATGTTTTTGAATTATTGTTTTGTCTGGGTATATGCCCAGGAGTGGGATTGCTGTGTCATATGGTAGTTCTGTTTTTAGTTTTTTAAGGAACCTCCATACTGTTCTCCACAGTGGCTGTACCAATTTACATTGCCAACAGTGTAGGAGGGTTCACTTTTTGCCACACCCTCTCCAGCATTTGTTATTTGTAGACTTTTTTTTTTTTTTTTTTTTTTTTTTTTGCGGTACGTGGGCCTCTCACTGTTGTGGCCTCTCCCGTTGCGGAGCACAGGCTCCGGATGCACAGGCTCAGCGGCCATGGCTCACGGGCCCAGCTGCTCCGCGGCATATGGGATCCTCCCGGACCGGGGCACGAACCCGTATCCCCTGCATCGGCAGGCGGACTCTCAACCACTGTGCCACCAGGGAGGCCCTATTTGTAGACTTTTTAATGACAACCATTCTGACTGATGTGAAGTGGTACCTCATTGTAGTTTTGATTTGCATTTCTCTAATAATTAGTGATGGTGAGCATCTTTTCATGTGCCTACTGGTCATCTGTGTGTCTTTTTTGGAGAAATATCTGTTAAGGTCTTCTGCATATTTTTCAGTTGGGTTTTTTGTTTTTTTGTTGTTGAGTTGTATGAGCTGCTTGTATAATTTGGAAATTAAGCCCTTGTCCCCTCATTTGCAAATATTTTCTCCCATTCCATATGTTGTCTTTTTGTGTGTGTGTGTGGTACACGGGCCTCTCATTGTTGTGGCCTCTCCCATTGCGGAGCACAGGCTCCGGACGCGCAGGTTCAGCGGCCATGGCTCACGGGCCCAGCCGCTCTGCGGCATGTGGGATCTTCCCGGACTGGGGCACGAACCCGTGTTCCCTGCATCGGCAGGCGGACTCTCAACCACTGTGCCACCAGGGAAGCCCGTCTTTTTGTTTTTTTCATGGTTTCCTTTTCTATGCAAAAGCCTGTAAGTTTGATTAGGTCCCATTGTTTATTTTTTGTTTTTATTTCTCTTGTCTTGGGAGATGGACCTAAGAAAACATTGGTACAATTTATGTCAGAGAATGTTTTGCTTATGATCTCTTCTAGGAGTTTTATGGTGTCATATCTTACATGTAAATCTTTAAGCCATTTTTTGAGCTTATTTTTGTGCATGGTATGAGCGTGTGTTCCAAGTCCATTGATTTATATGCAGCTGTCCAGCTTTCCTAGCACCACTTGCTGAAGAGACTGTCTTCTCATTTTATATTCTTGCCTCCTTTGTGGAAGAACAATTGAGTGTAGGTGTGTGTGTTTATTTCTGGGCTCCCTATTCTGTTCCATGGATCCATATGTCTGTTTTTGTGCCAATATCACACTGCTTTGATTACTGTAGCTTCATAGTATTGTCTGAAGTCTGGGAGGGTTATCCCTCCTGCTTTGTTCTACTTCCTCAGGATTGCTTTGGCAATTCTGGGTCTTCTATAGTTCCATATAAATTTTAGGATTATTTTTTCTAGTTCTGTGAAAAATGTCATGGGTAATTTGATAGGGATCACATTAAATCTGTAGATTACTTTGGATTGTATTGCCATTTAAAAAATATTAATTTTTCTAATCCAAGAGCATGGGATATCTTTTCATTTCTTTGAATCCTCATTAATTTCCTTTATTAACGTTTTGTACTTCTTGGCATATACATCTTTCACATCGTTGGTGAGATCTATTCCGTAAGTATTTTATTGTTTTTTTGATGCAGTTTTAAAAGGGATTGTTTGTTTACATTCCTTTTCTGATAATTCATTTTTAGTGTAAAGAAATGCAGCCAATTTCTGTATGTTAATCTTTGTGCTTCTACCTTGCTGAATTTGTTTATCAGTTCTAGTAGTATTTGTGTGAAGTCTTTAGGGTTTTCTGTATATAGTATTATGTCATTTGCATATAACAATATGAGCTCTTCCCTACCAATTTGAATACCTTTTCTTTCTTTATCTTGTCTGACTGCTGTGGCTAGGACATCCAATACTATGTTGAAAAGAAGTGGTGAGAGTGGGCATGCTTGTCTTGTTCCAGATATTAGCGGGAAGTCTTTCAGCTTTTAAGTATTATATTGGCTGTAGGTTTGTCATGAAAAGCTTTTATTATGTTGAGATGTGTTCCCTCTATACCCACTTTGGTAAGAGTTTTTATCATAAATGGATGTTGAATTTTGTCAAATACGTTTTCTGCATCTACTGACATGATCATGTGGTTTTTGTCCTTTCTTTTGTTGATGTGGTGTATCACATTGATTGATTTGTGTGTGTTGAACCATCCTGGTGACCCTGGGATGAATCAAACTTGGTCTTGGTGTATGACATTTTTAAGTGTTGTTGGATTCGGTTTGCTAATGTTTGGTTGAGAATTTGGGGGACTACATTCATCAAAGATATTGGCCTGTAATTTTCTTTTTTGGTAGTGTCTTTGGTTTTGGTATCAGGGTGATGGTGGCTTCATAGAATGTCTTTGGGAGTGTTCCTTTCTGTTCATTCTTTAGGAAGAGTTTGAGGAGGATCAGTATAAGTTCTTTGTAAGCAAGCCTGCTTTTACATTTCTACCAAGCAGAGCAGCACTTCCAATATTTAAAAAAGAAATAAAACACACTACAGAGCTAAAACTACCTTTTCCTATCTCACTCACTGCCTTCCCTCCAACACAATCATTGTCTTGACTTTTGGATGTTCCTTTCAGTCCATTTGTATACGTTTACCTATCTATCCATATGTCTGTTACAAGCAATATATAATATTGTTTTGCATGTAGTTTTTAAAATGTGTATAAATGGTATCACTGGGTATGCATGGTTCTGCATTTCGCTTTTCTCAAACTGTATTGTTTAAATGTATCCATGTTGTGTATCTGTGCTGAGCTCCATTCCATTTCACCTCCTTATACTATTCCATCTTTCAAATAGCCTGCATTTTCCTGCATGTCCTCCTCCTAATTTGTGTTGTTCAATTTTTTTTTCCTTTGCTATCTTTGTGTGTATGTAGCTCCCTCCACTCAAATTATAGTTGTGAGATCCATCCATGCTGTTACAGCTCAGTAATTTGTAGTCGCTGTGTTTGCTCCATTGTGTAAAGACACACAGTTTAACAGTTGTGCAGTAGATGGACAGTAGAACTCTTTCAGGTTTTGCCTAGTGTGAATCACAGTACTACAGACAGTCTTGTACATGTCCTTTGGAGGCATAGGTAGGTATACAGTTGTCCCTCAGTATATTTGGGGGACTGGTTTAGGACCTGCTGTGTTACAATGCTCCCAGGATGCTTAAGTCTCATAGTCGGCCCACCTTATCCGCGGATTCAGCTCCTGCAGATTCAGCCAGTGTGGACTGGAAACATAGTACATTATCTGAAGTTTTGTTGAATCCACGGATGCGGAACCTGCAGATACTGAGGGCCAACTGTATATAGGAGTGGAATTGCTGGTCATAGGGTATGCATGTGGTTACCTTCGGTGGAGAGAGTCAAACGTTTGCTACCAATTTACAGAACAACCAGTTGCTCTACATTCTTGCTAGCAATTGATAGTATTGTTAGGCTTTTCAGTTTTTGCCACTCCAGTAAGCAATTAGTGGTATCTTGTTGTCTTAATTTGCATTTTCTCTTACAGATAATGAGTAGGCATCTTTTCATTTGCCTATCAGCCATTTGGATGTACTCTTATGAGGTGCTTATTTATGAAATACACCTTTCCCTAATGGATTATCTTATTGACTTAGAGGGATGGAGTCACATTTTGACTGAGGTTCTTTGTCAGATTGTTGCAAATGTCTTCTTCCACCCTGTTGCTTGCCTTTCCATTCTACTAATTATATGTTTTGATAAACAGCAGTTCTGAGCTCTAGCAGAGTCTAATTTTGTCTTCCTTCAGGGGTAGTGCTTTTGGTGTTCTGCTGAAACAACTTCTCTCTACTCTTAAGATTGTGAATGCCTTCTGGAACTGTTACTGTTTTATCTTCTCCATTTTGATTTGTAATCTAACTGGGCTTGATTTTTTTTTTTTTTTGGCTGCGTTGGGTCTTCATTGCTAAGCGTGGGCTTTCTCCAGTTGCAGCGAGCGGGGGCTACTCTTCGTTGTGGTGCCTAGGCTTCTCATTGCGATGGCTTCTCGTTGCAGAGCACGGGGTCTAGGCATGCAGGCTCAGTAGTTGCAGCATGCGGGCTCTAGAGTGCAGGCTCAGTAGTTGTGGTGCATGGGCTTAGTTGCTCTGCGGCACGTGGGATCTTCCTGGAGCAGGGATCGAACCCGTGTCCCCTGCATTGGCAGGCAAATTCTTAACCACTGTGCCACCAGGGAAGCCCTAACTGGGCTTGATTTTTGTGTGGTGTAAGTAGGGGTCAGATTTCATGTCTATTGGTGATGCTAAAATGAATTTGCTTAATAGATATAAATAAATAAATTAATTAATAAATGGCCAAAACTGTGAGTACTGACTCACAGCCAATGATCAGTTGAGTTTCCACTGGACACAATTTGCATTTCTAGGGGCAAGAAGCATCTGAATTACTCACAGTGGAAGGTGTAGAATCAGATAATCAGGACAGCTGGGAGCCTAAACATGTATTGTTCTTTGAATTCTCCTTTGAACCAGTTGTAACATTTTCTTGGTTCCTTTGTTAATAAAGGAATTAAATAAATTTTTGGACAGGTGTTCAATTCTATATCTTTATGAGAGTTATGATTTTATCCATTTTTTAAAACTGACCTTTTAGCAGTTCTAATTCCTTTGCTTTTTACTCCTCCCTGTTTACCTTCAAGTGCAAGGGTTTGTCATAGATTGTTCTCAAGTTTTTGGACCAGGGTGACTCGTCCAGTCATCAGTGGATGAGGGCTGGGGATAAAACAGTTTTATGATACACAGTGTGGCTTCCTGCACATGGGACTTGATGACAAGAAAATACAATGGCTGACAGCTCTCCTGTGCCCTATCACTTAGTTGAGAAATACAGGTGTTTTTAGTAACATTATTGCCCCTCTAGCACAGAGCATTCTTCCAAAGACTGACAAATTGCAGAGTGGTCACGTGTTAGTTTTAGAAACTTGGGTTTCTACATAGAGTGAGCTTTTGCTGAAAGTAAGACCAGTAACCTAGAGAAAAGAGTAAAGGATAGAAAAACAGATTGTTTAAAGAGAACTGTAACTGTACCTATCTTGTGACTGACCTATTTCTTGTTTTTAGGAGAACAAAAAAAGTAAATAGCATTTAAAAACAATAACAACAAAATGCTTCTGGGTAGATTGCTGTATTCAAAGAGACCAAATTTTATTTTTTTTAAATGTGACACAGCCGTTAAACTTTCACATTAACAACAGCCAACATCTGTGTAACTCATTCACATGATCTTCTATGTACACACAAGCACACACTACATAAAAAATAAATTAAGCTTTGATAATGAAACACATTTACAAATGCATCTTCTTAAAGCCTATCAAAAAGTAAGAAATATGGACATTTCTGAGACAGGATCACTGTAGAAGCTGGCTCTTCAAGAAGAAAATATTTTGAGAATGAAAAGCCTGAGACAAATCACTGAGTATTCTTCAAATGCCAGTTTTGTAATTCTGCATATTTCTTAATCTACTTATTAGCTTTCTGTTGGCAAGAATATAGCTTTTAGGGTTGTCTCCAAAAAGTTAGATGTCACCTAAGTAGAAAGTTCAGCCACATTCCTTCTGAAAATTAAAAGTAGAGCCCCTTTTAGCCGCCCTTTTTTATTTATTTATTTATTAGTTTCTGCTTTATAACAAAGTGAATCAGTTTAGCCGCCCTTCTAATTTCCAAATACGACTCATCCTTAGTGGCCCTAGATCAGCGACTGTAAAATTTTATGTTCAGAGACCTCAGAAGTGAATTTTGAAAACCGGTGTATGCCCTTATACATTTCTAAATTGATGTCTAAAATTTTTCATCCTAAATAGTTGCAAAGGATCGAAGTGCCGGCATGTTGTAGATGCTGCCAAATGGTTACATTCCCCTTTAAATTTAGCCAAGAGGCTCTAAGTACAATAGGTGGTAGCCACTACCATCCTTTCAAAAAATTAAACAAGGCAATTTTTTAATGGCAGGAAATGCTTCATTTTTCTTTTTTACTCACTGAATTTGTATTTTTATTCTACTTCCCCCTCAAAATTTTAGCCCAATTATTCTTGGCTTTTATGTTGTTTAGTTGCATATCTGTAACAAAATTACATATCCTGTCATCATAAGGCTCTACATATTTTAAACTTCTTCTGGACTGCGGTTAATAAACAGAGTGCACATTTTAATAAAGTACTAAATAAACACAGTAAAATTTCATTGGTAATGTATCACTTAAGGAGCTGAAGAAGGCTTCTCCCTCCAACTATTTCATCTCCGTATAGATTAATATTTGTTAAAATTGTCATGGTACAGTATCACTTCTGTTCTCCCTTTTCAGTTTTATGTATGGAAATACTGATGGTCGTCACAGATAGATGGGAACAGAAGGAATTATGTGACAGCAACGTGGCTGAATTCTTCCAACTCCTTCAGAACCACATGCTCAAGTAAATGCTCAGAAACCTTGGGTGTTCCTTCAATTTTGTCGAAAGCAAAGAATTGGGAACCACCAGCATTGCAGAAGGATTTGTATCCTGTTAAGAGGCTTTCACTTTCCAAACACCATATTTTGATGTTTACATCTTGAGTCATGCTCTACAGTAAGACTGACTATGGGGAAAGATGTTCTCTTCGGTAAGGAGAGAAAAGGGCAGATGAATCTTAGGAAAGTCATTTCTCGGGCAGATGAATCTTAGGAAAGAGTACAACAGGAAGGGGAGCATCTGAAAACTGATCCCCTAAAACTAACTCCTTGGAAAGGTCTGGTAGATTGCTAGGGGTAAGACTGGTCCACTTTAAAAACTATTGGCCTTGGGGGCTTAAGTTTAGTTTTTATTTAACTATGTCATAAAGCATATAAATTATTAGATTAGGTTGCCTTCTTAATTAATAGAGCAGCAGGTCCTCAAATGTATTCCACTGTAACTAGTCCTCTAAGATGTTTGTTGGCAAAAGGGTTCTCAGATCAAATTTGGGAAAGGGATATTCTACACCCCTCTTCACTGTGCACATTAGAATAGCCAAGGTTTACAGTAGAGAAATTAACTTTCTATAACCTAAATTTCACACTCAAATGATCTAACCAGCCTCCTCCATTTATATTTCCACGTAGTAACGGATGTTCACCATTTCCTTTATCGATTAAAGACTATGCTACACATAGGCAATCATGGCTTGACTCCATCGATGTTGCTGCCATTTCAGGTTGTTCCTGTCAATCACGATTCTCCTTGACCTGAATTGGCTGTGCTCATTCCATGGCTGTTAAACCACAATCTCAGCTAGATATTTTATACTTAGGTTATGTGGCATCTGGGCAGACTCTGATGTCATCTGTGCCCCTCACTTTCTCTGTGTCTCAACCTAGAGAATCCTACCACCACCAAGAACCAGATTAATGTGTTACCCTATTAAGGGGAGAGTGTAGTGCCAAAGCAAATAGTCTCTAATGGTGGATTCAAGTCACTGTAGCACAGAGGAGCGGGAGCCGGTTTTAGGGGAGAGGGTTCTTCCCAGAACCACTGAGAGCACAAACCCTCTCACGTGCCTGCTCTGTCTCTGCGTGAGTATGGCTTGGTATGGATTCTACGAGATAGCAGCTGAGAAGATGCTTAGCTTCTGCCTTCTGTGCTACCACTTTTTAATTTTTTTTTTGACACAGTAGCAGAAAATCCATTTTAAGCAGAAAGGGGATCCTGGTCTTCCCTTGTGGCTTTAAAATGGAGTGAGGTGGAAGGTTTATGTCTTTTATTCATCCCTAGCTGAAAACAGGTAATGACATCAACACCTGAGCTTGTAGAGGTAATGCTGGAGCCAAAAGGGGCTTGCTTGTGGCTGGAGGTGCAATAATTAGGCTCCAGTGGCTTCCTGGCCAACAGCCAATGGGGCACTGGCTACAGAGTCTGAAAACTCCCTCCGTGCAGCGTTCAATTCAGTGCCTTTTCCATCTAACCTTTCTTGAATGTTGATTTGAACATTTGCTACCATCGGGAATGTTCTTCCCTCAGTTGCTGGCTGCCAAATAAAATAGCAACTCCAACTCAAGGAATAACTAAGTAATAAGAGCAACCTGACCAAGGTGGGGCTGTTAGGTATATATTCAGGGCTTCATGGAAGATAAAACGCATTTCTTTCAGAAGCACATGGATAGGTTCCATGAGACCGGTAACCATGGCTTTTTTTTTTTCTTTCCTTAATTTTTGTAAGACCTGGCACCCCCAGACTTTGGCATAGTGCTTGGTGTATGGAAGTACTTGATAAACTTGCGTGGAATGGAGGGATGGGGTCTTTTGGTGAGACAGCATGGCTGGCTTTAAGGTACCCTTCAGCTAATTCGTGCACGCTAAACCCAGGATAATAAGGGGCAGGCGGAGTGGATTTCTAGGGCACAGTTCCATCCAAGTAAAGCCACCAGACTGACTGCTGGTTTGTGGCTCCCCAGCAGTCACTTGTTTCCCATAGTTCCCTTTTGTCTCCTAAGTTAGTTCTCAGTTCCCTCTGACCAAGTTGTGGCTCTTCGGACCACTCCCCAGCCCCCGCACACTATCCTCGCCTTGAAAAAGCCTTATTAAAGCATCACACTGTACAAATCATTAAACTGCATCTCAAGATGTAGAGGAGGATCATCTTGTCCTAGGTGGGTCTGCCCCTTTGTGGGTGGCCGAATCTGAGATTTTCTGTAGTTTCCTAAGGCTTCGCTCATGGCTCCAGAAAACTGGATAATCCAGAGAGCCTTCCCTGTATCACGCGGTTTAAGCAGTGAGTGACCTCTTGCCTGTGGACAGCTGCAGACCCGGAGCTTCTCTGTGGCTATGCAGCCAGCTCATAAGTGGACGGAGCAGGGGTGAGTGAGAAGCTGGCCGAGCCTTCAGGGGCTCTGATCAGCTCTGTAAATCAAAGGGGCCCCAAGATTTCCACCCTTGATCCCCACTGCCCCAGTCACGAAGCAAGTCTCTGTCTTAATGGATAGGCTCCACCCCCAGCCCCCTGTCATGTATGGCAGCAGGTCGGTTCAGCCTGCTGGTGGTAGTTAAAGTGCTTTGACCCGGGGCAGGGCTAGGGCTCTTCTCTGGGCCCTGGTAAATTCTGATGGCCTTAAGTGTGAAATCGTTTGCCTTTTAGTTCAAATCCTTTGCAGAATCTAATGAATTAATTCCTTAGAGATGGAGCTCATCTTCTGTGGAAGTCTTTAGGGGCCAGAGAAGGAATCCTCCTCACTCTACAGGTCGTGCACAGAAGCTTTAACCGATCAAGAGTTTCATTGCTTTTATTCAGTGAGGTTTGGAAACGAGACACCAAATGTGAGCAGGTTTTGGGGGTCCTCTATAGAGACTATAAGTTAAGAAATTGTCCAAGACGGAAAAGTTACCAGGAAATTACCCCAACTCATGCCACTTGGGTCGACTTCAGAAATGTCATCTCGCTGACAGGCTTGAGGAGAGGATGACCTCACACATGAGCATGTTCCCAGGGTCCGAAGAGAGTACACAGTTCTACATGCAAACACACGTGCACACACGACACCTTTACACATGGAGCCCGGATTCTATGAGTAAAACTTGCTGTTGCTGACTCTCTTCTCTCTTAACCTGAAATGAAACAGATTTCACCGTCATCCATTAGTCTAGGACATGGGCCACGTGCTGAACTCTGACATTTCTCTGTCCACACATGTGCAGCATATTTGGGGCTGGAGGGTACAGGGCAGAGTTGGAGAAGTGAGTCCCTGGCAAAGACACGTAACTTGCGTGGATCTGTTTCCTCACTGGTCATTGTGCTGGGGTCACTGCTCCTGTGTAGGTGTGGTCAACATGAAATGAAAATAACACGGGTAAGGAGTCTCCATGCTGTTTGCAACGGAGGTTGCTACTGGCATTTTCTTCATGATAGTTCTTGGTGGAGCAGGACTGTCTGGCATACTTGGCTGTCCCTCCTTACACGTCCGTAGCACAATTCAAAGCATCCCTTGTTGTGGAGGGGGAGGGATTCTGTCTCGATTTAGGAACCACTGGACTAGCCCATGCTTGGGAAGTCTAGAAGCACTCCTTCAACAGTAGTGGTTCTGGCTTATTTGCACTCTGACATTCAAGTGTCCCTCTCATGAGGACAGTTCAGCTTAGGGACGGTGCAGATGCTTAAGCTCTAACTGTAAGTAATTGACGGAGCAAAGAGAAGTGGAGTCAAGGGTATCAGGATTTCTAAAGATGGAGGCTTTCCCGCAGCCCTGACCCCGGGGCCCAACATCACAGTGGCTACAGGGTCTGCGGCGGCGGGGGCTGACCCACCTGCGGTTGCACTTCTCCTGGTAGAGCTGCAGCTGGTTCTCGTTGACGTTGAACTCTCTGACCAGGGCATCCCGGTTGGCGCTGCGCAAGTTCTGGTGCGTGTCGTACAGAAAGAGTTGGTTGTTCAGTTCCTCCTGCCGCCTCCGCAGCTGGCGGCAGGAGGAGTAAAGCTCCTCTTCGCTCTCCTGGGGAAGAGAGGTGAGAACAACCATGTGGGCACAGCGGCCTCCAAACCAGGGTGTGGGGCGTGGCGCCTGGAGGGTGTGAGGGAAGGGAGCACAGGGCAGACCTGTCATCTGCTGGGACCTTCCCAGAAAATCTAGGGCCTCTTTTAACCAAAGGTAAACCTGCAGTCATTTACTCCATGGGAAGCAAGCAGTTTAGAAACTCTGGTTCTCCAGGAGGGGGAGCTTTATTGTGAAACACTGAAATGACACATGCACCGCCCACTGATCCTGTTTCGTCATCAAATCTGTTTTTCCGTGGGTCTGTGTCACCTTCTGGCTCTCATCCAAATGCAAAGGCTCTGTGCTTATAGTGGAACACAGCAGGTGAGGCAGAGGGCAGCCTGGATGGGAGGTAGATTAGTGGTGGCCTGGGGGCTGGAATGGAGACAGCTAATGAGCAGGAGGTGCTTTCTGGGGTGATGAAAATATTCCCAGACTGGTCATGATGATGGTTACACAGCTCTGAATAGACTAAAAACGATCGAACTGTATACCTTTAAGTGGGTGGAATGTACGGTATACGCATTATAGCTCAATAAACTTGTCACCCCCGCTGTGGCAAAAGAGGCAGGGAAACATAGGCTATACCCCCAGAGATGGGCTTGTCACTCTGGCCAGTAACGACGACTCCCCTGTCACCTCCGCCCCCAGGCGTGTGACCCAAGCCAGCAGATGGGTAGCAGCCCTGGGCCTCTGGTCAGTGCTCTTGGTAAAAAGCAAGTTTCTTTTCTTGGGGATCAGTGGAAAAAGTGATGATTGTTTCCAGTTGCTAGCGGTCCCTTTGCTATCGCGTCGAGAAAGAGAGGGAAACAGAGCCACTGGGAGAGCACCTGGATCCAGCTATGACTGTAACAAGCCCTACTCCTAAACCCCACAGTTGTCTGAGCCAAAATATTCCCCCCATTATGCTAAGGGAAAAAAAAAATCTTATCGGGTAAGGTGTTTGTATTTCAGCATGGGAGGAGGAGGGTGTGTTGCCTCACTGATGTTTTTAAAGGTCTCTGTCTATTGTGCAAAGGATGGCTACTCAGGGGGTGGGTCTAGTGGCTGTTACCACTGGTGCAGTAGGTCAAGTGAGAGATTCCAGTGCTACAAAAACGGGCATACATATACACAAGTGGGCTTCTTTTGTCATTTATTTTTATAAAATGTGGCTCAGACCATAGCTTGGTCTGAAATTTTTTTCTCACCTTAACGACCTAACAAACCATCATGGATATCCCCGGGATAACAGGTAGAACTCTGACTTTGGAGAGTGGGGATAGAGATGGTAAAGGTTATTCTGGCCACTGGCAAAGTGCCGAGGAGTAAAACGATGACTGTCTTTGCACAAGGAGTGGAGGTAAAATGGGTAGTCCTTGGTAACTGATTCAGCGTACTGAGTGAGGCACTGGCAAGGGTCCATAGTGACTTCGCTTAAACGTTTATCCTTCCTCAAGGAGACCAGCTTTCCTTCCTATTAAAACTAAAGCAAAACAAAACGAAAGCCACACTGAAGTCTTAACACTGTACTACAATGGTCTCTTTTCACCTGCTCTCCGCCTAGAAGAAAACAACTTATGTTGCTTTCATATATGTAATGATGAGTAGCACTGACATAGATACACTACCAAATGTACAAGAGATAGCTAGTGGGAAGCAGCCACATAGCACAGGGAGATCAGCTCGGTGCTTTGTGACCACCTAGAGGAGTGGGATAGGGAGGGTGGGAGTGAGACGCAAGAGGGAGGAGATATGGGGATATATGTATATGTATAGCTGATTCACTTTGTTATACAGCAGAAACTAACATTGTAAAGCAATTATATTCCAATAAAGATGTAAAAAAAAAATACACCTTTTCCACTAATGCTTTTAAAATTGCAGGCCTTGTCTCCTTTTCTGAATCCCAAAGCATTTACAGTTGTGATATAATTTAGTCCTATGAGATACAACATACATTCAGAAAAGTACATAAAACATATATACAGTTTAGTGAATAACTATAAAGCAAACAGCTATGGAGACACCAGCAAGTCAAGAAACAGAGCAGTCTACTCTATGTACCCCTCCCAATCAAGACTCCCTCCTTCCCTCTTAGAACTTTGTGATAATTATTTCCTGGCTTTCTTTTGAGTCTGAGTTGTCACAAAAATTTAGTTTTTCTTTTCCAAGTCACTGATTATTTCTATTTTCTAATACATGTATCTTACCAATTTTTCTCACCATTGCTTCTTGCATTACATTCCTTCTTGCTTACCATGGTCATTCTTTTAGCAAACTTTATTAGTACTAAATTATCTGTCTTTGCATTTCTGAAAATACCTTCATTTTGCCCTCACTCTTGAATGGTAGCTCTTAGGATGTAGAATATCTAGACCCACAGCTGTGTGTCTAAGGCATTTTGAAGGTATCCCTTAGTCTTCAGGCTGCTATTGCTATACATGGAAGCACTGCTGTTATGTGTCAATCGTCTGTAGTTAATCTGTCTTTTCTTTTATAATTTTCTCTTTACCCTGTATTCTGCCATTTCAGTAGAATATGCCTGTATGTGGGTCTCTATACTGCTCTGTTTATAGTTGGAGGATGCTTGTCTCTTCAGTGCTGGAACATTCTCAGCCATGGTTATTCCAATGTTGGAGCTTCTCATTTTACGTTTTTTTTTTTTTTTTTTTTTGCCCTTTTAGTATTTTTACCTTGTCTTGCTGTATTTAAAGCAAATTCCCCAAACACAATCTTCACATTTATTCTTTCCTTAACTGTACCCTGTCTGTAATTTCCTACTTAATAATCTTTAAAAACTTTTTTCAGGACTTTTCAATTCGTCTTTCCAGGGATTTCTTTATTGGTCCTTTCATTCCTATCTTTTCTGATTAATTTTAAGAAGGGTGGTTCTTTTTAAAATCTGTGCATCCACTGGGTTCCCTTTTCAATTTTTTTTTTTAATTTCAAAGTTATTTTCAGATTCACTGGAGTCAATTCTCTTTTGTGCTTGTTAGCTATATTAGCACTATTTTCCTTGAGTGTTAAAATTTTAATGTGCAAGCTCATCTGGAATGGGACGTTTCTTTCCTCCCTCAGTCTATACACGGGCATCTGGTTTTCTGAATGCTCTAAATGGGGGACTCCCAAGGGCAGGGCCAGCAGTGTTACAGTGATAGTCTGGGGCTCTAGGTTCTCAGGAATACTACTAACCCTGTCTGTGTCCTGGCTGCAGGGCTGTATCCACTTTTATCCCATCCCCTCAAGCAAGCAGCTGACGGCTCGCCTAAGTCCTGGGCACCTGCCAAACCTCTTTTTATGAAGGGTGTTTCAGAAGAGTGAAGCCCACTGGCCCCAGGCCATCTATCTGTGTACAGCCTATGTACAGTCCCATTTGTATTAGCACACAAAAATGAAATACATAAATTATGTATCCAAACACAAGGAGTAATAAAAAGAACAAAAGGCTAAGGAAAGACTGAATCAGTGAAGATAAATTTAGAAATGGCTGAATTGGTAAACCCAAATACAAAATAAATACAAGAGCGAGGTGGTTTTGTGGGAAAAACACAAACACAGAGTCAATGAAGTAGATAATCTGTTATCTAAACTAATCTAGGAAGGTATGGAAGGCCAATTAGCCAAATAAAAGATAATAGGTATAGAACTACACATAAGAAGATGTGGAAGGAACCTATGAAATGGAAAACCAAGTGATGATGAAAAGAATAAATACGTGTGTGTATTTATTATAAGGCTCTTATATCTCCAATATATAGTAGATATATACACACATATGTTCTATTACAGAAAAGTAGCCCATAATAGAAAAATAATTATCCTGGAAGAAAATGAGAAAATTTTTATATCAGCCTCAGAAAGCTTCACAAATGGTGTCTTTGACATCTGTTGTATGTAGGTAGCGGTTACCTCCAATTCTATTCAAAATGTGCCATAGCTCTGAGAAAGAAGGCTTACAAGTAATTTATATGAAGCCAGCATAACAAAACCTGACCAAAAACTTCAAGGAATAGCAGTGAGAAAACCCTAAGTAAAATATTAACATGTACATTATAGAAGCACATTAAAGGATACAATCCTATTGTATTTCACTAAGAAGTTCTTTTTTCCTGCTCTTAAGATGACTGTTTCACACTTCCGCTCTCCCTAAATCTCCCCAGTCTCAGCTGATGGCCTTGCTTCGTGTTTCGTATAGATGAAATTACGTGGGAAATCTGCCCATCTCGGCTCCTTACCATATAGCCCATGGCTTTCCTCCTGCACTTACCCTTTCTCTGTCCTGCTTCGTTTCCCTTTTTCACTAAATCACCTCCATCAGCAGGATGCAAGTACATCTTAAGACGCTCTCCCTTCACCCCAGCAGCTAAGGACCCATCTGTCATCCCCTTCACAGCAAATGTCCTTGAATAAGTCATGTGCTCCCCATCAATATACCATCTACTCCCTCTTACGTTTTACATTTTCAGTTTTTATTAATTACATATGCACAGAGTTTAAAGAGCCAAGAAGTCCTGTGAGGATTATTACCAAAAAACCCAGCTGCCTCCTGGTTTACCACCCCCTGCCCCTTGATCCCTGCCCCCCAAAGTCAACAGTGGTTTCTTTTGATTATTAACTTCACAGTTAAATGATTTTGTTTTTCTAAAAAACAAAAACCAAAACAAAGCAAAACAAAAAAACCCTGCTTATTACTCCAAGTTCTTGGTTTTTCAGTTTTTAGGGATTATTTTCAGAGAGAAAGATTTGGCTCTTTTATCTTCCCCCATGGAGATAAATCCATTTTTGGTTATATCAATTTATGTTTACATCGCAATTTTATTATTATTCCCACTTTGAGCCCTTGAATCTTCTTTAACCCCCTGTTTTAGGTGGACGTGTGTGTGTATAATTTAGAATTTAAAATCCTTTAATTCTTGGAGAACACCTTTGGTAGTAAGTTTTCTCTGCTCTGTGACAAAACCTTCATGGAATTCTCCATCTTTACTTTTTTTCTGTTTGTTTTCTCCCCCCACTGATGCTTTTTCCTTTTAATTTTTTTATGTTGCCATTTTATACTTACAGAAAAGTAAGAGTACAGCAAATTCTCATACCCTGTGCCACCCTGGTCCCCAGGGTTACCATCCTGCACAACCACAGTATAATTATCAAAACTAGGAAATTAGCATTGGGGCAATACTGTTAACTAAAGTATTCGGTTTTCACTGGGTTTTCCATCCATGTCCTTTATCTGGTTCAAGATCCAGTCCAGGAACCCACATCACATGCAGCTGCCGTGTCTTCCAGTTTCCTCCAATCTGTGACATTTCCTCAGCCCCACCCGCCCCCCATTTATGAGCTTGACACTTTGAAAGAGTACTGGTCACTTGCTTTGTAGAACATTCTGCAGTTCAAGGCTTTGTCTGGTGTTTTCTCATGATTTGTTTGAGGTTATGCAGCTTTGGCACGAATGCCACACCTTCTCAGGAGGTACGTGATGTCGACACATTACTGGTGGTGACACTGATCATTTTTGGTTAAGATGGTGTCTGCTGGGTTCATCCACTGTAAAGCTCCTGTTTTTCTTTCCAATTAAATTTCCTAGAGGAAGGTATCAATAGTTTGAGACTATGCAAATAGCCTGTTTCTCCTCAAACTTTGACCCACTAATTTTAGCATCCACTGGTACATCTTTACTGTGGTGTTCCAATGGCGATTTTCTATTTCCCTCACTCCTGCATTTCTTTTCTTGAATGTTTATTTTTTTATTTTATTTTTTATGGAAGTATAGTTGATTTACAATGATTTCTGCTATACAGCAAATGACTCAGTTATACACATTTAAATATTTTTTATATATATACACTCTTTTTTATATTAATATTTTATATTAAACATTATGATTTATCCCAGGATTTGAAAATACTTCCCTGTGCTATACAGTAGAGGACATTGTTATTTATCCATCCTATATGTAATGGTTTGCATCTACTAATCCCAGACTCCCAGTCCATCCCTCACCTCTGCTTTGGCAACTACAAGTATGTTCTCTATGTCTGTGAGTCTGTTTCTGTTTCGTAGATAGGTTCATTTGTGCCGTATTTTAGATTCCACATATAAGTGATTATCATATAGTATTTGTCTTTTTCTGAGTTACTTCACTTAGTGTGATCATCTCTAGTTGCATCCATGTTGCTGCAAATGGCATTATTTCATTTTTTTATGGCTGAGTAACATTCCTTTGTATATATGTACCACATATTCTTTATCCATTCATCTGTCGATGGACATCTAGGTTGTTTCCATGTCTTGGCTATTGTGAATAGTGCTGCTATGATCATAAGGATGCATGTATCTTTTTGAATTATAGTTTTGTGTGGATATATGGCCAGGGGTGGGATTGCTGGATTAAATGGTAGTTCTATTTTTCGTTTTCTGAGGAACCTCCTTACTGTTTTCCACAGTGGCTGCACCAACTTACATTTCCACCAACAGTGTCGGAGGGTTCCCTTTTCTCCACACCCTCTCCAGCACTTGTTATCTGTAGACTTTTTAATGATGGCCATTCTGACTGGTATGAGGTGGTACCTCATTGTAGTTTTGATTTGCATTTCTCTAATAATTAGCAATATTGAGCATTTTTCATGTGCCTGGTGGCCATCTGTATGTCTTCTTTGGAGAAGTGTCTATTTAGATCTGCCCATTTTTTGATTGGGTTGTTGGTTTTCTTGTTGAATTGTATGAGCTGTTTGTATATTTTGGAAATTAAGCCCATGTCAGTCGCATCATTTGCAAATATTTTCTCGCATTCTGTAGGTTGTCTTCGTTTTCTTTGCTGTGCAAAAAGCTTATGTTTGCTTAGGTCCCATTTGTTTATTTTTGTATTGCCTTGGGAGACTGAGCTAAGAGAACACTGGTACGATTTATGTCAGAGAATGCTTTGCCTGTTATTTCTTCTAGGTCACTCCTGTATTTATTAATGGAATTCTTCTGTAAGGAAAAACTATCTCTTCTGTCTCATTTAATTATTATTTTTCAATTATTTTTTTATGGATGTATAGCTGATTTACAATGTTGTGTTAGTTTCAGGTTTACAGCAAAGTGATTCAGTTATACATACACACACACACATATATATTATTTTTCAGATTCTTTTCCCATATAGGTTATTACAACTTATGGAATATAGTTCCCTGTGCCATATAGTAGTAGGTTGTGGTCGTTTATCTATTTTATATATAGTAGTATGAATCTGTTATGCCCGAATTCCTAATTTATTCCTCCTACCCACCTTTCCTCTTTGGTATCCATATGTTTTTCTGTATTTGTTTGTTTTGTAAATTAGTTCATTTGTATCATTTTTCAGGTTCCACATATAAGTAATATATGATATTATTTTTCTCTTAGTATGAATAATCTCTAGGTCCATGCATGTTGCTGCAGATGGCATTACTTCATTCTTTTTTTAAGGGCTGAGTAACATTTATTGTTTATATATTACCACATCTTCTTTATCCATTCACCTGTTGATGGATATTTCATTTGCTTTCACGTCTTGGATATTGTACATAGTGCACAATGAACATAAGGGTGCATGTATGTTTTTAAAGTATTGTTTTCTCCAGATATATGCCCAGGAGTGGGATTACAGGATCTTATGGTAACTCTATTTTTAATTTTTTTGAGGAACCTCCATACTGTTCTTCATACTGGCTGCACCAGTTTACATTCCCACAAACAGTGTAGGAGGTTCCCTTTTCTCCACACCCTCTCCAGCATTTATTATTTGTAGACTTTCTGGCCATTCTGACCTGTGTAAGGTGATACCTCATTGTAGTGTTGATTTGCATTTCTCTAATAATGAGTGGTGGTGAGCATCTTTTCATGTGCCTATTAGCCATCTGTATGTCTTCTCTGGAGAAATGTCTACTTAGATCTTCTGCCTATTTTTTTGGTTGGGTGGTTTGTTTTTTTGATTTTGAGCTGTATGTCTCTCGTTTAATTATTAAACATTCATGTGTCCATGGGTTATAATCCAATATTATTATTTTGCTGCTCAAATTGTTCCAGCTTGGGCCTTTGGGAGATTTTGGTGTGTCACCATCCTTTCTTTAGCACTTCTTTATCCATTACTTACTGGAATTTGAAGATACTCCACGCTCATTTTATATTTTATCTGTCCCTACTCTGGAATTAAGCTTTTGTCTAAAGAGCTCTGATTTCTTTTACTGGAGAATGATATTTAGAAAGCAAGATGTGGGTGCTTGTGTGTGCTCATTGCTACTGGGGTGTCATTAGTTCTAGGCCCTCTCAGTAGATACAGCTAGGGTATGTATATATGTAGAGTAATGATGCAAACATTATGTATTTCTGCATACCTGTGTGTGTGTGTATTTTAAGTGAGCTTACACTGATACCTCTGATTTCAATCAAACAGTAACTTTGGAAGGGTTGGTGTATATTTCTCCTTGTTCAGGTGTTGCTTTATGTCTTCCAGTCTAAAAGCCCTATACCTTTCTTATTTGAATTACTCCTAACATGATGTTATAGTTTTTGTCATTATCAAGAATGAGATTTCCCATCTGTCCCTGCCTCCCATCCCACATTTCCAACTGTTATTTCTAGAATAGAGAAAAGTGAGTGACTTAATAGATACATGACAAATACACAAATCAGTCTCCTTAAAATTGGAGTCTGTTTTTTAAAGTATATAACCATAATTTGTGAGCAGATAATTTTATTGCTTTACCACACTTTATACTGATTGTTTCTTTGACTGGTTACATTTGTTACCTCTAAAGGTATATGATTTTGCTCAGTGTCACTAACTATACCAGGGTTAAACCACCCTTGCATTATTGGACTAAACTACTTACTTGTAATATATCATTCTTCCAGTAAATAGCTTTTTTTTAGAATTTTAATCTGTATTCGTAACTGACATTTATCTATGAGTGGGTGGTGATATGAAAGTTATACAGCTTCAAGACATTAACTGGAACATTTCCAGTTTTCTGTTGACTTCAGTGGATTAAAATTGGAATTGCGTTCTTTAAATCCAACTAGAACACAGCTGTTAACACCATCTAGATCTGATACCTCTTTTATCTGATAGGTGTTTTATTACCCTTTGAGTGTTTTTTGTAGCACTTCGTCTCCAAGTTTTCTACTGTTTCTTGACACAATTTTAGCCCATTCTTTAAGGCAACCATTTTGCCCTAGTTTTTCAAACTTTTTAATCTTATTATTCGGGGTTCAGTCTCCTTTTCAGTGTTTACTCTTGTATGCTTTTGCCTTTACTTTGTTCCTTTATTAAGCACGCAAAGAGTTTATTTAATTGATCTTTTCAATGAATCAGCATTTGTTTTATGTTTCCTTCAGTTGGCTTTTATCTTTATTATTACTATTTTTAATTTTAAATGAATATTCAATTTTCTGTGTAGTTTTAAGGCAAGAACTCTCCTACATATACTTACATACTTACAGCATAAATGTTTTACTACTTTTGGGTAATTTACTTTATTTATTTCATCTAGGAATTCCTTATTTTCAAATAGGGAACATTTTGACCATCTTAGTATCCTTCAAATTTTATCAGGTTAAAATGTATTAAGGTTTTCTTTGTGATCAAGTACTCAATCAAGTTTCTGAGAAATAGAAGAAAACAATGTATGTTATCCACTTGTAGGACATAAAGTGTATCTCTTAAATCAAACTTGTGAGTCATTAGCTTTGATCATCTGTCCTTGGTGATTTTTTTGTATACTAGACATCCAGATTCTGAAAGATGTTTTCAATCAAGTGATCTTTTATTTGTATGAACTTTTGTTTTATACATGTAGCATAGTAATGCTGGTTTCTAACTAAACATCTATGACTCTTGCATCCCTTTTGTAAACCAGACATTCTGTCATTACATATCGTCCCTCTTAATACTCTTTAGTACTTTTGATCTTGAATTCTACTTCGGTATTAATTTTTCCTTCCCAATTTTTCCCAGTAACTCTTCATTACTGTTTTTTTTTCTTCTAACCTTTGTTTCAGGCCTATTTCTTTTAAACATTGCACAGCTGGATTTCTTTGCTTCTTTTCTAACGGGAGAAATCAGCCCATTCACCTGATCAAATCTATGTTATATCCATTACTATATTTTTAATTTCTTCTTCTTTTATCCTTTTCTTTTTCTTTTCTTTTTTTTGTGGTATGCGGGCCTCTCACTGCTGTGGCCTCTCCTGCTGCGGAGCACAGGCTCCGGATGCGCAGGCCCAGCAGCCATGGCTCACGGGCCCAGCCACTCCGCAGCATGTGGGATCCTCCCGGACCAGGGCACAAACCCGTGTCCCCTGCATCGGCAGGCGGACTCTCAACCACTGTGCCACCAGGGAAGCCCCAGCTTTTAGTTTTATTGACCTTTGCTATCGTTTCCTTCACTTCTTTTTCATTTATTTCTGATCTGATCTTTATGATTTCTTTCCTTCTGCTAACTTTGGGGGTTTTTCTTCTTTCTCTAATTGCTTTAGGTATAAGGTTAGGTTGTTTATATGAGATGTTTCCCATTTCTTGAGGTAGGATTGTATTGCTCTAAACTTCCCTCTTAAAACTGCTTTTGCTGCATCCCATAGGTTTTGGGTTGTTGTGTTTTCATTGTCATTTGTTTCTAGGTATTTTTTTTATTTCCTCTTTGATTTCTTCAGTGATCTCTTGGTTATTCAGTAGTGTATTGTTTAGCCTCCATGTGTTTGTATTTTTTCCAGATTTTTTCCTGTAATTGATATCTAGTCTCATAGCATTGTTGTCAGAAGAGATACTTAATAGGATTTCAATTTTCTTAAGTTTACTAAGTCTTGATTTGTGACCCAAAATATGATCTATCCTGGAGAATGTTCCACGAGCACTTGAGAAGCAAGTGTATTCTGTTGTTTTTGGATGGAATGTCCTATAAATATCAATTAAGTCCATCTTTTTAAATGTATCATTTAAAACTTGTGTTTCCTTATTAATTTTCTGTTTGGATGATGTGTCCATTGGTGAAAGTGGGGTGTTAAAGTCCCCTACTATTATTGTGTTACTGTCGATTTCCCCTTTTATGGCTGTTAGCATTTGCCTTATGTATTGAGGTGCTCCTTTGTTGGCTGTATAAATGTTTACAATTGTTATATCTTCTTGGATTGCTCCCTTGATCATTATGTAGTGTCCTTCTTTGTCTCTTGTAGTAGTCTTTATGTTAAAGTCTATTTTGTCTGATATGAGAATTGCTATTCCAGCTTTCTTTTGATTTCCATTTGCATGGAATATCTTATTCCATCCCCTCACTTTCAGTCTGTATGTGTCCCTAGGTGTGAAGTGAGTCTCTAGTAGACAGCACATATATGGGTCCTGTTTTTGTATCCATTCAGCCAGTCTGTATCTTTTGGTGGGAGCATTTAATCCATTTACATTTAAGGTAGTTATTGATATGTATGTTCCTATTACCATTTTCTTAATTGCTTTGGGTTTGTTATTGAAGGTCTTTTCCTTCTCTTGTGTTTCCTGCCTAGAGAAGTTCTTGAGCATTTGTTGTAAAGCTGGTTTGATGGTGGTGAATTCTCTTAGCTTTGGCTTGTCTGTAAAGGTTTTAATTTCTCCATCGAATCTGAATGAGATCCTTGCTAGGTAGAGTAATCTTGGTTGTAGGTTTTTCCCTTTCATCACTTTAATATGTCCTGCCACTCCCTTCTGGCTTGCAGAGTTTCTGCTGAAAGATGAGCCGTTAACCTTATGGGGATTCCCTTGTATGTTGTTTTTCCCTTGCTGCTTTTAATATTTTTTCTTTGTATTTTATTTGATAGTTTGATTAGTATGTGTCTTGGTGTGCTTCTCCTTGGATTTATCCTGTATGGGCCTCTGCACTTTCTGGACTTGATTATTTCCTTTCCCATATTAGGGAAGTTTTCAACTATAATCTCTTCAAATATTTTCTCAGACCCTTTCTTTTTCACTTCTTCTTCTGGGACCCCTATAATTCGAATGTTGGTGCAATTAATGTTATCCCAGAGGTCTCTGAAATTGTCGTCAATTCTTTTCATTCTTTTTTCTTTATTCTGCTCTGCCATAGTTATTTCCACTCTTTTATCTTCCAGGTCACTTATCCGTTCTTCTGCCTCAGTTACTCTGCTATTGATTCCTTCTAGTGAATTTTAAATTTATTGTGTTCATCAGTTTGTTTTCTCTTTAGTTCTTCTAGGTCCTTGTTAAATGTTTCTTGTATTTTCAGCATTCTGTACACAAGATTTTGAATCATCTTTACTTTCATTACTCTGAATTCTTTTTCAGGTAGACTGCCTATTTCCTCTTCATTTGTTTGTTCTGGTGGATGAGGCTGGATCTTGTGTTTCTGGTGGGCAGGACCATGTCCGGTAGTGTGTTTTGGGGTGTCTGTGACTTTATTATGATTTTAGGCCGCCTCTCTGCTAATGGGTGGGGTTGTGTTCCTCTCTTGCTAGTTGTTTGGCATAGGGTGCCCAGCACTGTAGCTTGCCGGTCGTTGAGTGGAGCTGGGTCTTAGTGTTGAGATGGAGATCGCTGGGAGAGCTTTTGTTGTTTGATATTACGTGGAGCTGGGAGGTCTCTGGTGGACCAGTGTCCTGAACTCGGCTCTCCCACCTCAGAGGCACAGGCCTGACACCTGGCCGGTGCAACAAGACCCTGTCAGCCACATGGCTCAGAAGAAAAGGGAGAAGAAAAAAGAAAAACAAAAATAATAAAATAAAATAAAGTTATTAAAAGAATAAAAAAATTAAGACGTCATAAAGAAAAGAAAGATGAGAGCAACCAAACCAATAAACAAATCCACCAATGATAACAAGCACTTAAAAAAAAAAGACAGAACCCTTGGACAGATGGTAAAAGCAAAGCTATACAGACAAAATCATACAAAGAAGCATACACATACACACTGACAAAAAGAGAAAAAGGAGAACAATATATATATTAAAAAGAAGGAACAGAGCAACCACATCAATAAACCAATTTGCCAAAGATAATAAAGTCTAAATACTAAACTAAGCTAAACATAAAACCAGAAACAAATCCAATGCAGAGAGCAAACCCCAAGTCTACAGTTGCTCCCAAAGTCCACTTCCTCAATTTTAGGATGGTTCGTTGTCTGTTCAGGTACTCCACAGATGCAGGGTACGTCAAATTCATTGTGGAGCTTCAATCCGCTGCTCCTGAGGCTGCTGGGAGAGATTTCCCTTTCTCTTCTTCGTTTGCACAGCTCCTGGGGTTCAGCTTTGGATTCGGCCCGACTCTGCATGTAGGTGGCCTGAGGGCATGTGTCCTTTGCTCAGCCAGGATGGGGTTAAAGAAGCAGCTGATTAGGGGGCTCTGGCTCCCTCAGTCCGGAGGAGGGAGGGGTACGGATGCAGGGCAAGCCTGTGGCAGCAGAGGATGGTGTGACCTTGCACCAGCCTGAGGCATGCTGTGTGTTCTCCTGGGGAAGTTGTCCCTGGATCACGGGACCCTGGCAGCAGCGGGCTGCACAGGCTCCCGGGAGGGCAGGTGTGGACAGTGACCTGTGCTTGCACACAGGCTTCTTGGTGGCAGCCGCAGCTGCCTTAGCATTTCATGCCCGTCTCTTGGGGTCTGCGCTGATAGCTGTGGCTCACGCCCGTCTCTGGAGCTCGTTTAGGTGGTGCTCTGAATCCTCTCCTTGCACACCAGGAGACAAATCCACATTGTTGTTTGAGTCACTAATGTGGATCTCTCTATTTATGTACTGAATTTTTAAATTCAAAAGATAATTTTTTTTTTGGTTTCAAATTCCAGAAGGTCTTTTTTAGAGCTTTAATGTACATCCAAATAAAGCACTGATGTGTTAGGGTTCTCATAAGATGCTTCCGGCAGCTCTAGTTCAACTGCCAGCCACCTGTACCGGGTATTCACCTGGTCTTTCCTCTTCTTGTTGCTCCGTGCCTGGTTTTCCACTGCATGCTCATGGTTTTGTATGTGCGGTAGTCACACGAAGGCACTGGGACATGGTGGAGGCACCTTGTTTCTGTTGTTTGGGAGCAGCACTGGTCAAACTCTAGCTGTTGAGGCACGAGGAGGGCCTTTCTCTCTGTCTCCAGGTCTCCCGACTGTAAAGAAATCTTTCCCAATCTCCAACACCAGGACCAGCTCAGCTCCCGAGTGCAGCACCCCCTACTCATCCTCCAGGACTTCAGTGTGCCCCACAGCCCTTCTCCAGAAGGATATGTGTGAATCCACACATCTGCTCTGGCTGGGCCTTGCTGGGAACCACAGACCCTGGTCTTTCCAGCTAGGCTACTCCACCCCTGGTACCTTAGCCCCACCCAGCACGAAGGTAGGCACTGCCGACCCCGGGATCTGTACTCAGAGATCCTGGGGCTGCCAGTTTTCTCAAACGTACCCTCCAGATACTGCCAGCTTGCCCATCGATGATAATTAGGATGACTATTCGAGTTTCCGTATTTCTCCTGCCCCATTCTTCTGAATCTCACAAGTTTAGATCATTTGAGTGAAGGAGGCCCTTTTCAATTAATGGCAGGATTGCATATAATACATCAACATAAAAGAAACTATTTACTTCCAGAGAACAATTCGACATGTATCCAAAAATATATGGTCTTTTATTTTCCTCTTTGACCTATCATTCCATTGCGAAATAGCTAGCCTCAGGAAGTAATTTTTAATCAATGTTATATGAAGACCTTCATTATTATAAAGTAAAAAGGTGCAAACAACCTAACTGTCCATCAGTGGGAGAAAGGCTAAGTGAATTAGGGACCTCCACCTGATGAAACAGGCATTAATGGCTTTGAAAATGGTAAGAATATGGAAAAATGCTTAGCATCATCTGTGAAGTGAATAAAGGGCACATATTCATATTATATGAATCCAACTATGAAAATATATGCAAAAATGATCAGGCAAAGGAAAGATATCAAAATGCTAGCAGTAGTTATGTACAGGTGGTTTATGGGATTTTTTCAACCTCCGCCTTCCTTCCTTTTCCTACTTCTCAAACTAAATATCATAGGTACTAAAATGGTGTTAAAAAGACCCTTTGTAAACCATATATACAGCTAACAGAGGAACAGAACTGATGAGTGATTGTGACATTTAAATGGCCTCCAGAAAGGGCTCAACGTGCTTACTGACAGCTTTCTGGGGGCTTTAAACTCTTATCGCAGCCAATGTTTTACGAGTAAACTCCATCTCAGCTCGCACTGGATCAATCATTTGCTCAGACAAGGCTTTCTGGAAGCTGTTTACCAGAGTGTCTGCCTGGTGTCACAGAGGATATACAGTGATAAATAAAACGCGGTTTGACCTTGGGCACCCAGGTGTCCCAGACACACACCTCTCACCACAGTGTGGGGCACACAGGCCAGACGGTGCCTGTGAATGGCTTACAACCAGGTGACAGATGTGGAATTAAATAAAAGCTCGAGAACCAGTAGCAAAGATGAAACCTGCACGTACTCAAGACAACTTTTCCCCCAGGAACCCCACACAAAGCCCCCTCTTCCCCCCACCCTCTCTCAGTGGCCTCCGCAGCAGAAGCTTCCCTCATTAAGGAAGTCAAAGCTGGATAAATACATTTTCTTTTAAATACACCAATTGCATCTGCTGCCGGTGCTACCTAGTCATTTAAATTCTTTATAATGCTTCCGGGTGGTTTAACGACAGCTTTGCAGAGCAGTGTGTAGACGAATGCTCAACAAGGACTACCAGGAAAGGGAGGAATGTATATAAAACTTTCATGTCAAGCATTTCTATCATTTAGAATCATGAAAGGTCATTTTTTTGGATCCATAATTTAAGGCTCAAGTGAAAACTGACCTTCATATAAACATTACATTTACTTTGACAGAGTCCAAAGTGCTAACATTTAAACTTTGTTTCAAAATGGAAAACCTTCATTATCAGTCCCCTTATCTTTTTCAGACAGTTACATCATCATGAGCTTATTTCATACCAACAAACTGTCACTGAGGTTCTTTGGCCCCCACCTACCGTGCCTTGTATTTTTGCATCCTCTTCCACCTTGATGCTTCTAAAATACTTTTGAAACTATCAAGGTTATCAAAACTGAACGGAAGGCAAACAGCTATGCAGAAAGCCTAATGTTCTCTCCTCTGAGTTTTTACTGCATGGGCGATGACTATGGCTGTTCAAAGGCATCCCCATCCTTGCCTTCTCTCTTCCCCATTGGATGGTGCTCAGCTCTACACGCACACCTGGGAGATATTGCAGGTTGGGTTCCAGACCATTCCAATAAAGTGAATAGTGCAATAAAGCGAGTCACACATTTTTTGGTTTCCCAGTGCATGTAAGAGTCACGTTTCCACTATACTATATTAACTATGTCTAAAAAACAATGTATCTACCTTAACTAAAAATACTTTATTGCTAAAAAATGCTAACCATCATCTCAACAAGTCATGGTAATAACAACCAAGATCACTGATCACAGATCACCATAACAAAATAGAGTAATAATGAAAAAGTTTGAAATATGCAAATTACCAAAATGTGAGACGGAGACATGAAGAGAGCAAATGCTGTTGGAAAAACGGTGCCAACAGACTCGCTGGTTACAGGGTTGCCATAACCCTTCAATTCATTTAAAAAACGCAGTATCTGAAAAGCGCAATAAAACGAGGTAAGCAACACTGACCAAGCCCACGTCAGCCCTCTGGGTTTTCCAGGTTCTCCCAAGAGAACTGGGGCGAGCACAGATTCACCCAGCCCAGGCTGACTGTGGTGTTTAGGGGAGTGGAAAGACCTTGGGAGGTTGTACTGGCCACATACGGGGCCTAGTGGGGTTCGCTCTATAAGAGAGGCCGTCACAAAGACTCTGAAGCTTTAGAATCACAATACATACCATCAAACCCAAGACCTGAACGACCCACTCCTCGGTGCTGTATTCTTACCTTTGGTCCTCACCAACCTTATCTCATCCTCTTTCATAATTCAAGGAGGCCAAGCCCCTTCCATCAAGCCTACCCAAACTGGTTAACCAAAGGAGAGAATAAGTATCTTCAAGGAGGCTGCAAACCAAAAGAACAAGAAGCCAGGCTCCACCAATAGCAGACAGAACCACAAGAGGAGTGCCGCTCGCTGTGGGAACTTGAGGTCCATGAATTCCCTTCCCCAGGACAAGCCATGACAAAGCTTTGCTGGATGCTTGCAGACCTTTGGAAGGGATTAACCAAAGACCAACAGGTGAGGTAAAGCATGCAGGAAAGATGCGTTTACCTAGAAGAGCACTGTCTTGCCTGGCTCTGACTGAAACAAAACCAAAGAACTTCCAAAGAGCTTCCCCCTTTCCAACTACACAACCTCTTCACAGAATCGTACAGCATCCTGCCAGAAGAAAGGCCACTGGAAGGAAAACCCTAGGACCTCGGAGGACATCTGTAGCTAAAAGGAATCCTTCTTTTATGATGTGGCATGTTTGGCTAGATAATTCTCCATGTGTTCCAAGTCCCTCAGCCATACTCATTGGTCGTCTCCACCCCACCAGCAGACATACATAGCTCAGGGAACCCCAGCTGGTGTGTCTCCACCCACCAGGACTGGCCGCATCTCACAGAAAACCAGGAGGGAAGCCAGCTCCATGTCTTCACTGTAGCCGTTCTTCAGAGGAACAGATCTAAATCCTGCAGAGTGGAAAAACAACACCAAGGTAGGCAGTTAATGTCACACCTTTGCTTTCTTGGAGTACCCAGGGATCACATGCCCAGAGCAAGGAGCAGAGAAGTCAGTGCCCCATGCTGGGGGCTGACTTCCTTCCTGGAAGCCACAGGTCCCACCCTGATGGTTGGGGAGAGAAGCTGCAGAACACAGCCTTGACTGACAGGTCCATCCGGAGAAGTGAAGTTAAAAATACATGCCATCTAGAAATGAAAATGACTCACTCAGAGCGAATTAAAACCCACAGAACATTGCACGTTGAATTCAGAGCGACTACAGCTGTAGTTTCAATTCCTTAAATACTCCTGATGAGGCCAAAGACTCAAAGGAGTAATGAATCCCCACATTCATTTTCTCCACTTAGCCCTTTACAAAGCTTAGGACGAGGGAGTGTTTTCTCTTTAAAGATTTCCAAGGGGAAGAAATCTTCCTGTCCCCTGGCAGTTCGTAGCAGCATTGATCATTCTCCTCTAAAAGCCATTCCCAATTTACAATTAGGACCTGTGTCTGATGGTCTTTTAAATGTTTCTTTTTATTTACGAGAGGGTTGAGGTGGGGCTGAATTCCCCCCCACCCCTCCCCATTAAGTAATGTTTAAGGCAACACATCTCAAAGTTGGTTGGTCTGCTTGTTTTGATGAAGTTGTATAACTGAATACACAGTAGAAATGAAAGTCTCACTCCTACCCACTCTTAACCCCTTATTCCAGAAGGAACCACTGTTAACAGTATCTTTTCCAAAATAGTCTATGCATATGTTTGTTTCCCTTAAGATCGCAAAGGATAGTACCCTGCCCAGCAATTCTGTGCCTTACAGTTTCCATTGACCACTGTATCTTAAGGATTTACTATATAGCCCTAGTATCACTTTGAAAGTTTTTTAAATTTAAATATAGTTGACATACAATATTATGTTAGTTTCAGGTGTATTACATAGTGATTTGATATTTGCATACATTATGAAATGATCACCACAATAATTCTAGTAACCATCTGTCCCCAAAGTTAGTACAATATTACTGGCCATATTCCTTATGCTTTTATATTATATCCGAGTAGCTTCTTTATAAGTGGAGATTTGTACCTTGAAAGCTTTTTATTTGCACTGTATCTACTGATTGTTTGGGACAAGCAACGCTCAAAGTAGGGCATGTGGGCTAGTTTCTCTGTGCCTTCCACCCGCAGGTTTTGGCTTGTTTGATGACTATTCTTATTTCTCTTAGAGAACCTTTTTTAGTCTGTCAGTTGATTTATCACCTTTAAATAATATCTATTGAATCCCTCACTTTCCACTGCTAATGATGAGGAAATTGGCATGCTTACATAACCCTATAGCTTCTCTCCCTTTTCCTCCCCTAATCTGGGTAAGCTGTATTATTATTTCTACATCAACATGGTATGTAATATTTGCGTTCCATTTTGTAACCATAATTCTCCCACAAAGGGAGGCTTAGTTCTGTAAAAGAACATGACAAGGAACACTTGTACACTCACAACCTAAATCTTACCATTAACCTTTTACTTATATACTATATACTTATATACTTACATACTATATACTATACTTATACTATAGTATAGTATATACTATACTTACTTATATACTATATACTTAAAAACTATACTTATGTTTATCCACCCACCAATCTATCATGTGTCATATTTACTTCATATTTCAAAGAAAGATGAAGGCCTCTGTACACTTCTCCTTATGTCAGCATGAATCTCATTAACAAGAAGCCAGTATCTGTTCAGTGTCCCTTTTGTGATATAAAATTACACACAATGAAATGCACAATTTTTTAAAAATGTCCAATGCTCACCACCTTCTTACTGAACTGAACTTTTCCATCAATATTTTGGCTGGCTAAATTTGTCTTTTGTATTCTTGAATATGAGCTCATGGGACATATAATCCCTGGACTGTGCATGTGTGAACACATCCATCCTGTGATTTTATACTTCAGTGACAGTGTGAGTGGGTATAAAACTCTCAGGTCACACTCTTTTCCCTGGAGGATTTTGGGAACACTGCTCTCCTTGAATTTTGCTGTAGAGGTTTTCTGGCGTATTTTCCCCTTAGAGGTGTTGGGAATTATGGTGATGTGGATCACCTGTGGGTCTTATTAAAATGCAGATCCTGACTCCAGAGGTCTGGGATGGGGTGGAGATTCTGCATCTCTACCGAGCTGATCTATGAACAGTGCGGAAGCAGTCAGTCTAGGTGTTGATTGATGTTAGAACGTGCTGAACTGCTGTGTGCTGTGGCGTGCTGGGGGGCAGCCCGTGCACCCCGAGCAAAGTGGTGCGGCCCAGCGCGTGCCTCCGAAGTTGGAGAAGTGAGCTCTGTTCCTCCTGTGGCTGGACGTCTCCAGTTCCACATGTCTCCTGTCACTGCCCAAGCCTCATTTTTAGGAGCAGCCCTTCACATATATTGGGAGTAGGGCTGAACGGTGTTTGCCAATTTCACTAAAAATAGTTTGGTTCCGTTTTTCTTCTTACTGGTTTTGGTTACATCAGAGGAAAGGGAAATAGGGACATCTTTTGACGTAGCTTCAGTATTTTTGGCTTATTATAGGAGTAGGGGAGGCCCTGAGGGTGGCCTGCAGAGTAGGGAAGAACATGGGGTTTGAATCCCAGCTCTGGTCCGAAAGGTGCGTGACCTTGACCTAGTTAATTAACATCTCTAGGCCCAAAGTGCTTATATTTAAAAAGCGGAGATGATAAAACCCCTTTCACAGGACGGCTGTGAGGATTAAAAGAGAAAGAGTTTAAGGCACGAAGCACAATAAAGGCTGCTTTCCTTCCTTCCCGAGCTCCAGCTGGCTTAAAAGCTTAAGTGCATCTCTAATGACAATGGGCAGAGTTTATTTTCGAGTTCGATGCCTTATGCACAAAGGTATTGTTATTCTGTGTCACGCCTTCATGAATATGGATGTACGAGGCAGTGCCAGCAGCGGGACAGAGAGAGAAGGTCTTACTGGGAGCATCTCACAGCTGGGGGAAGGGTCACATTTTGTATCATCCTTGAGATGTTCTTTGTTTTTTAAATCTCTCCAAGCTAAGCCATAGCATTTTCTAGATGATTCGATGGGACACTGTTAGGTGGCTGGTCAAGAGGGTTCCTCAGCTGACCTCTCTCTAAGCCTTTGGAAGGGGCTACGGTTCACATCCCTCCTCAGGACCCGTTAAGGAGGGGGAAACAGCAGAGCCCCTGCTCTGTGCAGGATGAGTCCACAGGAGGTGGGTTAGGAAGGGGGGTGGGCACAGTTATCACAAAAAGAAATCTGTCCTAAGCCTTACTTATTGGGCTAATGTAAAGGAGGCAAATTGCAGAGTAAAGTCCTACGGCTAAATTGCTGGGTTTAGTTTCCAGTGAGGGCAAGTTAACCAAGAGGGCTGGCAAACATCAGGCCTCTTGGACTTCCAAATGAGTGTTCACTGCTGTTATTAAATCAGGAAGATGGTACTTCTAATCAGACAAGTTAAATATTTCTCAAGTTCCTGTTTAATCTACTCATTCACTTAGGACTTTGTTTCCTCGATAGGAGGGGCAGCCTAGGTCTCGGTTTTCTCCGAGTGCCCTCTGAGGAGCTGGCTAAACGTGCAGATTCCTGGGCCCACCCAGACTGGCTGAACGAGAACACCCTGAGATGGGCCTGCATTTAGGAAACCTGCATTTTCTAACTGGAGCACCCTCACACACATGTCTAGTTGTAGAAATGATTAAGTGTATATGATATAAATTTAGGGACTATCTGGTATGTTCCAAGTTTAGAAAAAAAATTTTTTTAAATAGGAAACAGGACCCAAGGTTTCCAAACAACATCAAGAGAAAAGACTATCTTTGTATACAAATCACTGAAATGAAAGTGATCTTTTGCTCTCGAAAAATGATCCTTGGAAAATAGGGGAACAGTGACCTCATGAAGAATTTAGAAGGATCTATGACTGGGGTCTCTCAGAAATACAGGGCCCTTCTCAAAGCATGAAGGGGTTTCGTGTTTTGCTCAGCATGGGAAGGAATCACAAGAAGAAGAAGTGAGTCAACCATCCCAACCTCATAGAAGAGGAAGGTGATGCTCGGACAGCCCAGGTGACTTGCCCAGGGTGACGCGGGGAAAAGCAGGCCTAAGACTGTAGTTCCGGGTCTCTTCCTTCCCTGGGAGCACCTTACCAGCCCCTGAACCTGCCTGAGGAGAGGCCAACAGCTTCTAACCTTCCAAAACGAAATCAAACTACAGTGCCAGGTAGACCGTCAACTAATAATCCAGTTTTGGATGCAGAAGCCCCACTGTGACCAGCCCAGCATCCCATCCTGCTACTTTCCGCGGTCCCTGTCCCAGCTCACGGGAACTCCCACGAGGTCAGCTGTCCAACCTACCCACGATTTAATAAAAGCCAGGAAAAAGGCTTTTTTCATTCTTTTCAAAGCCAGCAGCCCAGACCCAAAAGGATGCCAATCCAAGCCAAACATTATCATTAAAACGGGTCTTACCTGATTTGATTCCTTTAATGGGGAAAGTGGCGTGCGCGAGAAAGTTGGGATCGCTGAACATATCTTCCTCGTAAACCACAAAGCGTAGAAACGCGAGGTTTGGGTCGTAAATTTCAAACGTCACCTTCTCCTGTGTTGGAGCCCAAACAGGGTTTAGGCCGTTGTCATCTGGAAGGAGATCCAAGCTCACTTAGAGGCCCCATTCGTCCTGCCCCCTGTTGGTTACACCATCTCTACATCCGTTGGCTTTGAATCTCCGTAGCAACGGTGTAAATACACATCTAGGCCAGGATCTAAGAAATATTTTCCAATGGCATCGCGGGCCTGGCCCTCAGTAAGCAGCGGGGGAGGCGACCACCACCCCTTATAGATCTCCCACCTCAACCCCCTGGGATTGGGGGGTGGACAACAGTGCAGGAACAGGTAGGTTTGGATGAGAGAAAAGGAGACATGGGAGCCACATCCCTCGTCTGATGGGGGAGGTGTGTTAGGCGCTCTGAAGAGATAGTGGGGTCTGGAGTTGCCAGGGGAGAACCAGCCTCAAGGAGTAAGGTAAACAGTTAACTTTCACCCTCCACAAAGGCCAGTTTCACTGGTCAGCACGTGAGCTGTTCATCGGACTACCTTCTACTAGGGGCAGTGGTCCCAAGCCTTAAAAGGCCCCCAGTTCAGTTTTTTCCAGGCTTCAAATGGCAGAACAAGCATTCTCTGGGCTTCCCTGCCCTCTGTGAGTTAAGATCACCCAGGTTGGGCTGCAGCCTTTTGGGTCAGGTCAGCCACATCCTCTCTTAGCCCTGGAGTCAGTAGGTAAGCAGGTGAGGGCTGATGCACAGAGGGGGGACACCCCAGAGTGAGGGGGAGCTGCAGCCTTGCTGGGGCCTCCCAGTGTGAGTTACAGGCTGAGAAACACAGCAGTGGGTCCATGTCCAACTCCTTCATCACGTGGCCCTTTGTTTCCCCTCTCTGAGCTGCCCATAGCAGGCAAGGGGGATGAAGGAAAGGACCTGGACACCAGTGTGTTACCAAATACCCGATGACTGGCATCCCCAACCTGTGATTCAACTTGCCTGAAGTTTAATTGAAGAAAGGACCCAGCAACTTACTCACAACTGTTGTTTTGAACTTGTTGTTGTCATATTCGGCTCCGCATATTTCCACCTCCACAAAGGGACATGCAATACTTCGTCCAGGTTTGGGGAGATGACGAGCCCCCAGAACCTAGGACACCAAAAGCAAGTATTGGAACTCTCCCGGCTCCATCCTGGGCAGAGCCAACAAGTTCCACGTGGGTGGGTTCTCATTTCTTCACTGGTGAAGTACTAGACCCTCCTACAGTGGACACCCCTACTGCTTCCCTTTTGTGGATGAGGAAATAGGGGTGGAGAGTCAGGGAGGATTCCCACAGCTGCTAAGGATGAGCTGGGATGGGAGCCCCAGTGCCAAGAGACTCAACAGGTGGACCTCACCTGTGCACAGAAATGCATATGCCCAGGCCCAAGTAGGCACCTACAGAGATGGAGTTCAGTCAGTCAATTTCCCAGCCCCTCCCAGGAAAGGATGGGGGAGAATGTGGAATTCTTTTTGTAACAGGCCTTTTTTTTTAATTTTTAAGAACTTTGGTTATTTATACATATGCTTCAGTTTCTCTTCCTTAATCTTATGAGAAATGCAGTTCATTTCCCTACCTTGCATCATTTCCCAAACAGGAGAAAACAAAAACTCTAACAAAGAGACAACACCTTCTCTGAAAGTTGGACCAGTTTAGAAAAGCTTTCACCCCTCAAAGTGGCCACGGTGGGGACAAGCTCTCTCCTCCACAAAGACCAGAGAGCCACTTCTCACATGTTTGATTCCCCCTTTTTTCTGACCAGACGCTGACCTCACAGGGACCCTGGTGAACCCAGCCAGAGACAGATTCATAGCTCGCCCCCGCAAACAAGGGGAGGTGACCAAGCTGGACCTGGGAAGATGCCCTCCCCTCTTCCCCTGCAATGACCGTGGCAGGCACTGCAATTAAGATCCTGAACCGTGTCTGGGTGTTGACGGTTTAAACCAGGTGACCGGTGTCGCTAGGCAGTGGGCTGGGCCATCCCCACGCTGCACAGCCCCGGCCCCCTGCATGAGGAAGGAGGCCTGGGCCTTACCTTGACCGTCAGAGTCATCAGGATCTTCCTCTGGGACTCGGGCGGCATGGGGTCATACTTCTCCGCCCTCATGCTCTCGGGCTGCAGGACGTAGCCAGTCCGCCCATTGAGGGAAAACAGGGCGTGATTCATCTGCAGGTACTTATCTGGGGAGGAAAGATAACTGCTGATGAAAGTGAGGCAAGAAGAGGGGCCCCAAGGTGCTGGGTAGGGGATGATTTATACCTTTTTCTGAAAATAATTTGAGGCAGCTGTTAAAACAGGTATCAGACTCAAAAATATGGGTTTAAAAAAATCCATTAAAAACCAGTGTTGCAGGAAGAAAATATGGGATTAAAAAAATCTCAAGAGTAGGGACACCTTTCCAAGTAAGATACAAAATCCAGAATGTATTCAAAGCTAAAAATTGCCACATAGAACAAAATTTCCATAAAAGTTGATGTGCTATAGAAAAATCAATTTAACTCAACTGACAGGTAAATATCTCTATATAAATTTAACCTATTAAGAAATCTGATAAATGTGTGCTGTGAATACCTAAACCCCCTTAGAAAAACTGGGTAAGAAGCATGAATAAAGTCTGCAGAAAAGAAAACACAAATGCTTCTTAAGTACATGAAAACCTGGTTAATGTTACTCATAAAAAGAGAAGTTACCAGTAAGGGAAGCTGTGACTACAGTGTAACATCAGTTTTCACCTATCGAAGACTGAAAAGTTTTGCTAAAACTAAGTTGGTGAACTTTTGCCAAAAAGGGTGTAAACGTCTCGCCTGCTTGCACTCCTGCCTGCAGTTCCCATGGAGGGCAGGGTGGCTAAGTGTCTTCCCTCAGACACTCCTGGATACAGGTGTTCAGTGGTTTTCCTCAGGGCCAAGTTGATCAAAGCTGTTTGAGCCACCCTGCACTTCTGAGAATTCTGCCCCACAGATGTGCTCCCATATCTGAAGTGAGGCTCACGTAAGATTACAGGGGGCAGTGCCGTCTGTAATAGCAAATGAAGGGAAATAACCTAAACGTGCCTCAGCAGGGGATCAGTTGAAGACCTTATGGTTCTGCTCAGTGGAATCCTATGCAGGCACAAAAATACAAAGGAGACTCCTGATAAACAGGTCCTCCAAAGAGGCTTAAATAACCACCAAAGTGCAAAGCACCATGATTAATGCCACCCTTTACATAAAGAAGTTGTGCATGTTGGTTTTCCCCAGCATATGATTATCTCCAGAAGACAGCCTGAGCAGCAAGCCCTCAGAGAAGGATGGGACCGGAGAGGGGACCCGAAGACAGCCACCGAACACCTGAATCCATTTGCCTGAAGCTCAATTCCTAGACTTTTAAATTACGTGTGTGGATGCACTTCCTTTCTCTCGTAAACCGGACTGACTCCGCGTCTGTCACTTGCCATCACGGAGCCCCTCACACAAGCACCTGGCATGCCCAGCGGTCCCCTTCATCACTCTGTTCGAGGGGATGGGCCTCGCGCTAGCGTGCTGGCCGAACTCTGACAATTCCTAAGACAAACTGCGCGCTCTGGCCACCACATCACACCGGTGGCCCCAGCAGACTGTGCCTGGAATAATGCTCCGTCATCTCAGATTTATTGGCCACCATCAGCCCCCTTTTACCTGGAGTCTGGAAATTGAGCGCCACCATCTGGGAGCCACACAGCCAGAGGCGGAAGGGGTCGTAGTTGGAGGAGTCCACCCGCTGTCCCTTGGGGTAAACGCGGGTCAGGCCCTTTTGATTGTATTTCAAGAGATCATTGGGTTTCTGTCTGACGATGCTGTCAGCCTTTGTCTCCACGAAGGAGCGGATTTCTCGGAAGTCGGGGTTTTCTGCACAAACAGAGGGAGTCGCACTTATTCTGTGTCTCGCACATTTTCTTAACGCCTCATGTACTGGCAGGATGTGCAGGTCGTAAAATGAAACCAGGAATCTCTCCCGGATGAGACATTCAAGTGGTTATGACGATACTGCCATAATTGGTTCTGCTTTGGGCTCTTCGCCTCGGGGGGGGGGGGTGGGTCCCAGATATTAACAGGGATCCCAGTGTTCCCACAGCCTTTTAGTCTAGGATTACTGTAATTTACTTTTTGTTTAGAACTACCAGCAGCCTTGTACAAGGAACCACAAAAGCAGTGCAGGTACAGAAAGGGGCGGGGGAAATGGGATCAGCAGGGAGGAGGAGATCTGAGGAGTGGAAGGTGTGGACATTGGATCTGGCTTCCTCATCAAAGGTGTTGCAGGCGCAAGATGAGTCTTGGTGGAGGGAGAACTGAATGCTAGCAGGAAGGGACGTGACAGGAGAGGGGACGCCTGCGTGGGTGAGGGGACAACGAACGGGAGGAGGCGGGAGGAGGCGGGGGGGAAACGCAAACAATTCTTTGCTTGGATGAAGCTCTGCTGCTTCACATCCAGCTGTGGTAGGAGGGCTCTTAACACGCTGAGCGGGGCCCCGTCTGCTTCAGAGCTATGACATCTCTCCCTGCGGGTGGAGGTACGCAGGGACCAGCCTCCCAGGGACCATTAATGCTGAGGTTTAGTACTGCTTCTCTGGTCCTCTGCCTTGGAATTACAGATTCCTGAGATCAGAGACAGGAGTTGCTCAAAAGGAGGAAGAAAATATGAACAGGACCATTATTAGATGAAAGAACTTGCGACTTTGGAGGATTTGGTAGGAGATCCATTTTTGCATCCTTCTGCAGCAGGCCAAATCATGGCCCCTTAGGTCCTGGCCTCTGGAACCTGTGACTATGTTCCTTATATAGCAAAGGGACTTTGCAGATTGATTAAACTGAAGGGCTTGAAAGGGGGAGATTATCTGGCCCTAAATGAAACCACAAAGTCCTTACAATTGAGAGGTAGAGGGGGATTTGACTACGTAGAAGAGAAGGCAATATGACCACAAAGGTAGAGATTGGAGTGACATGGCCACAAGCCAAGGAATGCCAGCAACCATCAGAGCTGCAAGAGGCAAGGAACAGATCCTCCTCTGGAGGGAGTGGGGCCCTGCTGACACCTTGATTTCAGCTCGGTGATACTGATTTTGGACCTCGGCCTCCACGACTGTGAGAGAATAAATACATGTTGTTTCAGCCACCAAGTTCGTAGTAACTTGTTACAGCAGTAGAAAAACTAATCCACCCTTTAAGAGGGTTTGCCTTCCGAAGATACCAGAAGGGCCTGTTTCACCAGCACCCTCGCCCTGAGGACAAACTGAAGGGGAGGTTCCCACTTAGCACAGGTAAGACGAGTAGGAAGGGTTTTCACAACGCCATACTCAAATGGAATCAAGAGTTTTCACCGAGGCTGGGGGGCAGAGTGATGGGAGACGGTACCTAGGTTGTCCTTGGTCTTGCTGGTCGGTTTGCAGTAGACGACCAGGTCCGAGAGCTCGATGGCGATGGACTGGTTCTTCTCCCAGTACTTCATGTTGTTCTCCTGTGCGGAGCCAATCTTGAGTTTCAGCCCTCAAGCCGGCACCTGCAAAATCCCATCCTCCCAGCCCCTGGCAGGCGTCTCCCTCCCCTGGGTCCCCTCTTCTCTTTGGCCCTCACACAGGCTCACATCTTAAATGCGGTGAAAAGTTCTCCTTTCCCCTGCCCGTCCTCTTACTTTGGAAATTCTCCACCAAGCTGCCTCCACCCAGGATCGGTGTCTAGCTCAGTCTCTGACCACAACTCTTGAGAATACAGGGGAGCGAGGGCTCTTCTTTGTCACCACCCCTCTCTCAACCCTCTGCTCTCGGCCCGCTGCCCTAACCCTGCTCATGAAACCACGCTGTTACAGTTCATCAGATTCTAGTTCTCCAAGCCCAGGACCTCTCTAGGCCATGGCCTCCTCATGCTCACTCGCTGTCCCCTACACCCCACCTCCCTGCAACGTGCACCTCTCTGTGCAAAGGACTCTCCACGGCCCGGGCCACACACCAAGGACTTGGGAGCCACTCGCCCTCGGAGGACCCACGGTCAAATCCATCTCCAGGTAAGGATGGGCTCTCACTCCACTCCAAACCAGACAACCCTCTCTGGCCTCACCAACTTCTGACCCTTCCCCCCACTGGCCAAGCGGGGGAACACTAAAGAGAATATCGTTCGCAGATGATAACATCCACCATCTGGGAGGCTGCTTAGCTTCAGGCAGTGCACACGAAGTGCTTGATGGATATCATACCTAAGCCCACACACTCCTGAGAGGTAGAATTTATCTCCACTCTTCCACGACATTACAGCACACACAGAGGTGGAGTAGCTTCCCCCGGGCTCCACAGCAGGCCGAGACCAGGTGCTTAAGCAATCGGCCTCACCTGTGTTACCACTCTGCTTCGCCCCCCCTACACCCTCAGCCACCAGGTACGGGAGGAGGCCTGTCTGAAAGGCCGCCAGGTTCCCATCCCGGGTCCCTCTGAAGCACAGCAACGACGTCCTGGCCCCTCATCCTGCCGCCCCCATCCTCCTCCCTCCTCTGCAGGTCCATCGGATCCCTTTTCCTTCTGGACCCCGCCCAGATCACTCCTTCCCCAGGACGCCTTCCTGGATAACTCCATCCAGGACTGGGAAAGAGATGCTGCATCCCGCAAGCCTTCCAGAATGCCCACTGCCTCACCCGGTCTTGGCCTTGCACTGTCTCTCGTCCGACTATCCTATGTTGGTGCCTTTCAACACGCGTGTCTGGACCAGTGTCCACACTGAGACACGTCCCTTGGGAGCAGGACCCTGTAGGCGGTGAGTCTTCTGGTGACAGGTGGTGGTTTGGTGACAGGAGCATCACAGTGGTTACAACTGTGGGGACTGGACTCAGAGGCGGGTTTGAAAGCTGGCCCGATTTGCTGGCTCTGCCGACAGGGCAAGCAAGTCACCTAGCCTCTCTGTGCCTCAGTTTCCTCAACTGTACGATGAGGCTAACTTGAATACCTAACCTCCTGGAGCTATTGAGATAATTAAAGAAGGAGGCCTCTGCCCTCGCCAATCATGTGGCAAACAAGGGGTGCGACACGGATTGCCCCAGAAATGCCTTTCCGGGCCAAGGACAAGAGCATCCACTTTTTAAACAAACAGGTGCGGGCACCCGATTTCTTCTGTAAGAATGCCTCCAACTCATGACTGCTGGCAAAACTCCTGGGGCCCAAGTAGACCCTGGCAATGACCAGCAAACAAGCTTTTTACATGAGCTCCGGCAGCAGCCACGTCACCAGGGAAGGTCTGAACGTGAAATCTGCCCTAGCTCATCGAAGCACACCCAGCTTTCACCAGCCCTTCCCACACTCCCTGAATGTTCCTGGGCACAAAGCAAGCTGTAGCAGCAAGGCTCAAAGGGCTGGTGTGGGTGGGATGGGCACGGAGCAAGAGACAAAGAAGGTGTCAGCCAGATAGTCTACGGCCCGATGCTGTCAGGGAGACTGAAGCACGATCTAAGCTCAAACCTCAGGTGTTCTTTACTAATCCTTATGTCAGTTTGGCTTTATCCTCTTAGTACACACGTTTCCCCGCAGGTTATTTGGGGAGAGGAAACCCTAGCAACCACACAGCTCGCTTCTGATGACAGTATGCCCGCCTGAAGTAAGGGTGGATTGAGCCAAGCCACAGCTGTGTCAGAGTGTGGACCTCTGGCCTCACCAAGCACAGAGCCATGATGGGTTATGGGGCATCCGTTTTTTCCTCAACCTCAGCAGAAAACAGTATCAGTTCAAGATGAAATACCAGTTGCTACTGCAAACTTGTAGAACAGTTACTCTCCAGACCCACAGACTTTGCCCACAGGCCATCTCAGAGTTTGACATCACAACACACTTCATTGGTCAGGCTTTGGAAACTCACTGACTAGATGAATCTTAGTGACTGGCCTTCTGCCATTTGACTGAAAGAAGCCAGAGATGATGTAAAATTACCAAGCCCTGAGCAGGTTCCTAGGGCCTCGGTGAGGAGCTCCTGGCAGTGAGCTGAGATCACACCTCGTGCTGCTTTCCCAGCGGCAGGATGGATCCACCTTGCTTGTTCCCACACCGGCAAGCCCTGCAGCTGGTTGTGTTCAGAGTGGAACCTTTGTCAGTTCTGCTGACTCCTGTTTTGTTTTGTTTTTTAACATTCACGTGAAATGTGATAAGACTAAGCAGATGTAAAAGCTAACCAGAAAGGAATGTCGATCCAAGGCAGAGAACAGCAGCCTTCAAGAGCTAGGCTTGGTTTCAGAAACCGTCATGTGCCGGGGAATGAAGAGGACAACCTTCAAGTGAAGTCACATTTTCCTCCATTAAGAGAAAGGGAGAGAGCCAGGAAGCACCAGGCCGAGGGTGTCATCGCCATGCCACTTCCCTCTGAGCCCCACACTCAGATGGGGCTTGAGTGCCTGAGAATAAAGTCTACAGGGGACGGGGGCTAAAGGCTTCCTCCTCACTAGTGTTTTTCTCCGTTCTCAAGTACACGGGCCTAGAATCCCAAATACTAGAATATGCTCAGGACAGTCATGTGCTGGCAAATGGTGCCATACAGATCATGATGACAACCACTCAACTGACAATGAAAACATACCTAGAAGAAGAAAGGAGGAAATTATCTTTCAAATGAACCCCAGGACAGTGGCAACCCCCTGTGCCTCGGAGCTGTACTGCGTTGCAGGCACCAAGGGCAGATGAGGTGGCCCCACGGGGGAAGTGGGAACAGCCTTGTTGGCCACAAGCTCGTGGTTCATCCCAAGTGACTGATGTGATGACATGACAGGTCTTGCAAAGAATAAGGACCCATATGTAGGGCCTCTGACTAGATTCTGGGATGGGGGAAAGACAGCAGGCCCTGCCAGGGAGGGTGCCCATCTGAACAGCTCTGTGCACAAAGTCTTCTAAAGAAGAGGACTTTACTCCAGGGTGTCGAAAGGATGAGTCAAGGGGCCTCTGGAGCCCACAGACTGGCCAAGTTGCAAAGTCCTCCCCAGGGGGAAGAAAAAATCAAGCCAAGTACACTGGAGGAGGGAGACTCATCAATTATAACCAGAGGGCAGAGGCATCCAAGAGGTCCTGAGAAAGCCTTAAAATCAGTCCTTTGGGTCAACATTGGCCATAGAAGCAACTGAGTACATGGGAAACCCTAGAATTTCTTCCCAGTTCCGTGGCCCCAGGAAAGAAGACAGCAGCTTGCTCCATCATCCAAGACACAGCAACACTTCCCCATGTCTCCCTGGCATGAAGACAACGTGACGATTAAATCCTGTGGTGACCTGAGCCCTTGCCGTGTGTCAGGCTCTGGGCCAGCACTTTCTATGCATCATCTCCTTTCATCTTGTGAGTTGGGCATCTGGCTCCTCATTTTACTGACAAGGAAACTGAGGCCCAGAGAGGTGTGGTTACCTGCCCAGGGTCCAACCCTGCCAGGATGCAAACTCCAGTTGCCTTAGTTCTATACCTCCTGTTCTTACCTAGAACCTCGCCCTTTTCAAAAGACCTCCAGACAAACCCTAATGCTCCATTGAGGATAAACCCTCAAAAGCTCATTCCCATCTAGACTGGAAGTCCCCCCCCAACAAGGATACAAACTTCTGGAAGGAAAGGGCTGTGTCTTGTTGATTACAGTATTCCCAGGGCCCTTTCCAGTCCAGAGACGTGAGCTCAGTGAACGTGCACTGGAAGGATCCAGGCTGCTTTGAACAGTATTTAGAAACAAGAAAACGTTCCAAATGAGGAAGGCAAACTTTCCTGTTAAGACACACAGGGCCCAACAGGCCCCAAACATCAAGGGGGCCTGCACATACCGTGAGTCTTCAAAGGTTCAAACCAGACCCAGCTCCGCAGGTGGACCTCCAATACCCATTTCCTCTCCACAGTGTCATGTTGTCTGAACACCCCCTCTCTGCCCCCTGAACTCTGTGGGGCCACTGGGCCTGCTCCTCTGGCAGCCCAGACCCACCCCACCTCAGCAGAGTACCACAAGTCTGAGAATACCAGGCCCACCTGAGCCCAGGTGAGCAAAAGGCTTACCTTGGTGTCGATCTTCCAGGTGATCTCCCGGATGCTCTGGAACCACTCAAACAGCTCCTCCACCTTGTCTGTGGCAAACTCCACCGGAGGGTCACCCTGCTTCTTGGGCTCCAAGATAAGGACGAAAGGCTTCTGGTTCTTCCCGTGTGGGGCTTTTACTTTGGGAAAGGATAACAAAAGGCGTCATCAGCCTGTTTGAAAGCCAAAGAAGACCAGATTTCCACTTCCCCAGGCCACTTCTCTTATGACCCCAACCCAACCATCATCGTCAGTCAGCGCTGACTGGGACGTCTACCTTGTATCAGGTAGCGGTCCATGTCTTAATGTGCAGTTCCTGTGAACGTGACCTTATTTGGAAATGGGGTCTGTGCAGATGTGTGGAAGGACCTCAGGATGAGATCGTCCCGGCATTTTGGGTAGACCCTAAATCTAGGAACCAGTGTCCTTCATCCGAGAAAGGAGAGGAAAGTTGAGGCAGAGACACAGGGGCATCAGCGGGCCATTGAAGATGGAGGCAGAGACCGCAGTGATCAGCTTAAGCCACGGACCGCCAGCAGCCGTGAGCAGCTAGGCATGGAATAGGTTCTCTCTACAGGGCAAGTATTTTCTGGAAAGAGAAAATGAAGGCTACGAGAGGAGAAATTATCGGCCAAATGATATCATCAACAACGATCTCTGGGCTCTCACGTGCCAGGCACTGCTCTGTATCTTATTTAAGTCTAATCACAGCCTTTTGGGGTGCTACTCCTGTTCTGCCCATTTTACAGGAGGGGAAACAGAGACTTGTTGAGGCAGAGTGAGCCATGGACGGTCACCGAGCTGGTAGTGGCAAAGCTGAGGCTCAAGTCAGACCTGACTCCAAGCTCCCTCCTCATCACCCTGAGCCACGTGCCTGTGCAAGTTCACGGCAGGATGACACAAAGGGCGACAGCAGGGAGGGCACGAGCCCCCAGTGCCCCAGATGCAGCTTGTCTGATGACGTGCAGTGGAAGCCCAGGCAGCTTCTGTGGTCACTATGGGGCTTGGTTTTCTCATCTGTGAACTGGAACTGGAACCAAGAATCCTTTGCCCACCTGCCTAGGCTAGTGGACTGACAGACTGCAAGGGGCATGGAGGCCAGCTACTGAGACACAGGCTGCTCAGAGAAGAAAGGCGCTCTGACTTCTTGCCCAGAAAGTCTCTCCTCACTGCCTTCAGCTCCTTCGTCTGGAAGCTGCTATATGCTCACTTAAAAGGCCCAGGAAGCACCATGCAAGTCACACCCCTGCCACCACGGTTGAGGCTGTGGGCTCCCTCATGCACCAGACTCTGAGGGGGAGGCCAGGTTTCCTGACGCCCAGCTGAGCTGCCAGGAAACTGCAGCTCCGAGAGGGAAAATAACAGGCCCAGGGTCTCGCAGCAACTGAGAGGCGGAGCTGGGCTGAGAACCAGACACCCCCAACTCTGTGCTCCACTGCAGCCCAGCCAACAGCTCAGGTCCTCCTAGAAAAGCATGGGAGACCCAGGCAGACCCCTGCAATGAGGACGGTGATGCTGGGAATAACAGCCAACATTAGTCCAGCACTTAATATATACGCACCTGGGTATATAATAACACCAGATGATAGCGCTGTACGGACGTTAAAAGCATAGCAATCAAGATGTAAGATGACAGTCATTGACCAGCTTGGCCCAATACTCAGCTTCAGCATCCAAGTCGAAGCTAGAAGGACCCAAGACAGCTGACTCCCTGTCTGGAGCGGTCCTGAGGCCAGGCTGGGGGGAAATTTGGGTGGGAATCTGGGCTGAGACCATGTGTGCACATACCAACATTATAGGTGTTGAGATCCAGTATTCCTCTGCAAAGAGACCCTAAGGGATTGTCTTCAATGATCTGTGAAGAAACAAGACATAACTCACATTCGTCTTAAAGGGAATAATGAAAAGGTAACCAGTTTCCAAAGCACACCGTTTAGCAAAGGCACTGCCTGTGGAACTGTTTAAAATGCATTTTCATTACAGGCTACGTCCACGGGGAGAGAGCTAAATAACGAAGCGTGTTGCTGATGGGGACCCAGCAGCGAGCAGGTGCTGGCAGGTTCAGTGTTTCATTTTCCAATCTGTAAAAAGGCACCTTGTGAATTCCAGAGCAGGTCTCGAAGCATTTCCACGGATCTGGTTTCAGAGACACCCTAGACCCTTTCTTCTGACATTATCAGGAAGTGGGACTGGCCTCCTTTCCAAGCCCAGCTCAAGAACCTCTGTGGCTCCCCGTGTCCTATGGGAGCAACACCTAAGCTCTGCAGTCTGGCCTCAGGGCTTTCTGGGCACTGCTCAGTCTTCCAGCTCTTCCTCTCGCGCACATTTGAACCAGGGGTCAGGTGAGGTGGGGAGTTTCCTGGTCTCGGGAAAGCTGGAAGAGCTGTGTATCTGCCCATCACGTGTACTACACCACCCCTCCCCCAGGCTAATGCCGACCGTGAGGGTAAAGGGCAACGCGGGATGGACACAGCTGGGGAGCCGGGGGCGTTCACGTCTCTGCCTCAGGCCGAGCGCAATGAACAAAACTGTTTCCACTACCACACCTTTGCTTAGGCTGTACCTCCCACCTGCAGTTCCCTTCTGCTGGTCTCTGGCTGCTGAACTCTAACTAACTTTTAACACTCAAAGGCCTCTTCCTCCATGCAGCCTTCCTAAAGTGCCCCGAGTCTCTCAGAAGGAAGTCTAAGATTCCAGCCTTGGAGCACTGCTGTTACACTGAAAGTAGCTGCTCTTCGAGCCTTCTGCGCAAGAGGCAGAGGGGAACAGAAACCAGGTTTGCAATGTCACCAGGAGGGCCTCGACTCACCTTTCCCTTGGGCCAGCCTGCTTACACCAAGCACATTCTGAATGTCAGGCTGGCCAAACGAAATGTTGTATTCGCAAGCCGCTTTAAGCAAAGGACATGGCCGTGGCCGTTTTCACTGCAGAGGGAATCCTGCATATGCAAAGCCTTCCAGCCCAGCGCAGCCTGATTTAAACCTGACTTGTCTTGTCACAGTGACCGTCACCCACAACTCGGGGGACAGTCCCAATTTCCCCGTCACTCTGCTGTCCCTGTTCAGGAGCTCCTTGGGGAACACAGGACAACGCATACAAAACGTGGAGCTGGCTCAATGGACCCCCCAGAGCAGGATCAGCGGGTCCCTCCCTGTGATGAACGATGGAGACTCACCTGCTTTTCCAGCCCCTCCGCGTCAGCTGTTGAAATGTCTTCAACGTAATTGGACGGGAAGTACTGCTGGATTCTGGTTCCGTAGTCTCCTTTCCACCTATACGGAAACACAGAGGGATCAGAGGGCCTTGGCCGAGCGGTGTTAATGATCATCACTGCTCACTAGCTCCCAGCCGATGGGGGAGGGGGAAGGTGGCAAGTGACTGAGTGTCCGGAGGAGGGGGTCGTTATCTGTGACAGCGGAGCGTATCAAACGGATCCTCGGCTTTTTTTTTTTTTTTTATCAGCAGTGAGTGCTGGGGGGTCACGTCCTCCCCTTACCATGATCCTAGTGTTTGGTCAAAGCCACCAAAAGTCAAAAGTTTCAGTGCTTTAAGTGGACGTCAGATGCCATACAAGACGAAAGCTCAGCTCTAGCGGAGGCCCAGCCCCCTTTCAGGGAGGGCTGTGAATTTAGAGACGGGGTGGGATAAGGAAGGTTCTGGAGCCAGACGGCCTGGAATCAAACCCCGTTCCACCACCAGCTACGAGGTGCTCTGTGCCTCAGACCCTCCATCTGTACGTGGGGATCATCCCAGTGCCTCCCTCAGAGGATTTTATTGGGACTATATGAGTTAACATACACCACAAGCTTTGAGTAGCACCTAGTACATATTAAGCGACCAACAGTGTTGGTTCTTGTTACTCAGCTAAAATCGTGCCCCCCACCCCTGACCTTCCCACCTCTGTAGCAACACTAATAACACGAGACATAATCAACTTTTGTACATGTCTTGATTCAACCAAACTGGCGGCACCTCCAAGATGTGCTGCCAGGTCCGGTGCCTGGACATGCAGGGCTCCTCCTCCAACCCCTCTTGTGGGCCACTTTCTGCAGCCAGGGGGCTCCTTCCAGAATGCCCCTCTGACCCCACCATACCAGTAGCTCCCGAGGCATTCAAAATTAAGCCTAGACTGTTCAGCCTGGCAATCAGAGCCTGGAATGCTATAGCCCCAGGGGCTCCTGGACCCCGACTCCTACCTCTCTGTGACTTGAACCTGATATTCATTCCACACCACCTGTGGCCACCTCCCCCTGTGGCCCTGCCATGCTGTGTAACTTCTATGCCTTGGTCTGTGCCCTTTATAGCCAGCTTGCCCCTAACCATTTAAGACTCAGCTGAGGCCTTCCTCTTCCAAGGAGCCTTCCCCAACTGCCACCTAGGCCGAGTGCTCCTCCTCTGTGCTCCTTGGCATCTGTCCCCACAGCTGTCAAACCAGTCCGCGCCTTATAGTTAGCTTAACAGTTATACATCCGTCTTCCCCTGTACGTGAGACCTTTCTCGGTCTTAATCAAATCTATCCTCGGGGGCACTTAACAAATGTTTGTTAACCTGAATAAGCAGAGAGCACTGACTGTCCCACGACCTGGTGGAAACACAGAATTGCCAGTTGTGAGCCTGTTTCACACTCTTTTCACCTTCATTTCTCCAGACCTATCTCCAGCAAAGTCTGGCTGTATTCAGGGCGACTGTATGGACCATTTGCCCAGAACTGAATGGTTTATACCTGTGGTCCAGATGTAGTATCAACAGCACATTCCCTCCACTCTAGAACGCATCCTGGTTTGAACCACAATTATTTGGTCCTTTAGTCTGGGAGGATGCAAAAAAATGTGGTCTGAGGCAGACATCCCACTAGGTGGCAATACTGTCACCAGGGAGAGAATAAGAAATGAGGGGACCTCAGCTGGGCATAAGGTTTACCCTCAGTCCCTCACTAAAGGCACTTATTCCAGTCTCTTAACTCATCTTGAGACAAGATCTCTGGGGATCCAGGTAAGAAATGGGTTGGAAAGAGGGGGTTCTCCAAATTAAAAAAAAACAAAAAGAAAGTCTGAACACCTAGATCTAGCACATGAGTAAGTAAAAAGTGTGGCCTCTTGAGTCAGAAGGCCTGGCTTCAAATCTCAGGCTGCTGTGTGACCCTGGACAAGTTACTGCACTTCTCTGTGCCTCAGTGTCATCTGTAAAATGCAGGTAAGAACAGAACCAACCTTACAGGATCACTGTGTGCATTAAATGAATTATTTCAAATGAAGTGCTTAAGACAGTGCTTGACAGTGCTCCATTCAGGCTGCTATTCAGATTTCTAAGTCAGGTCCAGCTATCTTGCAGGAGGAAGAGGTGCCAGTTTTGTGAGGCACTTGAGTCTCTGCAAGTGCTCACGGTTATGAACAAATCCTTATGGCTCTAAGGTAGGAATCATCCCATGAACCCACTTGCCTAGGAACCCACTTGCCTAGGGAACCTATGGATGGGCAGAGAATTCTTATTCCCAGGTGAAAAAGGGGAAGAGATAACTCAACCCTCAAACACCCAGGTGCCTTTGGCCTAAAAATGTACCTCTTCAATCCAGGATGGGGCCACTGCATAGCGCATGGCACTAAGCAATAGCATAAGAATTTGAATTTAAAATAATGCACAGGCTTGTGCTGTTTAGTAGCTGGACCTTGGAAAGCTTCATTCACTGCATCTATAAGTGGGGATAATCATAGTCCTAACTCTGCAGGGTTGTAACAAGGATTTGGTTAATGTATGAAAGCAGTTAGCATAGTGCTTGGCACACAGACCTCAAGAAATGGGAGCTGCTATTATAATTAAAATAATACATAATATGATGTGATGATATGATAAAGGACATGATAATTGTTATTGTTATTTATCCACTTTTCTGAATAGAGCATGCATCAGTCACCTTCCCACAGAAAGTACAAAAGGTCAAAGCCAGCCCAGAACAGCAGATAAAGGGGTCAGAGCTCCCCTCAGCCTTACCAGCCCCCAGGCTCCTTGGAGACATTGTGGATGAGGGCGCCACGGCAGAAGCTCAGCTCATCGCTTCGCTTGGCTTTGTAGTCATACAGAGCTTTCACGGTTCTCTGAGGCTTTCAGGGAAAACAAGAGGGTAAAGGTCAGGCCAGGCAACGTGAGCAGAAGGAGGCGGCTGCATTTTCTGGCACATTTGGTGCTTTTCAAAAGAGAGGGAGGCTTTAGTCCAAGGTTACAGCGCCATCTGCTGGTGAAGGACTGGCATTGCCAGGGAGCCACAGCCCCGAGGACGTATACCAGGGAGTGGGGATGGGAACTGGCCTAAGTCAGAGCCTAGGGCACCTCAGAGTGAGCCAGTATTGCTCGATTTCCTCAACAAGGAAAGGACATGCCTTTCACATTAAGCCACAACCTCCTCCTCTGAAGTCCTCAGGGCCTGTGCTCCCGGAAGTCTGTCCTCCCGGAAGTTCAAGCTCAACACTGCTTCTGGACGTCCCCAAGTCTCACCAGCATTTTTACCTAGGCCAGTGATCCCCTAACTAGGATGCTGACATTTTCCAAGAGTAACTGAGGTGCTTCTCCATGAAATTCACCAAAAGGGGGTCTGTGCACTGGCAGAAACAACACAGAACTTAGGACAAAATTCCTCTTCAGTGAATTTGCTTTAATGCCAGCTGCCTGGCAAGCATAAATCAATGACAAAATGAACACCCACACACACAGCAAGCAAACACTAACAGGAAAACCTCAGAAACCACCAGCCTGTTTAGATCAGCAGCTGCCCCTCCCCCAACCCAAGGAAATGGGGATAGGGATTTTATAAGGAATCCATAAAACCGCTCCTCAGAGCATGGGCTATGGAGTCAGACACGTGGGTTAAAATCCTTGGTTTGCCCCTTCCTTACCAGCTATATAATCTTGAGGCTCTCTCAGCCTCAGTTTCCCCGTCTGTGAAACAGGAATTAAAACTTTACATACTTCACAGGGTCATTGAGACTATTAAATGAGATAATGCATGAAAGGATAAAAATGACAATAGCTAGCATTTCTTAGTCAAAGCCCTGTTCTAGGCCTTTTATCTATAGTGTCTCCTTTAATCCTCACAACAACCCTAACAGGTAGGTAAGCAGTAGGAGTATATCCTGTTTTACAGATGAGGAAGTAGAGGTACACAGAGGTACACAAAGAAGTATCCTTGCCCAAAGTCAACCAACTGGTAAGTGACTGAGCAGAGAAAGAACCCATTAATATGAGTTACTGCCATGGTTCGTGATGTTCCATAAGAAGCAATGTGGGTTTTACGAGCTTTGCCATAGGAACCTCCAACCAGAGCTTTCGCCCTTGACTCCCCCACCTGCAAACAGTGCAGGCTCTACCTGTGCATCCTGCTTCAAGGGCAGACTTAAGGACCAGAGCCACATCTTTCCCCATGAAATTCTATAGGTCACTGCCAGACTCCAAGGCCACAAGGAAGGTATAGCCAGTGGCAGAGGGGGGTGCCATATAACGGCTTCCACAGGAGCAAGTCTCCAGCCTGACCGATGGCAGGAGAGGTCCTCATGTCAGGTCCCTCATGAACTAGAGAAACGAACCACCACTGGATGACGAAGCAGGCATGTGGCACAGCAAACTGGCTAAGAGTGCACTCCAGGGAGCATCCAAATCCCAGCTCCCCACCTTCCTCAGTAATTATTCAACCTCTATGTACCTCAGTTTCCTCATCTGTACAATGGGCACAAAAATGGTCCCTAATGCCTGGGGCTGTTACGAGGACTGATGAGCCATCATGTGCTTAGAACAATGCTCACTATGTGGTCATCAGTATGTGTTAGCTGTTATTACTGATCTAATCACTCCAGTTTTGAGAGCTCATTTAAAGGACATAAAGCAAAAGATACCAAGCCTCACAGGTGAGGAAGTTCAGTTTAGTGTTAATGAGAAGAGCACAGCCTAGAAACAACCCAAATGGCCATTGATGGGGACACAGCCAAATGGGCAGTTACCCAGAATATTCTACAGCATAAAACACACTGTCTTTTTAAGTTAAAATTCCAGTCCATGTACTTCATCTAAATGTCTTGGCCTACCAGGTTAAACAAAAATGGTCATTAAGTAGCTTAGCAGTGGAGAAACTCAACCTGTGGCCAAGCAGCAGGTGAACAAAGCAGAATAAAAATGGCAGGTGCTGGTGGTGGTGACTATAAAATACAACTCCATGTGGACAAAGACCAGAACGGACAGCACACCCAGAAATGCAGCTACTGCATTAGGATGGTGAGACCAGGGCTGATTATTTTTCTTGCTTTCAAAGTGTTTTTTTTTAATTGTTACATCATTTTTTCAATCACAGTAATAATAATAATAATTTTATTTTGAAGCACTCACCATGGTCTGGAAGCTTGCGATCAAATTCTGCATACAATCATGTTTTACTTGGCTCACTTAGTGTAGGAAGACTTTCTCTACAACTTGGTTTAGTTGCCAGGATTTTATAATGGGGAGATTTCACATCAAACATCCAGATTACTGGCTTGTCTTGAGAAATCAGAAGACCCAGCCTGATCTCTGGAAAGGCAGCCATCGACTCCTAATGGGGGGCGGCTGCCCTTGAGATGGGCTGTGTGTCCCCAGTCTACCGTGGCCTCCACCAAACCCTGACATGAGGCCATGTCGTTCTCATACCCAAAGCATCTGTCACTTCTAATAAAAGTTTTTGCTATTCAGCCAAGTCCCCTAATGCCTTTCACACCCAGTTCCATTCACCCACAACTTTTCAAGACTTCACTTCTTGCTGAAAGGGATTTGCATTGGCCAAGGATTATAAGTTTAAACAAATTTCTCTCTGGATTTCTAAAGAGCCCACCAGCAGGGCCCCTTCCTAAGTGAGAACTGTACACTAATCGTGTACCAGATACCCCCCCAAACAGAAAATTCACCACCGTTCTTCCACTGCAGGCTCAAACTAAATTTGAGATGAAACCAGGAGCTGCAGGCTAACAGTAAAATCCAGGCCCACCTACATGAAATTACACAGCAGCTGGGGTGGGAATGTAAGATACCGTATGCACTGCAAAGAGGTCACTGAACCAAATGGAATTTATGAACACCATAGGCTCAGTCACTTAGCAAGAAACATTTAAAAGACTTTTAATTAGAAGCTGTGTGGCCCAAAGGTGGTTCATCAAACTTCAGAATTTTAGCAAAACACAGTCACGTTTGGATGGAATTCTATTAACCTCTTCCCTGAAACTAGATGTCGTATTGTCAATCATCATTTTCTTCTCAAAAAAACATTTTGGGGGGCCAAGTTTTCCAAAATGCTCCCTCACCCTCTTAACTGGGGGGTGGACCCCATGTCAATCTAGTGACTAAGAAATAGCGTGAATTGGAAGTTCGGCACTGTACCATGGAAGGATTGATTTCACTGGGATCCACATACATCCTGCTGACGTCATAGAGGGAGTTTATATCTCTTTCCTGAAAAAGAATAGAGAACAATAAATGGAGCCATCCAAGCTCCCGGGACAGCCCTTACTTAGAACAAGGATGCCAGGCATCCTTGTGGTTTCCTGCCCTCTAGTAGAAGAGCTGAAACCTCACAATTTACTCACCTTGCGGGTGGAGACAGTAAAAAGCTATTAAGCTCCCCAAAACTTGGAAATTTTACCCCAAAATGAGAGCGGCCCCCATGTGGGCCTGCGCTGTGCCAGGCACTGTGCTCCTTTCTAAGAAAACAACACACACCCTGAGATCCAGTGGTGTGCTGGAGCGAGCTCACCACTCTTCCTGACCGCCACTCAACGTGGGCAGCTTGACGCTGGCCACCGTGGGAGTATTTACACCACAGAAATTGGCAGATGCCACAAACCAGGGCTTCGTTTCATAGAGAGGTGGGTAAACCTCCACCAGCACACACTGAAGGTCCCTCCTGCCCTTCCTCTGCCTCTCACTGGCCTTTAGCCCCACCAGCCACATTTCTGTCTCGTGCCCGCCTGCTCCCCCACTGGCTCCCCCAGAACTGGTCTCCTGCACAGCTTCTCAGCCAGTCCGCTCCCTGGGCTCCCCTCTCACCCTCTGCAGGAGGCCTGCTCCCACCTCTGTGGCCCCAATCTAACGAAGTGCCCCATCCCTTAGCACACCATCCTGTTTTCTCTTCTTCACTGTAACTCACCCTGCCCAGTGTGTGTGTGTCACCCAGCTCCCTTTTCTAGAGCCCAAATTTCCCAATGCCGACGGTGTTCCACCGTACTCCCAGTATCTAGAACAGTTCCTGGCACATGGTTGGTGCACAGTAAATCTCTTTTCAATAAGTTAATGACTCTGTCTGATAGGAACTGAGACACGGTAATCAGATCGGCTGTCTTCTCTGCTCAGAACCCTCCAACAGCTCAGACTAAAAGCCCGTGTCTCACAGTGGCCCTACTCCACACAGTTCTAACCTTATTTAGTGCTGCCCCCCGCCCTGGCTCACTCACCAGCCACAGCAGCTTCCGTTCTGTGCCTCAGGCCTGCTCTCACCTCCGGACCTTTGCACTGGCTGTTCTTTCTTCCTCATAGCTGCGGGCTCCCTCCTCCACCTCCTCTTGTGTCTGCCCACACGTCTCCTTGTCAGCGAGATCTTCCTGAGCACCCTTGAGAAGTGCAGCCCCTTCCCCATCACTCTATCCACTTATCCACCCGCTCAGTGTGGTTTTTCTCCGTAGCACTTATCACCCACCAGCTGATGCATGCTCTGTATATATTTTTAAACTTCATTTGTTGTCTGTCTCCCCTACGCTAGATTGCAAGAGCCCAAGGGCAGGTCTTTGTCCACGCTGTGCAATTTTGGACGTAGAGCCGTGTGGGACACATGTCAGTGCTCAAGAAAGGTTTGCTGAACGAACAAACAGATGAATCGTCACCTCAGACAAGATATTCCACCCCATCTCGAGTGAGACAACCACCTACCATATTGTAGCGCTCCAGGAGCTCGGGGGTCACAGGGTAGCGCAGTTTCATCTTCCGGTAGAGTGCGTGCTTCTCGTAGTAGCTGACCAGCTCCACGAGGCTCTCGAAGTAGGCGGAGGTGCCCAGCACGAAGTGCCGCCCGTCCCGGCTAATGCGACAGTGCTTCACCTTGCCCCTGGCCCTGGGGGGAGACCACAGGGTGCTGACCCACCCATCAGAAACAGCCGAGGGGACCAAATGAAGGAAGAGCACACAGCCAGCCCCCGCATGGAAGACAGTGACGTCGGCCTTCGCAAAACACATACAGAAGAACCGGCACCTCAGAAGAAACACTTCACAGTCACTCAACAGCTATGGCTCCTCTGGTCCGTCCCTTCCTCCCCAACTACAGGACTTGACTACACAACACCCCAGTGTCCAGATCAGGGCCAGCAAACGATGGCCCACAGATGAAATCCACCCCCCCTCCTGTTTTTGTAAATAAAGTTTTATTGACGCACAGCCACGTGCATCTGGTTTATGTACTGCCTGCCTGTGGCTGCTTTCACTCTGCAACGGCAGAGCTGACGGAGCAGCGGCGACAGAGACCATCTGGCCTGCAAGGCCTAAAATAGTTATCCTTTGATCCTTTGTAGAAAACAGTAGCCCATCTCTACTTGAGAACTCTGGGACTTGATGCCCAAATCCTTACATCTTATCTTTAGTGGCCCAACTAGTGCACAAATGGAATTTTTTTTTTTTTCCAAAAGGGGAAACAAATCTTTTATTTCCTCACCTATTTGAAACAAGAGGCAGAAGAAAATCCAAAAGAGAATAGAATCCTCAGTCTTAAGAAGAGAAATATCTGTGGAAAGTAAGTTTGACCCTAACTTTACACCCAAGAGCATCTTTAAAACTGCAACAGAAATAGTTACTATGCTCAAGCTACTTATCTTTTAAAAATTCTGCACCTTAACAGACATTTTTTACTGTTTTAAAAAATACATCCCGGGGCTTCCCTGGTGGCACAGTGGTTGAGAGTCCGCCTGTCAACGTAGGGCACACGGGTTCGTGCCCCGGTCCGGGAAGATCTCACAGGCCATGGAGCGGCTGGGCCCGTGAGCCATGGCCGCTGGGCCTGCGCGTCCGGAGCCTGTGCTCTGCAGCGGGAGGGGCCACAACGGTAAGAGGCCCGCGTACCGCAAAAAAAAAAAAAAAAATCCCGTTAAGCCATTTCTTCCAAAACTCCTACTTAAAAAAAAAAAAATGCTAGGAGACTACTTCTTCAGTAGCCTACAGGCAATGATATTTTATTAAATATTTATTTTAAAAAAGAAAAGAAATACTGCTGAGTAAAAAAAACAAGTTGCAGAATGAAACTATAGTATGATCCTATTTGTATTTTTTTAATGGAACAAAATACCACTAACAGAGTGGCACTATATATTTTCCACAGGTACATACATATGTATGTAAAAAAAAATTTTTTGAGTCACCAGTTACAAAACTGCTTTCTGCCAAAACAAAGATTGAGATGGCAAAGACCACAGGGGGCTTTAGCTTTCACTGCAGTATCTTAATTTTTTATAAGGCTAATATACTTACGTAGTGAAAAATTAATTTTAAAACTTTATACAAAAGCTCTACAGGGCAGGGAGGCTCTGGGGTACTGAGGTTAAGAGCATCAGTCAGGTTCTGGCTCCTTCCCCAGGTAACCTCCCTGAGCCTCAGTTTCATCATCCACAGATCTGGGGATGCACAGCTTCTGTCTCAAGGTGAGTGTCAGGACCGCTGGCCGTTAGGTAACCCAGGGTAAGCCCTTTGCAATGTGTCTGGCACCCAGAAGAAACTAAAGAAATGAATGGTTGGGAAAATATAAACAGCCAAGCCAAAACTTCCCTGGGAGACAGAACAATCAAAAGGGGAGAACAGGGCTGGAGTAAGAGCTGTGCTTTCCAGCCTCCCGGACTGTGCTGCTAGGAGCCAGTGAACACTAACGCCTGAGGGCTTAGCTTCGCGATGAAGCCCCTCATCCCACGGAGGGGCGCCTCCCACCCGTCACACCCGGAAAACAACCTCGTCTCTTTGCGTGCATTTGAAAGCAGACACTTCCCTCCTGTGGAAATCTATACAGAAGGTCAGTATATGTTCCCAGGGCCTAGAACGGCGCCTGGTACAGAAGAAGTACCCCCACAAATATGTGGGGGGAGGGAGCAAGGAAGACGGGGAGTCACTTGTGAGTCCTGTGATGACACCTCTCATCCCCACCAGACCACTGGCCTCATGGGAGCAAGGGCTGGGCTGTTTTTATCACTCCTGAGTTTCTAGACCTGACACATAGCAGGTGCTTATCAAACATTTATTGATTCCTAAAAAAGAAAACCTCCAGCTCTCGGGGTGCCTCCAATCTCATGGGGAGGACAGATGTGCAAGCAGAACACGGTGGATGTCTATAAGCTGAGATCCATCTGGGAGCCCCCGCTTCATCCACGCATTTCCAGTGACCCCAACCTCATCGCCAGCTTGAAGGTGCCCAATCAGAATCAAGTTACCGGGCTCAAGCAGGGGCCAGTGGGAGCACCTCACAGGACTCATCCTCTCTGTGGACACTGTCCTGGCACCTCAAGGTAAAGTGAGAACAAAGCCAATGGAGCGTAACACCGAGACGCTCAGAGCTAGTCAGTCTCCTGTAGGTCACAGACGAGGCTTGTATCCGAGTGTGTTGGAGGCCAGTTTCACCTCTTGAGCATCTCAGCCTGTAGCCACTAAATCCCCACCTTTTTTCTTTCAGCCTCTGAGTTTGGTTTCTGTCCCTTGCACCCGGAAGCATCCTGACTGACGACAGACTATAGCGCAATGCGACCCCCAACACCCAGCCCAGTGCCTGGTACAGCACAGATTCAATTAAACACATCCAACTCCCATCCAGGAGAAGCAGACACCATAAAGAGTTTGGGGGAAAAGAGCAAAGACACCCCTCTGTTGGCAGCACAAAGCACAGAAGAGCCATGCTGGATGGAGCTGGCACACAGTAGGTCCTCAGTAAACAGCAGTGATAATCACCATCACCCCCCAGGAAGGCAGCTCAGGGGTAATGGGGGATGGGGGCAAATCCAAACGCCCTGAGGGGCAGACTGAACAGGAGCCAAAGGGGACGGGTGAGGGCAACAGGAAAGGAAGGGCAGGAGCAGGCTGGCACACCGGGGCCCCTACTGTGCAGCCAGTAGCCACCTTCACCCTGGGCAACCGTGGGCCCAGAGCGTCCAACTCCTTCCATTTTTCATAAGAAGCAATCTGAATTTCCAGGTAAAACTTCTCAGTCTTTAACATCACCATGCAGGCTGAGCAAAACACCCAGAGGCCCAATGTGGCCCACAAGCCTCTTGCTTAGACCTCACAGTAAAGCACGCAGGCTTTGGAGGAGGACAGGCCTGAGTCTGAAACCCTGACTCAGCCTAGGATGAGGCTGTATGGCTTTAGACAGGTCAGTTAACCTCTCTGGGCCTCCTTTTCCTTACTTGTAATAACTGGATCTACCCCTCATGGGCTACCGTGATGGCCTCAAAGGCAGCCCAGTGTCCCAAACATCGGTTAGGAATTCAATATCTGGTAGCCAGCATTCTATTACCATCATCAAGAATACGCAGGGAGGGCTTCCCTGGTGGCGCAGTGGTTGAGAGTCCGCCTGCCGATGCAGGGAATGTGGGTTCGTGCCCCGGTCCGGGAAGATCCCACATGCCGCGGAGCGGCTGGGCCCGTGAGCCATGGCCGCTGAGCCTGCGCTCCGCAACGGGAGAAGGCACAACAGTGAGAGGCCCGCGTACCGCAAAAAAAACCAAAAAAAAGAATATGCAGGGAAACCCTGAAAATGGGGAGATGGAAGGAAAGTATGATGCTTTTGGTAGAAACTGGAGGAATTGGGCATCTCGGGGTAGAATTAACATACAGAACCACCGTCCTAGAAGTGGTTGGTCCACACAACCTTCCCACTGGCAGTGGGGTGTCAGCTGTAGATGGGAGAAAACAAGAGCTAAAACATCACCCATCTGGATTGCCAGGGCTGACTGGGTTCAAATTCCAGCTCCACCACTCGCAGACTGCATGTTTCAAGTAGGTTATTTAATCTCCCTGTGCCTCAGTTTCCTCCTCTGAAAAGTAGGGATCACGGTCATGCTGACCCCACAGAGTTGTTGGAAGATGAGATGAATTAATATAAAACACAATGCTCTTGAGAATACAGACCGGTGCCCAGCACACTGAACGCACACATCAGTGTAGTCTGCTTTTGCTCTTTATGATTGTCATCGTTGTGGTTGACACCCTGGGTGGAGGACACAGAGCTCAGCCTCCGCCTGCAGTTCCCCCTTTGTTCTCCACACCTGCCCTTCCCAAGCCGTCTCTGCAGAGCACACAGTGGGCTCCAGCCCGTGCACCTACCTGAAGGTGATGGCGTAGGAGTCGGTACCTTCCCGCTTCCGGATCAGGAAGGCCCCGTCCCGGGGAACCCGCATCAGCATGTCCTCCGCTTCTCCACGGCTCAGCCCATCATAGTACCACCTGCAGCACAGGGCCAGGAAAATGGCCAAGGGAGAGGCCGCTGAGACTGGCAGCAGAGGAGGAAACGGTGGGTTCCCGGGATGCCTGAGACAGGGCCCCGGAACCCACCACGGAAATTACACAGTGGGCCTCCTCATCCAAAATCACCTCTGAAGACTGCAGTTTTTAAAAAGATCACCCAGACACAGTTTGGGTGAAGCGTTCATGTAGTGGGTCTGCTTGGAGCATAAGCGAATAAATCAACTTACATCTTTACCACCACCCCCCAACCCACCCCCCCGACCCAAGCATCAGCGGGTGGCACAGTCACCACAGTGTCTCAGAACAGCAGAGGCAGAAAAGATAGGGAATAGGGTTTTAGGTTGTTTTTAAAGATGTGAAATAGCAAATTTTAGGGCAATCCATTTGAATAAGGACAAGAAAAGTAAAAAATAAAGGTGCCATAGCTACATGGCCTCCTGTGAAATGTGCATTTGAGCAGCCTTCTGCTTAAAAATTACTCTTTTCTTTTCACAACTAGTTAACCCTTTGCAAGGCCTAACTGATACTCACTTTACAATTATTTTTTCGCTTTCAGACCAAAAGGAATGAGCTTGGACAGAAAACGGTAACACCGGGCCAAAATTATCTCTAAAAATCAAAGCTCAAGACCTCAGGACCACGAAGATAAAGGAGAAGAAAGGAAAGGAGAGGAGGAGGGAGAGGAGAGAGAAACAGGCCGTAGGTAACCGGACAGCGGCCGCCCTGGGGAACTGCAAGAGACCCCGGTGGGCCCAGGTGAGGCGCCTCGTGGGAATCTGGGCCCCAGCACACCCGCCAGGCTGGTGTTTCTGATCCGTGAAGGCAGTCGCACCCCCAGGGCACAGGGCACACGTACGGCTTCGACTCGTGCGGGCTGGGGTTGGGAACTGGGTCGGTGAGCCGGAGCTCGAACTCGGCACAGCGCAGGTGCGTCTCGCTGTAGTGCTGGATGAGGGCATAGATGCTGGTGAACATGAGGTTGTCAGTCAGGTAGTACTTCAGGGTCCCACCCTCCACGGTGGAGCGGATCCGGCAGTGCTGGACGCGGCCCGACCGCCTGCCGGGAGAGGGACCACGTCAGAGCCCAGGCCCGGCCGGCGGGCCCTTCCCGCAGCCGGCGCGGCAGAGAGCACAGGGTGGGCCAGAGCTGTGGCCGGGGCCCCCAGGGGTGGACGCTATGTGCGGCCACACAAGCCTCCGTCTGCTCTTAGCACTCACCCAGCGCTTTCACACAAGTTGATACTTGGGGCTGGATTCCAGACCATCCTACCTACTTCCTCTACCTGCCGTCCCCTTTCACCTACGTAACTGTGCCTCTGGAGCCAGACAGCCTAGGTTCCAATCCTGACTCTGCCACTGAGGAGCTAAGTGACCGTGAACAGGTGACCTGTCCTCTCTGAGCCTCACTATTATGACCCTAGTGGTCAACAAGGACAATGATAGTATCCTCCTCACAGAGATGTCCTAGGGATGAAACGGGATCATACACAGAACGTGCTCGGAACGCGGCCTGGTACGTGGTAAGCATCTGACAGGAGTTAGCTGTCGCGATTGTTTGTATGTTGTTAATATTAGAACTTTTATCCTTCAGGTCTCAATTTAAACACCACTTCTTTCAGGAAGTCTTCCTGGATTATTCTCCCAACATCACACTAGACCCCTCTCTTACAGACTTTCATGACGTCCTGTGCTTTTCCCACTGCACTTGTCAAAACGAGAATAATGTATCATTTGCCTGATTCCTTTTCCACTGTTCATCTCCCTCCCGAAACTCTGATCTCCATCAGGACGAGGACCCTGTCTGTCTGTCACTGCTAAGTCACTGTGCCTAGCACAGAGCAAGTACCCAATAAATAAATCTCTTTTAATGAATTCATGCACAGATGACTGAGTGAGTGAATGAGCACACTCACTACAGCCTCACCCACAGTTCTGTCAGGCCACTTGACAATTTTAAATAGTGCACTGAAATATCGCTACTCTTGTTGACTACGTTTTGGGGCCCTCACCCAAGTCTTGCCCCACACAGCTCACTAAATAAAGTCTGGGTTTCCAGCCCAGCCCCACCCAAGTGTGGCCTGAGCTGGCACCACTTGCCTCACGGCGCCCCATCCCACCAGCTGCGAGGAGAAGGCGCGTGCCCCGGGGAAGAGGGCCATTACCAGAAGGACAGGGTGTAGTCATTGGGGTAGGTCTCGCTCTCGCGCACCAAGAAGGTCCCATCCTTGCCCCCCGTCTCGGCGCAGTATTCCTGCAGCAGCTTCTCGGCACTTGTCCTCTTCTCCACCTTCTTGTGGAACCACTTCTCCCCAAAATGCAGCTCCGTGGGGGCTATATCCTGGGCCGCAAAGAGAGGAGGGGTTTCTGAAAACCCGGACCAGACCCCCAGTATCATCAGACTGGTCCCTGTGTGCATGCTGATTCCTGAATAACAGACTGGACTGGGTAACAGACCAAAAATGGCCTCAGCTCGCTTTTACCCCGAACCCCGAGAGGTCCGGGAAGCCAGCCTCCACTGCCCTCCCCACCCCCCAGCCACCTACTCCTGACACTTCCCCATTTGTGGTGGCCTCCTGGAGTTCTGAGTCCTGGGGTAAGGGGTCCCCAGTACAGCCCTCAACTCTACTGTACAGGAAGCCTGAGAGCCATAATACCCTGGAGGCTGCACTCAAGAGATAGTACCAAGGATGACCAGCAGCCCAGGGGGGGAGGGCATGAAAGCCAAGAACCAGGCTAGTGGCTAAGGCTGGACAGGACATCCAAATGTCCCCATCCTCCCCAGGGAGCACAGGCCAAGCCAGCCTTTCGGAGAGCAGGAAAGACACCTGAACCTCACTGGCTAAGCACATGGGCCAGCCAGCCAATCAGAGAAGAGCCAGGCAAGCCTTGGTACCCAAAGAGGCAGCTCCTTGGACTGAGCATGTCCAGGCCTGCCGGCCACCGGATGAGAGGAGCATTATAGGAGGTCTCCACCTACCGGGGGCTGTTCATCTTCCACAGTCTGTTCAATGTCATCACTGAAGGACAGCTTGGCATCAGCAATGGCACAGTAGTGCCGAGTCCATTTCTACAAAGTAAAACCAGCGTTAGGGCTTCCCCAAAGTCTCTGCTCCATCAACTCCGAGGCCCAAGGCCCCTGCCTGGCATCACCCCAGCATTCACTGGGGACTCGCCTTTCCCACATTTGTAGCCATTTATGGTGGTTTCACAGAATTCGATCCCCTGTGAGACATTTCTTTTAAAACATCTATTTATTCTGGGGTTCTTTTGGCATTTTCAGGACTTCTTTATTCAGTGTGTCTAAGGGTAGACACAACGTAATATCGTATTGGTTTCATTTGAAGGCTTTTATGAATGATGGGATTGTTTTCTGTGTGTGTGTCCTCATGACTGTCTTTTTCTATTTCATCCATTTTTTAAGACTTTCAGGATTTCTCAGCCAGCCTGTCTAGAGACCCTTTCTTCAACATTTAAATATGACTTAATTCTTTATTTAAATTTCAACCATTTTTAATTTTTATTTCTAGAATATAAGAATAGACGTGTAAAAATATACTCAAATGCAGAAAGACAAACATAATATGATACCACTTAATATGTAGAATCTAAAATATAATGCAAATGAACCTATACACAAAACAGAAGCAGACTCACAGACAGAAAACAAACTTAGGGTTACCAAAGGGGAATGTTGCGGGGAGGAATACATTAGGAATATGGGATTAACAGATACAAACTACTATACATAAAATAGATAAGCAACAGGACCTACTGTGTAGCACAGGGAACTATATTCAGTATCTTGTAATAATCTATAATGGAAAATAATCTGAAATACATACACATATAACTGAATCACTTTGCCGTACACCTGAAACTAACACACCATCGTAAATCAAATACACTTCAATCAGTGAATCAATGAATTGATCAATACCTACTCAAATGGATTGCCATGTTAGGTTATGGGATATGAGAAGTGGCATTAACATTCAAAATGCCTCATTCCCATCAAAAAATAATGTTTCCTCGGGACTCCCCTGGTGGCCCCGTGGTTAGGACTCTGCGCTTCCACTGCAGGGGTCCCGGGTTGGATCCCTGGTCAGGGGAACTAAGATCCTACAAGCCATGTGGCTCGGCCAAAAATAACAGTAATAATGTTTCCAGTGGAACTGCCTCAGATTGGAGGACACTAAGGAGTTAGGACAACGGATTGCATTATCACATCCCAGATTGCATCCTGGGTCAGAAAAAGGACATTAGTGGACAAACTGGAATAAGGTCCACAAATTAGGTGGTAGTATTGTGCCCAGTGTTCAATTCCTCATTATGATAATTATACTCTAGTTACACAGAATGTTACTATTTGGGGAAACTGGGTGAAGCATGTATGAGAACTCTCTGTGCTTGTATGTGTGTGAGAATCTAGAGTATGTTACACTGAATATAAAACTGCTTCAAAGTAAAACACTAATAATGCAAAAGAAAAACAGTTTCCTTAAAATGACAAATTCACTTGGCACAAAACGGGAGTAAGACAGGAATCCTCCCGGAGCTCTCCAGCAGGCCGTAACGCGCTCAGGGCCTGAGAAGGGGCGCGAGAAGACGCACCTGGTCGATGGAATCCCACATGTACAGTTCACCCTGCTGCTTGTGTTCGTCTTTCTTGTCCTCCATGTTGACATCCACGTCGCCTCGGGGGCCCAGCTTCTTATGCTGAGGGGAAAAATACACAAAGCCTGTCTCCCTAAGACCCAGGTTAGGATCTGTGAGCCAGCAAACATTCATCTACATCAGCCAAGAATCCACCGGATCGTCCCACCTCAGGGTCTTTGCATTGTCTGTTCTCTCTGCCTGGCTTCTCTCTCACTACACTGGCGCTCTGTGCTCGGCGTCACAAACTCAGAGGAGCTTCCCTAAAAATAGCCCACACTCCCCTTCCCACCCAGGTCACTCTCTAGCCCCTGGTAGTTCATCTTCACGCTCATTAGCCTAAGCGTATCTATGTATCTATCTGTCTTCTGTCTTCCCTGCTAGATTATAAGCCCCATGAGGGCAGGGACTTTGTTTTGTTCCCTGTTGAACCTCCTGTACTAGGTTAGCAGATAGTGCTCGATAAATATTCAGTGAATCAATGAGGTGCCCGCATTCTCCAGCACACAGAGGGCAAGGCAAGATCACAGCCAGTCCATGGGCACAGGCTGTGCAGGGCAGTGGAAGGCACACTGGGGATGTAGATTTAGAAGACCTGGGTGCAAACAGCACTGCTGCTGCTTTATCGGCTGTGTGACCCTGAGCAGGTGGCCGCACCTCTCTGAACCTCTCATGTCTCATCTGCAAGACTAAGAGAATGATTACGACAACGTCCGCCTGGGCGAGTTCACTGACCACCCATGTGGACTAGCCTTGATAAATCCCCATTGTGGCGACCTGGTGGAGGGAGCTCAGGATTGGGAGTCAGACCTGGGCTTGAACTCAGGGCCTATCACCTTCCTCGCTGTGTGGCCTTGGCTGCATGACAATCTGTCTCAGTAACTTCCCCTGTAAAATGGGGGTAACAGGGACTTCCCTGGTGGCCCAGTGGCTAAGACTGCGCACTCCCAACGCAGGGGGCCTGGGTTCGATCCCTGGTCAGGGAGCTAGATCCCACACGCCACAGCTAAGAGTTCGCATGCTGCGACTAACGATCCCGCATGCCGCAACTAAAGATCCCGCATGCCACAACTACAGATTCCAAACGCCGCAATGAAGACCCAGCGCAGCCAAATAAATAAATATATTTCTTAAAATGGGGTAACATAGCCCCCCTGTCCCGTAAGGCAGTGGGCGTGTAGGATACCTGTAAATAGTGCAGCATGACATAAATGTTCCATTTTGTTCCATCTTTGGCAGGAACTAACTGTGTAACCTCAGCTGAGTCAACCTCTAGACCTCAGGGTCCTCACCTGTCAGGTGGGCTGGGGGCCCGGGATTATCCGTCCTGCAGGGCTGCCATGAGACTGAATAACACTGACGACCGTGCCCAGCCCAGTGTGTGGCACTCAGTGACCACGTACAAATGCTACTTCCACCCCTTTTCCCTGAAATTGAAAGGGCTGAACCAAGAGGTACCACAGGTGGGGCAGCGGGAGCTCTAAAAGGAGTCTTCACACCCTAAAACAAGCGCTGGGAAATCCCTGGGGACACGCAGAGAGCTGTTCTAACAGAAACAGAGGGAAGCCACGGGGGAGCTGGGAATAGAGAGATGCAACGAGGTTCCCTGAAGACGGACGGCCACACCCGAGGAGCCCTGGACGCCTCCACCGCCCGGCCGAGCCCCCTCTGCCTCTCATCCTGCCTTCCTCACGCTAGAAGCTTCCCTGAGCGTCTCAGCGGAACCTGCCCCAGGATCTTAGCCAATTCCTCCAAATATGCTGGTGTTTTGACCCCTGAGGGCACCAGCCTCCTCCTCTCTGGATGGGCCTTAGCCAAGCCCCCTCACAATTTGGTGTTTCTCTGTCAAGCGGTTTGTCTCCCTACAAGACCGTGACCTCCTGGCAAGTAGGAGATGTCCCCAATGCATCTTAGTGGCCCAGTGACAATCTAGGGAACATACCACGCGTTCACACTACCCCACCTTCACGGATGTCATCCCCGAAGCCGAAGGGCCTTCTCCCTTCTCTGCCTAGTAAATCCCTGTCTGTCCTTCCTACGGACCTGCCAGCTGTCACTGAAATCCACACTGCTCCTTCCACCGGTGGCTGCCCAGCTAGAGTCAGCCCCTGCAGATGGTGTGGTCATGTGACCACACGCAAGTTCTCACGCACTGGACGCAACAGCCCCAGGACTGTCCAACTGACGTCCCACCTGCTTACCAGGAATCACTCGCCCTGGACCCCTCACATTCCCGTTTCTAGGAGCTGGAACTCAATGTGCCTTGCAGCCCAGCATGGACCACACACAAGGACAGTGCCCGAGGGCAGAGCCTTCGCCAGTTCTGTGTCATGGACCCCCTCTGAAGTCTGGGGAAGACTACGGATGCCTTTCTCAGAATGTTTATAATGCATAAAATGAAAAGAGAAACCAATTATATCGAAATACAGCTACTAAGTAAATAAAAAATACTTGCAATATACTAATACATGTACTTCTTTATTAACATCTTCCAAAAGATCTACAGGCAGATCTAATAACCATCATAATTTTAAAGTAGTGACGAGCACACGTTATCTTGAGATATTGGCAACAACTGTAGAAGTGATATGAAATTATCCACGATTTCTGCTGGTGGCAAAGCCTCAAGCGGCTTGTTGCCAATATTCATAATGGAAGGAAATGTTAAGTTTTACCTACATGTTAATAACGAGGCACCATTTTTGCCCAAAGTTCACATGCCACCACCTCACGAGTTTTATCTGTGGACTCCCTGGGGGTCTGCAGAACCCCATCTGAAAACCCCTTCCCTGGGAGACTGCAGACCAAGATGAGAAGATCCTGAGTCCCCAGACAACCTCGTGGACCGGAGCTCAGAGCTCCTAGAATACTCTCCCGCACATCGAGTCTTGAACTTACACGACTGAAGCCACGGTCCATCTGGTCTCTTAACCCTAGTAATACACATGCCCAAACGTCACCCCTCCTGGCATCCGTGGTACGGCCGTCACTCATCCCTCCCCACAGCCACCCCTCGCCTCTAGTGCACGCAGCCCTCTGGGGCAACTGTTCCCTTCCAGTCCACCCCCCACGCGAGAACAGAGCCTGGGTCGCTGGAACAGCCCCAGCTCTGCACGAGGGCCTGACGCAGAGCGGGCCGTGGTGAAGACTGGCCAAAACAAACGCACAGAAGTGAGTGAACACTTCTGGGGCACCTGCTGTGGGACAGGGCAGTCCCAAGCGCTCCGCACATGTCCCTCCGCGTTACGCTTGCAGCACACAATCGACGCGGGTTCTGTGGTGAAGCCCCAGACCACGAGGACGCAGAGGCGGCGGGAGGTGAAGCGACCTGGCCCGAGTCAGGCGCGAGGTCAGCGAGCAGAACGGGGAGCCTGTGCCCCAAGCCGCCGGCTCTCCCCATGTGAGCAACAGCCCCGGGCCGCTACCTTGATGATGATCTTCTCCCGCAGCTGGCTGGGCGACGGCAGCTGGTCGGCACTGGCCTCCGTGGGCTTGGTCAGCAGCAGGTCGCCGAACGCCTCCTTGAACACCCGGGCCATGTGGCGCTGCTGCTCCACGCAGCAGTGCTCCTCGATGGACAGGATCACGGGGAAGCTGCGGGCGGCGGGGAGGGAGGGGCGCTCAGCAAGCGGGCCGGGGCCTCCGGGGCCAGGGCGTGCCCTGTGCTCTCGGCCTAGGGGGACGCCAGCACTCAGCTGGGGCTTCTCGGCAGTGACTTTGGCCAGGATGGAGCCCGGGGTGGGGTGTGCATGTGCGGGGGGGTATCTGTGCCGCTATGTGGGGTATACACGTGTGTCTGTACGTGGAGAATATACGTCTGATCATGTGTCTGTGGAGAGGGTGTCTCTGTGTCTTTGTGTTCCGGGGGTGTTCTATGCGGGCGGTGCCTCTGCACGTGAGCATCTGTGTGGGATGTGCGTGAACGTACATGCGTGTGCGCTGGGGGTAAGGGGGCGTCTGCGCCCATCCGTGGGGGACTGCCCGTGTCTGTGGGAGGGTGTCTCTGAGTGTGTGTGTGTGTGTCCATGTGGGGTGTGTCTGCAAGGGGGGTATGTTTTTGTGTGTGTCCGTCCACCCAACCCTAGCTGCCTTCCCCTTAAAGGTGAACCAGCAGGAAGGAAATCAGCCAACCGACCTCGAGGTGACAAAGGCATGGTCTTTGATGGCCTGCACGACATCATCAAACTTGATCTTGGTGGTCCGCGTCCAGCCGTGGTAGATGATGGGCTTCCCGTCAGGCCCGTCCCAGCAGTCCACTGAGGGCAGAGATGTGCAGCCTCAGCACCCGCGCCTCCCTAGTCCAATGAGGGTGGCCACGCTGCCCGGGTGACGACCGTGCCACCAGCCCCGGCCCCCGCACTGGCTCAGTCACCAGGACCCCGGGGCCAGACCCGGCATTGCCCTCAGGGGCCACCAGCATGAGGACACGTGTTACCTACGCAGTTACAGGAAGATTTTGGTCGTCTAATTAAAGGTCCCGCTGTCCAAAAGAAACGAAATGTTTCTTTTTTAACAAGAGATTTATCATGTGTTTTATCTTCTGATTTGACTTGTCTAAACCTTGGCTTGCTTTTTCTGCCAGAAGAAAGAATACAGAGCAATGGGAAATTTATTTTTAAAGATTCATGGTGGGTTTCCCTGGTGGCGCAGTGGTTGGGAGTCCGCCTGCCGATGCGGGGGACGCGGGTTCGTGCCCTGGTCCAGGAGGATCCCACATGCCGCGGAGCGGCTGGGCCTGTGAGCCATGGCCGCTGAGCCTGCGTGTCCGGAGCCTGCGCTCCACAACGGGAGAGGCCACAACAGTGAGAGGCCCGCGTACCGCAAAACAAAAAAAACAAAAAAACAAAACAAAACAAAAAAAGATTCATGGTAAAAAATTCAGACCAAACTAGGTTATGCAGAAGGTGAGCATTCCCTATATTTTTGACCCCCAGAGGGAATAGGAGCTCACAGTTTCAAACTTGATTTTTTCACATTTGCTTTTTCCTAAGGGGGGAAAAAGGCATAAATTAAGCAACACTCTGTAGGAACAGCTGCCATCAAGGTCTGATACCGTGATGGATGCTTTTGATAGAACTGGAGCCCACATCAGTGGTCTGTGCCTCTTCTCAGCCCAGTACAGCCATAAGCCTCTGGCGCTGAGTCGGGCCGGGGGCGAAGGGTGGGGGGACAGGAGGAAGCACCGGCCCCCGGCCACGTCCGGGGCCTGGAATCACCTCTGCCTGGGTGGCTGTGAGCAACTGGGGACAGAAGAATCAGGGCGGTGGCCGTGGCAGGGCCGTTGCTAAAGCACGCAGGGCGTCTGCTGCCTCGGACACAGCAGCCCAGAAAGAAGCCGAGGGACAGGAGGACAGTAAGGCCGTCCTGGCTACTGGCCTCCCAGCCCCTCCACTGTATCCGGACACTTTCTGGAGCCCAAGGTGCTGTGGCTCCAGCCTGGCCCGGCTCAACACCACTCCTCGTCGTGGCGACCTTCTCTTCTGGGGAAAGGTCCCCGGCTGGTGGCCGCGTGGCTCACCCCAGATGCTACAGGCACCTGCGTTCTCCCTCCATCTGTCCCGTGCATCCCCACTACTCAGGCCTCCAAACACACAAAGCATCCAGCAACAACACGGCCAGTCTCAGCCCGCCGACCGCATGGCCGCCAGCGCGAAGGGGGTACTCACGCTCAATGCAGCGGCAGCCCATCCGCAGACAGCGGATATAGGCCTCCGGGGACGACTCACTCCGAAGCTGGTCACCCGTGAGGTACCTGGACAAGAGGAGGTGGGTGGCTGTGTGGGAGCAGGCCTGCAGCTCAGGGCATCCCCGGGGAACTTCTCAGCCCGAGCTCCCAAAGGCCTGAGTTCTCCCTGTCTACAAAGACCCCCATTTAGGATCCGGGCCAGACACATGCAGTCGTGTGGCCGAGCCAGTCATGAGACTCAGGCCGTGACCGTGGGCTGTGAAGGATAACCATCCTGGCAATCCAAGTGTGGGCTCGAGAACCTGTGTTCTTTCGAGGAGAATTCGGTCAAAGGGTGTCAGGCGGGAGACTGACGTATGATGATAAATTAACAACCCCCCTGCCCCACCGCTGCCCACTAGGCCCTCAGTCTCAACAGGGCAGAGATGGGCCATCATTCTGATACCAGGGCCCCAGGCCAAGCACAGAACAGATGGGACTTACTACCCTATGAACTATGTCCACCAAAACTGACATGAAAATACCTATTTTTATCACTTTCCTCCTTACCACATTCCCCCTTTAAGAGTCTGTGGTGCTCAGCTGTTTTCTAGGTTTGGTAGAACTGATCATTCTAAGACACAAACTCAAACCAACGGACATGGTGGGGAAGAGAGAACCATGAAGTGAATTTGCCCCGGAAAAGGAAGGCACCTTCCAAAATGCCTGGAGATGAACTTAAGGGTCTTCTCTCCAACTCCTGCCTGGACTGACACTTGGTAAAGTACCAGTCGACAGCTCTCTGGATGCCCAGGACCCAAGGCCTCCACCCCCTCACCTTACAAAGCAGACTGAGTATCAGAATTTGAGTGTAACACCCATTTCTCCCTTCCCGTCTGCTCTTTTTTGCAATCAGGGCAATCTTCCAAAGATAAGCATTTGAGTGTGTTGTTCTCTGGCCTAAAGGCTATCAGTGGCTCCCACTGCCACTGCCCTCGCTCTGACCTCAACGATTCCACTCAAGCTGACCCTCCTGTCCTCCTCTCCTGCCACTCACCCTCCCACATTCTACACTCTAGTCCTACTAGAACCCCCTCAGTTCCTCCTGCCCCTGGACCTTTGCACATGCCGTTCCTCTGTCTGAAACCCTCCTCCTCGCCTCACCACCTGTTCTTCTCTCACCAACTCCGGCTCATCGTTAAGACACAAAGGAGGCCTTTTCCCCTCCAAGCTCATGAGGACGGGGCTGCTCCTGCCCTTTTCACTGCTGTATCCCCAGCACCCAGCAAGCACAGGGCCTGGCACAGGGCAAACTCTCAGTAAATATCAGTTCAATGACTAATTCAATTGCTTTCCTGTGACTACTAAGAGAATGAGATGCTCAAACAGTGCCAACCAGCTTTGTCGACTTGCTTCTTAGGGCCACAGAAAAAGGTTTATTATTGCAAAACCAACTGGGAAAGAGAGATGCATCCCCCCATCCTCCAGAAGCTTTCATATATTCCAATCTGAGCAGCAAGGGCCTGCACTCTGCCCACTGCCCACATGCTCTGCCAGAGCAGTGCACTTGAGCGCCCACCGTATTGCCCTTCACCTGCCTGACCCACTGCAGGCTCACGGTGAAACTCACGTGTTATGTGATGAGGAGATCCAGTAATGAGACAAGGGGTTGTTCATGTCCTGCACGTCCACCACGTCATACTTCTCGTCCCAAATGCTGTTCTCCCGGGAAAACAGGTACGTGAGGAACTAGGAGAGTGACAGACACAAAGAGGGGATCGTCACACTAAGGACGGGGGGTGCCGGGTTCTTCTGGGTCTGTGTCAACCCGGGGCGATGGGACATGAATATTCAACAGATGGTCTCCAGACCTCAGTTACCCACATTTTCAGTGCAGAAAACTCAGACTGCAAGAGGCTGTACCAACACACGTTTCATTGACCTATATTTACCTTTTTAATGTGTATCCTCAAACATTTGAGGCTACAAGAGTATATGCTGCCCATATATAAGTTTTAAGGCATAATAACATTATGAACATTTGTGAACCTACATGAGAAACGGAACATGCCAGTATCGTAACATCTAAAAGGCAGGAAATTTCATATCCCAATTCCTGACCCCTTAAAAAAAAAAATCAGAAGATTGAGTGACAGTGGGTAACACTCTGTTTCCTGGGACCCACGGTACAGGGGACTGGAGCTCCCCAGTGCCCCCTCACACAGGGCCAAAAGCACCGATTTCCACATCGTGCAGGAGCCCCATAAACCTTGGAATTTCCCTGCTCTGCTTGTAATGGTTAGAGACTCCCTGGTAGCACACGCCCCCTAGTGACAAAAGCAAAGATCCCGACCAGGCTATGGGATCAAATAGAGGAGGAGAAAAACCAAAGGCTGTGATGGTTCAGGACCTGGAAGGGAAAAAAAAAGAGTTCTCGACTAAGAGAGCCAGTCTCGGGGCATCTTACAGCAAAGCCCTCCAAGGGAAGAGACCCAGAAACTATACCTCGGAGGACAGAGACTTGCATCACAAAGCCACGCCAACAGGACAAGGGGCCCATTTACCTCATCCACAAACAGGAAGGGCTCGGCAGTTTCTCTCATCGTGTCATCAATGAACTTTGTCATCCGCTCACGGACTTTGTTCAGATCCTGAGCCCACAGCTCCTTAGAATGATAAAGAGAACAAGAAGTCATCAGAAAGAGGAACTGCAAAATTCTTTGCCTCTCAGGATCCGGTTTCAGTCGAAGACCGAAACATGGACATATTCTGCATGCACATGCAGTCAAGGCCTTACCCTGTGCATGGCAAACATTTTCCCTAAAGGACCAGAGAGTAAACATTTTAGACTCTGGGCCCCAACCACTCAATTCTGCTACTGTCATGCAAAAGGAGCCACAGACAACAGGCACACAAATAGCTGTGGCTGCGTTTGTAAATAAAACTTTATTTATAAAAACAGGCAGTGGGCCAGACCTGGCCCCTGGGTGTAGTCTGCCGACTCCTGCTCTATGCTAGTTCTTTATACGTGTTATCACAAGGAGGCGGGGAGCACAGTTACATCAGACCACTGGGGTTACTCGCCTGGCTGACGCTGGGCAAGTTACGCACCTTTTCTGTGCCTCCTCATCCATTACGTGGGAATAATGGTATCTACGCACAGAGGCTATGAGGGGCTGGATGAAATAAGGGTCTGTGCTTAACACAGCACCTGGTACACAGAAGGTGCTCAAACCATGGCACTGTGTGAGCAATCGCCATCCTCCCATGACATCTCATTTAGTCCAGAAAACTCTGCAGGTCATACACTGTCATCGTCATTTTACAGACAAGGAAACAGAAGCTCAGGACATCACATGACGATCCCAACTTCACACAGCTAGTAAGCAGGAGAGCTGGGCTTCCAAATAACTGAACTGTGGAAAACGGACATAGAATCAGTCCAGATCAGTGAAGCAGTGCTGCTCAGACAACAGTAACGTCTGAAAGATACATGGCCAGTTCAAAAACAGCTTCTGGGGCTTCCCTGGTGGTGCAGTGGTTGAGAGTCCGCCTGCCGATGCAGGGGACACGGGTTCATGCCCCGGTCTGGGAGGATCCCACATGCCGTGGCGCGGCTGGGCCCGTGAGCCATGGCCGTTCAGCCTGCGCGTCTGGAGCCTGTGCTCCGCAACGGGAGAGGCCACAACAGTGAGAGGCCCGCGTACCGCAAAAAAAAAAAAACCCAAAAAAACAGCTTCTGCACAGTCTCAGAACTTCAAAAGCCCTTTAGAAAAAGAATATATAACAGAAAGTAACTTTGTTTTCCTCTCCAAACCCTAAAACCCCAAATATTCATAGACAAAAGGATGACACCTGACCCATAGATTCAACTTTGACCCATGTTTTCTGGATTCCAAATATTCTAAAATCTCTATCTTTAAGAATCATAAAAGCAGATGTGCTACCAGACGTGTGCAGTTGGATGGGAAGGGTCAGATCAGGACGTTTGAAAGAAGGAAAAGCATAATGGCAGACACAAATGAGGTGGGTGCAAATCAACAATAAGCCTTGCTGTTCATCCTTGCAAATCTACTTGGATAAAGGACACCCAATAGCTGGGAGCTGGGGGAGCATCCAGTTCATTTGAATACAGCAGTGATGCAATCCTTGAATACCAGAACATGAAACTCAAATTGCAGGATACTTAATGCAAATGCCTTGCCAGCCCTAGACGCCCCCAAAATGCCAGAAGCTTCCTGCTTCCTTCTCCTAAAAAGCTTTCACATAAAAAAACACGGGTACTGGACTTCCCTGGTGGCGCAGTGGTTAAGAATCTGCCTGCCAATGCAGTGGACATGGGTTCGATCACTGGTCCAGGGAGATGCCACATGCCACAGAACAACTAAGCCTGTGTGCCACAACTACTGAGCCTGCGCTCTAGAGCCCATGAGCCACAACTATTGAGCCCGTGTGCCACAACTACCGAGCCCATGCACCCAACTACTGAAGCCTGCACACTCTAGGGCCCGCGAGCTGCAACTACTGAACCCGCATGCTACAGCTATTGAAGCTCATGCACCTAGAGCCCGTGCTCCACAACAAGAGAAGCCACTGCAATGAGAAGCCCACACACTGCTCGCCACAACTAGAGAGAAAAGCCCATGTGCAGTAACGAAGACCCAATGCAGCCAAATAAATTAATTAATTACTTAGTTAATTAAAAAACAAAAACAAAAACATGGGTACTTAGCTGCTATAACCTGGAACTGCACTGGCTGTAAATAAGAAATCTTCTGCCTAAAGGAGTTTAAAATATGAATAGTCTGGGGGGTGGGTAGAAAAATGTATCTACTTGGTGTGGGGTACTGAGTGGGGCAACTATCAATATAATAATGAAAATGATCAGCGTAGTGATGAGAGGAGCGAGCATGGTGAGGCCGTCAACACTGGGCAGGGGCAGCCACCGGGTCTGTGCTCAGCCTTGTCACAGGGTGGCTCATTTTGAACTCACACGAGCCCAGGCAGAACATATAATATTATTCTCCAGTTATATAAATAAGAAAGCTGAGGCTTCAGTCATGAATTAAGTTGACCTAATGATGAGCCCAAGACCAACGCAGGCACATCAATTCCGGGTCAGTCAGTGTCACCCATGCCTCCCAGGGCTGGACTGCGGCACATTCAACCAGCCCTCGGATGGAAATTCACATCAGTTCCAAGTTCTCACTTCTATGAAAAATGCTGCCATTATTTCTTTAGGATAAGTTCCTAGGAGAGCAATTATTTAATCCAAGTATATAAACTTTTTTTCAAAGTTTTCATTTTAATTGTGTATTGCCAATGGGTTTTCTAAAAACCTGTACTAATTCGCACACGAAGTGCTATGGTGGTTATTCCACATGTGAGCATCCACCACTGCCGACAAACGTCCTAGGTCACTGACTCTGATCCATGCCAGCATCCCACAGAGCGCGGGGAGCTGGGACATTCAGGGTCCACGAAACGGACGGCTCAGGGGCCCCACCCCTGGCAGCACATCTTGTTCCCATCACGCACACCCACACACATGCTCGTGGGCTGCCTGCGTCCCAACTCCCGGATGCAGGATCCTAACGGCCTGTACCTTGCTCCTGGCCCACAGCCCTGATCTCTGAGGGCAGCCCAGCCACGGGGCCAGTGTAGGGAAAGCCTGCGACCCTCCCCTGGAATAAAATTACTGAGCACGAGGTGGTGGATGCCAGGATATAAGACTACTTGTCTCTAGGAGTTTAACCGTTTAACTTCAACGCCTACAAAACTGAGTAACTCAGCGCAAGGCAGAGCGCAAGGCAGAGCGCGGCAGAAAAGCAAACAGCCTGTGCCTCTGTCTCTGCTTTACTCTCCTGGCAGCACCGCATCGTGCGTGTAATCGTGCTCAGCAGAACTCACGGATCCCCCCTCGGTTCACCCGCCCTGGGTCGTAGTCTCAGGCGGGGCAAGGAAGCCTTCTCTTGGTCACTGCCATTCACCCCGCGTGGGGAGAGCGCGACACCTCAAAGCCCTCGGTCAGCGCTCATCACGCACCACAGCAGCTGCCAGCTCTGCACCTCGCGCAAGCAGGCGTCTGTTCGTTATGTTCCCCACAATCAGTGACATCTGAACGTGGGACGTGTACTGCGTGACACTAAGAAATTCGTGTTCCTCGTTCATAACGGGTATTATGGCCATGTTTTCTAAAAAAAAAAAAAAAGTCCATTTCATAAGAGAGATGTGCTGAAGTATTTTCAAATGGAATGATACACAGTCCGGGGTTTACTTTAGAATTTGCCAGCAAAGAAATGAAGAAGGAAGGAAGGGAAGGGAGACACGTGGGTATGGGGATGGAGGATGGATGAAATTAAAGTGGCAGAATGTTCTTAACTCTGTAATCAGAGTGATGGGTACAGGGTGGCTTAGATGCCAGCTTGTCTACTTTTGTGTATGTTTGAGATGTTCTATAATACACAGTATTTTTTTAAAGTAAATGAACTGAATATTACTATGAAAAAGACTATATATTGTTATTATGAAAAAGTCTATTAAAAAACCTAATAAAGAGAATAAAAATAAATGAAACTCCAGTGATATAAATAAAAATTTGAAATAGATATGTGACTATGCACATATATACGTATTCATACACACACACAAAGATCAAGACCATCTTGTCTAATTCCCACAATTCTGAGAGGCAGGGTTCTCATCCCCACTTAAAGAGGAGGAAAGTGGGGCACAGAAAGGTCAAACCACCTGCCCAAGGTCACACAGCTAGTGAGAGGATGTCAGGTTTCTCTCACTCTAACTCAGTTTCTCAGCCGAGGCACTAGTGACATGTGGGGTTGGGTAATTCCTTGTTGGGGGGCGGGGGGCTGACCTGTGCACCTCTGGATGTTGAGCAGCATCCCTGGCCTCTACCCACCAGATGCCAGTGGCAGCTCTGAGTTGCGTCTGCAGCCATTGCCTTGGGGCAGAACCGTCCCCTAGAAAACCACTGCCCAACACAAACTCTGACTCAGCCACCAGCTCGGAGCCCACACGCAAACATTCCGGGAGACGTCCACATGTCATTTAAGGACAGCTGTGCCACCTTATCCCCCAGAAGACCCGCAGGCTCATCCACCTTAGTCACACCCTCCACGAGTCAGGGAAGGCTTCCTGGGGGAGCGACACCAGAGGTGAGCTGAGAGGAGGAGCAGAAGCCAGCAGGTGAGGACACCGTCCGCCCGCCGTGCGGTGCTCTCCTGCCCTTCCTCCAGCTGGGGCCTGGGAAAGGGGCTGATGAGAGGCCAATCTGATCCCAGAGTCTAAGCCCCCGAGGCGGCACTGAGCAGGGAGACGACACCTGTTGCATGGCGGCAGGTGGTGAGAAGGTGAGCAAGCGCTGGGGCAGCCCCACCCCAGAAGCCCCTGCCCTGCTGTCCTCTCACCTGCTGCTCATGTAAGAGAAACCGCTGGAAGTCGTGCAGGTGAACTGCGGAGGCATCCGGCCGGTCGGTGTTGCTGCCCTCGGGGAAAGGGAAGGTGTTGAGAGAGGGGCATCCAACAGTCAGGAGGCGATCCCAGCCAGCAGGACGGCCACCCAGACACCCTGCCGAGTGCCCCCCACAGGGCCAGGTGCAGGCTGGCCAACAGGAAGACAAAAGTGACCCAGGTGACATCCCTGACCCAGGAGGATTCAGAGGGGCCCTGACACCAGAACCTGGGAGAACTGGGCCCTGGAATCTACACCCAGCTGCTCCCAGGTGGCCCACGTGCAAGGCAGAAGGAAGGGGGAGGGAGGCAGGGTGGGCGGGCGGGCGGGCAGGCACGGACAGGCGTGGACAGCAAATGCCCGGGCAGGGCTGGATGTGGAGAGCGCCTGGGGTAGGCGATGCTGGAGAAATGACTCCAGAGTTGGCTGAGCCATCGAGGGCTCTGAAGCAGGAGCGTGGGCCAGATGAAGCCCCCAACTCTGGCGGACAGGGAGAATCATCTGGAACATGCAAGACGAGAGCCGTGAAGCGAGCAGAGGCCCGCTGCTGGGAGAGTTTTCCATTTGACACGGACCCCTTCACCCTGAATAAAGGGAGGTTCCACCTCGGCCAGCAGCTTGCTGACTGATGGCCTGGTGGAGAGGATGCTCACAGCCACCAGAAAACCAGAACCTCACTGGACTGGCAACCCTGTTCGCTATGGAAAGTGTATCCGGCAGAGCAGGGCATTCCGGGGAAATCTGTACTCTTCCCTGAGCACATGCAGCGGGGGTGGAAGGGGGGGGGTCTCTTTTGAAATACAGGAGATAAAACAAGCTTTAAGCTTTCTCTCTTTACTAAACACTCAGGGTCCAAAAGTCTGTTGTCTTTGAGTGCATTTCCAGCCTTCTTCCCTAACCAGCCTCATGGTCCAACAAGACTAATCTTTTCATTAAAATACCACATAAGAATTGGATTCATTTTATATACATTTTGGAGTCTTGGGGTTTCTGGCTTAGAATGTAACAGAAGGAACAGTTGCCAGGGCACCCTCATCAATGAGGGCTGCTTCCAAAAAGTAGGCCCAGGTCAGTGGGCCGCAAATCACACTCTAGGTGCTATTAACTCCATGACAAACATTTCTCCCAGGTAGACAGGCTTAGAGGACATAGAACACTTTATAATTAGGGGAATTAGTAAGTGCAGTAGAGGTCCTGACAAGTCCTGCAGCGCTTAGGTTTTAATAATAATATAATTATCACTATTTACGAGCCCTGCCATGCACCACAGGAAGCACTTGATATGCTTCAACTCATCTGAATTCAGTTCACTCTGCTTAGCCAGGAATTTCCCCAACTCACCTCTGGGAAAGGAGGTCCCGAAGCAAGCAGGCTTCTCTACAGAACCTTCTGGGTCACCCTCCCAACATTCCACAAGCCCTGTTGCTGTGCATGTTTATTCGTGGCACAGGCTTGGGATGGCCAGTTCCCCAACAGGGGGACCCCAGTGCCTGCCAGAGAGGTGACCTCCTGGAGTTCCAATGGCAAGGCTGGGGGGACCCACAAGGGCACCAATGCCCGGCACAACTACCCAGAACAACAACCCAGCAGAGGTGCCTCACCCCAAGATGAACACGGAGGAATCCTTTTTGAATTCGTCAAGAATCTAAAATAGAAAACAGAAGGAACACACGCATGAAACAAGAACGTTAGACAAGTCGAGCCACTTCATGCAAATAAACAGATTTTTTTGTTGTTAAAAAATTATCATTGTCATTTATGTGACTTGCAAATGTTCAAATATTTATATCTTTACACAAAAGGTGGAAGTCTTCCTCATCCCTTGCAAAGTCTTTTTTCTGAAAATCAATCACTCGATAATTTGGCAGGTCTCCATCTAGAGTTCGTTTTATGGATATTCTTTTTTTTTTTTTTTTTTTTGCGCGGTACACAGGCTTCTCACTGTTGTGGCTTCTCCCGTTGCGGAGCACAGGCTCCGGACGCGCAGGCTCAGCGGCCATGGCTCACGGGCCCAGCCGCTCCGCGGCATGTGGGATCCTCCCAGACCGGGGCACGAACCCGTGTCCCCTGCATCGGCAGGCGGACTCTCAACCACTGCGCCACCAGGGAAGCCCTGGATATTCATTTAATTCTATCTTATCATATTATATTACACCTACGTCTCCCAACTTTTTGCTGTTGTTTCAAGCTTTAAGTCTTATTCAGCAACCTCACATCGCCCTACCTCACTACTTTCAAAACCCACACTGTACTCCATAACATGTCTGTCTTTCAATTTTCTGCTATTATATCCAGTCTTACAAAGAATGTTCATACATATATATATCTTTGTCCACTTGTGCCAGCATTTCCACTGGGTAGTTTCCTGGGCAGGAAAGCGCCTGGACACGGGGTGTGTACTTTGGCAGATTCATCAAATTGCTTTCAAAACAGCTGTCCTGACCAGCATGCCCACCAGAGAACGCACACCCTTTTCTGCACCCTCACGGGTACATTTTCAATCCTTAATATTTCAATGAGCTCATTTCTAATCCTTGAATTCAAAAGAAAGAAACAAATATTGGACAGCTCTGGTCCTACACTTCATGGCCTACTGATCTCCCAACCACTGATGGAAGGATGGCGAGCTCCTCCCCCAGGAAGGCCTGGGGTCCCCCAACCCCCAGCCTCCACTCACTGGCCAGGCATTTTCCACATGCACGCGCACGCAAGCATGCATGCACATACTCACACGCCACACACACGCACACCCATACTGCATCCATTTCTGGCTAGGTAGCATCACTGAAATAATCTTTAATGAGACTGCGATTGGATAAGCATTTGAGTAATTCAGGGCACAAATGGAAATGTAGCCCCTGGCAGGTTACAAACGCTAATGATATAAAACAACTCCTGCTCTAGATTCCCCAAGTCCTCTTGCCAAACTGCTTGCACTCCAGGATGACGTGGAAACTCTATGTTCTAGAAAAGGTATCCACAGGCCCCTGGGAAGAATCAGGAGATCTGCATAAGTCTGTGCAAATATGGTTTTTTTTTTTCTCGAAAGATGATCCATGGCTTTAGTGAGCATCTCAAAGAAGTAGGTCACCAAAAAAGATCAGAAGTCACTCTTTTAGAATGCCTTAGAAGTACTTCCTTTCATTTATGTGTCATTTACAGCATGGCTATTTATTTTAAAAAGAAAAGGGATTTTAGGCAGTGCCAGCAGTTTGTTCTCTGGAGTCATGTGGCCCTTAGATCACTGGGTCCATCTGGTGCTTAAGGCCGGATCCTTTCCAAACCCAAATCCCGAAACTGGTTTCCCTACATCTGGAGAAAGGCCATCTGTGACCCCCCTCCAACTGTCCACTCCACGCGGCCCTTACTTAAAGCCAGCCCCATCCTTGCCTTGCCTTGCAATGATGTCCAGAAAAAGCTGCACCCCATGTCAGCTACATGAGGAGCTGGGATGAAGGAGGAGGTGCCTCGACTGTGGAGATGTTCCAGAGCCAGGAAAGACCGGGAGCAACACCTCAGCTTCCCCACTCCTCTGCCTGCAATCTCCTGTCACCCCATTTGCTGAACCCCCTGGAGGCAGAGGTGCCTGGGAACTTGTTTGTAAGAATCAGCCCCTCGGGGTACAGAGCAGGGCAGAGAATGGACTAAAATTGAAGAGGCAAATATGACCAGCCCAGGGCTCACCACTCAGGTAGCACACATGGAAGCAAACCCAGTTCTCTCAGAATTCAAAGGCCAAGCTGCCTGAGGATATGTTAGGAGATGGGCAGAATGCACTGGGGGGCAGGGGTCATGGGAAGTGGGAGAGAGGAAGCAAGACGATTCCTGGGCTCTCCCAATGGGGCGGCCATGTATGGGTTCACGGCAATGGAGGTGGGGGGTGGTGCTGAGTATCATGCCGCCTCTTCTGGACGTTCTAGTGTGAGATGCGAGGCAAGCTGGCAGTCAGGAGAGTCTGGCATTCAGGGGAGACGTGGGGGCCGGAGACATATGTTTCTGGGAGTAATCAGCATAAGATGCTATTTGAAGCCGGGGGACCAGACAGGATCACACCAAGAGTAAACAGGTAAGACAACAGCTCTGTGGACTGAGTTTTGGGTAGGGATGTACAAAAAACAGCAATAGCACGGTGGGTCTTTTCCTGAAAGCAGCTGGGAGGCCATTCTGGGGGTGCAGCGGGTACTGGGCGTTTCTCCGCCTGGGTGCCAGCATAACTGCAGGGAAAGCTGTCCCTCACCATCTCTGGCCACAGACGCTTGAGGACACGCCAGTGCGTGTGAGCAGGGGGCTGGCTGAGGAGCTGACGGGCACTGGATGGTCCCCCGCGGGGTCCACTCAAGACTCTTGGGGACCAGCGGGTTGGTAGGGCAGAGGGTAGTCACGAGCTCCCTCTGGCAGCAACCAGTTTAACAACTGGTATCAGCACTTGCCAGCTAAGCACCGGCCTCACCTGGGTCATGCCAACCATGAGACACCAAGAAACTGAAGACCCAGCCAAGGAGGTTGAGAGCCAGCAGGTGAGGTACGAGAAGAAGGAAGACAGTGCAGCATCCAAAAGCCAAGTGACAATATCAAGGAGAGAGTGGCCAACTGTCACGTGGATCACATGCCACAGAGCGAACAAAACAAAGACCAGAGGATGGACCACTGTACTTGTCAAGGCGGAGGTCAGTGGTGATGACAAGGTGAACTGCTGTGGGGTAAGAGGCATGGAAACACCACTGGAATGGGCTCCAGAGGTGGAGGGAGGGAAGGAAGTGCAGACGGCGGTATAGACGGCACTCTTGGAATAGGTCACTCTACAGGGTCAGAGAAATGGGGCGGCAGCCAGAAGGGGGAGGTGTGTCAGGTGGATGTTCTAAAGATGGAAGAATGTGCAGCATGTGTTATGCGTAGGACTGCGTCCCCCAAAAGACATGTCCAGGTCCTAACACCACCTGTGAATGCAGCCTTATTTGGAAACAGGGTCTTTGAAGATGCCATCAAGGTAAGTTGAGGTCATGCTAGATTAGGGTGGCCCTAAATCCAATGAATGGAGTCCTAACAAAGAGGGAGATTTGCAGACACACACACACACACAGACGGTGCCCATGGGATGATGGAGGCAGAGACTGGAGAGGTGCGTCTACAAGGTAAGGAGCACCCAGGATCGCCAGCAAATGGCAGAGGCTGGAGAGGGGCAAGGAACAGATCATCCCCTAGAGCCATCAGAGGGGAGTGGCTCTGCCCACACCTGGCTTCAGACTTAATCTCTAGAACTGTGAGAGAATGAAGTTCTGCTCTTTTAAGCCACTCAGTTGTGGGTCCTTTGTTACGGCCGCCCTGGGAAACGGACAGGGCGTGCTGGCGAGCTGATGCAGGGCAGCCCCGACCTCAGTCACTCCTTGGGCCAATCCTATTAGGAAAGCAGTAAAATAAACCCTGTTTCAGAAGCAAGAAACGGGCTCAGGGAACACACATAATGGTTCCAAGGTTATATACCGAGAATGTCAAGGGGCCAGAATTTCAACCCAGGTCCACCCTGGTCAATCGCCACTGCCCCACACAGTATGTGCAAAGGCACATAATATAAATGACAACATCCTAGCAACGAGGGCAGAATGCTCTAGATACTATGAGCACACAGGGGAGGCAGCAATTAATTTATCTTCGCATTACCGTGTACGGTTACATGGCCAAATCCCGCCAAGCCAGGGCATTCAGCCCTCTGTGACTCTGGGCAACACCTCTGACGCCCTGCGACCCCGATAAAAGCTCAATAAGGTCAGGGTGACGTCTGTTTAGTTGACCACTGTGCCTTCTTGAGTCACCCATTTATTGAATGGATGACTAAAATAATAAATTAATTTCTCTGGGGAAAAGTAAAAGGCTACAGGGAAACTCAATTAAATTAAAATTAAGTTAAATTAAAAGGCTACAGGGAGGGCTTCCCTGGTGGCACAGTGTTTAGGAGTCCGCCTGCCAATGCAGGGGACACGGGTTCGGGCCCTGGCCCGGGCAGATCCCACATGCTGCGGAGCAACTAAGCCCGTGCACCACAGCTACTGAGCCCGCGCGCCGTGCTCCGCAATAAGAGAAGCCACTGCAAGGAGAAGCCCGCGCACCGCAACGAAGACCCAACGCAGCCAAAAATAAAAATACATAAAATAAATTTTTAAAAAAAGGCTACAGGGAAAAGTAACCTATGACTTTTGGTCCTCAGGAGAAGAGGAGGTTACCAGCTAGACAAGGGAAGGGGCCACGCCAAAGGAAGGGGACAGAAATGACGGCCCAGAGGCCCCGAGGTCCACCTAAGGTCAGGGACTTGCATCTTCCCACGTCGCTGTGGGTGATCACATCCTCTGGGGCTGCAACTTGCCCAACACACTCTCTGTGCTTTGCGGGTCATGTGAAGAGGCCATGGGGACAAACCGCAGTGATAGGAAAGCGAACCAGATTCACAGCTAACTTCCGCACTGTGGACCCTTCTCTGCCCTGACCACCGATCAGGACAGCCTGTGATATTCCCTAGACTCCTCCACCAACATAGGATGTTGGTTGCTCTCCTCCCACACGCTCGCACCCATGGAAAATCTGGAAGAGTAAACATCCAACTTCTTATTGAATGTATAATGGTAGGTATAATCATGGGTGGGCTTGCAGGTATTTTATTTCCTTTTTATTTTAAAATGCACTTTCAACTTTTACGGACTGCATATGCATTACTTTGCTTGTAGTACAATGTATCCAGATATCAGAAACAAACTTCCTGTCGAGGGCTGCCTCGTCTTCTGTTTCAGTACATGAGGTGTCAAAGGACATGCTGGGAAATCCACTGACTGTGACCAAGACGGTCTTTTATTTTTAATTTATTTTATTGAAGATTACAATGCTGTGTTAACTTCTGCCGTACAGCAAAGTGATTCAGTTATACACATATATCTATCTAGATATCTATATATTCTTTTCCATATGGTTTGTCACAGGATATTGAATACCGTTCCCTGTGCTGTACAGTGGGACCTCGTTGTCTGTCCATTCTCTATATAACAGTTTGCATCTACTAATCCCAAACTCCCAATCCATCCCTCCCCCACTCCCCCTCCCCTCCCCCTTGGCAACCACGAGTTTGTTCTCTACGCCTGTGGGTCTGTTTCTGTTTCGTACATAACTTCAGTTGTTCCATATTTTAGATTCCACATATAACTGATATATCTTTCTGACTTACTTCACTGAGTATAATAGTCTCTCCGTCCATCCACGTTGCTACAAATGGCATTATTTCATTCCTTTTTCATGGCTGAGTAATATTCCATTGTATATTATGTGCCACATCTTCTTTATCCGTTCCTCTGTTGATGGACATTTAGGTTGCTTCCATGTCCCAGATGTTGTTTTAGAAACAGGACAGAGAGCAGGAGCACCAGCGGCCAGCTGCCCTCACCTCCTCCCAGGGGGATTCTGCCTCGTAAAGACAGGCTGACAGTGACAGCAGATATCACGCTCTGAGGGCAGCTTTGCATGCCAGACCCTCTGCTGGGTGACTGAGACCTTCCAGTTCTTTTTTTTTCCTACCAGTTCTTTTAATCTTCGCAACAACCATCTAGGATAGCTACCGTCACCTCATGACGGTCAGGAAATTTAACACTGCTCCTAGCCAAAAGCAATGCTAAAGGAAAATCAGTGCCACCTTAAATTACAGCAGAGTTGTTTTCTACTTTAACAGGCAAACAAGCAACAGAAATCACCTATATTCAGACCCCAGTGGGATAGATAGTAATGGGATGGCAGAGAGCTGTGTGTGTTTATGTTCCCTGGCACCTTGCAAGGCTGGGAAGGCATTTGTTCTTTCAACTTCACTGGACATAATTTGTGAGCCGTTTACTAATCAGTAAACGCTGGAGCCACTGGAGAGCGACGCAGACTTGGGTTCATGGGAACCCATGGTGGACAGACGGCCCCAGGATCTCCACCTCCTGGTATTCAGACCCTTGCCTTATCCCTGTAACTTGCAAAGGTAATGGATGTACACACTTATGTGCGTATGATTACATGATGATGTTTTTATATGCTTGGAGAACCTGTCTTGCTGGCTTTGAGGAAACAAACAGCCATGCAGGGAGCCCCACACATGGAGAAGCCGTGGGCAGCTACTAGGAGCTGCAGGCGGCCAACAAGAAGCTGGAGCCCTCAGTCCTACAACTGCAAGGAACTGGATGCTGCTACCCCCACATGAGCACGGAAGCCGATCTTTTCCCATCTGAGCCTCAGATGAGACCACAGCCTCAGTGGAAATCTTAAACGCAGCTTTTTGTGAAACCCCAAAGCAGAGAATCCAGCTAAGGCACACCTGGATGCCTGAGCCCCAGAAACTGAGAGAGCAAACGTGCATCGTGGTAATACTGTTACGTACATGCCAGCAATACAGAACTCATATACATAATACGTAAGCAATACATAAGTAATACAGAACCCTAACGCATTTCCAAACTAATCTACTAGAGGGTACCAAGAATAGAGCATGTGAAACGGCAGGGGGTAAAAACAGATGAATCAACAGTAACCCAACCACCTAATCCCATGGGGTTGAAACTCCAGTCCTGGGCCGAGAGCAAGAGTGATATTAGTCAACCATCTTCACTTATAATCAGGGCCTGTAAATGCCAGACCCCCAGCCTCCAGTAACCCAAGGGGGGGACTTCACAGGTTTGCTGGGGAGGCAGCAAAGTAGCAGTGATGAAGCTGGGTATTAGATTCAAATATTTAAGGAAGAAAAAACACAATGTCTTAGGTTTGCTTCAAAACCATCTGAGAAGAGGGAGGTGGTTAAGGGCATAGATGAAATAAGATGACCATGAGTTGACCATTGCTGAAAACTGGCTGCCAGGTGCTTGGGGGTTTGTTATACTATTATCTCTGCTTGTCTCTGTTTGACTTTTCCCTTAATACCAAAGTTTAAAAAATTAAAAAGAAGTATCAGTGGGTGGGCAGTGAAGCTGAGCACAGGAGAACTCAAATTCTAGCTCTGCAGCTTACTCACCTCGTGACCTCCAGCAAGTAACCGGCGTGTCAGCAAGTTCATCCCCAAAATGAGGATAATAGCAGTACCTCTCCCACAGGGTTGCCAGGAGAATTAAATGTATGTAAGACATATAGCACAGCGCCCAGCACAGAGTTCACACTTAGGAAATGTTAGCTCTGATCTTTATTCACAATACTGTTATGACAGCCTAGTTAGAAGTATATCCCCCCACAGGGGGACACACATGGAATTAAATTTCTTATCTTCCTGCTGCTGCCAAACTTTTGGAAGCTTTGAGGCTTCACAGCAGCAACGTAAGTGAGTGGTTAGACACAAGGAGGGACTGGCAACTTCAAATTGGAAACCTATAGCTACTGATAAGCAGGACCCCACTCCCTGGACTTAGGTCTGGGCATCATCAATCACCATGAATGGCCCTGTCTCCCCAAGGAGCCCAAGAAAGCCAGCTGCGCCCCTAACAGCACAGAGGAAATGCTTTTCTCTGCCCTGAGCTTCCAGTGAGGAGCTCAGTAAGTAAATGATATGCTGACAGGGGAGAAGCATTTATCTACACAAGAGCACTGAGGCTTCTCAAGTCGGCCAGTAACTATCTATAGAGCCTGGGGCTTTGTTATTCAAATTCCAAGTCACTGAATTAAAATATGCAGTGGCCGGGGCTTCCCTGGTGGCGCAGTGGTTGAGAGTCCGCCTGCCGATGCAGGGGACACGGGTTCGTGCCCCAGTCTGGGAAGATCCCACATGCCGCGGAGCGGCTGGGCCCGTGAGCCATGGCCGCTGAGCCTGCGCGTCCGGAGCCTGTGCTCCGCAACGGGAGAGGCCACAACAGTGAGAGGCCCGCATACCGCAAAAAAAAAAAAAAAAAATGCAGTGGCCGGACTGGACAGTTACACCCTCCAGTGATGGAGAGGCTGCTGACCCAGAAGGTCTTAGGGACTGGGTAGGTGACATAAATTAGCAGAGAGAGCTGGATGGGGGGTTGGGGGAAGGGCTGGGGCAATCCAGAGAAAGCAGGCTTCCCCCCACCGCGCAGAGGCTGCCACATAGAGCCACATCTCAATTTTTCTTTTCCCAAGAGAAGTGAAAAATCTGGATCTTACGAAGAAATCTCCCAAGTTTTAAATGTAGGCAATTCACTTAAAAAAACATTTAAACCATTAGGCCAAGTACAACCGAATGCTGGCTGAATGTGGCATTCTGGCCACCAGGGTAACCTCTGGTACGTACGGATGTTTTTCCCCAAAACTGGGCCATCTAGGGTACCCCCGGAGGACTCAGGGATTCCGCAGAAATCTGACTCAAATTTCTTTCCCTTCCTTCTCCCTCTCAAACACACATACATGAGCTTTAGAAAGAACCACAATGAAAAGTGCTCTTATGTGGAATTTTATCACGGTGGAGACCACCAGTGGTGGGTAACCTGTACTGGCAGATGCAACAGCTTTTCTGGGAACCTTACTCCCAAGCTTCACCTGCTCTCTGCCTGAAGAGACAGTATCTTGAAATTTCCAGACAAACGATTATAAAACCTGTTTTTTGCAACTACTTATCTTGAGTGAATCAAGTTTTTCTCAGTCCTGGTCAACTGCCTAAGACAGCAATTGTCATTATTCTGGATTTCATTTATATACTATAATCACAACATTGTCATTGCTCTCAAGAATTGATTATGAATGAAAGTTATAGATTTTAACGTAGAAAGTGTCCTGATCAGCTTTTATGCAGCAGTTTTCTTAATTAAGGTTTCGTACAAAAAAGGGGAGCGGGGTTAGATAGCTTCAAAGTTGTATAACCAATGACCTGATTTAATACCTCCATTTTACAGAGGAGGCTGAGTGACGGGGGGAAAGATGGCTTTCCCCAAAATCACTTGGTCAGTGACAGGTCAAGTTGGGGCTGGAATCCAGGTCTTTCAACCTCCAAAGCCTACGATCTTTCTACTCTATTTGGCAAACCAAGAACTAATTATCACTTGTGAGAAAAAGTGAACACACTGCAACTGAATCTTTTACTCTATGAAATAATGTATTTTTCCCCAATCTAGGCAGACAAGAAATGCTTCTCCCATTTCTCTACCTCAGATACGTCCGAAGTCCCAAGGCCAGTGGTCACCTATCAAGAGGCCTCACCCTGCGGCCAGCCTGCAGGCAGAAGGCAACTGATAACTGTCTTTCACGCTCATCACTTTAAAATGCCTGCACTCTTGACCTCCAGTCCCTCGTCAGTCCTCCCCAGAGCCTGGTGGGGCAGGAATCAGAGCCCTGATTGCACGGATGAGAAGACCAAGGCTGGGAGTGGTCAGTGGCTGGCCCCAGATCACACAGCCGAAGAAAGCAGATCCGTCTTGCTCCAAGTCCTACCCACTCTCTGCTTCCTCGCGGCTCTGCTCTGGACCCACCTCGGCCCCCTGCAAAGGCCTTTTCCAACAGTAACAGCAGTAACCACCCACCAGGCACGCCGCTCCCTGCATTGAATTGAATGCCTCCCTTTTTAAGCCTTATGCTTTATGGGACATTTTTTTTTTTTTTATTGCAAAAGTAACGTGCTACTTGGAACAAGTTGAAAACGGAGTGGTGCAAAGAAAATTTAGTTCTCTCTCCTGACCATCTTTCCAAATCCCTCCAGGACATACACAAAATCAACATTAAATATGAGGGACTTCCCTGGTGGCGCAGTGGTTGAGAATCCGCCTGCCAATGCAGGGGACACGGGTTCAAGCTCTGGTCCGGGAAGATCCCACATGCCACAGAGTAACTAAACCCGTGCACGACAACTACTGAGCCTGCGCTCTAAAGCCCACGAGCCACAACTACCAAGCCCGCATGCCTAGAACCTATGCTCCGCAACAAGAGAAGCCACCGCAATGAGAAGCCCGCACCCCGCAACGAAGAGCAGCCCCCTCTCGCCGCAACTAGAGAAAGCCCGCGCGCAGCAACGAAGACCCAACGCAGCCAAAAATAAATAAATAAAATAAATATATTTAAACCACAGTAATCTATTAAAAGAAAACATTAAATGTGAGGTACGTATACTCTTCCATACCTTCTCCTTGTGCATAAAAACACTCACAAACATATATAGGAGGAGTACTGTTTGTTACCAAAAAATCTGACCTAGCTCCCTGCGTGAATCTGCAGCTGGTTTTCCTCACAAAATACCATGAACATCCCTCCAGATGGACAGAAACACAACGGACTCAGGCTTCTTAATCAGCTGCACAGTGTCGCACAGTATGGATGGACCATAACCTATCCAGCTTCTGCTCTACTGAGACGCGTTCAGATGGCTCCCAAGTATTTTGCCAGCATAAGTAATGCTGCAATAAACAATCCAGTGATACACTCTTAGGTCTCAGTGCTTTCATTTCTCTAAAACAGAGCCCCCAAAATGCCACTGGCAGGTCAAAATGTACGCACACCTTAATTTAATTTTAAAATAGCATATTATCTATTTTTTAATAAATTTATTTATTTTAACTTATTTTTGGCTGCGTTGGGTCTTCACTGCTGCCCACGGGCTTTCTCTAGTTGCAGCGAGCAGGGGCTAGTCTTCGTTTTGGTGCGCAGGCTTCTCACTGCGGTGGCTTCTCTTGTTGCGGAGCACAGGCTGTAGGTGCGCGGGCTTCAGTAGTTGTGGCACGCGGGCTCAGCAGTTGTGGCTCGCGGGCTCCAGAACACAGGCTCAGTAGTTGTGGCGCACAGGCTTACTTGTTCCGTGGCATGTGCGATCTTCCCGGACCAGGGCTCGAACCTGTGTCCCCTGCATTGGCAGGTGGGTTCTTAACCACTGCACCACCAGGGAAGTCCCAATAGAATATTATCTTAATGGAAAAACATATTCTCATTAACAAGGAATAAAAGTATAAAAAGAACAACACACAAAAATCTCTCAACCCAGAGACAAGTTACCACTAATAATTTGGTAAATTTCCTTCCAGAACAAGATGACAGAGTTAGTAGAACCTTTTTTACTTTAATAGGCTCAGACTAAATTCCAATCAGACTGACGGCCACTCATATTCCCACCGCGAAGGTATGAGAGCACCATTTCCCCACACTGTCCCCATAGCTCTATAACATTTAAAACTTTTGCCGGGGCTTCCCTGGTGGCGCAGTGGTTGAGAATCTGCCTGCTAATGCAGGGGACACGGGTTCGAGCCCTGGTCTGAGAAGATCCCACATGCCATGGAGCAGCTAGGCCCGTGAGCCACAACTACTGAGCCTGCGCGTCTGGAGCCTGTGCTCCGCAACAAGAGGCCGCGATAGTGAGAGGCCCACGCACCGCAATGAAGAGTGGCCCCCGCTTGCCACAACTAGAGAAAGCCCTCGCACAGAAACGAAGACCCAACACAGCAAAATAAATAAATTAATTAATAAACTCCTACCCCCAACATCTTCTTTAAAAAAAAAAAAAAAAACTTTTGCCAATCTAATAGATGAAAATATGATGTCACTGCCATTCCCACTTGATATTTCCTTGACTAGAAGGGAGATAGAACACTTCTCATGGGTCTCTTAGGAACATGCCGGACTTTGAAACACAGGGGAAACAAAAACATCATTCGATCATTTGCTCAAGAATCATCTTACCCATGCAGATGGCCGACAGGCACAAGAAAAGATGCTCAACATCACTAATCATCAGGGAAATGTAAATTCAAACCACAGTGAGATACCACCTCAGACTCATCAGAGTGGCCATCATCAAAAAGAACACAAATAACAAACGCTGGGGAGGGTGTGGAGAAAAGGAAACCCTCCTACACTGTTGATGGGAATATAAACTGATGCAGCCACTGTGGAAAACAGTATGGAGGTTTCTCAGAAAACTAAAAATAGAGTTACCATATGACCCAGCACGTCCACTCCTGGGTATATACCCGAAAGAAACAAAAGCACTAATTCGAAAAGATACATGCACCCCAATGTTCCTAGCAGCATGATTAATAATTGTCAAGATACAGAAGCAACCTAAGTGTCCATCAGCAGATGAATGGATAAAGAAGATGGGATAGATACACACACACACACACACACACACACACACACACAGTGGAATACTACTCAGCCATAAACAAGAATGAAATAATTACCATTTGCAACAACACGGATGGACTTGGAGGGTATCATGCTAAGTGAAATAAGTCAGACAGAGAAAGACAAATACTGTATGATATCACTTACATGTGGAATCTAAAAAATACAACAAACTAGTGAATATAACAAAAAAAGAAACAGACCCACAGATATAGAGAACAAATTAGTGGTTACCAGTAGGGAGAGGGAAGGGAGGAGGGGCAGTATAGGGGTAGGGGATTAAGAGGTACAAACTATTACATATAAAATAAGCTACAAGCATATACTGTACAACACAGGGACTATAACCCATATTCTATAATAACTATAAATGGAGTATAACCTTTAAAAATTATGAATCACTATATTGTACACCTGTAACTCATATAATATTGTACACCAACTATACTTCAATTTTGAAAAGTGAGGTAAAATAAGACTATCAAAGCCTTCAAAAAGTGAATGGGAAAAAAAGAATCATCTTACCAATTTTTGCTGTTCAAACATAAGTTTTTTATAGAAGAGATGGAACTGTTCAAAGCTGAGTTCATCTTTGTGTGCGCCTATTTCCTGTAAATATAAAAAACAAGTGACCGCACGATTTTTCTTGTCCACCACAAGAATGCCTCTTCCCTGTTCACAGAAATACCATGGCTCTGCTACAACACTGGTTAAAATCAAACTTGCATTCCTCTGAACCCAACTGTCCACAAGTTTCCTAATTTATCTGCCTGGAGAACATACCCACCAGGGATCCCTGGAAAGATCCTTCCCTTGACTCTGCAAAAGGGAAGGATCTTAGCCAGAATCCCAAGAGCCATAATGCAGAACTCCTCCTTTTGGGGGCAGAAGACACTTTCAAATCTAGACATATTTATAGGGTGTGTACAGATAGGTCATTTTTAAAAGCATAAGAAAATGAACCGAGCCTTTAGAATTAACAGAGCTCAACTCCAGTCAAGGTCTGCCCCCTGAATGGCTTAACAGCTTCGGGCAAATCACTTGACCCTCTCAGACCCTCCGTTTCTTCATCTGTAAAATGGGAGAACCACCATTACCCTCCTCGGACTTCCTTGAAACCAAACCAGATAACATCCACGTAGCACCTGCTTGGTAAAGGCTTGATAAAGAACAAAATTCCAACTACATGGTGGTCAGTGGTAAATGCCTCTCCCATCTCTCTTCTGTCAGTCCCCACCGTTCTCTGGCTTTGCCTTCTTGGACTAGTTCGAAGGATGGGGGCGGGCCAAAAGACGGCTTGATAAGCCATAAAGTGGGCGAACTGTTCCGGGAGCTCACTGGTGTAAAAATGAATGGGCTTCTTCCGCTGAGGAATCCTGTGACATGCCCCTGTGAGGCCACCAACTGGGGCTACTGGGATGGAGTGTTGTTGGGTTCCTTGAAGAGAGTCAATCTCTCTCTGAAGGCCAGAAAGAATGCCTATGGATCACCTCCATCCTTACACCCTTCAGAAGAGCCCCACCTGACCTACGCTACCCCATCACTCATGGAATGACCCACCCCAGGTCTACCAACAGCTTAATTACACAAGAACATAAACAAATTAAATGATGGGCGGAAGGAGGGATGGAGGGGCGGGAGGAGGGGCAGGAGGAAGGAACAGTGGATGAAGGGAGGGGTGGGTGCCAGGAGAGGGGGAGGGCAGAGAAGAGCCACCTCTGACAACTACGCTATCAGGACTTGAATACAAAATGCCAAGTCCTTGGCAACCTACATAAGGAATCTTGCCTAATATACTCCAGAAGAAACACGTGTTCATATCATTAAAAGGAAAACAGGCTGTGGGGTAGCGAGGGAAAGGGAGAGCTGGACTGGCGGAAACGTCCCAAGTCAAGCAGCTCGGTGAACATGGCCTTCGTGGATGACGTCCTCTGCCACGACTGAGGACACAGGCTTAAGATCTTCACACAATCCCTCTGTCCGGACTAAGATGGATGAATCTGGAGGCGGGGGACTTCCTTGGGCACCATTCAATGGAGCTCAAAGGCACGTAGTGGCTTCATGGGAAAGGCACACGTAGCCCTGGGTTCACAAAGTCGCCAGGCTGAGAAACAAGACTTACCACGAACTTATCTTTGAGGAACTTGGCGCTGCTCACTTTGAAGTTGACCAGGGGCAAGATGGTCTTCAACTCTCGGAGGCTGATGCTGCAAAAGAGGGGAACCCCAGCCCCATCAGCCTTGAGGGGTGTCACGAGTGGAGGATCTGGCTGCTCCCGTCAGCTCCCATCTCTACGAGAAGACCTGCCAACAGCTGTTAGTGAGCACTAACTGGGAACAGAGACTCTGGGATCAAGACACCCGATGTGCAAAGGCTGGTCTCCACCCTTCAGGGATGGCCGTGGACACGGATCACGTTGGAGATTCGCAGTGTGGGCAGAAATGGTGTTGGATGACCTCGGCAGATATGAAATGTCACAGGGGTTCCAGCCAAGAGGAGGTCACTGAAGGCCAGAGGCAGGCAGGGGAAGGAGCCAACCTTCTCTGAACACCTACTATGTGCCAGGCTACCCCGGGGATCTCCAGGCAATGACGTCACCTCGCCCCTCGCTACGCTTGACCCCCCACACAGTATGCATTCTCGAGCCCCAAGGTTCAGAACAGGCAACGGGGATGGGGGGCAGGGTATGTGGCTCGAGGTCGGAGCTGGTCTGACGACCTGAGGAGGTGGGCACCATTATCACTCCACGCAGCAGGTGAAGAAACCGAGGCTCAGAGACGTTGGGTGCTGGCACGCGGTGGAGGCGGACTCCAGTGCAGCCTACCTCTGGGTCTGCCTGTCACCACATGCATTTGAAGCCTCTCAGGGAATGCCACGAACAGTGATGGAGGGTGGCGGGTCAAGGGCATGAGATCCAGACCCTCGTGGCTGCACAGCCAAGTGTCCGGCAGAGCGAGAGAGGGTGGTCTGGGCGGCCTCTGGTGTGGCCAGAACAGAAAACTGTTCTGCCTTCTTGGAGACGTCAGACTAGAAAGGGGCTGTGCGGGGCCAGGAAGGAAGTCTGCCCGGGCTGTGGGCAGAAACGGCCCAGCTTCCGCCACACTGTCTACTCGGCCTCTGCCAGCACGCCCGGGAGGAAGCAGCAGGCCACACTCGGCAGCTGCCCCGGGAGACCGCCAAGAGGACTCCTGGCCACCCCAGTGTCCCCACCTCCAGCATCCCTGTCTCTCATCTAACAGCCTCCCTAACATGGGAGACCTTTATGGGCCACGTGTTCCCCACCTCCCACCACTCCTGGGGCCGGCACCCAGGGCTTTTCCAGAGAGACGGTGAGGGCAGCACAAAGCCCCTGGCAGGCCCGGTGGGGCTGGCCACGCAAGGAAGCGAGCAGGCTGGCTGAGACCCCCTTTCGGACCCTGCCCCCGGGGTGTCCACGAAGAGCTTGGCCAGGGCAGGATGAAGGGAGAGGAGCGGCGGGGGATGGAGCTATAAAACGAGGCAGGGAGAGGGTGTGGCCAAGCTGGTAGCCAAGGGGGCTCATCCAGGACCAAGGAAAAGGTCACCGTCCCCTGGGGAACCCAGAACTTCCAGGCAGAAACGGGGCCAAGAAACCTTCCCACAACCAGGAACAAAGGGACTGGGGAGCTGGGAGCCAGTGCAGTTGCCGGTGGGCCAGTGGAGCAAACACAGGACCGGGGGGGCACGAGAATCTGAGCACTGGGGCATCTGAGCCCACCGGCGCCAAAGGTCCCGCCTTACAGTGGAGCAACTGAGCCCCCAGGTAAAGGTGGGGGCCAAAGAGCTTCTTTGGACTCCTGTGCAGGGACTAGCCACTCCACTACCCTACCTGCGCCTCACCCTCACTCCCCGCTCTGGGCATGTGGACCAGGACTGGCCCGTGGAGCTGCCGGCGGGTAGGAAGCCAGCAGCTCCCAACTTCACCCCTCTCCCTGTCCAGGATTTGTCATCAGATCTCAGCCAAGATCATGGTGTGCCCTCTGGCCGTAACTCAGGACAGCTCTGCAGGGCCTCCCCGGAGCTCCCCACGGGCCGGCTGAGGCCGTGACTGTGACTGCATCTCAATCCAGCTGCCTTCACAGGTGTGGACATGCACACACTCCCCATAAGCTTCCTGCACACAAACCCCCATCTCAGATTCTGTTTCCTGCAGGCTCAGCCTGTGATGGTGCGTTAGGGAACCAGGGCAATCCCTTTGGGGAGGGATGGAAGGAACTACCCCCTCCCCACGGGCACTAAACAATCATGTCAGTGTCCCTCCTCAGCTTGGCGTGGTCCCAGATCCTACAACACTGCACCCTGGGGCAGCCTTTACCAAACAACTGAGGTTGGCAGCCCCAGGAAACTTACCTGCCACCCTGAGGCTGGTAACCAACACCTCCACCACCCCTGGCTTCTTGTAACAGTAATAAACATTCATTAGTGTTTACCGTCAGCCAGGCACTGGCCAAGCACTCATCACAAAGGAACCCACTGAATCTTCAAACCAATCCCAGGAGGTAGGAACTATGATCTCTCTTACAGATTAGGAAACTAAGGCACAGAGAAGTTAAGTAACTTACCCAAACTCATACAACCAGTAAGTGTTAGTGCTGAGATTCAAACCTCAGCGCTGCCCAATAGAATTTTCTAGGATGACGGAAACGTTCTGTATCGGGGCTGTCCAATGTGGCTAGGGTGACCAAGGAACTGAATTTTTAAATTTTTATTTAATTTTAATTACTTTAGATTTAAATAGTCACATGTGGACAGTGCAGCTCTAGAAGCCTGCTCCTCTAAGCAGGGTCCCTGGAACGCACGCCCGTATCAACATTAGTTGGAAATTTGTTAGAAATGCAAATTCATGATCCCCATCCAGACCCAGTGAAACAGAACTTCTGCAGGACAGGCAGTGCACCTCTGTGGGTAAAGCCCCCCCAGACTGTCCGACGTGCTAGAGCCAGGACTGCTGACCGCAGGGAACCTATTTGCATGCCTGCTGAAGACAGAACTGGACCACACACCTGCACGCCCCACCCTCCCGTCTCCTAAAGGCTAGGCTGAGCAAGAACAGGAAGTGCACACTCGGTTTATGCAAAGTCGGTGTCGTATGCCGAGGGGCAAAGGGCAAAGTGGGAAAGAAATGTCCACAGCGACAACCTGCTCCCAGCCCGTAGGTCTGCTGGCCCCTCTGCAGGACTCAGCCCGTGAGCCTCACCCTGAGGAAGGCAATTCCAGTGACCACCCCCCACCCCCGAAGGGTCAGGGGCTTTCACAAGGGGTATTTTGACGGAAGAAGTTTTCACCTAATGCACTGACCTTAGAACCTAATTCCCAGGTAAGAGGCAACTAAACTCTAAAGACTCAAAAAGAGGGGGTTTGTGGAAACCTGGCCAAGATTCATGTTAAACGATTCACGCCTTTGACTCAGTCTCCCCAGGTCTGGAAATGTTATAAGGAAAGCTTCCAAAGTGAGAACGTTCTGGTTGTCCCTTGTTACAATGCTATGTCTGCGAATGAAAAGGGAGGGCTTCGTTCATCTGACCAACACTACAAAGACCAAACCAGCCGGATCCCCGACCTCAAGAGACCCCACCGGTGTGAACAGCAATAACAGGGGCAAGACTCTAAGAAAGCAGAGGGCGTCCAGCCAACGGGACAGCCTGGCACTAAGACAGAGAACCCTACGATGACCCCGAAAACGCTTCCCGTGAGGGTCGCTCCATAACGTTCCCTCTGAACACAATTCAGTGAAACTGTGAACATTAGGAAAAACCGGACACAAGCTAGATGACACACAAAAGGCAACGTTTCAAGCCAAATATCAGAGCCCATTGGTTGAATTACAACGTAGGCGTTAATACTGTTCCCAGAGAGTTGCAGCAAAATGTAAACATGTTCCTGGTTTAAGGTGAAAACAGCTTCCCCTCCTTTCACGGGGACTGGACTTAGTGACTGGTTCCCAGAAGATAGAGCGGGGGCAGGTGGGGGGTGGTCTTTACAAAGGAGAGATCGGGAAGACGCCACCTTGGCCAGGAAATCAAGGTTTCCATCACCCTTGACAAGCCACGGTGAAAGCAGGCACCTCTTGAGCGAGGTGAAGAAAAAGACCTTCACCTCCGTGATATTCTTCCCAAACACAACCTCAGGTTACCCTTAACTCCACTCTAATCATGACCAAAATATCAGACTAACACAAATGGACGGACATGTTACAGAATACCTGAGACCTACTCCTCAAAACTGTCAAGGTCATGAAAGACAAGGGAAATGGAGAAAGCGTCACAGCCTAGAGGAGACCAAAGGGGCGGAACAACTAAGTACAATGTGGGGTCTTGGGTGGGATCCAAGACCAGGAGAAGGACAAGGGTGGAAAAAATGGTGAATTCCAATAAAGTCTAGGGTTTACCTAAGAGTCATAGAGCAAATGTGGTCTGTCAAGTTTTGACATGAATGATGTGAACCGTAGGGAAAACCGGCCAAAGGGGTATATGAGAAATCTCTGTGCCATCTTTGCAACTTTTCTCTAAACGTAACATTATTCCAAAATTTTTAAATTAGTTAAAGAAGAACACAATGGAGTCATATGTATAGTTACATATTAATGAAGTAAAATGAACAACAAACCAATAAATAAAGTTGAGGATGGAAATCTACTGAAAACAATTGTACCCAGAGTTAAACAGTGCCTACCACTTAATGTCAAATTCACACCAATTTTTTTCTAGTTTTCAGTAGTTCCAAATTTTTCTATAACGAACATGAGTTACTTTCATAATATATATACACTACCAAACGTAAAATAGATAGCTAGTGGGAAGCAGCCGCATAGCACAGGGAGATCAGCTTGGTGCTCTGTGACCACCTAGAGGGGTGGGATAGGGAGGGTGGGAGGGAGACTCAAGAGGGAGGGAATATGAGGATATATGTAGATGTATAGCTGATTCACTTTGTTATACAGCAGAAATTAACATTGTAAAGCAATTATATTCCAATAAAGATGTTTAAGAAAAACAAAAAACATAGGCTTGGGGTTCCCTGGTGGTCCAGTAGTTAAGCCGCTGAGCTCCTAATGCAGGGTGTGCCAGTTCAATCCCTGGTCAGGGAACTAAGATCCCACATGCTTTGCAGCACAGCCAAAAAATAAAATTAAATAAAACATAGGCTTGTTTACCATATCTAAAAAAAAAAGTCCATGTGATATTTTTAAATGGGCAAAGGACTTGTCTAGAGATTTCTCCAAAGAAGATATACAAATGGCAAAAAGCACATGAAAAGATGCTCAAGATCTGTAGTCATTAGGAAGATGCAAATCAAAACCAAAATGAGATACTACTTTACACTCAGTGGGATGGCTGGAGGGAGGGAAGGGAGGGTGGGGGGGGAGGGAGGGAGGGAGGGAAGGGAGGGTGGGGGGGAAGGGATGGAGGGAGGGAGGGAGGGAGGGAGGGAGGAGGTTAGGTGTTGGCAAGGAAGTGAGAAAAACATGAAATCCTGTTGCTCTGCTGGTGGGAATGTATAATGGTTGCAGCTGCCGTGGAAAACAGTAGAGGCAATTCATAAAAAAATGGAACAGTATTACCATTTGATCCTGCAATTCCACTTCTGGGTAATGCACAAAAGAACTGAAAGCAGAGACGGGATACCCAGATTCACAGCAACAATACTCACAACAGCCAAAAGGTGGAGGCACCTGGAGTAAGTGTCCATGGACAGATGGACGGATAAACACCATGTGTTATATGCACATAGTGGAATATTATTCGGCCTTAAAAAGGAAGGAGATTCTGACACTTGCTACAGTCACGTGGGTGAACCATGAAGACATCATGCTCGGTGAAGTAAGCCAGTCACAAAATGCAGCATCCTTCCACACATATGCCCATAGGAGTCAAATTCACAGAGACAGAAAATATTGGGTCATTTTACAGAAAAACCTCAACGACCTTTTTGGCCAACCCAATAGCACAGCAGTTACCAGTGGCTGCAGAGAGGGTGATAGAGTGAGGGCTTAATGGGTACAGAGCTTCAGTTTTGCAAGAGGGGTAGAGCTCTGGAGACAGGTGGTGATGGCAGCACAGCAGCGTGAACGCACAGAAGTGTACACTGAAAATGGCATGTAGGGCCTCCCTGGTGGCGCAGTGGTTGAGAGTCCGCCTGCCGATGCAGGGGATACGGGTTCGTGCCCCGGTCCGGGAGGATCCCATATGCCGCGGAGCGGCTGGGCCCGTGAGGCACGGCCGCTGAGCCTGCGCGTCCGGAGCCTGTGCTCCGCAACGGGAGAGGCCACAGCAGTGAGAGGCCCGCGTACCGCAAAAAAAAAAAAAGAAAATGGCAAGTCTTATGTTATGTATATTTCACCACAATGAAACCAACCCGTACTTTTCAGTCAAAGGAGGTCACAGTGGGGAAGGGAAGATTTCTGCCTTTTACCAGCTTAGTGATCAGTTAAGCCACAGCTGACCGGCTGGGTTGCTGTGGACAAGTGATCTAACCTCTCCTGGCCTCATATCCTCATAAAATGGACCAGAGGGGGCCCAGCTCACCAGCCTGAGAGCCTTCGTTCCATACGCTTTCCCCAATTCCCTAAGTAAGGAGAGTGCTCAGAGCGGCGGGTGTTACAAAGTGAGTCCTCAGCAAATGCCAGCTGCTGCCATTTTGCCTCTCGAGAGGCTGAAAAGGGAAACATGCTCAGGCCAACAAAAACCCGGGATTGGACACTGCCCGAGCCAGGCCAGCCCACAGTCTGCCTCCCATCCCCAGACTCTTTCCTTTGTGCTGCAGCTCCTTTGTTTTCTTCCAGGAAACGGGACCACTATGCGAGACAGGAAAGGAGGGAGACTGGCAGAAGTCAACTGCCCTTTCATTGGCACCTTGGTCAAGTTCCTTTTGAAAAACTCCCTCTGGGCCTCACAGAACCACAGGAAAGGTGGGATTTTCCACGTGTTGACAGAGCAGCAGGGCTGTGCCCAGCGGAAGGGAGGTGGGGGAGCGGGAACGGTAAGCAAGGAACAAGGAATCATGGCCAGAGACAGACGTGCTCTCTGCTGAAGGTTCTGGAAAGGACTTCTCTGCGGAGGACTTGCAAGAATCCATTCTGAGCGAGAGAGCTGGAGGGAGGCTCCCACTTCTTGACAACAGAAGTTGGAGAAGCAGACTGTGGAACCAGATCAACAACGCTGTACCCCACCATGTGGAGAGAGGGCCCAGGACGGCTCCCTCTCTCAGCTCTGTGCCAGCCTCAGCTGTGAATCACGCCAAAGCCACAGGGAAGGGAAACAGTCATGGGAGGCTCCACCTCCGAGACTGAAAGAGGCCAATGTGTATAAAATCCCCCAGCGCGGGGACCTCGTTTGATCCACCCTCCGTAACACAGGCCGAGCCCAGGTGTGGGACCACAGAACGCTGGCTGAGAGGAGGAGGGAGTGAAAGGAAGACGGACAGAGACACGGAGTGAGCTGCTGGCTGACCTAACAACGTCACTCAACTTTTCACCGCTTCATGGTTACCATCTGCAAAGCATCCCGTGGGGCACGTGTACAAGAGACCACAGAGGCTCTGAAATCAACAAGTGATGGATGACACTAGCCTGACACTAGAATGCCTTAGGGATGGAAAGACTTTGAGGAACAAGAGAGGTGAGCTGTAGAGGTTACTTGTTGCCTCATTTATGACGCTGACGCCTCTTAATGGAGAATGGAAGGAAGGAAAAACATTTAAAAACTTTCAAAGAGGTCTGATGTGAGGCTAAAATGATACAATTGATTGTCAAGTGCTTAGTACAGTGCCTGGCATTCTGGGTGCTCAATAAATGGTGGTTTTTTATCTTTTTTTTTTTTTTTTTTTGTGGTACACGGGCCTCTCACCGTTGTGGCCTCTCCCGTTGCGGAGCACAGGCTCCGGATGCGCAGGCTCAGCGGCCATGGCTCACGGGCCCAACCGCTCCGTGGCATGTGGGATCTTCTCGGACCGGGGCATGAACCCGTGTCCCCTGCATCGGCAGGCAGACTCTCAACCACTGTGCCACCAGGGAAGCCCATCATTACATTATTAACAAGAACTGGATCATAACCGAAATAAAATGGAGAGGATGTTCAACCTCACCCATAAACAAGGAAACGCAAATGTAAGCCAAAATCCACTGCTGCCTTTTACCCATCAGATTAATAAAGGTCAAACTCTGGTGACATAGTGAAACAAGTACTTTCTTGCACTGTTGGTAGAAATAGAAATTGCTACCACCTCTCTCAAAAATCTCAGACCCGATGACACCTGGCCGCTGGAATTCCTCTTCTGGGAATTTATCCTGCTCATACCCTCATCACCTAAGTTTACAAAAAGGGAGATGTGAAGGCTTTCACAGTATGATAATAAAGGACCAGGAACAACTTCATGTCCATCAAGAAGGAAATGATTTCTCATCAATTAGAGAATTACACTGCATCCATCCAAGGACAAACCGCATTTGATACAAAAATGTCTGGCATGGAGCGTTGTGTGTGCTGACAGGGAACCACTCCAAGACGTGCTATTCAGTGAACCAGTCAAGGACACTGAATTACATGTTATTACATCGCCCCACTCATGTCCACCCAGCCCTTACGACCATCGCTACTGAACTGGGTTTACCTCTTGATGGTCAATCACCCACCACAGAGAAATGGCAGGCACCATGGTGATCCTGTTTCTCCCCGGGACACAGAAGGGGCTCACACGTGAAGGCCTAAAGGACGGGCTGCGAGTGCTCCACAAAAGAGGAGGCACCTCTGCAGACGGACTGGAATTTTCCACTGCAGTGAGGTCCCGCACGGGTGGAGATTCTGTCACCATGACCCCCACCACCTAGCACTGTGTCCGGCACCTTGTAAGTCAAACCTAACTTCATGAGGCGCTTTCCACAGCAGAGAACTTGCTCCAACCCCCTCAGAATGTTTAAAGGAAGAATGAACATCGGAGTCCAAAACGATCGGGAGAAAACTACAAAAATGTGAGTGAATCTTACCTGTTTCTTCTGGTTTGATCCACAGAATAAATCTGCTTTCTCAACCAACTGGGAAGAGAGTTGAGACAAAGAAAGAAAGTTAGAAAACAGCACAAGTCTAAGTGAGTTCTATAGGATGGGACAAAGGAAACTGGAAACGAAAAGGGAGGTTTTCCAACTTCCTAACTCAGGCGACTTGGGAAGAAGCAGTTTCTCCTTGTGGTTGAAATGCCCCAGCTGAGCCAAGAGGCCCCTTTGACAGAGGTTGGCAATCTTTAAACTGACAATTCCCTCTGATATTAGTTATTCCCCAAAAAGCTGGTAAGGAAAATGGTGTAAATCAGAGGGCTTTGGTTTGCTGGAGGGACAGTAATTCACACACCAATCCCACCCAAAGGGAGTGGCAGGTGGAAAATCCCAGACCTCAAGCCTGAGGTCCTTTTTTTTTTTTTTTTTTTTTTTTTTTTTTGCGGTACGCGGGCCTCTCACTGTTGTGGCCTCTCCCGTTGCGGAGCACAGGCTCCGGATGCGCAGGCTCAGCGGCCATGGCTCACGGGCCCAGCCGCTCCGCGGCATATGGGATCCTCCCGGACCGGGGCACGAACCCGTATCCCCTGCATCGGCAGGCGGACTCTCAACCACTGCGCCACCAGGGAGGCCCATGCCTGAGGTCCTTTGATCAGTCAGCTTAAGCCCTCTTCCTAAATCCTTTAAGAAACAAGCCTCGGGCCCTCCCCTCAAACCCAACACCAGTACGAGCTTCTTTCTCAGCCCCAGTGCACTCCACACTCCAGCAGGCCAAGACCAAGGCCCAGCACTGAGACAGGCTTTTCTGTGAGATGCTGGAGAGTCCACAGCCACTAATGGGCACCTACTGCATACAGGACACTCAATGAGCCTCCAAGACGCAATGTTCCCTTTTTCTTTTTTTCACCATGTTGGCTAAAGGGAGCAGAATAAATGCCTGAGTGAGCGAACACAGAGGTAAACAGGCCAAAACCGTCACCTCTCAATGATGGTGGGGGTGGATGCACTCATCACTTCCTGGTGTAAGATCTTCAAGCCAGAGAGCCACTTAGTTGCATCTTCTTTAGTGTCGGCTGCAGAGGTGAGGGGACAGAAATGCTCTGTTACTCCCCGGGAAGACAGACCACTGCTTAGGGACCCCCGCCCCACCTTCCCAGCCCCACACAGACCATGGGGCTGGGAGGAGCCTGTGCTGGTTCCTAGGACCTACTTTTTGTCTCAGATGAAGCCATATGCCCACAGTGAGCCTCCTACAGCAGGGGTGACAAGCCGGTGCCTTTTTAAAAGAGTTTTAGCCCTATGCTAACGAACAAGAGGTAGGACCTGGGATAACTTGTACCACAATCCTGAGCAGCCCTGAGCATCTCCCCTGTTTCCCTGCAAGGCCAGAGAGAGGGGTGCAAAGTAGGTGATGCTGATGCCTGTAAGGGAAGCGGCAACAAGTACCAGTTAAGAGCTTGGCATCATCGTCAAGTCCCAGTGTACCGCTTCAGGGTTGTGTGATGTTCACACAACCTCTGTGCCTCATTTCCTAATCAGTAAAGTGGAGGTGGCAATGCAAACAACTAGTCCAGTTCTTAAACATCTCCAAACTAGGGAGTTTGCTAGTCTAGATAGAGCATGCTGAGGTTTCTGCTCTCACTCTTCCTGTGTGGCTGAGGAGAAAACTACAGCTCAGAAGAGTGACGGGACCTATCCCAGAGCCAGTAAATAAGAAGCTGGGATCCAGACATCACCCTGGCATCCTGGGCTCCACGTCTTGCTTGGGCTTTCATGGCCTCCCTACCAAGAAGAGCACCCAGGCTTCAGCCTGCAGGGGGGCTACGTGGACAAAGCTCTGAAGGGACACGGTCATGGGCCCCTCTCTCCTGCCCCATCTCTGCCTCCTGCTACACACCATCAATCAGACGTCCACCCAACACTTCCTACATCCAGCTTGCTAATTTCCCTCCTCCAAGCCCTGGCACATGCAACGTCCTCTCCCTGGACCATCCATCCTCTTTCATCCCAACTCCTACCGATGCCTTAAAACCCAGTTGAAAAGTCACCTCCCCTGCAAAGCCTTGCAGGGAATGAGGCACTGTGTATTCCTCCAGCATGCTTATGTTTGGACTACTGCTCTTATCACATAGTACTCTAAGTTCCTGTCCACACATCTGTCTCCCCAAGTAGACTGTGAGTTCCTTAAAGGCAGCAACTGGGTCTTATTCCTCTTTACAGCCCCACTGACATCTAGCACAACCTGGCACAGAGCATATGCTCAAAAGATGCCTGATGCAAGCATGAGTGAGAAATCAAACCAATGAGACCTAACTGACCCTAAATTTTATGTCTTTTATAACTGAGTTGTAATACTTCTTAAATATTCTAGGTATGTTTTTTATCAGGCATACGAATTGCAATTTTTTTTCTCTATATTGTGGGTTGTCTTTTTACTTTTTTTTCCTCTTGGCCGTGCTGCATGGCTTACAGGATCTTAGTTTCCCGACAAGGGATCAAACTCGGGCCCCCTGCAGTGGAAGCTCGGAGTCCTAACCACTTGGACCGACAGGGAAGTCCCTCCCTGACCCTAAATTAAATGTCTCTAACGCTACTCAGCTTTCACAGTTTCCCCCCACTTTGGTCTACTTTTTTTTTTTTTTTTTTGCGGGCCTCTCACTGCTGTGGCCTCTCCCGTTGCGGAGCACAGGCTCCGGACACACAGGCTCCGCGGCCATGGCTTGCGGGCCCAGCCGCTCCGCGGCACGTGGGATCCTCCGGGATCGGGGCACGAACCCGTGTCCCCTGCATCGGCAGGCGGACTCTCAACCACTGCGCCACCAGGGAAGCCCTGGTCTACTTTTAATGCTACTTATTTTCTCTCTCGTCAGTCATGATTGTACATCAAGTTCTAAGTCAATAAATTCTGGGATTAGACCTGAAGGCAGCTACAAGCTTCTGCCCCTGAGCAAAGTGCCTGAGCTTTTTCACAGCCCTTCTCCTGGCTGCTCAGAGGCCTCTTTGACTTTCTGGTGGATTCACAGGGATGGCCTGAAATCTCACCTCCAGATACGTGTGTCTACGTGTGTGCACGTGTGTGTGTGCACGTATGCGTTTACTATAAGTGCATGTACGCATGTTTACATGTGTGAGGTGGAAGATTTCAGGATAGTTCCTTTGGATCAGTTAAGCTGAATAAATGGTGCGGACCAGACTCTGCTGGACGAAAAATGTACCCTGCCTTCAGCTTTCTGCACGAGCCAGGTAGGCCCTTAACATAATCCTTTCCACATGCCAGTGAAGTCAGCTTTATTAGGCTCCCCGTTTCACAGCTGAGCAAACTGCAGCTCAGAGAGGCTGAGTCGCTTACCCAAAGTCACACAGCTAGCAAGGGACAGGGTTAGGATTCAAAACCATGACACCCTAAACACGCATTAGCGGTTGGGCAGGTGTGAGCATCCTGCTAGTGAACTTTCTAGGAAGGAAACGAAGACCCAGGGAGGGAGAAAAGCACATGTCATGCACCCACCTGCTAAGCTGAGCGTGCTGAGGACGAACTGGGTGCCGTACAAGATGGTGAAGCAGCACTCTTCCTTCTGGCGGACTGCTTTCGCACGCTCAAAATCCTTGGAGTTCTTCCCTGGGCGGATTTCCTTTATTTCCATGATATCCACTGAAGGAAAATTAACATCAGCCAGTCAGAAGCTGGAGTTCACTCCATCTGAGGCTGCAGCCATGCGCCTGCACCCCAGACACACAGAGCCCAGCTCTTCACTCCCCAGAGTGAAGACAAGCTGGGCCAGCCCCACAGTCGTGCCCAGCTTGCAGGATTATGTGCAAAAGATGAAATGTTTGTTGTTCTGAGCCACTAAGTACTGGGCAACTTGCTGTACAGCAATAGATGACAGAAAAAGAGGAAACCCATCCTCCCTGGAACCCCCGCTGCCACGTGATGCCAACTCACTCCTAGCCAAAACCTACCTGGCCAGGATGGCACCTGACCCAAGGGTGACCCCTCCATGGGATGGCCATCTAAGGGTGACCCCCCCACACACACAGGGTGGCCATTAGGCCCAAGAATGACCCCCTCCCCTCACAGGATGGCCACCTGATGCAAGGGAGACCCCCCCTTCCTGACATAGGATGTCCCGTGAACTAAGGAGTGTCACAGAGTGACAAGTCCCCCCATCCTTTCCTCCCTTTCTTCTGTCAAAAAAGCACCTTTTCCTGGGATGAACCCATTTCACGTGATCAAGGTGAAGATGATCCACATCCCGACACCTTTCACCACCACAAGCCAAAGGAGGGGCCAAGGGTCCCAGGAATGACCAAGATGTCCCACCCCTGGCACGGTGATGGGTTCGGGGCTAAGCACATGGCCTAAGCTGGGCCCATCAGCATCCCCCTGGGACTTATTTATTTGGCCAAAGCTATTCATCAAATTTCTCCCGCTGCTGTTGCCAGGCTGACAAAACGTGAGTCTAGGGATAGCAGGGTCCATGTGGCCTGCCATACAGAAAGCAAAGATTCGTCCCTGATGCACTACTGAGCCCCTGGGTCCATTTGGGCTTGAAGCCACTTCTGCGCTGGAGCATGCTACCTATGTGACCCAATAAATTCTCTTTTTTGCTTTGGTTAGTGGGAAGTGAGTTTCTGTCACATGTAACCGTAAGAATCCTGGGACATACATCTTTGTGCTTACACTGAAGAGAGAAACAGGAAAGAGAGGTATTCCTGGAAATGAGAGAGTAGGGACGGAGACCTCAGCATTGACCTGGGATCAGGGAAGCAAACAGACCCAAGTGAACAAAGGCATTTTAAGTCAGAGTTGAACTGGCAGGAAAGGTTCACAGCCATTCATACATAACAATAGGAGGAGGAGACAGAGTATTAAATTAGGGGAGGAGGGGACGGAATGAACCAAAGCCTTTTTTTTTTTTTTTTTAATTTATTTTTGTCTGCGTTGGGTCTTCGTTGCTGCACACAGCCTTTCTCTAGTTGTGGCGAGCGGGGGCTACTCTTCGTTGCGGTGCACGGGCTTCTCATTGCGGCGGCTTCTCTTGTTGCAGAGCATGGGCTCTAGGCACGTGAGCTCAGCAGTTGTGGCTCAAGGGCTCTAGAGCGCAGGCTCAGTAGTCGTGCTGCATGGGCTTACGTGCTCCACGGCACGTGGGATCTTCCCGGACCAGGGCTCAAACCCGTGTCCCCTGCGTTGGCAGGAGGATTCTTAACCACTGTGCCACCAGGGAAGCCCGAACTAAAGGCTTTTCACTTTCTTACCATGGATCTAGCTAGACTGAAAACAGTTTGGGGGACAAGAATCATGAAGTAAAGTGAAAAGACTTTAAATAAACAGCATTTGTTCTGTACCCTGTGTGTGGTGGTAGCTACACAAGCCTAAACATGTGATAAAATTCCTTGAAACTACACACCAAAACAAAAGCAAACAAAACTTCAGTCCACATAAAAAATGGTGAAAACTAATTAAGGTCTGACTACTCAGCCATAAAAAAGAACAAAATAACGCCATATGCAGCAACATGGATGCAACTAAAGATTATCACACTTAGCGAAATAAGTCAGAAAGAGAAAGACAAATACCACATGATATCACTCATATGTGGAATCTAAAATATGACACAGGCTTCCCTGCTGGCGCAGTGGTTGAGAGTCCGCTTGCCGATGCGGCGGTTGCGGGTTCGTGCCCTGGTCTGGGAAGATCCTACATGCCGCGGAGCGGCTGAGCCCGTGAGCCATGGCCACTGAGCTTGCGCATCCAGATCCTGTGCTCCGCAACGGGAGAGGCCACAACAGTGAGAGGCCCGCGTACCACAAAAAAAAAGAAAAAAGAAAATATGACACAAATGAAACTATCTACAAAAGAGAAACAGAATCAGGGACATAGAGGATAGATTGGTGGTTGCCACGGGGGAGGTGGGTGGGAAAGGGTTGGACTGGGAGTTTGGGATTAGCAGATACAAACTGGTATATGTAGAATGGATAAACAACAAGGTTCTACTGTATAGCACAGGGAACTATATTCAGTATCCTGTGATAAACCACAATGGAAAAGAATATGAAAAAGAATGTATACACATGCATAACTGAGTCATTTTGCTGTTCAGCAGTAATTAACACAATATTGTAATTCAACTATTATTTAATAAAAAATAAATTTAAAAAAACTAACTAAGGTCTGTAATTTAATAATATTTTACCAGAGTCAATATCCTGGGCTTGACAACTATGGTTATAAAAGATGTTATCACAGGGGGAAATTGGATGAATGGTACACAGAAACTCTGTATTATTTTTGTAATGTCATCATGAGTCTAAAGTTATTTCAAACTAAAAAGTTTTTTAAAACACTTATCAAGGGACTTCCCTGGTGCAGTGGTTAAGAATCGTCCTGCCAATGCAGGGGACACAGGTTCAAGCCCTGGTCCGGGAAGATCCCACATGCCACGGAGCGACTTAGCCCGTGCGCCACAACTACCGAGCCTGCACTCTAGAGCCCGCAAGCCACAACTACTGAAGCCCACGTGCCCCAACTACTGAAGCCTGCATGCCTAGAGCCCGTGCTCCACAACAAGAGAAGCCACCGTAATCGGAATCCCGCGCACCGCAACGAAGAGCAGCCCCCGCTCACCGCAACTAGAGAAAGCCCGCGCGCAGAAATGAAGACCCAACGCAGCCCAAAAATAAATTTAAAAAAAAAATTTTAAAAACCCACTTAATTATGGGTGGTCCTATTATGGGGGTGGGGGTGGGGTCAAGGGGTCCTTCATTCCTCAAAAACTAACAACAAAACACAGAGTCTTTGTGCGTGCTCAGATTCACAGCCTTCTGGGGGGTTAAATCGGCACTGTTGATTTATCTGCTTCAGCAGTTATCTGAGAACATCTGAGGTATTAAATGTTTGTTCTCAGAAATTAGTTACTTACCCAACCCAGCTGACTGCCAGTTAAGAGTCTAGTGACCTTAAGCAATGCTCTTTTTTTCTTAGCTAGTCTAACAATGATTATCTAACCATTCTCTTTCCCCATAAAATATCTCTAAGAGGGAATTTCTGAATTGGCCAACTGTGAGCTTTTTTCCTTACAGCGAACTTATAATAAGAATTTGATGCATTCGTAACTAAATAAAAAAATTTCAGATAATGTAACACTGTCTTCAGGCAATCACGAAGTCTTATCAATTCCTTCTAAATCACTCTTGAATCTATTTTCTACCCATATCCAAGCCACTGTTACCTCTCACTTGCGCTACCGAAGTAGCCAGGAGCTACCCCCATAGTCTTTTCTATGAAATGCAGACATGCTCAAGCCACCCCTGGGCTTCAAGCTTGCCGATGGCATCCCAGTGCTATTAGGACTAAGAACCAAGGCCATGGGATGACCCTGCCGACCCCATCTGGATCAACTGTGCATCCTCACTGTCGTGCTCCAGCCACACTGGCCAGCAGCTTGCATTCACTCCCCCACAGGACACCGCCGCTGGCTCTGCTGGGGACGCTCTTAGCCTTGTTAGCTCCACGTTCTCCCTTTCAGTTTCAGCTCAATCACCGTCAGACGCACAGAATACCCTCCAACTACTGCTATTACACACACCGAGCCCCTCTTCCCCACAGCACTGAAGAGGCCAAGTGCTTAGTGGTGTGAACCATGGACTCATGGCTCCTTCCCTAGATGGTGCATCTTTCCTCACCACTGTATCTCCACCCTTAGCAGAGCAACTGGTACACAGTGGGGCCCAATAAATAGCTGTCGAAAGAGGAAGCGGACAAAGAGAGATGGGGACACAGACAGGGACAGAGTGGACATGTGACAGAGGGGGAGGCAGAGGGAGACAGACGCACACAGATACGAACACACACAAACGGCAACAACCAGACAGGGTAAAGGAGGGGCAGAGACAGCCAGACAGGAACAGAAGACAAGCCGTCCAGGTGAGGAGGGAGGGAGATACAACCACGCAACGTACAGAGTCAGAGAGAAAGAAACATGCGAGACGGGAAAAGAAGAAAATGTAAACAGCCGCTCTGATGATGCAAGCAGCCCTGACCATCGCTACACTACCCTTCACTTCAGGGCACGCAAGGATCCTTTGGAGGCCAGCCCTGTCCCAGGAAAGGGCCGCAGGCATCCACCCTCGCCAGCGGGACTGCCTGCCTCCATGACGTCATCCTGATCACTTCCCCCTTTCTTTTCCGGGGATAAGGACTGGCCTATTCATCATGCTTCTGATAAGACTATGCTCTCTCCATTGGATTGCCTTTGTTCCATTGTCAAAGACCAGTTGATGATTTGTGTGGATCTATTTCTGTTTTCTCTATTCTGTTCCATTGATCTGATTGTCTATTATTTCCCCAGCATCTCACTGTCTTGATAACTATGGCTTTATAGGAAGTCTCAGAGTACGGCAGCAGACACCTCTGACTTTGTTCTTCTTCAATACTGCACTGGTTATGCTGGGTGTTTTGCCTCTCCGTATAAACTTTAGGATCAGATTGTCAATATCTACAGAGTAATTTGCTAGGATATTGATTGTGATTGTGTTGACTCAACACCAAGTTGCAAAGAACTGACATATTGAGTCCTCCTATCCATAAACGCAGAGTACTTATTCATCATACTTTGTCAGCCAGACATTCTCCTGGATGTACACAGTCCTGACCTCCAAAGGTCTTACAGACACACTAGCTTCATTCTTGAGATTAAAAATAAAGGCAATAGGGCTTCCCTGGCGGCACAGTGGTTGACAGTCCGCCTGCCGATGCAGGGGACACGGGTTCGCGCCCTGGTCCGGGAAGATCCCACATGCCGCGAAGCGGCTGGGCCCGTGAGCCATGGCCACTGAGCCTGCGCGTCCGGAGCCTGTGCTCCGCAACGGGAGAGGCCACAGCAGTGAGAGGCCCATGTACCGCGAAAATATAAAAAATAAAAAATAATAAAGGCAATAATAATAGTCATGTACAACTCCTACAGAGCTCTTACTATATGCCAGGCACAGCGCTAATGCTCTGCACATGTCATAGGTCGGTTCCCTGGAAGCCAAGCCTGAGGCAAGGATTCTCTTTTAGGCTTTTATTGGGCGGTGGGGTGGACAAAGGACTGCAGAAATAGATGAGGCAGGAGAATAAAGCTAAAGCTAGGCTGTGGTCCCAGCAGGGGACGGGCTTCAGCTTGGTCACATGAGGCGCTGGAGCATGGATCACACCAGGAAAGTGAGTCTCCTGGAAACAGCGAGGCTGTCCTATTGTTCCCCCATGACTGTCCCCATTATACAGATGAGGAAACAGGCATGCAGAGGTGAAGTACCTCGGCCACGGTCACCAGCCAGCAAGTGGAAGAGCCAGGATTTGAACCTTTACGTTGCTTCTCACGGTCAAGCAGGCGACGCTGAGAAGTCATGTTAGGACATGCAGCCCTCTTCCCACCGCGCTCCGTCAGCAAGTCTCACCGTATATGGGCCTCCTGGCTACGTCGGCTCTCATTTAAGTGATTTCTCAACACCGCCTTCCTTCTCCCCATCCCTGCACTGATCCAGCCTGTCATTTTTACATCTGTGCCATAAAGTTCCTCACCAGCACCATCTGCATTCATAGGTTTCTTTGTTTGCTGCCTATCTACTCTCTCCTCTAAGCCCCAGGAGGACAAGGGTCGTGTCCGCCCTGTTCACAACCGGAGCCTCACACCCGCCTATGTCAGAGCCTGGCTCAGAGCAGAAATTCAGACTGCCGCGGAATACATGATAAGGTTTCCTGGGTGTCTTGGCTTGGCTTCCCCCAGAAGTGGACCCTGAGACAAGGATCTGAGCGCTTGCAGTTTATCCAGGAGCCGATCCCAGGAAACACCAGCAGAGGAGCAGGGAAGTGAGACAGAGAAGGCAAGGTGCTGATAAGGAGGCTGCTGTGTCATCAACCTGGTACCCCAGGGGCACAGGCAGCTGACCCCATGGGGATCTGGGAGCCCCTTAGAGTTTGCCCCACCGAGAGAGGGAGGGAGCTGGGGTGTTATATCCCAACCTCCAACTGCTATTGGTTGAGGGCTGCTTTTAGGGGGCCTTAACTCCCCAGGCCTCTGGCAAAGAGCTGCAGCATTCACGGCAAAGTGCCTTTAATGTGCAGCAGTGACTACTATGGCAGCAGGGTTAGGCCTCGGCATCCTCTGCTGTATCAGGTTATCGAACTGGTAGTTTCTGTGCTACCCCCACGGAACTCGGCGATCAGCTGTTTGAGGGCTGCAATGTCTCTCTAGTTCAGGCAGAACAGTGGCAGATGTAGACAAGTCCCAGTTGTTGAGGGAACAGCGTCTCTGGGCTCCCCCAGGAGAGATCCTACATGGAGACGGGACGAGATGTTACTGTCCCTGTACGTTCTGTAGCCCCAGAGCTATCCTGGATCAGCAGGTGGTTCTGGAATTACAGGTGTCAGTGCACTCCCTCGCTCACTCTCTCTTTTTAATGTAACAGCTTTATTAAGATATAGTTCACAGGCCATACAGGTCATCCACATGAAGTATACAATTCAATGGCTTTTAGTATATTCACAGACTTGTGCAACCACCACCAGTGTCAACGTTAGAACATTTTCATCTCCCCAAAAAGAAACCCATACCCTTCAGCCTCCACATTTCCCACTCAGCCCACACCAGCCCCCGGACAACACTCATCTACTTTCAGTCTACAGAGACTTGCCTGTTCTGGATGTTTCATATAAAGAGAGGCATACGATACGTGGTCTTTTGTGTCTGGCTTTTAAATTCACTTGGCAGAAGATCTTTGAGGTTCCTCCGTGTTGTAGCACGTGTCAGTACTTCATTTTTATGAATGAATAATATTCCATTGTATGGATTTGGTCTATCTATTTATCCACTGATGGACATTTGGGCTGTTTCCACCTTTTCGTTATTGTAAATAGTACAGCTATGAACATGTGCAGACAGGTTTCTGTCTGAACATACAGGTTTCTTTTTGAACACCCATTTTCAGTTATCTCAGGTTTCTGGTAGGAGCGGACATTGGTCCTCTCTCGACTATACCCTCAGGGCTGCAGGTGTTAACGGTGACGTGCCCCCTCATGCCACGCGGCTGACCAGCCACCAACCCGGGCCAGCGATGGTGCTCGTATGTAGGTGGACAGTCACTTGCTGTGCATGAGCTTATGGCTGGGCCTCTGCGAGCCACCACCGAGCCCTTCAAAGCTGTCACCACTACTTCCCAGGCCTTCTGGGCAAGCAAGGGCCACCCTCCAGAGACACAGAGGTGCTCACTCTCTCGCCACCCCCTTGATTACCAGGGGCCCCAGGAAGTCAGGAAGGAAATCCCTGGCCAGTGGGAGTGGTTTTCTACTTGATAACTGGCAGAGTCTGCAAGGGCCCTTTGGGCATTTTTGTTGGCATGCCCAGTACTTGATCTTGCATCCCACGGGGGCACCTTCCTCGCTGAAGGGTGGTCCCACCACACCAGGGGTGCGGAGCAGCAAGAAGTGTAAGGCCGGCTGCACCCAGTCGGGTTAATCCCAAACCACCTTTCGGACCTGCCGCTGGGAATAAAACCCTAGTGCCGGGGATGCAAATCCACAGGTTTCCAAGGGTCCCCCATGTCGTGACAAGCCCATGGCTGGTGATGAGCAGATAAGACTCTGGAACCAGCGCACCCTGGATTCAAATCCAGCAGGTGGTTTCAGGCCGTAACTTCACCTCTTCCTGCCTCCGTTTCCTCATGTGAACAATAGGAGAAATAATGGTCTCCCCACACGGTGCTCTTTGAGGATTAAATGAAAGTGTGTCCGTATGTGTGCGTGCGTGCGTGTGAATTAAAACAGTGTCTGGTAATTTTAACTAATAAAGATGTAGTAACTTCTAAGTGCTTGTTAGCTACTATTTTTTTAATTATTAATGCAATGGAATAAAGCTGAACTCATATAAGGCCTAAGGAAAAACACCATCTCTCAACTTATCTGTTGTGGAAATTGAAGAGCCAGATTCTTACGTAGTGATGTGGAAAAGCTCCACAACAGCTTACATAAACAGGATACCAGATTTATGTGCCTGCATCTGTGTGTGTGTGGGTCCACATGTATGTACAAACACATGCATGCACATATAGTATACAGGTGCCCGTTGCTGTTCAAAGTCTCACTATATTAATATTTACTGTAACTCGCAAACATTTTTTACCTAAAATGCACCACAAAGATCACACACCTGCTACAGGAAGGTCAGGTGCAGGCACCTGTGGACATACTGCTGTGTATCAGTCTGCATTACAGAGGAACATGTCCGGTGCTCTAAGGCTGAAAATCATCATGCAGCAAACCTAGCGTCCTGCCCACCCTATTCAGTCTTAGTGTTCACTTCTGGCAAGCCAGCTACCAACCATAGTCCAATTTAGATGACCTCTTTAGTATTTTTAACAGATTTCATTGTCATTTCTATCAAGTTACAAAGTAGTTACAGGACAGAAAAAAATCAAAATTCAGAACCAATACCGTGTAGTATCATACGTATGAGTAGTAAGTTCATTAAAGCATCAAATCATTAGGCATTTGTTGCTGTCAATGCTTCGTATGCTTGCAGAAATATTTGATGGGCTGGTTTCTAGGTGATTAAGGGTGTCAAGCAACACTGGGGAAACTGGTTGGGTTTTTTCGAGCTGTTGGTAATGTGTCACCACTTGTATCCATGTAATATGACATAATACACTGCTATCCAAAGAAAGATGCTCTCCATTGTGTTTTCAGGAATGCACTGGGCTCAGCTAAGGAGGGATGCCTGTATTTGTACACGTGCTCATATGTGTGTAAAAGCATGAGAAAATGTTAAAAAAAAGAGATTCCCACCAATTTGCTGACAACAGGGATTACCGGTGGGAAGGGGGATGGGCAAACGGTGGCAACGGGAGCTTGATCTGCACTGGCTGGAATTCTGGCCAAGGGGCACAGAGTCGGTAAGAGGACCGACTTTACTTTCCAAGTCGGCTCTGGTGGCCAGAGCTCGGGCCGAGTGTGCTCATGCAGTCGGGCTCTGCAGCCGTGCTTCCTGCTTGAAGAAGTGAGATAACACAGTCACAGAAGCCAAGCCTTGTCTCTGAAACCTCCGCCCGCTTCCCAGCATCACCTCGGGTCTTCCCCAGGTCCAGCCACTCATCACCTGCAGACGTACACTTGGGGTTTTCTGCCCCCCCTGTCGGTTGTCCCCATGCCCCTGTTCTTCGACTCCTGTTTCCTTCCTCCTCCCACTCTTGATTCTGGGCCGCTGTCTTGCTGACCCCCGCACGCCTGGAACATCCTCCTATCCTCACATGACCTATTCCCCAATTTCCTCGGTCGACCTCAAGTGGCACCACCCCCCAACAAGCTTAACAAAGTATCTTCAAGGAAGCTCCAGATGTACCCAAGGGGAAGAGACAGAGAAGGCTCGGGGACCTTCCTGCACATACCCACCACCCTCCTTTTTCCATCTTTCAGTCATTCAACCAACCAGGTAGGTAGTGATCATCTCACTGAGCGCCAAGGATGAAGCCGACAGGCACGGTCCCCGTCCCCGGAAGCTCAGAGCCTGGGAGGACAGACCCTGTCCGAACCTGCACACAAGCACGTAAACCCACCACCACGCTAAACACCTCAAGGGAGCAAAATCAAGTCCACACGGGGGCTTCTTCCCAGCAAGGGGAAGAAAGGCTTCTCGGGGGCATGCGTCTTGGCTGCGTTCTGAAGGCTAGAGTCATCCTGGTGAAGGGGGAGCAGAAAGCCCTGGAAGGAGTCCCGGGCTCCAGAGACCACGGTTCAAATCCCAACTCTGCTCCCCAAAGACGCCTGGGAGGTCGGGCAAGTCACCTCCCTTCTCTCTGCAATTTCCTCGTCTGCACTCACAGTGGTACAGTAGCTCCTTCCCTGAGCTGCTCTGCAAACAAGATGAAATTACATTAAAGAAAAACTGCAGTGGCCCCCAGGAGGTCTCACAGCCAGGGTTAGTTGAGCTATTGGGATGCATGTTCTTTCATAGCGTCTTTCAATAACACCTTCACCACTGCTCGTGGTTTCACTTTGTCTCAGTGTTGCTCGGTCTCAGTGAAGGACCCTGCTTTAAAAAACCAAGGGTGTGGGCTTATTTCACATACACAGCAGCATCTGACCTTGCAGTCAGATAAAAAACTGAGATGCACCACAGAACACAGTTACAAGAGGCTCAGCGTGGGAGAGGAGAAAGAGCCCAACTTTAAAAGAATCTAGAAGACACGTGCTTCAAGTTCCACTCTACTTGTCCCGGCTATGCAGCTTGGGACAGGTTTCTTTATTCTAGCCTAGCCTCTGCCTTCTTGTAGGTAAAATGGGGAAATAATATCCGTCCCACAGGTAGATATACCTAAAAGAACTTGGTAAAACATTACAAATTATTTTAAAGCCTAGAGATGGGAAGTGAGGGGGGCCGTTCTCATCTTCCTTGTTGAAAATGTAAGAAACAATGGATGAGACTGCGCTGACAGCCAGAGGAGAATATGCCACCTCATGCTTCCATATAGAGACTTTTCCAGAATAACAACACTCAAATAATTATTTAGCTGTTCCTGGAATGCTCTGTATCCAGGCAGAAATGTTTGAAGGACTGTTTTATGGGTGTTTAAGAGTTTTAAGTGATCCCGGAGAAATTGACTGGCCTTCTCTTCCCTCCGGGGACTCCCTCTCCCCAGGGGAGCAGGGAACGCTCTCGGACAGCAGAGTCTGGAAGAAGGAACCGGGCTTGCCCAGCTCAGCCTCCTGGTCCAGCTCTTGTCCAATCCATCCCCCAAGAACCACATGCCCTGCCCTACTCCCTGCCACATGGAGTGGACATCCAACAGTGCCAGTGACAGAGTGAGCAGGTCAGGGGTCGGGGGCCAGAGGTCAATGCTAAACCAGACTCTTCAGGCAGCTCAAACGCAGAGCAAACCTTCTCATAGCCAGTTATGAGTTACCTGTGTTTCAGTTCTTGTTTCCAAACTCAAGAGAAGATGAGAGAAAGAGAAGTCTTATGAACTGGTCAGCTGAAACCCCAAGCACTAACTAACCATCAAATACAATTCTTTAAATATGCATTGTTTTAGTGTCACTTAAACTTGATGTTTCCTCACTCCTGCTGGAAATGAAATGAGAATAATCCCATGCGTGTGATATGGGAGAGGACTTTAATAAGAGTACCTACATTTTCTTTTTATGTCTTAATTGTGATGTATTTTACTACGAATTGGAAAAATACAGATCTAGCAGCCTCTAAACTGTGAGATCAAAGTTCCTTCTCTACAAATTTAACTTAAAAAGAGTCCATCTTAAAATATGTATTAGGTATATAAAACAGGTATTGTGCAGATATTTCAAAAATCATTCAGGCATTAAAGGAAGGACTCACTCCCTTATGCCCAGCCTATTAAAATTTTAATTTGCTTTGCCTTAGACCAGTATTGTGAATCAAAATTACACAGAAGGCCTTCATTGTACAAAGGCTATATATAGATATTTCCCCCACTGGACCAACCAGTTTTGGGTTTGGGGTTTTTTGGAGTCATATGTGCTTTTGACACTTTCTCAAATGTCCGTCATTTGATTATCAACTTTGTCAAGTGTGCCATATCTGCATAGTGCTGGCACTGTTTGTCTAATATTTATCTTTAAATCAACTCATCTTTTTCACTTGAACAGATGTATTTTAAGAATGGGTTTATGCCTTACGGTAAAAAGAAAACCAGTCCCGCCCACCATACATTACAGGAATTGTAAAATAACGCAGTCAGTGGAAACAGGACAATATTAAATTCTGCCTAAAACCAGCTGATGCCAAAAGGAAACCCTCACGTGCTTCTGAGTTGTAAGAGGACAAAAGCAGGCGTGTTAGAGGGTGTGAGGCCGAGTTCACCATAGTAAGACTCACAGAAGACACAGAAGCAAAGCGGTGGTTACCTCGTGGGGACAGTGGCCACAGAGCTGGACATGTGTAAATTTGAGCTCACGCTCACCTCGTTTGCATTTTACCATAGGTTTGTTATATCTTATTAAAGAAAAATGCCTTTCAAAATGAGACGTGTTAAAATTTTAGAAATGCAGGTGGGTGTGGTCATTAAGAGGGATTTTGGTGGTGATGGAACTTCCAGTATCTTGACTGTGGCGGGGGATACAGGGACCTACCCATGGGATAAAATCGTGCAAAACAAACAGATACACACAGAGTATAAGGACAACTGGGGAAATGTGAGTAAGTCAGGTAGTGGACTGAATCAGTGCCAGCGTCCTGGCTGTGATGTCACACTACAATTTTGCAAGATGTTGCCGTTGGGGGAAACTGAGCACAGTCCACCTGGAAAATGAATCTTCATTTATCTCAAAAGAATCTTCAATTATCTCAATGAAATTTTCAATTACAAATACAGAGTATGGGGCTTCCCTGGTGGCTCAGTGGTTAAGAATCCGCCTGCCAATGAAGGGGACACGGGTTCGAGCCCTGGTCCGGGAAGATCCCACATGCCACAGAGCAACTAAGCCCGTGCGCCACAACTACTGAGCCTGCGCTCTAGAGCCCGCGAGCCACAACTACTGGGCCGGCGTCCTACAACTATTGAAGCCTGTGCGCCTAGAGCCCGTGCTCCGCAACAAGAGAAGCCACTGCAGTGAGGAGCCCGCTTGCCGCAACTAGAGAAAGCTGGTGCGCAGCAACGAAGACCCAACGCAGCCAAAAATAAATGAATAAAAAATAAATAAATTTATAAAAAAATAAAATACAGAATATCAAGAAAGAAAGAAACCAACCATGCTAGTAGCAAACAGGTATTCTCCCTGACATGATCAGAAAGACCAGAAAGGAACTTTGAAGGGAAGGATGCTCCCACCACTGGCTCACGTTCCAGGGGCCCTGCCTGGAAATCGTGCTTTGCCAGGGCCCCGAGCATGGTCTCCCTTGGGGGACACTGGGGACAGCATCCCTTACCCCTCCCCACAGGCTGCTTCTCCATTCTAGGAGCCAGTCCTGTGCTCCTCCCTCCACCAGGATTCATACTATTTCTAGCCGGACCAGAAATAGATGTGCTTGGGGCTGGCCGATAAGCCAGTCACTAAAACCCAGAGGAAGTGGCCTGCAGGGGACCCACAGCGGGGCCTAGCTTGGGGGCCCACTCATTCTGCAAAGGCCAAGGACGGCAGCCAAAAACACAATTTCTATGTACGTCCGCAAGGAGCCTGAGTTCTCAGCACCTGCAGAAGGACAGCGTGGGTTCCCCCTGTAACAAGAGAACAACCTCTCGTCCCATCTACCCCCTGCCTGACCTCAGCCCAACCAGCAGCACTACACATAAACACACACTCATTCTTTGAGTCTGATGGTTCTTTTCTTGTTATTTTTTCACAGGAAAAGAAAGGTTCTGAGAATACAGACAATTATCTCAACTTTGACCAGGTTTGCGTAGAGAAAATTCTAGAGGTTGACTGATGTTGAATCTTCCCATGGAAGACGCTGGTCTTTGTCTTTCTACCAGGAGCCTCTTGGCTTCAGAGGAAACCAAAGAGGAGCAAAAGGGCAGGGAAGCCACATTCACAGAAACGTCTAGTACAGCCAGGCAACGTATCAGGGATTCTGATGTGAGCCGAGATCGTCATCTGCATTCCAAAGATGGGGACACTGAGACTGAGATGCATGACTTTCCAAGCCCACACTGGTGGAGCCAGGACTTGAACCCCAGCAGTCTGGTTCCCAGCCTGTGCTCTTAATCACTATACAAGGAAGAAAGACCTCCCCGCTGCTCAGACCTCACCCTGGGCCAACGGGGTCCTGCTAGGTTCTTCCTCTCAGGAGCATCCTTGCAAGGGTCCTGGCTCCGAAACCCCTACACAGACAGCAGCAACTCTGACAGTTCACAGTTTACCGACCACCAGCCAAGTATAATACTTCGTGTCCATTACCTCAGTGGTGCCTCCTGCAGCCCTAAGGGGTGAGTGGCCACCGTTATCAGCACCCCCATTTTGCAGAGGAGTAAACAGGCTCTGGCAGGCTGGGTGACCAGGGTGCGAGCCCTGCTGGTCCAGCTCCAGAGCCGGCACACTCCAGCACCACCCAGGCGGACTCAACAACCAATTCCACCAGCAGAAAACGGAGCCCGGCCAAGGTCAAGCCCAGGGTAGAAACACCTGAGTTGGATGGAAAACAGACCAGACCCTTCTTACAAAATATTTATTAGGTGCCAGAGCTGACCTCCCCATCTCCTTACTCCTCTGTCAACCTTGGGAACAAACCCCCATTTTCCAGACTCGGCTCAGGAAGGTGAAGTCATTCCCTCAGGGCCACCTGGCCGGGCCTCGATGCCAAAAGCAGCAGGGCGGCGGCAATGTGGTGGTGGTGCAGAGAGAGAGCCCCGCCAAGCAGGGGAGCCCGGCTCTCTGCCCTCCCCACTTCTATTTCCGAGCGGGCTGCTCCCCCAGTGGCCTCTCTGAAAACCCTTGCGTGACCAGGATAGATATCGGCTAAACGGCTAAACGTGGCTCCTCTCTTTGAAGCCAAGCCTCAGGGGGGCGGAGGGAGATGCTAAATGTATTCGGGGCTCCCGCTGCCACAGTCAGTCCCTGGATGAGACAGGCAGAGATACCTTTTCACCCTCTGGCTTCCCCTGCAGGCACTGGGCCGTGCTGGCCAGAAAAACGGCTCAGGACCCTCGGAGTGACCGACGGAGCCACGATCAAGGGAAGGCGCTCTGAGGGACGAGGACAGACCGCAAGAGAAGGCCCCGCTCTTCCAGAAGCCGCCCCCAGAGTCCTGCGGTGAACACACGACACACTGGCCATTCCCACCCGGCCTAAAGAGCCCTCCAGAGAAGTAAAGCCCTCATCCTTTAAAGGGGGATTTCATCCTGGGGTCCGTGAGCCTTCATGGGGCCCTTAAACCCCCAACACAGTGCCTTCCAGGCAGGGAAGGAGCAGGCTCTCCGGAAGCCCAGAAGCAGGAAAGCGCATTCATCTCAGCGCACGGCCCAGCGCAAATGCCCCCTTTCTGGGAGGGCTTTCCTTCCTCTTCTCAACTTCCCCTTTCCGGGTTCTCATCACACTTACGGTAATGACTCGTTCCTCTGCTTTAGTGCTACAACCTTGACGCCAACACCAGCCCCGGCCCCGGGCCCCGGGCAAGCATGGCACACTAGAAGCCTTCAAATACTTACAGGCGCGGATGCCTGGACCTCTGGGAGCTTAACAACTGCCTGTGCTAGCTCCCATCATGCTCCCTTACAGCTAACTGGGCACCCATGGTCTCCCCCACCAGATCCAAGGCAGGAGGGCCAGCCTCTGCCCCATTCTTCAGTTTTGCAGGAACGGGGTCTGGCCCTCACGATGCCCTCAGTCAGCTCCATATCAGACTGCTCACAGAAGGTTAACTAAAATGGCAAATTCTGCTCGAAAAGGAAAAGGAAAGAATGCATCAGGAAGTATTCCTTTATCTCCTTGTTGCTGAACCTGAGGATTATTCCTAAAAAGCAGCTACTATGTGGAGCGGAGGCCGGGAGAAGGATGCCGACTATCTATCACCACCATGGAAATGATGCTAATAGCCTCCCAGTATTCACAATGCGTCAGGCACTGCGTGCATTTCCTCATCTGAGCATCAGATCACCACAATAGTATTATGATTACTCCCATTTAACAGAAGGGAAGACTGAGGCTGGAAGACTAGAAAGCCGGCAGCTGGTAACTGGCTCCAGGCTCCCAAGCCCAATGGCGGGGCATGACCAATTCCAGCAAGACAGCAGCCTGCAGACGTCGGTCCCTTCTGCTGGGGGCAGAGAAGGGCCCTGTGGCCCCTGCTTTGCCTTTGCAAATGAGTTTTCACTGTGGTTAGCAAGCCAGCCCTTCATTTCCCCACGAGGCTCAGAGTTTTGCAAACCAAGGTTGCGGGGTAGGGGGTGGCAGTTCCTGTTACAACGAGCTAGAAGGTGAGAGCCTTCCTTCCCTTTCAGAGAAGGCAGGACTGGGGCAAGAGGGTCCCCCAAGCACTCCAGTCCACGCAGGTCCACCCCGAGACCTCCCTGCACAAGGATCTGAGTCCAGCCCGGGGGGCACGAACACCTGTCTGACTCCACAGCCTGGGGCGGAAACCCACAGCATGCCTCCTCTTTCCCAGCATTTGCCAGGGAGCCAGCCTGTGCTCCCAACTAGAGCTCGGGTCAGCAGAGGGTCAAGTCCCAGCCCCACGGTCACTCCACCCACGACCCTGCCAGCTCCCATTCCCCCTGCAAAATAGAGACACATTAAGTAGGGTAAGGCTCACGGAGGTGATGCGGGGATTTAAGGAGTCAACAGCTCACGTCAAAGAGGTGCGCAGGACGCAATCTGGTACTAAACGCTCGCTGCTGACACCCACAGGTCATCACGGTGAGGGTAACGCCCACCCACTCATCCAGTTGGCAGAGGCGCTGAGGGTCCACGGGCCTGGCCCAATGGCAGGGGCTGTGGATACCACGCAGACCAAATCCCTGCCCTCAAGGAATTATATTCTAAGGAGGCAGACAGGTAAATCAGTATGTATTATATCTGGTGGTTGTAAGTGCTGTAAGAATTAAACCAAAGCAGGGACTTCTCTGGTGGTGCAGTGGTTAAGACTCTGCGCTTCCACTGCAGGGGGCAAGGGTCTGATCCCTGGTTGGGGAACTTGGATCCTACATGCTGTGTGGTGCAGCCAACAAAAGAAAAAAACAAAGTAGAGCGAGGCCTGGTGGGTGACGGGGTAGGGGAGAAGCTTGGGTAGCAGGTGTGATGTGGGAGGCCTCCCCGGAGGAGGTGCCCTCTAAGCTGAGGCTTGAAGGAAGCAAGGGCAGATCCATGTAGATGTATGGGGAAGAATATTCCAAGAAGAGCAAACAGCAAGTACAAAGGCCCCGAGGGGAAATGTGCATGCTGTGTTCCCAAGAGGGAAATGTGCTTGTGTGTCCTGCATTCTGCTAAGCTCCTGGATGTGAGGAACAGCAGGGCACTGCCCGGACACACTGCACGTGCTCCCTGAAGCCTCCATGGCCCCCAGTGCCTGCCCATCTCACCTCTCCCACCTGTACACTCTGACCACACCAGCTCCACATCTGTACATTCAGTCATTCCTCCTGCCTGGCGCACACACCTGTACGGCCTTTGCACCTGCCTGGAGCCCCATCCCCGCACCTTTCTCATCCCTGTCCACCGCCACCCACGGTAACTAGCTAGCTCCCCCTGGGGTCCTCTGGAGTAGGCTGCGGCCCCTGGTGGGTGGGCGTGCCATTTTTTTTATATACTTATGATTACAGTATTACTATAAAAGACAGAACTCAGGAATAGCCAGATGAAGAGACAGGTACAGCAAGGTTTATGAGGGTCCTAAACACAGAGCTTCCATCCCTTCTCTTTGGGGAATCAGGGCTCAGCACTCTCCTGGCACATCGGTATGTTCACCAACCAGGAAGTACCAACAAGCTTTGGTGTCCGGAGTTTTTAAAATTGGGGTTTCATTACAAGGACATAATCGATTGAACGTAGACCTCATGATTGAACACAATCTCCAACCCCCCTTCCTCTCTTCTCTCACCGAAGGTCAGGCTGTTTTAACATCCCAACCCTCTAATCACAAGTCTGTCTTTTTGTTGACCAGCCCCATCCTGAGTCATCTCATCTCATTAGTATAAACTCAGGTGTGATCCAAACAGCTCTACATAACAAGGACACTTATTTTACTTGGGAAATTCCAAAGATTTAGATTCTCCTTCCTAGGAACCAGGGGAAAAGACCAGTCAAATTCTTTGTTACACAACAGTAGGTCTTCTTGAAGTCCCTGGACTGCTAACAAGGATGCTCCTTGCCATGATTTTTTGAGACCTACTAAACAGCTAACTGTCCCCCTCTCACTTCTGCATCTGCAGCATTCAGTACCTGGCACCAAGGAGGGACTCAGCCAAGAGGCAGAACAAGGCCCCTGGGCAGTGACGTGGCAATCCCCGATGCCACTGGAAACGCACACTCCTTCCCCAGGCGATTCCACCTCTCAGAGTCCGTCCACCCATGAGAAACACCCACCCATGTTGACTGTGGAGCAGCTCACACCTGCAGAAGGAAAAGAGAATCAACGTGCGCGTCCATCACTGGAGGAGTTAAGCAAACTGGCTCTCCTCATCCAAGGATCCCTCTCCACCAATTAAAAAAGACAGACCTGGGCCTCCCTGGTGGCGCAGTGGTTGAGAGTCCGCCTGCCGATGCAGGGGATACGGGTTCGTGCCCCGGTCTGGGAGGATCCCATATGCCACGGAGCGGCTGGGCCCGTGAGCCATGGCCGCTGAGCCTGCGCATCCGGAGCCTGTGCTCCGCAACGGGAGAGGCCACAACAGTGAGAGGCCCGCGTACCCCAAAAAAAAAAAAAAAAAAAAAAAAAAAAAGACAGACCTATGCACAGTAACGTGGATAAATCAAAACAACCCAGTGTAACGTGGTGCTCTGGATGGATCCTGGAACACAAAAAGAACATTTGTGGAAAAGCTGGTAAAATCCAAATAAAGTCTGAAATTTAGTTAATAGCCATGCACTGATGTTAATTTCCCGGTTTGGGCAAACTCATCACATAACATAAGACGGGAGCGTAGGAGAAAGGCACATGGGAACTCTGCATCTTTGCAACTCCTCTGTATATCCAGAATTATTCCAAAATTAAAAGCTTAGTTTCAAGAAATGCTAAGCACGGAAAAGGTTGCAAAAGTTTGAAATTTTATACAAATGGTAATGACTTATTTAAAAGACACAAACCGGAGCTTCCCTGGTGGCACAGTGGTTAATCAGCCTGCCAATGCAGGCGACACGGGTTTGAGCCCTGGTCCGGGAAGATCCCACATGCTGCAGAGCAACTAAGCCCGTGCACCACAACTACTGAGCCTATGCTCTAGAGCCCGCAAGCCACAACTACTGAAACCTGTGGTCCTAGAGCCCATGCTCCGCAACAAGAGAAGCCACTGCCATGAGAAGCCCCCACACCAGGACAAAGAGCAGCCCCCGCTCGATGCAACTAGAGAAAGCCCATGTGCAGCAAAGACCCAACACAGCCAAAAGTAAATAAATAAAAGAAATAAATTTTTTAAAAAGAAAATAAATAAATAAAAGACACAAACCAACTGTCATGTGTATGTGTGATTCCAGTTACCCCAGTGTATGAAAAGTATAAGACATAAAAGAGAAGGGTAGGGACTTCCCTGCTGGCACAGTGGTTAAGAATCCACCTGCCAATGCAGGGGACACGGGTCTGATCCCTGGTCCAGGAAGATCCTACATGCTGTGCAGCAACTGAGCCCGTGTGCCACAACTACTGAGCCTGGGCTCTAGAGCCAGCAATGCACAACTACTGAGCCCACACGCCACAACTACTGAAGCCCGTGCTCCGCAACAAGAGAAGCCACTGCAATGAGAAGCCTGTGCACTGCAACGAAGAGTAGCCTCCGCTCAGCACAACTAGAGAAAGCCCGTGCACAGCAACGAAGACCCAACGCGGCCAAAAAAAAAAAGAAAAAAAAAAAAAAAAGAAGAGAGAGAGAGAGAGAGAGAGAAGGGTACACATCTTCATCACGAAATGGTTATTTCTGGGAGAACTGACAGATGGCTTTATAGCCGTGTCTATAACATTTAATAAAAAGAGATCTCTAGCAAATATAATGAAGAAAATGCTAAGAGTTGGTAAAACTGGGTCATGATGCATAGGTACGGTTTATATTATTTTCTATGCATTTTATGTTTGAAATATTTCATAATTTAAAAACTCAAACATGTATTTATTAAGATAATTAAAAGTTTATGAATGAGTGAAAAGCACAGAAGCAGAAAAAGACAGGACAGAGCTAAGGCACGTGCCTCATCATCATTAAAACCCAGATTCTGTGACGTTGTGACTATTTTTGAGTCTGGAAATCTTTAAGAGATTCAACACTCACAGCAGACACTTCATTCAGTGATCCCTCTAAAACCGGGATGCAGCTGGTGAGATAATATGACACAATCTATTAAAATGTTCAATGTGCACTCCCAGGAATTCCACTTCTAGGAACTCATCCTGCAGCAATAAATAGTAGCACAGGTGCACAAAGGTGCAGGTCCGGGGGCATTTCTATTCTGGATGATTGGAAGTGCCCTCCTGTCCACCAGTAGGGAACTTGGGTTAAAGGAACGACAGCACGGCCACTATCTGGAACACCAGGCAGCCATCAGAAGAGAATGGGACAGACCCACGTGTACCGATGAGACAGGTGCATAGAGCACAGTAAAGGGCAACGGCGACGTGCATCGGGTCGTCCTATTTCTGCTTAAAAAACTGTACATAAACTTATGTACATAAGTGTGCATATGGATATGTACATACACAGGAAAGATGTAAAAAAAAAATACACTAAACGGTTAACACTGGTTACGTCAAGATCTGGGAGAAGGACAGAGCCTTTTTTCCCCTCACTTACATTCTCTGAGTTGGTTATAGTAAGCAGGTAATGTTTTCGTAATAACACAGCAAGAATGAGGCCCCTTTGTCTCAATGTTCACAGTGGCTAACTGACAAAACAAAAACCTGGAAACGTAGTAAAGGTAGAAGAATAGGTGATTTACCTTTGGTTCAGCCACACCATGGGTTATGATGTAATCAGTAAAAAGGGTGTAGTAGACTGTCTGTGTCAACTGAATTGGAGAAATTTCCTGAGCTATTATTCAGTGACAAAAGCAAAAACAACCCTCAGTGTACAGAGATGGTCAGACTATAAAGAAAAGTGAAGAGCTGGTTGGTAAGGGAGGAGGGGTGATTGGGAGGATACAGGAGAAGCTTCTGGGAGCTGGCAACATCCTCGGTCTGGACTTGAGTGATGGTTACATGGTAGTTCGTCTTATAATTAGTCATTATACTGAATATTTAATGAGTGTTGTTTCAAATTAAAAAAATAAAACAAGCTTACAGACAGGGCTTCCCTGGTGGCGCAGTGGTTGGGAGTCCGCCTGCCGATGCAGGGGGCGCGGGTTCGTGCCCCGGTCCGGGAGGATCCCACGTGCTGCGGAGCGGCTGGGACCATGAGCCATGGCCGCTGGGCCTGCGCGTCCGGAGCCTGTGCTCCGCAACGGGGGAGGCCACAGCGGTGAGAGGCCCGCGTACCGCAAAGAAGAAAAAATAAAAAAATAAAAAAAGCTTGCGGACATACGGTCGATGCCGCGGAGTCTCTATAATGACCACGTGCGCATAGCTCAGCCACCCTGCTCCTCATCAACACCCTGCCCCCCTTGCCTTTTTTTTTTCTTTTTTAAACACAGCAAATGCCCTCTGGCTACGGGACCTTGGCACTTGCCAGGAGTCGGAACCTGTTCTCCTGTGGCGCTCACTCTTCCCTCTATGCCAGACTGCCAGGTGCATCTCCAGACCCGAGCCAAGTCTGAACAAGACCAACACAAACAAACGTGAAACCCAAACAGAGGGCTAGGTGTCAGGATACCTGGGAGATGTGCAGTGTCTCCCTGGAAAGAGGTTTCTAGTGATAAACCCCAGGGCTCTCGGCCTTTCTCAGCTCTTTTTTAAATTTTACTCCAAAATTTGGAAAAGAGAAGGAAGGCAAATTGATGGGAAAGAAATTCACATTTACTGAAACCTTGGATGGAGCACACCTTTCACGCTCTGAAAAACACTACAAGTTCAACTGCCATAGCGGCTTCGCAAGGCTGGTGCTATAAAGGTCAGCAGAGTCTCTGAGGAGTTCTATAACTTGCTTAAGGTCACACAAGCATGTCTTCCCAGGATCCTCTGTGGACCCTGCAGACCCACTGATTGCAACCGTGGCCGAAACGAGCAAAGGACAAGGCACCATGTGCCACGCAACAATAAGAATCACAAACACCCTCATCAGTCTAAAACAGACTTTATACTCATTGGCCAGGGAACTGCATCTGGCTGCAGACGTGTTTGGTTAGGTCAAGATCACGTTGCTTATTTGTTTAAATGAGTCAGCATGTTTTAAAAATGAGCCGATTTTGCATGAACGACCTACGTTTCCAGCTGCGGATGTGTCGACCCTGGGCCTACAGTGTGGGGTACGATCTGCTCACCTCGTACCGGGCACACACGGGCTCCCCACCCACCATAGTTCCCACCCGCCCTCGCATCTCACCCACTCTGTGGCCCAGGTTTGCTGTCACTCATTCCCTAGACCCTGTCCAGTTCTCTTATTTAGGTCACCTGCCTGGCCTCCTACAAGTAGATGAGTTTCTGGTCCTTCACCTGGAACAGAGGAGGTAGAGTTTTAAAGGAATAAATGCAAAGTTCTGGTTTTGGACCTGAAAACTTAACTGATGCTGTACAGAAGTAGCCAGAGCTCCAAAACAACAGAGACCCTTATAACTGCAGCAGACATGAATTTACGAGGCTCCTTCTCACACATCCCATCTACGGGGTCCCGGGAAAACGTCCAGTGAGTCTTGATTTCAGCACAAGGTCACAGGGAAATGCACCCTCAGGACACTCAAGCATGGTGACACACAGTCTGTAGATCATGAAGCAATTCCTTAGGGGACTGAGGAGGCTGAACCGAGAGAGCAGTTCAGGGCCAAGTGCCCTGGCTTCAGTCATCTGATCCAGAGGAAGCAGGAGCCTGGTTCTGCTCATCTCCAGCAGGAAGAGCCTGACTTCCAGGTGGGAGCAGGAAGAAGCTTCAAAAAACCCAAGAGGTGCTCAAAATTGTCTCAGGCCACCTTGAGAGACATACTGGAAAAAATCATGGCAGAGCCATTCCAACTAAGTGGCTTCAGGAAGGTCACGCTACTTTGTGAGACTCAGTTTCCCCATCTGTAAAATGGGGAGGCTTTATAAAGGCTTAAGGAGGATTTATAAAGCACCAAGGACAGAGGTTGTTAAGACCCTTCAGAGGACATGGAAAGTGGCTGCTGCTGTTAGGAGTTTTAGTGCTTCTCCACCAACCACCACCATTTATACAGGATATCATTCTAAGCCCTTTATATATTTTAACATATTTAATTCTAAAACATCCCCATGACATAGGCACTATTTTTATTCCCATTTCGTCAGTGAGGAGACTGAGGCACTCAAGATGAAGCACTTGGACCTCAAGAGCACACTGCTAAGTGCAGAGCTGGGATTTGAACCTGGGAAGTCCATCTTTGGAGTCTACCCTTTTGGCCATGACACTTATGGCCTCCTACTACCTGTATGAGGAAACCGGTTGCATTGGATGTTTTTCTCAATCCTCCCCTCCATCTGTGAGCCCGGATCCTAGTGCTGTGCCTCTAGCAGGAGGGAAGCATACCTCCAGGTGGGGATAAAACCCACAGACCTTGGGGGCAGGTTTGGTGTCGAAGGTGAAGGAGAGAGAGTGGAGTCAGGAGGACTCCAGTGTTCTGGCACGAGCCACTGGGTGGGTGTGGTGAGCCTCTCACCAAGGTGGAGAAACAAAGAGTAGGTTTTAAACAAGGAGGCCTTAATTTTTTTTTTTTTTTGGCTGGACCACACGGCATGAGGGATCTTCCCCGACTAGGGATCGAACCCGTAGCCCCTGCATTGGGAGCTTGGAGTCTTAACCACTGGACCACCAGGGAAGTCCAAGGCCTTCATTTTTTTAGTGACAAGTTCCATTTTAAATAGTTTCAGCTTAAAAGACTTACTAGATGTCCAAGTAGGGATAACCAAGATGCAACTGGACATTTCTAGAGTTCCTACTCCAAGTTCGGAGATCTTCCCAATGACTTTTATGAGAAACCTCCCACGGCCCCCAGTCTGGTTCCACGTCTCTCCTGACAACTCCACGGCACCCTGCACATACCCCTGTCGTAGCAACGTCACCTCTTGTCTATCTCCCCCGCAGACTGTGACCCTCTGAGAGATGGGGTCCTGCTTTGTTCAGCTTGGTCACCTCATTGCCCAGCAGAGTGTCCAGAACATGGTCGGTGCTCAATAAATCTTTACTAAATGGGTCAGTCTAAAAGATCTTGGAAGGAGATGCATAGTTGGGAATGTATTCATTTCCTATTACTGCTCTAACAAATGACTGCAAACTTAAGAGGCTTAAAACAACAATACAAATTTATGATCTTACATTTCCGCAGATCAGAATTCCAAAATGGGTCTCACCAGGGCTTCTCCTTCTGGAGGCTCTGGGGAGAATCCATTTCCTTGCCTTCTTTGGCTTCTAAAGGCGTCCCTTGCCTGTGGACCCTTCATCTTCAAAGCCAGAATCTTTCAGCCTCTCTCTGACTCTGATCTTTGACCTCCCTCTTCCATCTTTTAAAGACCCCGTGATGTCCTCGGGCCCACATGGATCATCCAGGATCATCTCCCACCTTAAGCCCCTTAACCTACTCACACCTGCGAAGTCCCTTTGGCCATGTTAGGTCACATATCCACAGGTTCTGTGGATTAGGACCTGGACATCTTTGGGGACCACTACTCTACCCACATGGGGGGTGTCCTGGGAAAGGACCAAAAGCGTAGAGGTCACAAGATGGCAACCAGTGAGACGACCCCCACCATGGGATGTGCTTCATTTCTCAGCCCCAGTGCTGTTCTTTCATTACAACACGTACTACTGAATTTCAATGCCCAACTCCTACCACGCCCCATCACCTCACAAACGTGGCACATGAGGAACACGGCAAGAAGGCCCACGACACACCCAAATAGGGTCCCAACAGAGAAGCACGGCCAGCCCTGCAGTCAGTCCCACTCAGTACCAGGGCCTGCTTTTCCACGGAGGTTGGCAGTGGTCTCACATCTCCAGGGGTCATTTGGTGCCAAATCACAATAAAAGAATCATTAAAAAAAATTAAATACAAGCCCACACCAGACAGAGAGGAGCTCGCCTCAGAGAACACCGGGCAGCGGAGTCCCATCCCCGCCCCACCTGGACCCTGACGCAGCGGTGGGCAAAGGCAGCACACAGGAAGCCTGGCCCCGAGAACGCATGGCTCGTTTCTCTTCCTGCTCGAGAGGGGAAGAGAGAGGAAGCCTTTGTGCAGCAGTTCCCCTAGCCACGGGGGCGCGCGGCCACCTGACCACAGAGACCAAGGCGCTGAGGCCAGGCCCCAGGGAAGCCACAGTATCTCAAGTCCCAAAGGCCTGACCAAAACAGTCCATCCAAGCCAGAAGGGTAAAAACATAAAAATGAGCACAGGGGCCATCATGGGAGGTTACCTCCTACGAAACCATAACAACATAAACCTGGCAGGCTGTGCAAGTCTCTGATGGCTGCTGTAACAAATTCCACAAATCTAGTGGCTGAAAGAAACATGAATTTAGTCTCTTTCAGTTCCAAGGTCAAAATCAGTCTCACGAGGCTAAGGTGGGCTATCCAGGTATGGGCAGGGTTGGTCCCTTCTGGAGGCTCTAAGGGAGAATCCATTTCCACACTGTTTTCAGCATCCAGGGGCCTGGCCGTCTGCACTCCCTGGCTCGTGGCCCCTTCCCTCCAGCTTCCAAGGACATCTATGCAACCTCTGCTTCTGTCATCGCCTCTATTAACTCTGACCCTCCTGCTTCTTACTTAAAAGGATCTTCGTGATTACACTGGACCCACCTATCCAGACCATCCAGAATGACCTCCCCATCTCAAGATCCTGACCTTAATCCCATCTGCAAAGTTCCTTCTACCACATAAGAGAACATATCCACAAGTTCTGGGGATTAGGACGTGGACATTTTTGGGGCCATTATGCACACCCTACCTTTCAACTCCCCCTATCAGTGATCTGCAGAGGAGGAGGGTATTACTTCAAAGACAGCTTTGCAAGTATCTTTCCAGGAAAGCCAAAGCTTATCCTTCCCCTCATGCCTACCACATTTACAGACACTGAGGCACAAGTTCTGGGACAAGGAAAGAGGGTAAATGAAAAGGAAAAAACAAAAACAAAAAAAACTCCCTATTTGCAGCAGCCAACCATGTGTCAAACACAGGGCAAGGTGCTTTGCATACACGCTTGAGAGTCTGGTCTCACCTTTGCCAGTTAGCACAGAGGAGAACTGAGGCTCAGAGAGGTTAAGGAACTTGCCCAAGATCTCACAGCCTGCAAATGGTGCATCCAGGGTTCAAATCCAGGCCTGTCCAGCTCTAACTCTGGGCTACACAGAAAAAACTTGGATCCTTTTGAGATTTTTTTTTTTCTGGTCCCAAAAAGTTGTTCACAGTAAAACCCCTTCCTTTTGGGGAGGAAATTATGCAAAGCATGTGCCACTGCCTCCACTCGCTTGGAGACTGAGCAGAGAAAGATCTATTTGGGGGCTTTATGCTCCAGTGATCTGCTTACTTGGCCTAAAACTCACCACCCGCTGCTTATACATTTTTTTCTACAGAGGCCACTTCCTGAGGCTCAAATGAGGCAAGCTGGTGAGTCTGCCCAGCAAGACCAGAGCTGGCTCAGAGCAGGACGCAGGGCAAGAAGCAGGGCCCGCTCTGAGCAGGTCAGAGACCCCACGGCCTGCCTCAAAACAAAACCGAACCACGTTAGAAGCGGCAGAGTCTGCCTGTTAGCCTGTCGCCAAAATGCACAGCGTCCAAGCCTGCGACAGAGGCAATAGCCACGGAGGCTGCCCTTTTTATTATTTTATTCATTCATTAATGTTATTCAAAGGAGCCCCAGACTGAAAACGCCTGCAATGTCTATCACTTAGTTTCTGGGGTAGTTTGTTATAAGCAAGAGATAACTGAAACCTTTATTACTACTCTCAGTAACAACCACCATCATTGAGCACTCGCCATGTGCCAGGCATTCTTCTCATCACTCACAGGAACTCATTAAATCCTCACAGCAATCCAGCAAAGTGGACCATATTTCCCCCCATTTTACAGAAGAAAACAGAGGTGCCCAAGGTCATCCATCAGAAGGGTGGGTGGAATACCACTCATCAATAGAAAACAACAGACTACTAGGACCTGCGACAACACACATGAACCTCAAGAACACCACGCTGAGTGAAAGAAGGCAACCACAAAACAGCACATACTGTATGTGCTATTCCATTTATGTGAAATTCTAATACACACGAAACAAGCCTGGAATGGCAGAAAGCAGGTCAGGAGGTGCCTGGCGCAGGAGTGAGCAGGCGGGTGCTGACTGCAAAAGGAACACGAGGGAGCTTTCTGGGGTGATGGAGGGGTGGTGGTTACACGGGCGTACACGTGTCAAAATGCACTTAACCATATACTTAAAATGAGACCCCTGCATTGCATGTAAATTATCCCTCCATAAAGTTCATTTTTTAAAGTTTTTAAAAAAAATACCAGGTACATCTATCTCCCAGAAGATCATAACCCTTAAAGATGAAATATGACATCTTCATAGAAAAGCAACCAAATGCTAGCTTGGTTCCTGATCAGGTACCTAGACCGTAGGCGATGGGAGCTATTTTTCTTTATCTGTGTTTTTCTGTATTTTCCAAAGGTTCTACATTGAACATGCATTCCTCTTATGATGGAAAATGAAACTACAGTCAATGTAATTTTTAAAACTCAGATGAGATGTAGTCCAGCCTTCCTGAGATGGCTTGGATGACCGCTTCCCCCAGGGAAGGTGGAAGAGCCCTGGGGGAAGAGTCAGGAGGTGCACCTGGCTCAGTCTGGAGCTTCCTGGGTGTCTGGGGCCCAATCCTGGCTCAGCCTGGAGCTTCCTGGGTGTCTGGGGCCCAATCCTTAACTCCTCTGAGCCTGGCTCTATCAGGGGACTCATGTGAGCCCCTCTTGACAATTCTGCCCAACCATCTGGCTCTGGAAGGGACTCAGCCTCCCCTCCTCCCACCCTGTGCATCCCCAGAAGCAGCCCTGCACCCAGCAAGGTCTTTGTGCTCCACATCAAAGCCCTGAGAGTCCTCACTAAACCCCACAGGCAGGCCGACTGGATCTGGATCCCACCTCGGCCATCCCCTGGCTGTGTGGCCTTGAACAAGTCACTGGACCTGAGTCTCAGCTTCCTCATCTATAATTCGAGGAGTTACACTTGCCTATGAAGGAGCTGGAAGAATAAAATGAAATGATGGTACTGGGTGTACCCTAAGTTCCCACTAAAAAGCTGTATTTGGTTTTACTTTTGATTCAAAGAGTGCCCCACCAAAAAAAAAAGAAAAAAGAAAAAATCCAGTGAGTTCCCACTAATTCATGGAAGAGGAAGCAAATCTCCCCCATTCGTGCTCCATCAAAACACCAGCTCCGGGCTTCCCTGGTGGCGCAGCGGTTGAGAGTCTGCCTGCCGATGCAGGGGACACGGGTTCGTGCCCCGGTCCAAGAAGATCCCACATGCCGCGGTGCGGCTGGGCCCGTGAGCCATGGCCGCTGAGCCTGCGCGTCCGGAGCCTGTTCTCCGCAACAGGAGAGGCCACAACAGTGAGAGGCCCGCGTACCGCAAAAAACAAAAACAAAAACAAAAAAAACACCAGCTCCCATGATGCTCCCCTCCATCCTCCTCCCTTATGCCAAGTTGATGAGGTAGGCAGCCCTCAGTTTCCATGGAAACTCATGACAAGGGGCACCCTCACGGAAACTACTCCAACCATTTCCTTCTGCCTGCCTGCGAGTGCCAACCAGGCCTGCCACATCTGACGAAGGCTGTGCCTGGATGGATGGCTCTGGCCTGGCTGTCATCCAGACCACAGAGGCCTCCAGAAACACTGCCCTTGCTGGACAGATGGTTCCTGAAGCTCAGGTCTCCAGAGCTGCATTTCACTACAGCTGAAGGGTATCGCTAGGCTAGACAGGGGAAGGATGGCATTCACCCACTGAGATGATGTGTACAGTGTACCCAGCATGTGCTGGTCATTGGGCAGTGCGCTGGAGCACTGAACAGAACAAACACGGCCCCCCTTCCAAGTGCTGACACAAACGCAAAACCCACAGAAATAAGAAGTAATCACAAGCTGCACAAAGCTCCCCAGGAGAAGGGCGAATGAGAGAGAATAATGGGGACGTGTACCAGACAGGGAGGCAGGAGGTTAGGAGTCAACTGAACTCAGATCTGGAGCCCGAAAGGCCCTCACCAGTGAGGAAACCGAGGCACAGAGGGTGGAAGTGGTCAGAAAAACTCTAAGAGCTTAAGACACGAGCTCACTGAATTCTCACGACCGCCCTATGAAGTACTGCAATCCTCACTTGACAGATGGGGCACTTGGGCCCGCAGAGAGGAAGTGACTGAGCCACGTCACATGGTGGGAAGGAACAGAGAGAAGATGACCCCCAGCTCTCTCCGTCTTGCCCCTCCCTCCCAGAAGCTGACTTCTCCTTTCAGTCTTGCTCTCAACCCCAAAGATTCACTTAATCCTTTTTTCCCTCCCCCAAAGAGGAAGGGACACTAGACTAAATGCTCCATGCAAGCAGGGAACTTGTCACGACCAGGCACGTGTCAAAAGTACTCAATAAGTGTGTTACGTGAAAGAATTATCACCTACCCTCTGAAATGCTGCCTTCACATTCGGAGTCTTTCCTGAAGGACAGGTGCCGTTTGAGAACCTCACTTTGACCAACTGTGTTTACTGAAGCTGTAGTCACACAATATACAATTGATAAAGTACCTTGATGAGGCAGTAGACAGTGACCCTCAGGTCGATGCATTTCATCTCACACCTCCTCCCACCAAGAGGGGTATCCCTCACCTTGCATCTGGGCCGGCCTCGTGACCTGCTCTGACCAACAGGATGAGACAGAAGTGACACTGTGCAAGTTCTAGAGCCCAGACATCAAGAAACCTTGCCGCTTCTGCCTCTGAGAACACTTCTTTCTTTTTTTTTCTCTTTTGGCTGCCCGGCATGTGGGATCTTAGTTCCCGGACCAGGGATCAAACCCGCGTCTCCTGCACTGAAAGCGCAGGGTCTTAACATCTGGACTGCCAAGGAAGTCCCATTAGAACGTTTCTTTGAGACTGCCACATTAGGGATCCAGGCTGGCCTGCTGGAGGATGAGACGCCACATGGAGAACAGAAGCCCCCAGCCAACAGCCAGCACCAACTGCCAACCACGCAAGTGAGGCCATCTCGGAACGTCCACCCGAGTGAGGCCAGCACAACCAGCAGAGGAACGGCCTCAGAACCATGCAAAATAACAAATGGTTGCAGTTTTAAGCCACTAAGTTTTGGGGTAGTTTGCTAGAGAGCCATAGCTAACTGAAACCATTATGACCACTATCAACAAAAACTACCGTTCATTTAGCAGTTACTATGTGCCAGGCGTTCTCCTAATCACTCATACATTAACTCACTTAATCCACACAACATTCTGATAAAGCGGATAAAGTTTTCTCCTACTTTACATAAAGGGGAAGCTAGGGTGTCAAGAGGTGAAACGACTTACCCAAGGACACCCACCAGTGACCATCTGAACTCAGATCCTCTGACTCAAGCCCACAATCTTAATCCCTTACAACTAATAATAGCTTACATTTATTCAGCTTTCTCTGTATGTTAGCAATTCAACAAAATGCTTTGCATGAATTAACTCACTAAGAATTCACCACAACTGGCAAGGTAGTTGGGATTATCCTCATTTTACGAATGAGGAAAGGGCCCAGAGAGGTGAAGTAATGCGCTCCAGGTCACAGAGCTAGAGAGAGAGCATGCCAGGATCTGGACAGGCTGTGTGGCTCCAACGTGTTGGTTCTTAACCACTCTTCTACACTGGCCTCTCTCTACAGTAACGAAATTCCTTACGTCTCCCAAACCGATACGTTCATTCTAAAGCCACACGACTGCCTTTTGATCAACACTGCCTACTTCTTTGTGAAAATGCTGACGGCACACACCACGTACCACTCTTTTTTTTTTTTTTCTGTTGAAAATCCCAATATGTTATTATTTGGATATAGACAAACTAATTTTACATTTTATATGCAAGACCTCAGACTTAAAAAGACAACACAATATTGACGAACATGGTCTGAGGACAAATACTACTCTACTTCCAAACTGTGTATAAAGCCACAGTAATCAATAAAGTATGTATGGTGGTGATGGACCACATGGAAACAGTGAGCAGGCAGAATGTGATGGCTAGTCCGGAGACAGGGGTTGCGTCCCGAGGGAATGGTGTTGAAGACCACGTACCACTCTTTAACACAGCCCACGTCTGAGCTTCACAAACAGGTTGGAGCACCATTCGTGGTCTTCGGGCATCACACACACATACACACACTCTCTCAAGTTCCCCAGAAGAATAAGACTCCTCTCCAGCGTAATAATAAAAATAATAACACCTAAGAAAGCTTTTTGTTCTTAGCGAGGGGTAGATGCTTTACAGGCCCTAATTCATTCTATCATCACAGCTGCCCAAGGACATAGGTGCTAACACTCCCATTTTACACATGGGGAGACTGAGGCCTCAACGTCCTCAGAGACCCCACCATGGGTTCTCCCGCACCTTGAGTTGCCTTCATTAGTAAAGACGGGTCTTTGTCTTCATTTCCCTTTCACTACCCACCTCTTCCCACCAGCCTACGAGGGTCATGAGAAGGATCTTGTCACTGTCATTTGCCTATTTACGCAGCATCCAATACCTTTAGTGCCTGTCTGGCTCTAAGCAGGTAGCTGAGCAATGGGTACAGGAGCAAAGAAACTGGCTCAGAGGAGACCCACAGCCCAGCTGAAAGAACCGGGACGTGGCCCCGGGCATCCGAGCCCTGCCCCACGCACAGTAACAAGGTGTCCACCATCTTGGTTCTCCCTTCTGGAACCCCATCTTCTCGGGAGTGAGTAGTCATCTCTAACCAGGGACAAGGGCCCCTTCTCAGACTTGTCACATGGCCCTTTCATGGCCCAAACTGGGCAGTGCCGAGCAACTCAGTGTCTGAGGGCTAACTGTAAGGGTGCTAAGTAACACGCATTACAGGCCCTCAGAGGTTTCCGCCAAGAAGGCCACAGGCATCTAAGGAGCCAGCTACACCAGGGCTGGGACAACATCAGGCATCAAAACTGGATCCTCCCAAGGAGGCGGGATCCTGTGGCTCAGGCCCTGAGCTGCCTGAGAGGGACGTGTGTTCTGGACGGCTTTGGAGCTCTCTTAACCTTTGGAAGGGCCAGGAGAACCTCAGAGCAACAGGATGAGGTGGGGTGGGCAGAAGGGAAAACAGCCCCCAGCCAGGGCGGTTCTAAAGAAACAAATCAGGAAGCCTTGGAGGCAGGTCTCACAGCCCCCAGACGTCCCCCTGGAGGGACAGGTCACCCTGGGGCTGTGTTTTCTGCCTCTGGAACCCTGAGGGCTCGGCCAAGCATAAGCAGTTCGCTGTCCTGGGTGGCCCCCACCTGCTCAGGCCAAGACCCCCTGGGGAGGACTGGGAGGCTCACAGGCTAGCCTGGGCCCCCCAGGGAGAGCAGAGACCCTCCAGGTGAAAGACCCTTCCCCTCTTCTGTCCAGAAAGCCTCCACGTGCAACGGCTGCGTCTCCCTTCACTCACACTCAGCACGAATGGCCATCGCAGGAGGTGGCCTCACGGTGGTTTACTTTAAGCCTCTGAACTCCCTGACCGTGAACAATGACTACACATTCTTTTCATCCCTGGGAAGAAAGAAACGCTTAAAAATTAACCTCAACAACCAGAAGGTTTAGTCCTGGAAGGAGATTTGTCAGGTTGGCACGACTTCTATTATTTTTTTTTAATTTATTCTTGGCTGCATTGGGTCTTTGTTGCTGTGCGCGGGCTTTCTCTAGTTGCGGCGAGCGGGGGCTACTCTTCGTTGCGGTGCACGGGCTTCTCACTGCGCTGGCTTCTCTTATTGTGGAGCACGGGCTCTAGGTGCGCGGGCTTCAGTAGTTGTGGCGCACAGGCTCAGTAGTTGTGGCTCGCGGAAGTCACACACAGAGTAGCAGAGCCAGGACTCAAGCCCAGGCTCGTCCAACTCCAACACTGCTGTTACACGTGATGTGACCTCCCGCAGCCCATCAACTGCCCCAGGGTCGCCCCCAGGAAGTGCACACTCACAGCCCTCTGGGACACAGGTCAGACTTGGCCTCGAGCCACAAAGCACAGCCACTGGGTCCAGAAACGCCATAGTTAGATCAGTTTGGCTGCTGTTTCCTGGGCTCCTATCAGGTATGAAACCTCCCATGGTCCCTCAAAGAACGTGTCAGAACTTATCTTCATTTTCATTACAAAGGCAGTTGTGTGTGGATTCTACCAATGTTTGCCAGATCCCCCAAACAATAATGTCCATGAAATTAAAGACCATGTCTATTTCGAGCTGAACTCAACAGTTCTCTGCCCTTGGCAAATAATCAGTAAGTAGTTATTAAATGAATAAATAATGGGAGGAATGAATTCAGCAGTGATGAATAAAAGCAAAGAGACAGGGACTTCCCCGGTGGCGCAGTGGTTAAGCATCCACCTGCCAATGCAGGGGACATGGGTTCGAGCCCTGGTCCGGGAAGATCCCACATGCCACGGAGCAACCAAGCCCGTGCTCCACAACTACTGAGCCCACGAGCCACAACTACCGAGCCTACATGCGGCAACTACTGGAGCCCACGCGCCTAGAGCCCGTGCTCCACAACAAGAGAAGCCACCGCGATGAGAAGCCCGCGCACCGCAACGAAGACCCAATGCAGCCAAAAATAAATAAATTAATTTAAAAAAAAAAGGCAAAGAGACAACCAGTTCATTGGCAGCCTCTCTTCCTGACCAGGCTTTGAGAGCCACAGCTGAGACGTGTTCTCCCGACCTCGGTTCCCAAAAGGCTTTCACGACCTTACAGTAGAAGAGGCTAATTCTAAGGAAACAGACCTTCCCTCTCAGACTTGAGGTCTGGTACCTCCTGGGGCTGTGGGAAGAGCAGGCAGAAGGCTCTAGAAAGCAGGACGTGGGGCTGAGTTTCTCGCCGAGACTTCCAGTGGGTGGCTTTGGTGGCAGGACACGCTCTCTCAAGCCCAGGGAAGAAGCCAGACACGCGCTCCCACCCGTCCTCTGGCCTCTGCACACCCTCTTCTAGAATTCACATCACTGGTTCAAGTGGGGGGCCCCAAGACCAAAGCAGAGCCAGTCTTACCCCTGGATTGACATATACAGTCAATTCTCACCTTTCACAGCAGTTACATTCTGTAAAGTCACTGTAAACACTGAACAGGCAAATATAGACCCATTGCTCCTCGGGGGGAATACGAGGTTACGTTTTTGCGAGCCTCTGGTCACATCATTTTCCTCAATTGATCAACACAAAACCTTGTTTTATATGTTTGTTTAAAGACACCTTATTTAACATATATTGATTCCTTAACACTGAACTCACAGCCAGCAGCAATGTAACTCACGCCTGAACAAAGCTTATGTCACACCTGTTATTTTCTCCGTAAGGCATAGCCCAGCCTTCTTGTGCTTCATAGGAACACTAGACAGCCGTCAGGGGCCTTTTTTGTGTGTGTGTGTGTTATGCGGGCCTCTCACTGTTGTGGCCTCTCCCCTTGCGGAGCGCAGGCTCCAGACGCACAGGCTCAGCGGCCATGGCTCACGGGCCCAGCCGCTCTGCGGCATGTGGGATCCTCCCGGACCGGGGCACGAACCCATGTCCCCTGCATCTGCAGGCGGACTCCCAACCACTGCGCCACCAGGGAAGCCCCGTCAGGGGCCTTTTAAATGACAAAATCACATCCAAAAGGCAAAAAAGTGAGAAAAACGCGGTGCTAACTAGCCTGTTGCACTATGAGCGCTGAAACAAGCACGCAGCCAGCTGGGAACGCAAACCTCGGGCAACTCCAACGTTCACGGCTCTAGGAACTCCCTGGCGGTCTAGTGGCTGGGACTTGCACTTCCACTGCCGAGGGCCCAGGTTCAATCCCTGGTTGGGAAACTAGGATCCCGCAAGTTGAGAGGCGTGGCCAAAAACAGACAAACAAAAAAGCAAAAAAATGTTCACGGCTCTACGCACGCGCACAGATGACTACAGAAGCCACGAGGTTTGGTACAGGGGTTACGAATAAGTTTTAGCGAGTATGCAAATTTGGAAAGGTGGAATCCACGAGTGAGGACCAAGGGTAGACGCTGAGGGAAACTGGCACTCTCGTCGGGCTGCTGGGCTGGGGCTGCTCATGGCTACACGATCTGCTCTGTAGCGAGGCCTGTCTCTGAAAGGAGAGAACAAGGGCAAAAAGCAAGGACCCGCAGCAACGTGAGCAAAGGATGGGAGAGGCAGTCTCCGTTGCTGCTCCCAAGGCCCCAGCTCCTTGGATCTGGTGAGTTACAGAGCATTCTTCTCAGGCACACATTCCAGTATATTCTCCGTTTTGCTTAAGCTGGTTTCTGACCCCTGCAGCCCAAAGATTCTAACTTGTGCTCGGGGCAGTGGGAACTGGGCATGAGATACACTCTCTCTAAAGTGAGGACAGAGAAGACTGGGCAATTGGCAGCAAGAGGGGAAAGGCACATGCATATGTACGTACGTACGTACGTACGTACGTACGTACACACACACACACACACACACGCACGCACACACACACACACACACACACACACACGCTCCCCAGTCTGCAAGCTGACCAGTGCCACCCGGGATGCAGGGCACCCCCAGAAGAAGGTTCTACTGGGACTACTGAATAATCTGCAGAAGCACAGCTGGAAGTGGACGCTCAGGCCCCGGGGATCAGGTGTCACACCTAAATCTAGAACAGATGCCCAGGCAGATGGCAGAGCCAGCAGACACGCACAATTCCACATTTTCAGTCGCTGTGGGAAAATAAAGCCACCGGACCTCATGAAGCAGGATGCAGATTTGCCCTCGTGATCATCACAGCAGCTGCCACATGGAGAACACCTTTGTTGCTTGGGGGAGAAGGAAGAGTATGGGGATCACAAAGGAAGTGGGTAATGCAAAAAGAGGAAGTAGGGCTTCCCTGGTGGCGCAGTGGTGGAGAGTCCGCCTGCCGGTGCAGGGGACACGGGTTTGTGCCCCGGTCCGGGAAGATCCCACATGCCGCAGAGCGGCTGGGCCCGTGAGCCATGGCCGCTGAGCCTGTGCATCCAGAGCCTGTGCTCCACAACGGGAGAGGCCACAACAGTGAGAGGCCCACGTACTGCAAAAAAAAAAAAAAAAAAAAAAGAAGTAGGTATATTCTAGAAGTGCAATGTCCGATTCAGTAGCTATTGGCCAGATGTGGCTCGTGAGCACTTGGAACTGAATTGGTCTAAATTGAGATGTTCTGTAGGTATAAGACACACTAGATTTTGAAGACTCAGACCAAAAACAAAAATGTAAAAATCTCATTAATAATTATATTGTGGAGCTCGGTGCTTTGTGACCGCCTGGAGGGGTGGGATAGGGAGGGTGGGAGGGAGACGCAAAAGGGAGGGGATATGGGAACATATGTATATGTATAACTGATTAAATTTGTTATAAAGCAAAAAATAAAAATTAAAAAAAACAAAAAAACAAAAAACAAACAAAAAAAATAATTATATTGTGGGGACTTCCCTGGTGGCACAGTGGTTAAGAATCCACCTGCCAATGCAGGGGACACGGGTTCGAGCCCTGGTCTGAGAAGATCTGACATGCCAGGGAGCAACTAAACCTGTGAGCCACAACTACTAAGCGTGCACTCTAGAGCCCGCGAGCCACAACTTCTGAAGCCTGCATGCCTAGAGCCCATGCTCTGTTACAAGAGAAGCCACCACAATGAGAAGCCCATGCACCACAACGAAGAGTAGCCCCCGCTCGCCACAACTACAGAAAGCCTGCATGCAGCAATGAAGACCCAACACAGCCAAAAATTAAAAAAAAAATTATATTGTGTACATGTTGAAATAATACTTTGGATATGCTGAGTTACATAAAATATATTATTAATTTCACCTCTTTCTTTTTTTAGTGTCGTGACTAGAATATTTGAAACTATGCATGTACCCGGCATTGGTGGTTCTCATTATATTTCTTTTAGACACAGCTGGTCTAGAAGTAGCCTACCTTGGCTACAGCAGAATGGAGAGGCAGGTGAGTGGGCAGTGTGGTGGGATGGGGGAAAGAGCAAGTGAGGTCTCTGTTCAGATCTTTTGCCCATTTTTAATTGGGTTGTTTGTTTTCTTACTGTTGAGTTTTAGGGATTCTTTGTATATTCTGGATACAAGTCCTTTATTAGTCATATTGTGCAAACATTTTCTCCCAGTCTAAGCCTTGTCTTTTCAATCTCTCGACCTAAAGTTATTATAGCACATAGTGATTGGGGAAATCTGACCTTATTAGTTCCTCTAAAAGCCTTGGTAACCTTTGGTTGACTTGCCTAATTCACTTAACTCACCAGTAATAGGGCATAACTCACAGGTTTATTGTGATGACTGGACACTACACATGAATATCCATACACATGATCACATGGGTACATATGTGCTTATAATACCCAGCATGATGCTGACTCATGGCACATGTTCAATAAATGCAATAATTACTCTGCCTTCAAGGTGTTCCTGTCCTCTTGTCGGCAGTGCCTCCCAGTCCCCCCCCAACTCCCCTTAGAGGGTAGCTGGCAGCCAAATGGCAGGCAGAGGGGCTCAAGCAGTCAGTTAAGAAGGGAGGAGGCATTTCCACGGCTCTGTGAAAAGATTCACCAAGTATGGACACCCTGGGGACAAGGCATTAAATCTTGAAGTGATGGAAAATCTGTGCCACACCTCAGCCACCACATCCAAGTGAACTTGAACATTTACTAAGGAAAGTAAGATGAGCCAGCCCATTCAAAAAATGGTCCTGGGACTTCCCTGGTGGCGCAGTGGTTAAGAATCGGCCTGCCAATGCAGGGGATACAGGTTCGAGCCCTGGTCCGGGAAGATCCCACATGCCATGGACCAACTAAGCCCGTGTGCCACAACTACTGAGCCTGCGCTCTAGAGCCCGTGAGCCACAACTACCGAAGCCTGCGCACTTAGAGCCCATGCTCTGCAACAAGAGAAGCCACAGCAATGAGAAGCCCACACACCACAGCGAAGAGTAGAAGAGTGACCCCCGCTGGCCGCATCTAGAGAAAGCCCGCATGAAGCAATGAAGACCCAACGCAGCCAAAAAATGAATTAAAAAATTAATTTTAAAAAAAGATTAAAAAATAAATAAATAAAAAAAAAATAAAATAGAACAATGGGACTTCCCTGGTGGTGCAGTGGTTAAGAATCCACCAGTCAATGCAAGGGACACGGGTTCGAGCCCTGGTCTGGGAAGATCCCACATGCCACGGAGCAACTAAGACCATGCGCCACAACTACTGAAGCCCGTGCCTAGAGCCCGTGCTCTGCAACAAAAAAAGCCACCATAATGTGAAGCCCGCACACCACAATGAGGAGTAGCCCATGCTCGCCGCAACTGGAGAAAGCCTGTGCACAGCAACGAAGACCCAAAGCAGCCAAAAATAAATAAATAAATTTTAAATAAATAAATAAAATAGAACAATGAGCCAAAAAAGGAAGATGCAAATCAGAACCACAATGAGATATGGTTCCCTCCCACCAGGATGGCTACATCAAGACAGATAGACAAGGGACTTCCCTGGTGGTCCAGGGGCTAAGACTCCCAGCTCCCAATGCAGGGGGCCAGGGTTCAATCCCTTGTCAGGTGACTAGATCCCACACGCTGCAACTAAAAGTTTGCAGGCTGCAACTAAAGATCCTGCATGCCACAAATAAGACCCGGCACAACCAAATAAATAAATAAATATTTGGGAGAAGAAAAAGACAGACAAGAACAAGTGCTGGTGAGGATGTGGGGAAACTGGAACACTCATACACTGCTGGCGGGAATGTAACATAGTACAGCCACTTTGGAAAACAGCCTGGCAGTTCTTCAAACAAGTAATCAGAGTTACATGTGACCTGGAAAACCACTCTTAGGCATACAGCCGAGAGAATGAAAATATATTCACACAAAAACATGTACACAAATGTTCACAACAGCATTAGCCACAATAGCCAGAAAGTGGGAACAACCCAAATGTCCATCAAGCGATGAACAAAATATCGTCTATCCTTACAATGGAATATCCTTCAACCATAAAAAGGAGTGAGTACTGACACATGCCACAATGTGGATGCCCACTGATAATAGTATACTAAATGAAAGTAATCAGGTGCCAAAGGGTAGAGAGTCCATTTAAATGAGATGCCCACAATAGGCAAATCTACAGACATAGAAAGTAGTTCCTCCTCAAAAAGAAAAAAAAAAAAAAGTGGTAGGTCATGGTGGAAGATATTCACTCAACAGCACACAGTTATTGAGCACCTACTGATGGCACTGGTGCCAGAAGCTAGAAGTACAGAGACTAACAAGACAACCCCCGCCTTAAGGAACTAGAGTCCAGTCTTTTCATTCCAGACCCGACTCTGGTCGGCAACTCTGCACAGCCATACATTTTTGGAACCAACTTCAAAATGGAAGATCATCCAGAGCCTTATTCTCGAGCAAGGAAAATGACACCCAACTCACATCCCAGAAGAGAGCCTGTCCTAGTAAAAGGCATGAGCTGAGCAATCAGAATAACTGCAACTAAATCCCCACTGTTACCCTTGGAAAGTTCCTCAGCTTCCCTCAGCATCAAATTTCTCCTATCAACTTTCTGGGGTGACTGTGAGGCCCCATCAGCAGCCTCGGCCCACAGTACGGGCTCCTAAGTTTTCCACCACCATCCAAAGTGGTCCTGTTGATGTCATGGCGAGACCCACACCTTCAGCCAACAGGGGAATCAAGCTGCTAGATTCACGGCCTGGGACAGAATAAAGGCAAACCAGGAGGAGAAGGACACCCAAACAACAGTCACAAGACCCTTCATTTGCCTGTGAATTTCATATCCGTAAGAGATGTGAGAGCCCACGGACATCCAGACCCTGGTAAGGGCGGTAAGTGGGCGTACAAGTCAGTGAAGCTTTCCTGGGGACAACTGACTCTATGCCCAGAGCCCTCAACACAGCCTTCCTCCCTCCCAGAAATTCTTCTAGAAATTTATCCTAAGGAAATTAACAGGGATGTGCCTACGAGTTAGATATGAAAATGTTCCCGGGATCACTGTTTGACATGGCAAAATAACAAACTACATAATATACAAAAATAGAAGTTTGGTAAAAAATAAAAATATACATAAATAAAAATTATGAAATAAGGTAGAGGGACTTCCCTGGTGGCCCAGTGGTAAAGAATCCATCTTCTAATGCAGGAGACGCGGGTTTGATCCCTGGTCAGGGAACTAAGATCCTACATGCTGCGGGGCAACTAAGCCCTCACGCCACAACTACTGAGCTTGCGTGCCTCAACTAGAGAACCCACACGCCACTAACTACAGAGCTCACGCACTCTGGAGCCTATGCGCCACAACTACAGAGAGAAAACCCGCGAGTCGCAACTAGAGAGAAGCCCACATGCCAGAAATGGAGAGAAACCTGAGCAGACCACGCACCATAACGAAAAGATCCTGCATGCCTCAACAAAGATCCTGTGTGCTGCAACTAAGACTCGACGCAGCCAAAAAAAAGTTAAGGAAAATAAATAAATTAAATAACAGCTATTTTTTAAAAAAAGTAAGGTAGAAAAATATAGCCATTTAAAACAAAATGGAAGGCACATACTTGGACTGGAAAGATGTTCACAACTGGAAACCACCTAAATATCCATAAGCTAAAGGACAGGTGCATCTATCAAGGTGTACTCATGTAGTAAACCAGCTATGGGCGGTTCAAATAAAGCTGCTGATATTATGTGGATACCTCACAAATAATATACTATTATAAATTGCAGACTAAAATTTTTGAAATAAATGTAAAAAATATGCATGGGAATGACAATTATCAAAGCATGATACTGGTTTCTCCAGGGAAGGAGGGGTATACATGAGGACTTAACTGTAATATTTAATTTCTTAAAAACAAACAAAAAAGATCCAAAGCAAATACTATGATGTGTCTATGTTGATTAGGAGGGTGTATTCATTTCCTATTGCTGCTGTGTAACAAATTACCACCAACTTAGTGCCACCATTTATTATCTTACGGTTCTGGAGGTCAGAAGTCAAATATGGGTCTCACTGGGCTACAATCAAGGTGTCAGCAGGGCTCCCTTCCTTCTGGGGGTGCCAGGGGAGAATCCGTTTCCTTGCCTTTTCCAGCTTCTAGAGGCTGCCCGCATCCCTTGGCTCATGGACCCCTTCCACCTTCAAAGCACTGACTTCATCACTCTAACCTCTGCTTCTGACATCACGTCTCCTCCTCTGACTCTGACCCTCCTCCCTCCCTTTCTTTTTTTTAAATTTTATTATTATTTGTTTTTGGCTGCGTTGGGTCTCCGTGACTGCGCACGGGCTTCCTCCAGTTGCGGCAAGCAGGGGCTACTCTTCATCCTGGTGTGCGGGTTTCTCATCGCGGTGGCTTCTCTTGTTGCGGAGCACGGGCTCTAGGAGTGTGGGCTCAGCAGTTGTGGTGTTGTGGCACGTGGGCTCTAGAGCACAGACTCAGTAGTTGTGGCGCATGGGCTTACTTGCTCCGCAGCATGTGAGATCTTCCCAGATCAGGGATTGAACCCGTGTTCCCTGCATCGGCAGGTGGATTCTTAACCACTGCGCCACCAGGGAATTCCCTCCCTTTCACTCATAAGGACCCTTGTGATGACACTGGGCCCACCCAGATAATCCAGAATCATCTCCTCATCTCAAAATCCTTAACTTAATCACATCTCCAAAGAGCCTTTTACCACACTGGGCAAGAGTCACAGGTTCTGAGGATTAGGATGCGAATACTGGGCTGGGGGGCAGGGTGGTGTATCCACAGAATATATAGAAATAATAATAATAATAATAGCAGTAGTCGTAGTAGTAGTGGTCGTAATAGCAGCAGCTAACTCTTACTGAGTGCTTTGAGCTATCTGTGAGGCCCTATCCCCAAGGTGTGCTACAGTTAGCTCTCCTAATCCTCGTGAGAATGCGGTAAGGAAGGCATTACTATTACCCCATTTTATAGATTGGAAAATGAGAAGCTAAAAAACTTGTCCATGGTGACAAACGTTGTAAGTGACAGAGCCAAGATCTGAACCCAGGCAGTCAGACCCTAGAGGACATGCTCTTAAGTACACAGGCGTTTGTCATCTTTGTCTCTACACCAATCTCAACATTTTAAATAACTCATAAAGAGAAGAAGGTGGTCACAATATAGCACAAAATGAAAAACACATATTACTATAGAGTATTATAAAAGGATTATGTTTTGTAAAAATGTAACTGTCTTGCAAAAAATAAATCTGGAAGGGTTACACCAAGTGTGAACACGCATCCCTCTGGGTCGGGGGTGGCGAACGGTTCGTAATCCTCACCAGTCAAAGTTAAAAATCTTTCTACTAGGGGCTTCCCTGGTGGCGCAGTGGTTGAGAGTCCACCTGCCGATGCAGGGGACACGGGTTTGTGCCTCAGTCGGGGAGGATCCCACATGCCGCGGAGCGGCTGGGCCCGTGAGCCATGGCCGCCGGGCCTGCGCGTCCGGAGCCTGTGCTCTGCAGCGGGAGAGGCCACAACAGTGAGAGGCCCGCGTACTGCAAAAAAAAAAAAAAAAAAAAAAAAAAATCTTTCTACTGATGGACACATGTGACTTGCTTCAAGAAAAACAAAGTAAGAGCCGTTTAATTAGGGGAGATAAAACCACGTCAGAGGGGCCTTGCTGGGAGCTGTCTTCAACAGGACACGGGTGTAACTTTCACCATCGGCCACCCCAGCGCAGGCCCTTCTTGCTGCCCCAGGGGCATCGGTCCTCCCCCGGCCAGGTCCCTGCTCCCACCAGCAGAGGCTGGCAGCAGGCCAGGAGTGGCCTGGAGTGGCCAGGCGTGGCAGGCAGGTGACACCTGGCCGGTGAGACCCAATTGGACTGAGAAGGTGAGGCAGGGAGACCCCGGCGGGCCCCCAGTCCTGAGGTGTGTCTGCCCCTGTGAATCCTGGAGGCCTCCTCCTGCCATATCGCTCTCGACTATGCGGTGCTGGCTCTAACTCTGCTGGTTTCCATTCTACTGACCAGCAAGTTCCCAGGCTTTTCCTTCTCAGAACAGAATCCTTCACACACAGACACTTTACCCCTCAAAACCCACTCCCGACCATGGCCACCGGCACACCTCGTGTAAGATGAAAGCATCTTACAGCTTCTCCCTATACTGTGCCAGGAATGTGGAAGAGGCCCTCCTGCTCTAAACTGGCATCAGCACCGATTCTGTTTACGAAACTTCACCGCTGCCCTGTGGACGCTCCTCCTCCAAGTCCAGGCCTCCCTGGACTGCGGAGGGAGAAAGGCAAGGAGCTGGGCTGCCCGCCGACAGCCAAGCTCAAACCCAAGGGACCTTAACCCCGTAGGACCCCTACCCACACGCGTCAGGAGGGCCCAGCCTCTACATGGGTGGGCTACACGACGACCGCCCCCAGTGCCCCCAGGCACACACAGATGCGGCCCACACAAGCTCTGTCAGGTACATACCATGCGTGTCAGATGCACTTACAAATGTAATCCTCACTACCATCCTGCAGGGTAGCCCAGCCATTAATTACCCATCCCACACATGAGAAAACTGAGGCAAGCACAGGCCCAGGCCAGAATCAGCAAGTGTGGATAAAGAAGTTGTCACAGAGCTGTCCTAACCCCAGACACTGCCACCTCTGGGGAGAGAGAAGGGGACAGAGGCTGAGAGGACAGCCAGGTGTGGTTTCCTGGATCTGTCTGCTGACTATGTCTCTGAGAAGCACCCACTGCAGGTCAGGTGTGGGCCAGGTGCTGGGATGCCTCCCTGGTGATCAGAACCAGTGGGCCCCAGCCTCCCGGAGCTCACGGTGTGTGGGGTGACAGGCACCGAGGGCCTGGCTCTGGGGTCAGGCATGGCCAGGGGGCAGGAAGAGTCAACACCAGGATTTCTGGCTTCAACCTCAAGGTGCACAGCACTCAGGTCTCTTCCAAGGCAAAACAAGGCGTGTCACTTCGCCCGCCTGATATGGGAAAATGTTCGTTTACAGCGAAGACGGACGGGCGTAGGGGTGAGGGTGGGCTGGGGAGGGTGGAGGGGGAGGCAGATTATTTTCTTTCCTACAGGATTCACCAGGGGATGCCTTTTATTTATTTTTATTTTTATTTTTTATTTTTTTTTTGCGATACGTGGGCCTCTCACTCTTGTGGCCTCTCCCGTTGCGGAGCACAGGCTCTGGATGCGCAGGCCCAGCGGCCATGGCTCACGGGCCCAGCCGCTCCGCAGCACGTGGGATCTTCCCAGACCGGGGCACGAACCCGTGTCCCCTGCATCGGCAGGCGGACTCTCAACTACTGCACCACCAGGGAAGCCCAGGGGATGCCTTTTAATAGCTCCCTCCCCTAGTCAGACATGCGTAAGAGATCCAACCTGCACCCACTGTTGGGGACCCTCTAATTGTGTGAAGCGGGAACACATATGCCTGCCAGGGCTTGGCACTACAGCACAGATGCTCCCTGTGCCGGCCCTCTGGCTTCTCGGAGCAGATGTGTCCACACTCCAGCTGTCACTCTCTCCTGTCTTCTCCTCCCCAACGGCCAGATGGACTTCTGGGCTGGGACACCGAGATCCCCAAAAGCCAGACCAAAAGAGAGTCCTGTCAACACCTCCACAGCCATCGGGAGCACAGGGAACTGGCTGGACCACAACTAACCAGACATGCACAGGGTCCTCCAAAGGGGAAGCTTGGTTACTTGGAGGAGAGAATTCAAGGGATGTACTTCCAAGAGACGGGCGAGAAGCCTGAGCCATGGTAACAAGAGCAAACCTCACATAGCGCTTCCCCTACCTTTCTAAGTGATTTACCTTCAGGAGCTCATTTGATCCTCCTGAAGACCCTATTAGGTGGGTACTGTCATTCTTCCCATTTTACAGGTGAGGAAACAGAGGCACAGAGAGGGAAGTCTCTTGCCCAAGCCACAGACTTGGGACTCAAACCCAAGCAGGCTGGCTCCAGTCCCCACGTTTAACCAGCACACAACACTGCCTCTCACACCCTCACAGCCAAGACCAATGCAACCAGGAAATGAGATGACACTTGGAATAAAGCAAGGGCTCTTAAATTCCTTTACAACAAACTCCAGCTTGTCCGTATTATCTGCGGCCACGTGGATACATCAATCACTGGGCTCACCTCCCTGCCCCTCGGGCTCCTTTTAAAGGGGAGTGTGTTAGTCTGCTAGGGATGCTGTAGCAAAACACCCCCAACTGGGTGGCTTCAACAACAGAAATGTATTGTCTCACAGTTCAGATCAAGGTGTTGGCAGGGGTGGCTCCTTCTGTGGCTGTGAGAGGGAATCCCTCCCGGCTTCCTGTGATGTCGGCAACCCTCAGCGTTCCCAAGCTTACAGAGGCGTCGCGCGCGCGCGCGCGCGTGTGTCCTCTTCTTATAAGGACACCAGTCATATGGGATTAGGGGCCCATTCTGTGCCAGCATGACCTCATCTTAACTAATTACATCTGCAAAGACCCTATTTCCAAATAAGGTCACCTTCTGAGGTCCTGGGGATTAGGGCCTCAACACATGAATTTGGAAGGGAGACACAATTCACCCGGAACAGGGACCCATCTCTGCCCAGAGTCCTGAAGAAGCCAGACCCTGTTCTCTATCAGGAGACCCGTCTAACCCCCCCTCCACATCAAAGCTGACCGAGAGGACACTGGTCTCAAAGGCAGCCAACCCCCGAGCACGTGCTCAGAAGACCCAGCCAATCAGAGGCATCCATCGTTGGGAGGCTGGGACCCAAAGCCTTCACTGATGGGGCTACACAGTCAAAGTGGAGAGCTTTGCTGGGGAGGGTCTAGCCATGACTATGAGGAAACCTAAGATGGCCGACAAAGCCCATCTATGGAGAGACGTCACCAGTGGCAGCTCCTGTCACAGACGGGATGGGAGAGTCCTCAGTGCCATCACCTCCCCCTCCCAGGAGGCCCAGTGCAAAGGCTCTTCATGTCCCTGAATTCCTGCAAGGATCCCTAAATCCGTACAATCATTCTATTCTCTAGCCATCAGTGGGGCTCCTACAGCCACCTCTGCATCTTCCAAAATTAGGGGTCGTGGAAGAGCCTGGGGGACGCCTGACAAGCCGCTTTCCCATTCTTCCTGGCACACAACTGGGCCACATTTCCCAGCATCCTTTGTAGCCAGTCACATGCCAAGTTCTGGTCGATGGAAGATGGGAGGGAAGAGGCACATCGGTTCCAGAAATGACCCCTAAAACCTCCTAAGCCATCCTCCCCTCTTCCTCTTCTGCCACATGCTGGCCGAAGAGAAGACCCTGCAGTGGCCTCAGATGGCTGAGGGGACAGTGGTGCCACCAGACAGCAGAGCCCCACCCCCCAATCCCACTAGACCATGACCTGAGAAACTTGCATGAGATCAAGAAATCACTTGTCACTGCTGTTAGTCTACCCTGACTAATACAGAAGCTTTATTGCTGTGCCCTCTGCCCAGAATGCTCTCCCCTTAGAGCTTCTCATGGCTCCCTTATCACCTTTCAAGTCTCAGCTCAAATGTCGCCTCCATGGAAATGCTCCCCTGAGGCGTGACCTCCTAAGACAGTGATCGTCACCGGTTACTCTGTCAAGGGGCCCTGCTTCTTCCTTTCCTAGCACCCAACACCATCCAGAACGACTGAATGATTGGCCTGGCTTTTTCTGCCTTTCCCGTGACACTGTAAGCTCCTCTGGGGGTCCACGCTGTCCCGCTCACCGCGCAGTCCCCAGTGACAAGCACCATACCCGACACACACCACGTCCTCTGAGTGTTTGCTAAACCAACAGAGGGCTGAATTCTAATCACGCCAAGTGATCGTCATCCAGGGCCGAAGACAGCCCTTGAATAAACACAGAAACCGATTCCTCCACTGACCAGCGTACAGGCAGGTCTCCATCCATGTCAGGAATGAAAACAAGAGCTCTATTTCTCACACCAGCAGGCTCCGCCCTAGGGAATCCGTACCCCGGAAGAGGAGGAGGACAACCCATTCGGGTGCAGGAAAGAAACAAGGATCTCATTACATAAATGCAGGTTCTCACATTCATGGCATCCTTTCCACAGTGCCGTTTCCCTTCACGTCTGATGCGGACAGGAGCAGCAGATGCTTGAGCACCTACCTCCTCTGTGCCCAGCACTGTTGAAAGGAGGTTACATGTATTACTTCATTTAATCCTCACAGGAGCCTTAGGAGACAGGTTCTCTTATGATTCTCATTTTACAGACGTGGAAAAGGGGCACAGAGAGGTGACATGGATGGTCCAAGGTCACCCTCCAGTGAAGAGGCAGGGCTGGGATCTGAAGCCAGGCCCTCGGGCTCCAGAGCCTGTGCTGTTACCGTAACTGCACATCTGTGATCAAAAATTGTATGTGTACACACACACACACACACACAAAATGGAATATTACTCAACCATAAGAATGAAATAATGCCACGTGTAACAAGACAGTTAGACCTAGAGATTATCATACTAAGTGAAGTAAGCCAAACAGAGAAACACAAATACCATACGATATTACTTATATGTGGAATCTAAAAAAAAAAAAAAATGATACAAATGATCTCATATACAAAACAGAAACACACTCACAGACACAGAAAACAAACTTCTGGTTACCAAAGGGGAAAGGGGGCAGGGGGCAAATTAGAAGTTTGGGATTAACATATACACACTACTATATACAAAAGAGATAACCAACAAGGACCTACTCTAGAGCACAGGGAACTATACTCAGTATTTCGTAATAACCTATAAGGGAAAAGAATCTGAAAAAGAAGAGATATATGTATAGGTATAACTGAGCCACTTGGCCATACACCTGAAACTAACACAACATTGTAAATCAACTATACTTCAATTAAAAAAGAAGAAAAATTCCTTAAAAAGAAAAATAAGTTTGTACACACTGGGGGCATTGGTGGAATCTTATTTCTGATGGGACACTTGACTGACAGAGCTTGGGAACCACTTTCAGACAATGGATTTCTTCTTAGACGGAAGATGCCAGTGGGAAAAAAAAACATCTATTTCTCCATCGTTTGAAAAACACTTTGTTAAAAATTAAGAACTTGGCAAAATACTCTTTTTTTTTTTAAAGGTGGGTAAGAAGCTCAAGGTTGGATTTCAGAAGAAGCCAGGATACAAGACGAGCCCATTTCAGCGCCCCTGGCTGTGTCCGCACTTGTCTCCACTGTGGGGTCTCCAGCAGGCATGTCTGGCTCCCCGCTAACCAGGCACCTCTCGAGCCTCCTTCCCCTGGCACCTCAGCACCAGGCAGAGCATGTCCTCTGCGCGAATAAGGAACCGGTGCCTTCCCTCCTGTCGTAACGAAACCTGAACGAAGCTGTCATTCTTAGGTCCCCAGCAGGGTGCTTCTCCATCCCATACGGGCTCAGACATCTCCGATATCATGTAAGAGGAGATAGCAACACAGAGCGGAAGACTCGAGACCCTGAAGGCAGGTTGAACGAACGCAAACTGTAGTTGTGCCCCTTCCTGACTGTGCAGCCTCGGGCATGTCACCTAGTCTCGCCAGGACTCGGTTTCCTCGTAATAAAGTGGGGATGATTCCTGCTTCCTGTTCACAGGGTCACAGGCAAGCCAAGAACCTAATACCAGGGAAACAGAACAGCTCCTATTTGCGAGAATCCCTCATTCACGGGCAGCCACCACTTGCCAAAACTAAGCAGACGGAGAAAACACGCGTAAGCAGAAGTGAAAACTTGAGGATAAAGGGCCCATTCAGTCAAGAGGGACATGGTCCACGTCCTCAAAGGCGGCTCATTGCACAGCCGGCCCCATCCACACTCCACAAACAGCTGGCACCACATGGGCTCCTGAGACGCATTCCAGACCGCCCTCCCAAATGGACAAGATGCAAGAGGACCCCAAAGGTTCAACTCAGAAAGGTCCCCAAGCGGGCTCCTTTCCAGCTGGAGTCTGCGCAGCTGGTGCCCCTGGAAAAAAAGAAAAACCAGAGAGGCAGCACTTCCCGGCATGAGCTCCCTCCCGACATCCAGAGACTCAGGAGCCAGTGCAGGAAGGAACACAGGGCACCACCTTGCCCATCAGCCTTGGAAAGTAAACGGGAGAATGACAGCCAAGAGGTGAGTGTCTGCCTGGAGACCATCGTCTTTATTAGAAGCCAGGCCTTGGGAGTCCCACCCACTAAAATATGTACCTTTTATATACAGATAAAACATGTACATATAAAAAAGTACATAAGGACTTCCCTGGTGGCGCAGTGGTTAAGAATCCGCCTGCCAATGCAGGGGACATGGGTTTGAGCCCTGGTCCGGGAAGATCCCACATGCCGCGGAGCAACTAAGCCTGTGCACCACAACTACTGAGCCCGTGAGCCACAGCTACTGAAGCTCGCACGCCTAGAGCCCGTGCTCCCCAACAAGAGAAGCCACCGCAATGAGAAGCCCGCACCCTGCAATGAAGAGTAGCCCCTGCTCGCCGCGACTAGAGAAAGCCCGCACGAGGCACTGAAGACCCAACCCAGCCAAAAATAAATAAATTTATTAAAAAAATTAAAAAGTACATATGATAAAATCCGTTTGATTCTCACCCTTATCTTATTGGTGGGGACTACTCTCATTTCACTTGACCAACGGGGAAACAGGCTCAGAGAGGTCAAACAACCTGCCTTGGATCACGCAGCACCTAGTGTTTGATCAAGCGGGGAGTTGAGCTACAAGTCTGGATCCAGAGTCCAGCCGTTCTCAAGGTCACTTGGCTCCAAGGTGGCTGCTGTCAACTTTTTCCCACCCTGGACATGCGAGCCTCGCCCTCCCCAAGAGAAGATTCCCCATGCTTTGAACCTGAGTTGGCCCTGGTGACCTGAGCACGTGACTTTCTGGGAGTTTTCGGGCTAAGTCATACGAAGCCCAGCAGCTTTGGCCTGGGACTCTTGGAACACGCACCCAGGGGGTACACCAGGCACCATGTAAGAAGTCCAGCTACCCTGGGACTGCCACGCAGCAGGTGCTCAGCCAACATTTCCAGCTGAGCCCAGGCTTCCAGCCATCACCACCACAGCACCAGACATGGGAGTCAAGATTCTGGAACCTTCCAGACCAGGTGACATGCCAGTTGAGTGCCACCTCAGTCCAGGCCACAAAGAGTAGAAGAACCGTCCAGCTAAGCCCTGTCCAAATCACTGACCCACAAATCTACTCACTTGCATCCAATGGCACCTACTGACCCCACTTCAGGGCAGGCGTCCTGCTGGCCACCTGACAAGCCCCTCCCTTAACTCTCCACACAAGCAGCTCCGCTGCTATGAGGCCTCCCCGCATTTCCTACCACCCCCCCATCCCCACTGAGGGGGACAAGAGCCTTTCTTCCTCGTGAAGTACCCAGCGCAGACCCGCACTGTGTACCGACCACACAATCCTACAATGCCCAGGTGCTGCATCTGTTCCCTCCAGGGCAGGGACTCCATCCTTCCTCCTCTCTCTTATCAGGATCTAGCACCCAATATGACAGCAAATATGGGCTGAACACATGACATAGCTCCGTCATGACAGGGTCCCAAGAGAAACCCAAATATACCCAGTGCCATTTTATGGTTCTAAGCAAAGCAAACGCATGACTTTAGACCAGGGCTTCTTAACCTTGGCACCACTGACACTTTATATGGGATAACTTTGTTTTGGCGGGGGTGGGGACTGTCCTGTGCATTGTAAGGTGATTAGCAGCACCCCTGGCCTCAATCCACTAGATGCCAGAAGCCCCCCCAAATAATCACAACTAAAAGTATCTCCAGGCGTTGCCAAATGCCCCTGAATGGGTGGGGATGGGATTGCCCCGGCTGAGACCCACTCACTGCTTTGCACAGTGGGACCCCTGGGTGTCTACCTTCACCCAGGCCTGCAGGGGGTGTGTGACACCTGTCCAAAGGTCACAGGCTGCTTGCCAGTTACCCCAGAACCACATGCTCGTGCTCCCTCCTGTTTGCCTGCCCCTTGCAGATGCCACAGTAACCTGAAGGACCCCACTAACTAGGACCCCTGAAGCAACACGACAGCTGTGGGGGGCCCCCCAGGACACCCCTATGTCAGGAGGCTGAAAATGCGGTGCTGAGAGTCCCCACCTAGGGCCCAAAGGCCTGTTCTCTCTAAGTGGTCAGGGGAGCACCTTTTCTAAGCTCTTTACTCCCAAACTGGGTTTTCTGCTGCTTTACAAACACTACTGACACAGCCGTATCACACAGGCTCGCCCGCGCACGTTCCAAAATGCAAACGTGTTCGCATCATCCCTCTTCTGAAAACACTTCGGTGGGTCCCTACTGCTCTCCAGAAAAAGTCCAAACACCTAAGCAAGACTCTGCTGCCCGGGACAAGCTGGATGCCACTTGTCATCAAACAACCCATGGCAAAAATGACAGCAGCAGTTGCCACCGGTCCAGGGCTTACCCTGTGCTGTACCTCATGTTCGAGCCTCTGATGTATCGACTCAGTTACTCATTCCCAACTGTAACCCTGTGCATGGATACCAATGTTACTCCCATTCTGCAGATAAGACAATCAGATCTCAGAAAGTGGAGGCAGCTTGCCCTGCAGTCACATGGCAAAGCTCATCAAATGTGCTGGAAGTCAGCTCCACACTGCTTGTACCTAATCAAACGATGTAGGCTCCACGAGGACTGGAGTCTAATGTAATTCCTGCTGTACCTCCAGGACCTAGAATAGTGCCTGGGAGAGCGGGCATTCAAATATAGATGGACGGAGGTAAGGAAGGATGGGTGGAAGAAAGGAAGGAGGGAAGGAAGGGTGGATGGACTGAGGGGAGGACGGAGGGAGGAAGGGAGTCTCCAGAGCAGTACCTACCAAACCTATAGCTACAGGATCACCTGGGGCGCCTATTAAAATACTGAATCCCAACCAACCTGGTGAATGACAGTCATCCTCAGCCACTCCAGGGAGGAGGAGGCACCACTTTTGGTTAATGAGTGGGGAGAACTATAGCGTGTGGATTTCAAGAGCCAAAATCCTGTCTCACACCCATCAGAACTTTCAGGAGAAAGTTCCAGTAGGCTGTATCTTTAAATGCCCCCCCACCAGGTGTTTCCGATGTTCAACCCCCAGAAGAGAAGGGACCAGCCATCCACTCTCAGTGCGGGACACCAGTATTTACCACCCGTGCCCTTTCATCCCCAGGCAGGCCCCCACCCCCGCCCCAGCTGCGACAGGTCTCTGGGCCACCTGGGAGGCGGAGTGCGGCCAATGCAAACAAAACCGGGAGGAGAGTTTGCTGCCTCCAGACATGGGCACTTGCAAAGTGGGGCTTCTGGCTCTGTGCCACTAGAGGCCTGCTCGGCTCCAAAGCCAGGAGAAACCTTTTGGAAAGCTACTTAATCTCACTCATGATGAAAGAAATCAAACGAAGAACTACACCGAGCTATCAGAGACCACCTGTGAACGGCCAAGTTCAGAACCCCATGGCAGAGTGGATGAGGGTGTGGGGAACGGGAGGTACCCTCAACACCTCGTGGGCCTCTGTGGGATGCTGTCCAACTGTCCTTTAAAAGTTAAAATAGCCTGTACCCTTTAACTCAGAAATAACACATATAGGAAGCTGTCCTTCAGGTAAACACAATATGTGTGCATGAAAGCATAATGCAAGGATGACCCTCACACACAGTTGGTGGGAATGTAAAATGGTGCAACAACTTGGAAAATAGTCTGGCAATTCCTAAAATGATTAACAAAGTTACCATACTGACCTAGGAGCAATGCTACTCCTAGACAGATACCCAGGAGAAATGAAAACACACAGCCATACAAAAAATCACTCATGAATGCTCCTAGCAGCAGGATTCATAATAGCCAAAAAGTGTAAACAACCCAAATGTCCATCAACAAATGAATGGATCAACAAACTGTGGAATATCTATACAATGGGATATTACTCAGCCACATAAAGGAATGAAGTATTGAGACACACCACAACGTGGATGAAGCTTGAAAACACTGGAAAACATTGTGTTAAGTAAAAGAAGCCAGTCACAAAAGGCCATATACTATATGGTTCCTTTTAGAGGAAATGTCCAGAACAGGGAAATCTATAGAGATAGAAAGGAGATTAATGATTGCTTAGGGCAGGAGAGGTGGATGAGGAATAGAGGGATGGCTAAAAGGTATAGGGTTTCTTTTTGACGTGATGAAAATTGTGGTAGTGGCAGTGGTTGCACATATCTGAATATACTGAACTGTTCATTTTAAATGGATGAATTATATGGTATGTGAATTATATCTCCATAAATCTGTTACCAAAAAATTTTTTTTTAAAACTAGAATCCGGGCTTCCCTGGTGGCGCAGTGGTTGAGAGTCCACCTGCCGATGCAGGGAACACGGATTCGTGCCCCAGACTGGGAAGATCCCGCATGCCGTGGAGCGGCTGGGCCCATGAGCCGTGGCCACTGAGCCTGCACGTCCGGAGCCTGTGCTCCGCAACGAGAGAGGCCACAGCAGTGAGAGGCCCGCGTATCGCAAAAAAACAAAACAAAACAAAAAAACAACAAAAAAAAACTAGAATCCAAGTATAGTCACTGCAGCTAATAACAAAAGACTGGAAAAACCCAAGTGTCCGTCTCTAGGGGTTAAACTGTTACACTGTAGCCAGAATGCTATGTGGCCATGAAAGAAAAAGGCAGCTCAATATGCCGATAATAAACCACCTCCAAGATAATTGTTAAATTAAAAAAAGAAATCAGGGCCTCCCTGGTGGTGCAGTGGTTGAGAGTCCGCCTGCCCATGCAGGGGATACGGGTTCGTGCCCCGGTCCGGGAGGATCCCACATGCCGCGGAGCGGCTGGGCCCGTGAGCTATGGCCGCTGAGCCTGCGCATCCGGAGCCTGTGCTCCGCAACGGGAGAGGCCACAACAGTGAGAGGCCCGCGTACAGCAAAAAAAAAAAAAAGAAAAAAAGAAATCAAAGTGCAGAAGTGTATGTAGTAGGTACCCATTCATGTAAGAAACACAATGCACACATCACACAAGCATAGAATACTTCTGGAAGACCAAAGAACTTGGTAATGAGCTTGCCTCTGGAGCATGACGTGGGCTGGGGAAGAGACATTTATTTATGAATCGTCTCATTTTCCCCCAAGTGTACATTTTAATTCCTCAATTAAAAAGTAGCCAATAAAAAAGTCAAATTAAACAAGTCTCTGCAACTGAAAATTGCTTAAGTCTCCTAACTCTGTTTGTTAAAAACTGTCTTAGAAACTTTAGGAACTGAGCCAACTGCCGAATGTAAAGAGGATGGGGAGAAGAAGATGCCTCCACCTGGACCAGAACTTCCCTTCAGAGCTACAGAACAGTCAGCAATGCGCTCTGTCCACCTGCAGCTACGGCACAGGCCTCTCACTCTGCTCGTCTGGCCACCAAGCTATGAGTTTCCACAAGCTCTGGCCAGTCAGCCCTCAAAGGGCAGACGGCTTGACCATCAACTCGAAACAAATGCTCCCCGACGCTGTGAGACAGGGAGCCCGGCCCCTGCCATCCCAGGTGAGCTGCCTGGATGTCACTTCCAAGTTGGCCCATGCAGGCTTCTGTTCCTTCACCCGCTGTTTCCTGGCTAACCTCCCCCACCTGCTCTAAACCCATTCGGAGACCCAGACAACGCGGCCCTGCTTTCACTTTCAGAAGGTATCAAACCAACAACAACTGCCGTGACCACTGGTCTGGGCAGGAAGGTGAGAAGGTACTCACGGAAGCCCTCGATCTTATCGGCCGTCTTGCTCCAGGCCACCTGCTGCGTCTCCATGACCACCTGGACAGTCCTCCGCTCCGGCGTGGACCTGCGGAAGCTGAACACCGACATCACCGTGCCCAGCTCCAGGGCCCTCTTGATCTGACTCTTCTCGTACTCCGGAAGGGCGTCCACGTTGACCGTGGTGCTCATGGTCGCCCGCTCCAGGGGGACGCAAGCAAGGAGTGAGAGAACAAGGGAGGCTGGAAGGGCGGAATAAAGGAGGGAACTGGTTTTAGTTAACTGAGCGGGATTTGGCTGAGACTTCAAGAGCCAAAATCCTGTCTTATGCCCATCGGGATGAGTGTGGGGAGAAGGTTCTAGTGGCGGAGACTCGCTGGCCGCTCAGAGGGCCCAGGCAGGACACACAGAGGTTTAAATGGAAGTGAGGTATGGGTGGGGCCCTCGACCTCAGTGACCCAACCACTATCCCGGCTTTAAATAACCAAATCACCCCAGCCTGGTTGTTACCACTCCTTCCCCACATACTCTGATGCTGTGGAACATTTGAATAGCCAGAGCAGCCCAGACTGACTACTGACCCCACCCCTGACACCCTGCCAAGAGATTTCCAACCATCCCTTTACTTCCCGAGTAAAGTTGGGAACAGGAAAAAAAAAAAAAAAAAAAAAAACACCTTCCGAATGTGTCCATGGAACTGGGGCAAAAAAGGGCAGAAAACAGCAGGGCCCAGCAGCTTCACGTTCAAATCCTGGTGTAGGTTGCCACGGACCATGTGGACCTGGGCAGGCTGCGTGACCTCCGTGAGCCCCAGCTTCATCGGAACAGTTAGGAAGCCACCTGTGAAGCACCTGGTGTGCAGCTCAGCACCCAAGGGGTGTCCCTGGCGATCCCTCATCCTCGTGCACAGTTGGCATTTCCCAGAGAGGTGTTTGCGCCCCAAATCTCAGGGCCTTCCTTGTCTGGTTTCTCTCACGCCCACATCCAATCCACAGGCAAACCCAGAATCCAATCAGTCTCACTGCTTCACTGGTCCCTCCAAGGATCTTATACTTGGGTCGTTCTGATCGCCTGCTAACTGGTCTCCCTGCTTCCGCTCCAGCCCCTACAGTCAACTCTCGGACCAGGAACCAAAAGGATGCTTTAAGAACACGAGTGAAATCATGTTGCTCCCTAAGCCCCTGCTCTGCAAAAACCCTCCCCCCCAGTCTGCCTCCCAAATGTCCAAAGACTCACTGCCCCTCACTCAGAAGGGACTTAACTTCAGGCTTGCAGACTGCAGCCCCTACCCCAAGTCACTTACACCCGCAGGCTGAATTGCCGCCCTTGTAAAGGGGAAGATGGCAGATGAAAGAACCTCCAAAGGTTCTCGTAAGGATTGAACCAGATAATATATCTCAGCCCGTAAAACAAAGATGCAAAGTCAATGCTCCTCAGATTTAGCTCCTGTTACTGTCACTATCCACTGTTCCCTGTATCTTTCTTACCTCCTCCCCTCCTCCAAATCCCTTTAGGCTCACAGTTGCTACTCTGTAGAGAAACTGGTGTTCAGCCAGGGCTGTCTGGGCCTCCATACTGGCTCAGCCTCCCCACAGCCTCTTTGCCAAGTTGCTCAAAATCAGGCCCTCAGTTTCCCCGGCTGTATAATGAGGATAACAATACCACCCTCGAGGGGCTCTGGAAGGACTAGACGCCACAATGTATGTACAGCCACCAGCATCTAGCAGGGCCTCTGATCATATTAATCAGACAGCTGGTCAAGACATTAATCAAGGGTCAACTCTATGACAGACATGGAGGGTGGACTTGTATGCAAGTGAGGGGTGCAGCGAGCGGCCCAGGCCCTGTCCTTTGCTCCCTCATCCCTCTACCTCACACCCACAGCCAAAGGCGCCTCCCAGGTATGCTGACAGCCCAGCGATAAGCTCATGAATTACACCTGCTCTCCACCCATTTGGAAAGGGACCAGTCAGCTCAATGACTCTGCAGTAGCAGAGACATGGGGGTGGGGGTAATAAAGGGAGTAGCAAGAAGGGGTCCTTAGTCTGGGGTAAGGCTGGGAACTGACAGTGCTCATAGGAAGCTTCTGGGGGGAAAGGGGGCGTCTGAATCCAAGCTTTAAAAATGATGAAGTGGGAGGGAACAGTGTTCTAGTCAGAGGAACCGGCTTAAGCAAAGGCCCAGCAGCAGGACTACAGGGTATGCCAAGAACTCTGCCTGACCTGAGCCTCCTGCCTCACCGCCCTCGAATCCAGGTCAGGGGATGAACAAGGTGCCTGAGGCCAGTCTCACCCTGGTACACTAGCTGTTTATTGGCCCTCCCCAGGCGCCTGCACCTGCCATATCTCGTTCATCTCATTTACTTCAATGAGAAATACCGGAGGTGAAATCTCAAGTCCTGGGAGGTGAAATCATGTGATCAAGGTCACAGAGACACATGGTGACACGAGGATCGGAACCCCAGTCTGAATCCCATGCCCCTGCTCCTTCAGCACCTGCCTTCTGGAATCCAGAATCTGGTGGCAGAATATGGTCAGACAGTAACTAACTTGGCAAAGAGGTCAAAGGACTTGTCCAAGGTCACACAGCTGGAAAGTGTCAGAACCAGGACTTGGACCAGGTCCCAGCCATACACCTCCTGAGTTCCCCACTCCCAGGGCTCAAGGCCCACGTGTAGCAGGGCACAAATAGGAAACACACAACCCCTCACAACACTGCCACGTAAACCAGCCAACCGGGAAGCACCAGGGCCCTCAGTTCTTTCTGACTCTGGGAGGGACTTGGACTTAACCTTCCCAGGATTCTGGTTACTTCCCACTTAGAAGCCCAGTGGATTGGTTCAACCATAAACACCAAGTCTCTCACGTCCTTCCCCAAGAACTGGGAAGACATCCTCACGGCCACAAGATCCTTGGAGTCAACCACCAAAATCCACCAGCTCCCAACTCAGGCTTCCAGAGTTCAGTGCTTCAGCAACTAAGGTAAGGAGGTCTCTGAGGCCTTGACCCCAGGGGAGGACACTAGCCATCACAGGCAATTTCTATTTTGCTTCTGCTTTCAAAAAAAAAGAAAAAGAAAGAAATAGCCTTGAAATCCCTTTTTTGTTCCTGTTTCTCAACCTCCCTGGGTAACTTTATAAAAGGGACTTAGGGTGTAAATACAAATGTGGCTGAGATTTAACAAGATTCTACTTTTCATGTCCTTCTATTCGAAATAAACTTCTGGGAAAGATAAATATCCTATGATACTGCTTATATGTGGAATCTAAAAAAATGGTACAAATGAACTTATTTACAAAACAGAAGTAGAGTCACAGATGTAGAAAACAAACTTATGGTTACGGGGGGAAAGGGAGGGGGGATAAATTGGGAGATTGGGATTGACACATACACACTACACTATATATAAAATAAATAACTAATAAGGACCTGCTGTGTAGCACAGGGAACTCTACTCATTACTCTGTAATGACCTATGTGGGAAAATAACCTAAAAGAGAGTGGATACATGTATATGTGTAACTGATTCACTCTGCTGTACAGAAGAAACACAACATTTTAAATCAACTATGCTCCAATAAAAAATAAAATAGAAAATAGAAAATAAACTTCTGGGATACAAGGACCCAGAACCAGGAAACAGGGGAGTTATCTTCAGTGCTCTCTGCACACGTTAGAGAAGTACAGAATTTCATCCAAAATCCCCCGAAACAATTCTGTTAGACTTTGGTACAGTCGCATCCCTGAGAGGTAACAGCCCATCCTACAGCTCGAGGGACGTTACTGCTGCATCTCACACCCACCCTGCAGCAACAAAGCGATACATAGTTTCATTGCAGGAACCAAGCAGTGTCAGCTGGGGCAGGTAGGAATGTGCGTTACTTCAACTTTTTTTTTTTTTTTTTTTTTAGGGCAATCTGTGAGCACCTACTAAAATGTAAAACATGCATATGCTTTGATCCAGTGCTGTGCAGAAACACACACAAAAATATTCACAGAAGCATCATTTGTAATACAAAGAGGAAAAAAAGAAAACAAGAAACAATTCAACTGCTCACGAATGGGGGGGGGTCCCTTAAATGATAGGACACACACACATTAAAGAATGCTCAGTAGCTATTGGAAAGAATGAGGAAGATTTACACGCAATTTGATCTGGAAAGATTCGTGAGGTGGATGAAGAAAAAGTTGCAAACTAATAAGCATAAATATAATTACATTTTTTAAAAGACTGTCTGCTTATAAATCCAGGAGGAGTGGTTACTTTCGGAGAGTGGGAGAAGGTAAAGGGTCTGACCTGACTTTTGACTGATTTAAGTGCTAACACAATGGATGAGTTTTCTGCTTTGTGTTTTTAAGTGTTTTCCAAATGAAGACGTGCTTTCAAAAATTTCCTCACCCGCCATTTTCCATCAACTCCACTCAGCCAAAGGGCTCTTTATGGGGGTCCTGGCTTGGCCTCTTCCAGAGGAGTTTCACAGGCTCCAGGTAGAGGGAGGGGGAGGGGGGAGAGCTGCAGCATGATTAGGCCATTTCAGCATCAAGGAAACCTGCAGTGAGTATCGTCCTGAGCTGGTACACACGGGGCATCCATACCTTTGTAATAGGAGTAACTGCCTGAGGCGGCCAGGGACCCCTAAATTAAGACTCCCTGCAAGACTGTAGCTAAGGATGAAGGCCCGAGCCCCAAAGCAGGGCCCTTAGGCACAGGGTGAAGAAGTGGCAGCCCTGGAATGGAGGCCTGGGTGGCCCAAGTACCCAGGGGAAGAAACTGAGGCTCAGAGATTCTTCAATTTGCCCAAGGTTACACAGCTGGAACCGAAATTCGAATTACACTGACTGACAAGGCCACCTGTTTCCCATGCGCGTGCCCCCCTCATACTTTCTCACTCTAGTTCAAGATCAGGGTGCTACAAGAGCCCCTCCCGAGCCCCCTCTGGAATCCAGGCGCCAAGCGCCCCCCGCCCCCCGTCGAAACGGGACACATCTTTCCCGCGAATTCTTCCGCTATGGGGGTAACGACCTCTCTGGGATTCCACAACATAACCAGGAAAACTCAAGAGACGCACATAATGATGCATACAACTATTGCGGGGGGAGACGGAATCTTGAATCCCCCGAAAGCTCTATTTCTCAGGGTGAAGGGCTGCGCCTGGCGTTAACAAGCCCTGGGCACAGAGGTGGTCAGGAGACACGACCGCCCCCCCCACCCCCGGCCACCGGAGCCTACACCCACCAGCGCTCGCGCGAACCCCAGACCGCAAGCCGCGCCGCTTCCTCCAGGCTCCCATTCAAAGCCGGACGGACCCAGGACACCAACCGACGAAGTGGCGCCGGCCCAGAGTGAGGAAGTGGTCGGCGACGGAGCCTGGACCCCCGCCGTCACCGCCCCGGGCACAGCAGGCTGGGGCCCCGACGGCGTGCCCCACCCCTGTCACCGCCGGCAGCGCCTGGGCGCAGGTCCCCCCTGGACGCCGCTCCCCGAGCGCGGGTCCCGCGGGCGCCCGCGTGCGCTCGCACCCGGCCGGGCCACTCACCTGGCCGCGCCCCCGCTGCGGGTCCCGGCTCTGGGGTCCCGCGCGCAGCCGCCCGCCGTCCTGGCTGTGGGCACTCCCTGCCGCGCACGCCCTCCGACGCGGGCGCCGTTACTTCTGCTTCGGCCGCGGCCGCGCGCCACGTGACTCCTCCGGGGCCGCCCCCCGCGCCCCGGCCCGCCCCACCCCCGGCCCGCAGCTGTGGGCACCCCCGGCGCCGCGTCCTCCATGGGGGCGGACCAGGCCTGGGACCCCGCCTCCCCGGGCCGAGAAAGAAACTGAGGCAGCGGGAGAGGATCGACCTGCCCCTCCTCACTTGCAAGGTGGAGAGAAAACTTCCAGATAGACTAGCTTTTATGGAGCTCCTACTGCACACACGTGTTTTACATGCATTTAATATACTCCCCGTAATCACCGGGAATTGGCAGTTCATGGCCCTAATTTGAAATCGTTACTGAGGCTGCGCTGGTGATCACCTCTTACCACCTGGGGCAAGCCACATAAATACCCTCAGCTCAGCTTTCTCATCTGTCAGACATGATCAAAATAGTGCCGGCCCCAAAAGTCTGTTGTACGGAACGTAGAATACTAGGGAATTGATCTCCCATTTTCCCAGTGAGAAGATTATTTTTTATGGCTCACTTTATAAACTTCTAAGCATATAGACGACATGGTCGAATGCCTAATGACGGTATTTAGTTGATTCATTTAGCTACACCAAGCCTACCTCAAGTCACATATTGTATGATGTAACATATTCTTTAAGAGAAATATTGCTTTTTTCCACTTTCCTGTTTCATGAAGCAATTTTATTCAAACCTTTCATATGCATCTTTGACTACAGTCCGTTGTGACTGTAGCCAGCTTCCCAGTCACCTACAGAGCTGTCAGGACACGTCAGTTCTACTCGTAAGCCGCTTGAGTTACAGCATTTTTTAAATCTATGAGTATTGTTCTGTCTGAAAATATAATACCTAAAGCCACAGGGCTCATTCACTGACTTTAGGCAATCTGGACTCATTTCTTTCACTGCTCCTAGCTCCAGGCTGTACCAGTTGCTATTCCCCACAGATCACTTACTGCACCATTTTTTAAAGAAATCTTCGAAACCACGTGTAATCATGGGGCCAACTCCCCAGGAATGACGGCTGAATCTGGGTTAAATTTCTTTGCCTTTTTTTTTTAACAACTTCAATTTATATTTATTTCCATCAATCCTTTTATCATTTCTATTTTGGTACATGTTATCTAATGTACATAATATATTGTTACAAAGATATATGTGTAGAATTTCTTTTTTTTCTTTTATTTATTTTTGGCTGCATTGGGTCTTCGTTGCTGCACGTGGGCTTCCTCTAGTCGCGGTGAGCGGGGTCTACTCTTCCCTGCGGCGCGCGGGCTTCTCATTGCAGTGCCTTCTCTTGTTGAGGAGCATGGGCTCTAGGCGCATGGGCTTCAACAGTTGTGGCACGTGGGCTCACTAATTATGGCTCACGGGCTCTAGAGCGCAGGCTCAGTAGTTGTGGCACACGGGCTTAGTTGCTCCGCAGCACGTGGGATCTTCCCGGACCAGGGCTCAAACCCGTGTCCCCTCCATTGGCAGGCAGATTCTTAACCACTGCACCATCAGGGAAGCCCTAGAATTTATTATTACAAAATCCATGTGTATAGGGAACCGTGTTAAACCTCTTGCTGATGAAATGAAACTAAGTGCAATCAGCTTTGGAAACCACGGTGGGAAGCTTTGGCTCCTAACCTCTGTCCAGACAGATAACTAATTCTGGCTGGAGTTTTCCCTGGTCCCTGGGGATCAAGCAAGCAAAGACGAACATGTAGCACACACTTCAGCTCAAAGAACTCTCATTTAATGTGTGACTGGGAGCCTACAGCATTTGGGGAGTTAAAATGTCTGCTGGGTTTGAGATGGTGGTCGTAGGAGATGGCAGTTCGCTTTTTTCGTATTTCTAACTACTTTTCCTCTTTGCCTTGGTTTTCGCTCTCAGGTGAACAGCTAAAGGAACACAGTGCAATGAATGGGAGTGTCTGGGGTTCCTCATCGTGGCCTCTTTATCTCCAACTTCAACTTGATTGTTCAAAATAAAGTCACTGAGATGGAAGCCCTGGTTCTGGGAGGGCTGAAACACGACATGACACTTCTTCTCCAAGGCATAATGGGTAGGGGGAGAAGCCACCCAATATATTCAGATACATATGGCAGAAAGCCCCCTGTCATGAGTTAGCTATTTTAGGGCTCAAGGGCATTAAGTCAGTGGGTGGTGGAGGCTGGATTTGAACCCAAGTCTGTCTGGGGCCAGAGCCCATGGGCACACAGGCCCACTGCCCGTCCCCAGCATTAATAGGAGGCATTCAGGCAGGAAAAAGTGAGTGTGTAACCACTCCGCATAGATTCACAAATGGGTCAGGAAGTGACCTCAAAGGGTGGAGGGAACTTTCTTTTCCTTTTCATATAAAAAGAAAGAAAAGGGGGAGGAGGGGAATAACCTGAAAGAAAATTGTGTTTTAATCAGCCTTGTCTTGACTTTCTATTCTGAGTCCCTCACCAGTCCTCAGGGATGCACATGTTTTTCCCCATAACCCTCTTCCATTTGCTAGCAGCCATGGTGCATTGGACCATTAGCCAACCCCCTCCGTGCCTCAGTTTCCCTCTCTGCAAAATGGGTATATTAACTGTCCTACCTCCCAGGGTGATTATGAGGATTAAATGAGATGAGGGATAAAACAGGCAACATAGTTCAACCATCAGGGCTGACTATCTTCAGTATTGTTATTGGGAGGAAGAAGAAAAAGCCCCGTGGTGCAATGGGAAGGTATGGATTTGGAAGACAGGGAGATCTGGTTTCAAGTCCCAAATGGCCACTTCCTTAGCTGTGTGACCTTAAGCTGGTCAGTTACCCTCTCTGAACCTCCAATTTCCCCATCATTCGACCTACCTTTGGGATATAAAGAACAGGCAATCTACAGAGACGGAAAGTAGAGTAGTGGTTGTCTGGGACTGGGAGACATGGGGGTCTTGGAACGTGATGACTAAGAGGTACAGGGTTTCTCTGCGGAGTGATGAAAATGTTCTAAAATTGATTATGATGATGGTTGCACAGCTCTGTGAATACACGAAATGCCACTGAACTGTACACTTTAAATTTTTGTGTTTTTTTGGCCACGCTACGCGGCATGCGGGATCTTCCCCGACCAGGGATTGAACCCATAGCCCCTGCCTTGGGAGCGAGGAATCTTAACCACTGGACCACCAGGGAAATCCCTGAACTGTACCCTTTAGATAGGTGAATTGTATGGGATGTGAACTCTATGTCAAAGCTGTTCAAAAAAAACCACCTACCTTAGAAGGCTGTTTAAAGAATTAATGGCTGGGACTTCCCTGGTGGTACAGTGGTTAAGAATCTGCCTGCCAATGCAGGGGACACGGGTTTGATCCCTGGTCCGGGAAGAGCCCATATGCGTCAGAGCAACTAAGCCCATGCGCCACAACTACGGAGCCTGCGCTCCAGAGCCCACGACCCACAACTACAGAGCCTGCGTGCCACAACTACCGAAGCCCACACGCCTAGAGCCCGTGCTCCATGACAAGAGAAGCCACAGCAGTGAGAAGCCTGTGCACCGCAGCAAAGAGTAGCCCCCACTCGCCGCAACTAGAGAAAGCCCGCGCACAGCAAGGAAGACCCAACACAACCAAAAATAACTAAATTAAAAGAAAAAAGAATTAATGGCTAACACAGCTTAGCACAATGCAGTCTTCAATAAAGTAGCAGCTGCTCATTATAATAATCATTATTAGATAGTGGGTCTTCTGAACGTGGCCATTCTCTCCCAGTTACGCACAGCAGTGGCCAGGCTGAGGTCCACCGCGCTGCCCCAGGGCCTTGCCAACCTCCTCCCTCCACCCCACAGCCAAAAACAACCAGAAAACCCCGAGAGGTTTTGAGTTTGGTTTCCTTTCCCGATATTGTTCAGAGAAGTGCATGTCCCCTGGGGACAAGCTGAGTCCCAGCTGCTGGCTGGCAGGCGTCTGTGAGAGGAAGTACCACCCAGTACTGGCTTCCAGACCTGGTCAGGGTTAGGCTCAATCTAGAAGTTTCTGCATTGGGGGGGCAGTCAGACCCCCCTATTTTTTTTCAGCTTTCCTGAGGTATAACTGGTACTCAACTGCACACAATTAAAGCATACAAGCTGATGAATTTGGACATATGCATACACCTGAGAAACCATCACTGCAATCAGGGCAATAAACATCCATCACCTTCAAAAGTTTCTTGTATCCTTTTGTTATTGTTGTCATTTTTTGTGTTGTTGTATTTGCATGTGTATCTGCGGTAAGAACACAACATGATACCTGCCCTCTCAACAAGTTTTTTTTTTTAAGATTATTTATTTATTTATTTATTTATTTATTTTAGGATGCATCGGGTCTTAGTTGCAGCACGCAGGCTCTTCGTTGTGGTGCGCGGGTTTCTCTCTAGTTGTGGCATGTGGGTTTTCTCTTCTCTAGTTGTGGTGCACAGGCCCCAGGGCACATGGGCTCTGTAGTTGTGATGCACGGGTTCCAGAGCGTGTGGGCTCTGCAGTTTGCAGCACGCGGGCTCTAGCTGAGGCTCGCGAGCTCAGCAGTTGTGGCACACAGGATTAGTTGCCCCAAGGCATGTGGGATCTTAGTCCCCTGACCAGGGATCCAACCTGCGTTCCCTGTATTGTAAGGCAGATTCTTTACCACTGGACCACCAGGGAAGTCCCTCAACAAGTTTTCAAGTGTAAAATACAGTACTGTTAACCCTAGGCACGTGCTGTAATGCAGATTTCTAGAACTTACTCATCTTGTGAAACAGAAACTTTAGATCCATTGAACAACTCTCCATTTCCCCCTCCTTCCAGCCCCTGGCAACCGTCATTCTATGCTCTGTTTCTATAAGTTGGACTATTTTAGGTGGCTCATATGAGAAGAATCATGCAGTGGTTTTCCTTCTGTGTCTGGCTTATGTCATTTAGCATAAAGTCCTCCATGTTGTTGCAAACAACAGAATTTCCTTCTTTTTAGAGGGTGAGTAACATTCCATTGTATTTATACACGGCGTTTTCTTCATTCATTCATGCATCCACAGGGGTTTAGATTGCTTCCGTGTCTTGGCTATTGTGACTATAATGCTGCAACGAACATGGGAGTCCAGATACCTCGTCATGATACTGCTTTCATTTCTTCGGGATGTACACCCAGAAGTGGGATGGCTGGATCATACGGTGGTTCTGTTTTAAAATTTGGGGGAAGCTCCAATGTTTTTCACAGCAGCTGCACCATTTTACATTCCCACCAACAGTGCACAGGAGTTCCAATTTCTCCACTTCCTCTCCAACTCTTGTTTCCTTTTGGTTTTTTGGTGATGGCCATTATAACAGGTATAAGGGGATACCTCACTGTGGTTTGCATTTGCATTTGCCCGATGATTACTGATGCTAAGCACCTTTTCCTATACCTCTAGGCCATTTGTATGTCTTCTTTAAAGAAACATCTTCAGGTCCTTGGCCCATTTTTAAGGCAAGTTATTTGCGGTGTTTGTTTGTTTGTTTGCTGCTCTTCAGTTGTAGGAGTCTGCTATTCAAATTGAGGGCTGCTGCTTGGAAAAGCCTCTGGTCCCGTGGTTTTAATTTGGGCTTCTCAAAAAATGGGTAGATGACCTAAATAGACATTTCTCCAAAGAAGACATACAGATGGCCAACAGGCACATGGAAAGACGCTCAACATCACTAATTATTAGAGAAATGCAAATCAAAACTACAATTACGGGGCTTCCCTGGTGGCGCAGTGGTTGAGAGTCCGCCTGCTGATGCAGGGAACACGGGTTCGTGCCCCGGTCTAGGAGGATCCCACATGCCGCGGAGCGGCTAGGCCCGTGAGCCATGGCCGCTGAGCCTGCGCGTCCGGCTCCGCAGCGGGAGAGGCCACAGCGGGAGAGGCCACACCAGTGAGAGGCCCGCATGTGGCCAAAAAAAACCAACCAACCAACCAAACAAAAAAACTACAATTACGTACCACCTCACAGCTGTCACAATGGCCATCCATCAAAAAGTCTACAAATGACAAATGCTGGAGAGAGTGTGGAGAAAAGGGAACCCTCCTACATTGTTGGTGGGAATGTAAGTTGGTGCAGCCACTATGTAAAACAGTATGGAGGTTCCTCAAAAAACTAAAATAGAGTTGCCACATGATCCAGCAATCCCACTCCTGGGCATATATCTGGACAAAACTATAATTCAAAAAGATACATGCACCCCTGTGTTCACAGCAGCACTATTCACAATAGCCAAGACATGGAAACAACCTAAATGTTCATCGACAGATGAATGGATAAAGAAGATGTGGTACATGTATACAATGGCATACTATCCAGCCACAAAAAAAGAAGGAAATAATGCCATTTGCAGCAACATGGATGGACTTAGAGATTATCATACTAGGATAAGTTAAGTCAGAAAGAGAAAGACAAATACTATATCACTTATATGTAGAATCTAAAATATGACACAAATATGGGACTTCCCTATTGGTCCAGTGGTTAAGACTCTGCGCTTCCAACGCAGGGGGCTCGGGTTCGATCCCTGGTTGGGGGCTAAGATCCCATATGCTGTGGGGTGCGGCCCAAAAAAAATATGACACAAACTTATCTACGAAACAGACTCACAGAAGTAGAGAGCAGACTTGTGGTTGCCAAGGAGGATGAGGGGTGGGGGACGGTTGGATCGGGAGTTTGGGATTAGCAGACGCAAACTATTAAATATAGAATGGATAAACAAAAAGGTCCTACTGTAGAGCACAGGGAACTATATTCAATATCCCGTGATAGACCATAATGGAAAAGAAGATGAAAAAGAATGTATATATATATGTATATGTATAACTGATTCACTTTGTTGTACAGCAGAAATTACCACAACACTGTAAATCAACTATACTTGAATAAAATAAATTTTTAAGAAACATAAATGAGGGACTTCCCTGGTGGCACAGTGGTTAAGAATCTGCCTGCCAATGCAGGGGACACAGGTTCAATCCCTGGCCCGGGAAGATCCCACATGCTGCGCAGCAACTAAGCCTGTGCGCCACAGCTGCTGAGGCTGTACTCTAGAGCCTGCGCGCCCTAAAGCCTGTGGGCCACAACTACTGAGCCCACGCGCTGCAACTGCTGAAGCCCTCGTGCTCTAGGGCCCGTGCTCCGCAACAAGAGAAGCCACCGCAATGAGAAGCCCGTGCACCGCAACGAAGAGTAGCCCCCGCTCGCTGCAACTAGAGAAAGCTCGTGCCCAGCAACAGAGACTCAATGCAGCCAAAAATAAATAAATTGTTTTTTAAAAATGAAATAAACAAGGCTGATTGGGCAAAGCTGATCAGCGCCCTTGGACTAATGGTTCTCTTGGACTGGGGAGGGGCAGAAGACAGGCTCTTGGTGAGCTGTGATGTTCTCGGTTTTGATCTGGTGATTAATATGAGCTGGTCACCCAGTGAAAATGTATTGAGCCTTATGCTTACAACTTGTGCGACTTTATGTTATACCTCAATAAAAAAATTAATTAATTTTTTTTTTTTTTTGCAGTACGCGGGCCTCTCACTGTTGTGGCCTCTCCCGCTGCGGAGCACAGGCTCCGGACGCGCAGGCTCAGCGGCCATGGCTCACGGGCCTCGCCGCTCCGTGGCATGTGGGATCCTCCCGGACCGGGCACGAACCCGCGTGCCCTGCATCAGCAAGCGGACTCTCAACCACTGCGCCACCAGGGAAGCCCTAAAAATTAATATTTTTAAAAGGCTGTTCAATGTGTTAACGGGTTGTCTCTGATGTATGTTTCTGCCTTCAGTGTTTTCTACATATGCTTTACTAAGCATGTCTTAGCTATAAGAGAAAACCAAATGTGTTTCAAAATCAAGGCTGTCACAGGTCACTTTTCTGCATATGTCATGCAACAATAAAAACATTAAAATACAAGGGCATTAGCTAAAAGGAAGAGGAAGCATTTAAAATCTTTGCCGTTTACCAAAATCAGTAACACGTATTGAATACCTACGTGGCACCAGGACCCTTCCTGCAGTAAATGCATTAACCCCTCACAACAAAGTTAGGAAGCTCAATTATTCTCACGTCTCTTTTACTGATGAGGAAACTCAGAGGTGTTAAATGATTCACAGAGGCGACCCAGCAGTTGGTGCCAGAGCTGGACTCTGAAGCCGAGTGACTTCTTCAAGATCTGGGGTTATTTCGACTCCCACAAAGGACTCTTGCTTCTCCTGGGGGTTCTCAGGGAGGTCTAAGACACACTCAGAGATGCTGGGCCTACAGAATCAGAACCTCGAGGATGGGACCTGGGGATCTGCATTTTAACGCCCCCCACCCCCACCCCATGATTCTTTTGTACCCTCTAGTATGGGCAACAGTGCCTTCTGCTGTAACAAGGAAGAAACACATCATGGGCCTCTTCAGAGGTGGAAAGCAGTCTGGGCACTTTGGGCAGATATAGGAAGGTATTAGGTATAAAGATAAGGAGGTTATGCCTGGCAGATTCCAGAAAGATGACCTCATAACGAGTTCCTTTGGGAGAGAGGGCATCGACTAATACTCCCCTCATGGCATCCATGACGAATTCTCCTTAAACACCAATTTGACAGATCACCCATTCAGTCATTCAGCTTACCTAAACACCTGTTGAATGCTACGTGTCAGTCACTCCTCTAGGTTCTGAGGATAAGAAAAGGAGAGATTCATTCTCTATCAAGAGGTCGCAGCTGGTGGGAAAGATGAGCAGGTTAAAAAAAAAAAAAAGGTTACTCACCTGTTAAAATGGCTAAACTAAAAACACCTGACGGGGAATTCCCTGGCAGTCCAGTGGTTAGGACTCGGTGCACTAACTGCTAGGGCCCGGGTTCGATCCCTGGTTGGGGGACTAAGATCCCGCAAGCCTCGCAGCACGGCCAAAAAAATAAATAAAAAGAAATATAATTCAAAAAATAAAAACACCTGACAATAGCCAGTGCCGGAGTGCACGTGGAGCCACTGATGGGAATGCAAAAGGGTGCAGCCTCTTTGGAAAACAGCTGGGCAGTTTCTTAACAAGTTAAATACGCTTACCGTACAAGGCAACAATCCCACATCTGGGTGTTTACCTGAGAGAAATAAAAACATACGTCCATGCAAAGATCTATACACTAATGTTTACAGCAGCTTTATAATCACTGAAAACCGGAAACAGCACAAATGCCTTTCAACTGGTGAAGAGATAAACAAACACTGAATACACTGAAAAAATACACTGAAATAGCACCCATGGATAAAAGGGAAGAAACGCCAAGGATGCATCTCCCATGCACTATGCTAAGTGAAAGATGCCAGCACCAAACGACCACAGAGCTAGGATTCCATTGATTGGACATTCTGGAGGAGGCAAAACCACAGGGGCAGAAAAGAGATCACTGGGTGCCAGAGACTGGGGGTGTGGAGGGGGGCTGACTACAAAAGAACATAACAGACTTTGTGGGGTGGGGGCAGATGGAACTGTTTTACATTTGGTCGTGGCAGAGTTACATGACTTTATGAACTTGCCAAAACTCGTAGAACTCTGTACCCAAAAGGGTGAACTTTCCTGAGTGTAAATCATATTTTCTTAAGAAAAAAAAAAAGATGATTACAATACAGGTGGTAAGGCCAAGGTTGAGAGAGAAGGGATAATTAACGCAGGTTTGGGGGGAAAAAATGAGAAGAGAGGATCAGGAAGCCTTCCTGAAGGTGGTGATCCTGACACTGAGACTAGAGAAAGGTCAGGAGTTCAAGTTCCGTGAAGCTGAACTGGGAGGGGAGGAGAGTGGGCGGGATTTCAGACAGGGGACCCGCCTGCGGGACGCCTGCTCTGGGAGTGACTCAGTTCTGCTGCAGTGAGGGCTGGACGTGCCCGGAGGGGAAGGAAGGCGGGCAGGGCTCCACTCAGGCAGGGCCGGCTGAGTCCTGCTGAGGCATTTGGACTCTACCCAGGAACAATGGGAGCTACCGCAGGTCTCAGAGCAGAAGAGTGACTTGGATGATTTCTGGTTTGGAAAACTCCCAGTTGACCAGGATGGGGGTGGGATGAGGGAGCCGGGCTGAAGGCTGGAGGGCTGGTCAAGAAGTTCTGTGCCTACGGTTGTGCATCCTTGGCTGAGGCATTCTGTCACTCAGCAGACACTAACCAAGCACTTGCCACTTGCCAGGCACTGTTAACAGAAGCCGGAGATATAAGAATGGACCCAAACTCCCTGTGTCTCTTGCATTCTACTGGGGAAGACAGACCACAAACAAGGAAGCACAGTGTCAAGGTCATTGCAGATGGGGTGGAGCAGGCGAATGTTATGGGGAAGGTGAGGGAGGTGTTTAGACCCCGCAGCACAAAGGCCTCTCAGAGGAGGTGCCAGCGGAGCGGGCCTGAGGAGGAGGGGCAAGGAGCCAGTCCGTGAGGCTCTGGAGAAGGAACTTCTCTGGCAAAAGCAAAGCCCCCAGCGACACACCTGATTGCTTTTGAGGGTCACACAATGGGTGCAGGATGTGGAGTCCCTAAAGCCCTGGGGTGGGGGGCAGCTATGCCTCCCTGGGATCTCTGTTCCCGCAGGAGAGGGACAGGGCCTTCGCCGGCAGCAGCTATGTTTCCCATCATATTCTGGTGAATAACAGTTTAAGGGCCCGAGTGTGAGCGTGGAGAGAACAGCCTGAATCCATAAGGGCAGCTTTCCTCTCGGGTCTATGGGTCACAGCCGTTGCCGTTATAAACAGCGCCCATGTGGACACAACCACAGCAGCTCCAGAGTCAGGGAGACTCAGGACATACCTGGGAAGGCCAAGCTGGATTTTCACATTTAAAAAAAATTTTTAAAGCCCCTAGCAAGCAAACACACATCAGTGACTGGTGACTCATGTGTTTCCCGAATCCTCCCCGTCAACAGAGCAGGCCGTGCCCGAGTCTCTCCTGGCCTGTCACCTCCCTTGGCCACACAGCACGGGGTCCACAGGGGTCATTCCTGCACAGATTGAACCTTTGCATCAAGTCTGAATTAAGCCACTAATCGGTCAGCCAGACTCCCAACTTGTAAGGGACCAAAATGTCACTGACAAGTGCATTGGTCTGCGGCTGCTGTAACAAAGTACCACTGGGGAGCTTAAAACAACAGAAATTCGGGGCTTCCCTGGTGGCACAGTGGTTGAGAGTCCGCCTGCCGATGCAGGGGACACGGGTTCGTGCCCCGGTCCAGGAGGATCCCACATGCCGCAGAGCGGCTGGGCCCGTGAGCCGTGGCCACTGGGCCTGCGCGTCCGGAGCCTGTGCTCCGCAACAGGAGAGGCCACAACAGTGAGAGGCCCGCGTACCGCAAAAACAAAACAAAACAAAACAAAACCCCAGAAATTCATTCTCTAATAGTTCAGGAACCAGGAGCCTGAAATCAAGGTGTTGGCAGGGTTGGTTCCTCTGGAGGCTCTGCGGGGGCCAGCAGCCCTTGGTGTCCCTCAGCATGCAGATTTGTCACTGCAGTCTGCGCCTCCACTGTCACATGGCTTCTCCCTGTGAGTCTGTCTTCACACCATCTTTCCTCTGGGTCTCTCTGCATCATCTCTTCTTTTTCTAAGGAGACCAGCCATTAGATTTAGGGCTCACCCTAACCCCGTATGACCTCATCTTAACTTGATTACATTGGCAAAGACCCTATTTCTGGACGTCCCTGGTGACGCAGTGGTTAAGAATCCGCCTGCCAGTGCAGGGGACACGGGTTTGAGCCCTGGTCCAGGAAGATCCCATATCCGTGGCGCAACTAAGCCCGTGCGCCACAACTACGGAGCCTGCGCTCTAGAGCCTGCAAGCCACAACTACTGAGCCCACGCACCACAACTACTGAAGCCCGCATGCCTAGAGCCCGTGCTCCACAATGAGAGAAGCCACCTCAATGAGAAGCACGCGCACCGCAAAGAGTAGCCCCCGCTCGACACAACTAGAGAAAGCCAGAGTGCAGCAATGAAGACCGAACGCAGCCAAAAATAAATAAATACATAAAAGACCTTATTTCCAACTATGGTGACGTTCTGAGGTTCCGGGTGGACATGAATTTGGGATGGACCCTATTCGACCTAATCCACAAGGTAACAAGCAAGATGGAGAAAACAGGGCTTGCCACCAGCTTCTCAGAGACCTGGAATTACCAGAGAGCTCAGCTTGTGGCTGAAAAGACAACCACAAGGGGTGAGGGTGAGAACCCCCCAAAGGGTATGCCTGGGTGATAATCCATGGGGCTAAACTGCCTTCCGAGGAGAGTGTGGCACTCAAAAGCCACCTGTGGGCAACTGTATTTTCCAAAGACACCTGTCCATACCATCTGCTCTTCCACACACAGTGTGACACTGATATTCCTCCTTTGAGAGGTGGGGTCCAGGTCCCCTTCCCTTGAACCTGGCCAATCTCTGTAACCTTTTATAACTGCCTCAGTAGAAGGTGGCAGAAGGGACAATGCATGAAGCTTCTGCCTGGCTCAGGACGCATACCTTAGGAGCCCCAAGCTGACTTAAGAAGACCAGCTCCCCTGAACTCACCATGCTGGAGAGTCTGAAGAGAGAGACTGCACAGAGATGACGAGATGCCCAGGGAGCCCCAGTTGCTTCAGCTCTCCTCTGGTCAAGTCCCTCCAGCCCAGCACCAGATACGAGCATGAAGCAGCCTTTGAGATGGTCCCAAAACAAATCAGCACCTGCCTGCAATAGCATGAGAGACTCCCCACCCCCAGCCAGAACTTCCCTGCCTCTCCCAAATTCCTGACCCTTAGAAACCATGATAGACCATCAATGAGCGTTGTAGTTTCAAGCCAGGGCGAAGTTGTTATGCAGCAACAGATAACTGGTACAAGGGGTCTGCTTTGCTGAGTGGGGTTTGCAAGTCTGGGACAGAGCAGAATTGTCCAAGGCAGTGGAAACAAGGCAGGGCTTCTGAACACCAGGCTTGTATTCAGAAGCTGGCGACGGGAGAAGCAGGTGTCAGAGGGCACATACCTGGCAAAGGCAGTGGCAGAGACACCCAGCATCCAACAGCAGCAGGACCAGAGGCTAAAGCCTCCAAGCCCAGGGGAACCAGCTGTGCTGCCTGTGCCCGACCCTGGCAGGGGCGACCTGTGCCTGGTTCTGCCTTGCTTCTGGTCATGTAGATTCCAGACCTGGATCTCTGTCCTTCCAGAGAGTCTGCAAGCCACCTAATATCCTTCAAAAAATTCCTTGTTTTGCTAACACTAGAATGGGTTTGTCCTCTACCTCCTACAACTAATGGATACATTGTACGGTTGAGGTGACTCCTAACTATGTAAAGAAAACTGTGTACAGCTAAAAGGCTGGAAAGGAGCTGTTGACAAGTGTGGAAAGGGTGACATACTACAGTTTAAGGGGAAATTGACATGTATATGTCTATATGTACAAACCAGCTCCAAAAAATCACCAAGAAAGTGGTAACAGTGGGTGTCCCTAGGAGGAGTTTGGGTGGCTGGGGCTCAGGGCAGGAGACTTATTTTAAACCTTTAGAATTCCGTAGTTGTACAAATATTACCTGTCAAAAAATAAATACCTAACTGAATTGATAAGAAGGATAAAGAGGGACTTCCCTGGTGGCACAGTGGTTAAGACTCTGCACTCCCAATGCAGGGGGCCCGGGTTCGATCCCTGGTCCGGGAACTACATCCCACACGCATGCCACAACTAAGAGTTCGCATGCCACAACTAAGGAGCTGGTGAGCTGCAACTAAGGAGCCCTTGAGTCGCCACTAAGGAGCTCACGTGCCACAACCAAGAAGCCCGCCTGCCACAACTAAGACCCGATGCAACCAAATAAATAAATAAATAAATAAATATTAAAGGGAAAAAAGGATAAAGAAAAAGGAAACATTATTAAACACTAATCATGGTGGTCTCAGGTGGTTATTTTTCCACCTTTTTATACATTTCTCCATTTTTCAAATATCTTAGCATGGGAATGTATACTTTAATAATAAAAAAAAAAAGGCACCATGAAAGAGGACTGAAGCCCACAAAATGGAAGAAGATACTTGAAAATCATATATTTGTATCCTGTATCTAGACTATACAACTCAATAATAAGACCAATAACCCAATTTAAAAACGGGCAAAAAAATCCAAATAGACGTTTTTCCAAAGAAGATATACAAATGGCCAATAAGCACATGAAAAGATGCTTTACATCATTAGCCATCTGGAAATGCAAATTGAAATCACATGAGATACCACTTCACGCCCACTAGGATTGCAAACCTGAAAAAGAAAATAGCAAGTGTTGATAAGGATGAGGGAGAAATCAGAAGCCTCATACACTGCTGGTGGGAATGTAAAATGGTGTAGCTGTTTTGGAAAACAACGTGGCAGTTCCTCAAAAGGTTAAACAGAGTTATTATATGACTCAGCAATTCCATGCCCAGGTGTATACCCAAGAGAACTGAAAATGTTCACAAAAACACTTGTAATGACGTTAATATCAGCATTACTCGTAACAGAGGAAAGGTGGAAACAATCCAGATGGCCACCAATGAATGAATGGATAAACAAATTGTGGAATATCCATACGATGGAATATATTCAGCAATAAAAAGAAATTAAGTACTGATACACACTACAACATGAATGAACCTCAAAAACATTATGCAAAGTGAAAGAAGCCAGTCAGGAAAGACCACCTAGTATGTGATTCCATTTACACGAAATGTCTAGAATAAGCAAAGCTATAGAGACAGAAGGTAAATTTGTGATTGAAGGTGGTTGGGGAAAAGGGGAAATGAGGAGTGGCTGCTTAATGGGTATGGGGTTTCTGTTCGGGGTGATAATAAATGTTCTAAAATTGATTGTGGTGATGGTTTCACAACTGTGTGAATACACTAGAAGCCACTGAATATACACTTTAAATGAGGAATGGTATGGTATGTGAATTATGTCTCAAACTGTTCAAAGTATAAAAAAAAAGAACTGAAGGAAAATGTGGCTTTTTTCTGTTGGTTTGGGATTGTGTGTGTGTGTGTGTGCGCGCGTGTGTGTGCTTTGTTTCCAGGGTCTGGCTCAAATTGGAGTCCAGCAAATGTCTACTGAATGAACGGATGGACAAATGACAAAATGATGGCTAGCTGGATGGATGGATGGATGGATGGATGGATGGATGGACGGATGGATGGATGCCTGGATGGATGCCTGGATGGATGCCTGGATGGTGGTAGCCAGCCTCCAAGATGGCTTGGCTCCAATGATCCTTGTCTCCTGGATCTATGTCCTTGTGTTGTCTCCTCCAATACTGAACAAGGCATGATTCTGACTTAACAGAATCCTGTAGAAGGGACGGTATATGACGTGTCAGGCTAGGTTATGAAGGCATTGTGGCTTTTGCTTTGGTCTCTAGGGCCACTCTCTCAGGGGGAAGTCAGCCACCATGCTGTGAGGACACTCAAGCAGCCCTCTGGAGAGGCTCAGGTGGAGAGGGACTGAGACCTCTCACCAAGAGCCAGCATGAACTAGTCAGCCATTCCTGAATTCCTGACCCTCAGAAACCATGCAACAATTATTACAATTATTGTTGTTGTTTAAACCACTAAGTTTTGGGATCAAGAAGCAACAGATGACTAATAAAGATTTATAAAGACAGGATGGATGGATCGACGATGGATGGCAGGTGGACAGATGGAAGGATGGGTGGGTGGGTAGGTGGGTGGATGGATCGACAGGTGGATGGATGTATGGATGGAAGGAAGGAGGAATGGGTGGGTGGATAGAATTTTTAATTTGGGTCCCTTCTAGAGCTTTCTTTTTTCTTTGACTCACACAAAAGTAAAGGAGATGCAACTACTCCAACATGATTCTCAAAACTCTCCATTTCAGTGGAGTTCAGGCTCAAGCAAACATCCATGAGCAAAAGATATGAGGTCACTACCCTTCCTACTGTACTTCCTCTCCCTCACCCAAGGAAGCAGCAAGTGGAACCATCTGGGATCTTTTACACGATCTCAGAAAACACGTGTAGAGGCCTGGTGTGTCTGTTCCAGGTCCCAGAGTTCCCAAGAAGGATGAGACTTGGAACAAATGGCCGAGGAAGCAAGATAAGGTGGTGGGGTCACTGAATGAGCAACACATCTGGTTCAAAGCATAGCTCCCTTGCTTGGGCAACTCATTTACCCTCCCCGTGCTCCCAGTTCCTCATCTATAAAACAGAGCCAGTGGGCTTCCCTGGTGGCGCAGTGGTTGAGAGTCCGCCTGCCGATGCAGGGGACGTGGGTTCGTGCCCCGGTCCGGGAGGACCCCACATGCCGCGGAGTGGCTGGGCCCGTGAGCCATGGCCGCTGAGCCTGCGCGTCCGGAGCCTGTGCTCTGCAACGGGAGAGGCCGCAGCAGTGAGAGGCCCGCGCACCGCAAAAAAAAAAAAAAAAAAAAAAAAAACAGAGCCAGTGACACCCCCCTCGTGAAGTCTGTGACTCTTCAACGCCAATATTAATGAAAGGTTCACATGGGACCTGGGTGCTAGGACTTACCTTCCTTCTCCCCTCTACCCAGCTCTCTGCTTGTCCTCCCGTGGCCCGCGATGGTATATGGCACGGTCACCTGCACCAGCTCGGGCTTCAGATGACCTGGGCTGGACTCTAGGCTCTGCTCCTCTGCTGTGTAAACTTGGGCACAATACCAAACCTCTCTGTGCCTCAGTTTACTCACCTGTAAAATGGGGATAGTAATAGTAGCGGCCTTGTAACTTTGTCGTGAGCATTAAAGGAGATAATCTTCTAACTCACTAAGGTCGGTGACTGGGCACATAATGTGCACTCCATGAACGCTGGCAGTAATGATACCGATAATAATAATACGGCATATCACTGCCATCCCGTCAAGCTCTGCGTGAAAGGCAGGAGTGGCGCCGGTAAGTCTTCCGGTTGGCTTCCAGGAACAATGCTGCCGCCTACTCGGCCTCCCCGCCTGTCCTGGGCTTGGCCACCCTCAACTTCCTCCTGATGGACCAATGGCGGCTCCGCGCTCGGCTGAGCACCAGCCCACTCCACCTCTGAAACCCCGCTGCGCCCTTGAACAAAAAGCCCATCTTTCCTCCCAGAAACGCTGTCACCTCTCTGGTCTCCATGGAAACAGACCACATGGACCCGCCTGGAGTCAGGGCAGGTTTGGGATGACTGGAGGCACTGCCACACTCTTACCTGGGGGCACGAGGGGAATGACTGTCTCTCCGTGGACTCTGTGGAACACTCTTTTCTGATGGCCTGCAGCTCTGGGGGAGAGCAGTCTCAGTGTCCTCGAGGGGTGTCCTCCGAGCTTGCAGACGCGGCTTCAGAAGCTGAGGGCAGATGCTTCAGTTAAAGGCACAGGAGGGGCTGGTCTCCCACGGACGGCCACCTCCCTGCTCGGCGGGGCAACACCTTCCTGCTTGCCAAGACTGACGCATGTTCTATCTCCTGACCCCCAACCCACAAGAAGGGGAAGGAGGCTTTTCCAGCCTCACTCCACAGATCAGGCAGGACACAGGGGCTCAGAGAGGCCAGGCACTTTGCCTAAGGACACATAGCTGGCTCCTCCTCTTCAGACATGTCCCTCACTTTGTGCTGTTGCCGGGCTGATGACCTTGGCGGGGGTCACCACTTCTGAGCCAGCTTGGAAAGTCAGCTCGACGCCTGGGGCAAAATTCAAACGCTGCAGTACCTGGGACAGAGTAGGGGCTCAATAAATATTTCTAAAAACCAAGTCCTCCTTCTTTACATAATAATTATCTTTAAAAATAAAAATAATAACTAATTTTTTAATAACTACAACGTGCCAGGCATTTTGTACGTGTAACTCTACTTAATCTTCACGGCATGTTCTATTTAATTCTATTTAATACCCCAGAGCAGGTTATTAGTGCCCCGTTGGGGATTTCTGCAAATATTTAAGACAGGCCTGGATTTGACAAACCTAGGAAGAAGTGTCAGGAGGGGTAGGGGTCTCCACTAGTGAGCTCTGCCAGAGGGCCAGCAAAAAGTCATCCACTAGGGCTTCCCTGGTGGCGCAGTGGTTGAGAGTCCACCTGCCGATGCAGGGGGCACGGGTTCGTGCCCCGGTCCGGGAAGATCCCACAAGCTGCGGAGCGGCTGGGCCCGTGAGCCATAGCCGCTGAGCCTGCGCATCCGGAGCCTGTGCTCCGCAACGGGTGAGGCCCGCGTACCGCAAAAAAAAAAAAAAAAAAGTCATCCACTAAAGCAGGTGGTGACTCCTTACCAGGTCCTTGAGGAGGATAAACTGTGAAGTGAAGTGCATTGCTTTGTGAATTTCCAAATCACCTACCATGTGGGATGAGGTACAAAGAATAGAGAAAAGACGGATGGGGAAGGAAGGGAATGGGGGAGGGGAATGGGAAGGTCATTCCAGAGGCTTCTCTGTCCCCTCCTATCACAGGTGAAGGTGGCAAACCTAAAAGTGGGATCCCAGGACCTGGGGTCCCTGGGTCAACCCCCAAGCATGGTCCCTAAGGACCAAAGTCCTCAGCCTGCCAGGTCTGGCCTTGCCTTCCTCCTGGAACCGCGCCAGGCCAGCAGGGCTGTGATGGGGACCCAGGCCAGCCGACCAGGCAGTGCCCTCACACCAGCTTAGCCTCCACCAGAGGTGGGACTGGCCTGGCCCTAGCCACCTCCTCTCCCTCCACAGCCACCCCTCGCTACCCCGTGCCCTCCAGCTACCTCCGCACAATGAAGCGCCAAACCAGCGCTCCTCTCATCTCCAGCCAGGGCGCCTCTTCCCGCCCCTGTAATCGTGGCTATGGCCTGTCTTCGGTCATCCTCCCAGCTGCCTCATCCCCTCCCAAACTCAGGGCCCAGACTGAACCTGGTCGTGGAGAACAGTACAGTCAAGCTCAAAGGAAAGAGGAAAGGGCTCCTCCTCGCCTGTGCCAGTGCCCACGTAGGTCAGCACCCAAACTTTCCCCTCCAGCCCAGCTCAGGCTCTCCCAGAGGTGGTCCAAGGCATGGCTTTCTGGCTTTAGGCCGTGGACATGGAGAGAGGGACTCCCCGCAGATGAAGAGAGATTCCCAGAGACCTGGAAAAGGCGAAAAAGAAACCTGAGTCCTGGGGAAGGACCAGGGCCAGCCCTAAGGGATGCTCCACAGCAGGGTCAGGCTGCTATGGTGCTGCAGAAGCAGTAAGACTGCAGGAGCGGATCTCAGCAAGCACACAGAGGCACCAGTCACAGGAGCTAACAGTTACGAGCACTGCCGGTGTGCCAGGCGCCGTTCCAAGTAAAATTCTAATTACCACCACAGCCCCATGAGGCAGGTGCTCGTGCATCCCATGTTACAGCAGAGGAAACTGAAGCACAGAGAAGGTAAGGCACCTGCCCAAGGTCACGCCACTTGCAAGTGGCAGAGCCAGGGTTGGAACCCACCATGTCGAGCTCCTGATTCCACCACCCTCTGTCGTCAGTACATCCAGAGGGGCCTCCCCAGCGCTTGGGCCCAAATTAAAAACCAACAAATCAAACAGCATTACCATATGACCCAGCAACTCCACTTCTAGGTGTACACCCAAAAGAACTGCAATAGGGAGTTGGACAGATATTTGCACTGTTATGTGCATTAGCAGCACTATTCACCACAGCCAAGATGCGGAAGCAACCCAAGTGTCCATTGATGGATGAGTGGATAAGCAAAACGTGGTCTAGACACACAACGAAATATTATTTAACCACAAAAAGGAGAGAAATTCTGACACCTGCTACAATGCAGATGAACTTTGAGGACCTTACTCCGATTGAAATACGCCAGTCACAAAAAGACAAACACTGTCTGACTCCACCTATATGAGGCATGTAGAGTCGTCAGATTTGTAGAGACAGAAAGTAGAAGGGTAGGTGCCGGGGGCTGGGAGAGCGGAAATGGGGAGTTAGTGCTTAATGAGGACAGAGCTTCAACTGGGAAAAACAAGAAGTTCTGGAGACGGACGGTGGTGACGATTGCAGAACAGCGTGAGTGTATTTAATGCCACACAAGTGTACACTTAAAAACGGTTAAGGGCTTCCCTGGTGGTGCAGTGGTTAAGAATCCGCCTGCCAATGCCGGGGACACAGGTTCGAGCCCTGGTCCAGGAAGATCCCACATGCCACGGAGCAACTAAGCCCGTGCACCACAGCTACTGAGCCTGCGCTCTAGAGCCCACGAGCCACAACTACTGAGTGCACGTGCCACAACTGCTGAAGCCCGCGCGCCTAGAGCCCGTGCTCTGCAACAAGAAGCCACCACAACGAGAAGCCCGCGCACCGCAACAAAGAGCAGCCTCTGCTCGCCACAACTAGAGAAAACCTGAGCGCAGCAACAAAGACCTAACGCAGCCAAAAATAAATAAATAAATTAAATAAATTTATTTTTTAAAAAAAGGTTAAGATGGTTGATCTTACGTTATGTAAATTTGACCACAAGAATCAAAACAAACCCAGGGCTTTGGCTCGACACTGGGCCGGGCACCCCAACAACGGCTGACACTGATGTTTCACCGAACTGGCTAGATGGGCTGAGAGGCTACAAACTAAAGAAAGGTGGTATTCCTTGCGGACCTGAGCTTGAGGGCCATACCTGCTGCAGGAGGGAAGCCGGGCAGCTGGGCGGGTGGGAGTCGAGACAGGGCAGAGGCCAAGAACAGAGCTGGGTAGCTGTGACTGGTGGGGGTGGAGGCATCCTGAGAGGCTCAGGCCAGCTGCAGGCTCTGCCTAATAAGAGCTGATACCATTATTAAGCACCTGCTGTGTACCAGGCTCTGTGCTTAGCACGAGACACGTAGCACCTCATTTATTCCTTACTATTACAACACTTGGAGGTGTTATCATTTACGTCCATGGCACAGATGAGGAAACTGAGGCTCCAAGAAGAAAAGCAAGCTGCCCAAGGCCCCCAGCTAACAAGTGGCCAAGCAAGGCCTGGACCCTGCATCTCTGGACACCCATCCTCTTCCCAGGCGGCAGTTCCTCTGCCTCTGGGGGCATTTGTTATTGTGGTGTCTGGCGCTGGGCTGGGGTCTTCACCTCCCTGGGCATCCTGAGGGGTCTGGCTGTCCAGGCAGGGGTCCTGGACTTGGGCCACATCCTCCACGGAAGTTGCTGGGAGCGGATTCTGCCCAGGCAGAGCCTGAAGGGAGGGTGGGCAGCACTGGGTCAGCGTTACAGGTTCCTAAGGGAGCACTCAGGGAGCACACTTACCCCCCCACCACTGCTCTCTGGGGCGTGGGGTAGGACCCTGGAAGTGGAGGTGGAGAAGTGCCCGCAGCCCAGCGGGTGAGTGCTTCCAGGAGAGCCTCAGAGGCCTCAGAGGCCACTGCCTGGATGGCTGCCATTAGTGTGGTCACAGCTGCCTCCGCCCCAAGGAAAAGAGGAAGTGGTCAGAAGCAGCGAGAGAGAAGACAGAGAACCTTAAAAGAGGACGTGTCCCAACCCACACTGCCCCCTCCCCTCAGAAGAAAAGGGGCCAAGCTGGCCCAGCACTTCTTGGAGGCTCCCACCAGCGAAGAGGGAACCTGCTTGAACCCCACACTGATGTTCTGAAAACACTCTAGACCTCTGCGGGCCTCCGGCCCTCCAGCCTCGGGAAGCCCTGAGGTCCAGGGGCAGAGGACAGTGGGAGCCCCCAGCCCAGTGCTCACAGCCATGAGCCATGGAGGATGGGGCGTCGTGGGGTTCTGGGTTCAAATCCTGCTCTGCCCTTGTTAGTTCCGCAGTTAGAGACAGGTTGCTCACCTTGCTGCGGCACCAGTTTCCTCATCTGCAACCTGGAGATAACGAGAGCCCCTAGCTTGTGGTGAGCATTCAGTGAGGCTTTAGATAGGAAGTGCTAATGCCATGCCTGGTATGCAGTAAGAGCTTAATAAGCATTAGCTATTGTTATGTCAGGGGAATCTCTGAGGCCTGCAGGTTGCCTCTCTTCTCTAGGAGGCTGGGCCTAGGGCTGGCAGCAGGTGGAGGCTAGGCATGGGGCACATCCAGAGAAAACTAGCCACGCTGCTACCACAAATGGAGAGAGAATCAGAAAAACCTTAGGGACAAAAATGGATGAGCCCCATCTCTCCAGAGGCCTGCTCTGAACCCCCTCCACAGCACAGTCTAATCCTCAACACCTCCAGACAAGGAGGTGTCACCAACATGCCAAATGGCACAGCACAAAGGGTCTGGGACCCTATCTCGGGAGCTAAGCCAAAACTCTGCTGTTTGACCTGGATGCGGAATGAGTTGTGTCTGTTCCATCACCATGTTGAACCTAGTTCAGCAGAAATGGTCAGCACCACTCTACCTCGTAGTGCAATAGCTGTTTACAGATCTTTTATTCTGTTATCAAGAAGCAGTCAAGGAACTTCCCCAGCGGTCTAGTGATAACGAATCTGCCTTACAACGCAGGGGATGGGGGTTCGATCCCTGGGCAGGGAATTAAGATCCCACATGCTGCGGGGAAACTAAGCCCGCGTGCCACAACTACTGAGCTCGCGCACCCCAACTAGAGCCCGCGTGCCGCCAACTACAGAGCTCACATGGTCTGGAACCAGCACGCCACAACTAGAGAAGAGAAAACCCTCACGCCACATCTAGAGAGAAGCCCGCATGCCTCAACGAAGATCCCACAGGCTGCAACTAAGACCAAATACAACCAAAAGTAAATTAAAAAAAAAAAAAAAAAAAAAAGCAGTCAGTAGGGCTGGGGCTTGAGTGAGGTGAGTGCGATACCTAGGATGGGTCCCCCAGAGTGAGCACCTCCTCACACTTTGTGTATCCTTAAAATTGGCAACTCCTGAAACGTTCACTCTCGGGGTGGACCTTAGGACCCTTGCTCACTTCACCCTAGTCTTGGCCTTGGTCGTCAGTCTCTAGTTCCCATCACTCCTTCTTTCAAACATTCTAACCACCTCCACTTACAAACTATTCACCAAGAACCAAACAATATACTTTACAAGAACTCCCTAGAAATGAAAGAAGGAAGAAACAGGAGTGACGCTTTGGGCAGGAAACTTCGTATTTTTCAAGGCCCTGCATTTCACAGGTTAACTCATGACATTAAGACGCAGAGCGCTCTCTGCCTCAAGTTCAGAAACCTCTTTTCCAAAATACCCTTGTGAAGGAAGCATTGGAAACCTAAATAGAAACTCTTATGAGACATGGTTTCAGAATTTTACACCATTTGTATGTGACAAAACAGCAAGGAACAGTAATATTTCAGCAATTCACACAAGCGGAAACATAATTGGTCAACCCCGCCGCCAAAAAAAAAAAGTCAACCTCACTAATCATCAAAGAAATGAAAATGAAATGTCATTTTTACATTCTAGTCAAATAATTTGATATCTAACATTATAAATTGTTTTTTCATATGTTTATTCTAACATATATATCTCTATGAATATATGCTTCTAGCTAGCTTTTTTTTTTTTTTTGAAATGAGATCATTTTTTAACTCACTATAGTGTAAACATCTTTCTGGGCCAGCAAATGCAGCAAACCTCATGGTATATTGTTTTGTTTCGTTTTGGTTTTGTTCTTAATCAGCCATGTCACTTTGCAAACCCTTGTGCACATGGAGATCCATTGCGTTTAGCAGTTGCCTACTGATGGGCTGTTTACAGTTTTGGGTCTTTCTGTTATAAGCAATGCATCTTTGCACATGTATCTTTGAACACCTGGGTGAACATAATCACAGAAAAAAACCATCTGCCATTGTAAATGCTGGATCACGTACCAAAACGTATATATATATATATATATATTTTTTTTTTTTTAATTTTGACAGAAATGCCAAATGGCCCTCTAGATACCTTACTGTTGAATTGGTAACAATATCCATCTAATACTTTGATTTTTTTTTTAAATAAAAGGACCACTTTAAGATTTAAGATTACAGAGATGGTAAAAAACAGCCCAGATGGGCTCAGGGATGAGGTTCTTTGGCTGAGTTAGCTCATGGTCCCCCAAATAAACCTCCAAACCAGTAATGCATGAACATGTCAATCAAACCCATGCTTTGGATGCCCAGCATTGATGTCTGTTTCCTGCCTGGAGAGCCCCGTGTAAAAGCAGCAGTGGGAAGGCAGCTGGGCTGAACTTCAGGCTCCACCTTGGGCCCTCTTCTGCCACCCCCAGCTCTCACGGCTTGGAGAGGTCCCCTGAAGGAGGGAAGGAGCCAGGCTGTGTCACTAGAAAAGACTCAGTTTCAATCCCAGCTCTGACAGTATCCCACTGGATGACTTCAGACTGGTTGCTAAGACTCTCTGAGCCTCAGTTTTCCCAATCTGTAAAATGGGCCTGATAAAACCTGCCTGGCTCATTCATTGTGATGAGGATCAGATGTAGGAAAGGATGTGAAAGTAACTGGTGTTCCTTCTGCTTTGGGTTTGCTGTCAGGTCTACAGCTGGGGAATAGCGGAGCCCAGTCTGGGGTTTTCTGACCACAAGTGCTTTCCCAGAAACAATCTTCTCTTAAGCTGTTGTTTTTTTAAACTGAATAGATTATATGCAATACAAAGTTCAAAAGGTCTAAAAGGGTAAGGGTGAGAAGCCTCCTTTTCCCACTCCTGTCCCCCCAATCCCCCATCTCCCCTCCCCAGAGGCAGCCTTTGTCACCTCTTTCTTCTGTCTTCCTCTGGGGTCAGTTTTCGCGCACCTCCACAAAAATGCAGCATTCTACATCTATTGCTCTGCACCTTGCTTTTAAAAAATTTTTCTAACATTTCCCACAGCTTTTCCCCTATCAGTGCATATGGAGCTTCCTCATTCTTTTTCCTCCCAACTTTTGCTTTGGAAAATTTCAATGCTATTACAAAAATCTGCAAGAATAGGAAAATAAGCAACCATATTTTTTAACTTAGCAACTGTTAATCACCAATTATTAATACATGCAATGTTTGTTTCATCTCTTTCTCTCTCTTTTTTCTAAACTATCCAAGAGTTAGTATTTCAATCCCAAACACTTCAGCAGGTATCTCCTAAGAAGGACATTCTCCTACATAACCACAATACAATTATCTCATTCAGGAAACTCAATCATCTAGTGTATTGACCATAATCAAACTTCCCTAGGTATCCAATTTAAAAATCCTTTTTAAAAATTCAGGTTCCAATTAAGGATTTCCCATTGCATTTAGAGGTCATGTCTCTTTAGTCTTCTTTAATCTGGAACCGTCCCCAGCCTCTTTTGTCTTTCATGACATTGACATTTTTGAGTGTCTAGGTCAGTTTTGCAAAATATCCCTCAATTTGGACTTTCCTGACTCTTTCCTCAAAACAGATGAAGGTAAAACAAAATTTTTTTTTTTTTGCAGGAATAGAACATAGCTGACGTTACACCTCATTCGTTTTGATGGCAACAGAGTATCCCAGTGTATTCAAGTTGTGCAACTGGTCCCTTATCCACGGATGTCTAGATGATTTCCAATCATTTGTTTTATACACAGTGCTACAATGAATATTCTTAAATCTGTCCTCTTGAAAGTTTCTGAGTATAGAGTCTGTCTATAGGGTAAACTCCTGGAAGAGGAATCACTGTACCTACATATAGATGCATTTGTAGTCTTGAAAGCTATTGCCAAATGGCCCTTTCTAGAGGATGTATTTATTAATACTCCCACTAATACTGTGTGAGGACGCTTGCCCCAGAAGCCTGTCATATTTTTAAACTTTCATCTCCCTGAGTCCTGGCTCGCAGGGCCACGCAGCCTTGCAGAGCCACCGTCTGACAAGATTTCCTTACATTTTCCCCTATGAGCTTTGACTGGAATCCGAATAAAATCCTACCTTTCAAAGACAAAGTCCAAAGAATTCTCAGGGAGCAGAATTCTTGATGTTTGTTACAATAAACATCCACTTGTTCATTAAGCTGCTACGATTCAAAAGGAGGGATTTGTTAAGCAACGCCTGATGGATGCCTGCGAAGTGTGCATTATTAACACGCCCATTTTACAGATAAGCAAACAGGCTGATGAGGTCAAGCAGACTGTTCAGTCCAGTCTGAGCGAGGAATAACCGATCCAGACCAGTGTGCCATCACAGAAGCGGGAATAGCCTCCTTGGATGTTGGGAGTGGACAGATACAAAAATAAATCCTACATAAGAACTCCAAATCCAAAACTTGTTAACGCCCTGCCGCCGCTTTCTGCTCGGGTGAGATCATCTCGGTTCCCACTGCTGGGTTCTCAGACTGCTTGAAAACTATCTTCCCCAGAATGCATCGCTCTCAGGGATCCTCCGGCCTCTGTGAACTACACTTCCCAGAATACAGTGCGGCCACACCCCGCTGGTGCGATTTCCGCTTCCGGCCTAGGTGTTTTCTGGGAGTTGTGGTCTCTGAGGGTTCCGGGATCGGAAATGCTAGGACCTAAGGGGCTCGGGACTGACCAGGCAGCGAGCCCGTGTGGCACAAAGATATTTGGTGGGAATAGATACCGCATTTATAAACCGGGAGGCACTGAGCAGGCCTGAAGTCACTTTCTGCTTCCCTTTACCCAGCAGACTGGCTCTGTCTGTGGCCACACCGCCCCGGGAAGCTATCGGTTGAGACTTTCTCTGACCGACTTCAGGGATAGCAGAGGTTCCTTTAGGATCCTGGCATTCACTTTACTGCTGAGTCTTCTAAGGGCCCCGAGGTTCCGTCCTTTATTCTGTGACACCATATTGCCCCAGAAGCGCACCCTGTTTCTTCCTCCTTGAGACACCCGCTCCCTTCCAAGCAGTAAAGAAAAAAAAAAAAAAAAAAAAAGGAAGCACCTTTTAAAAGTTATCTTGTGGGGCTTCCCTGGTGGCACAGTGGTTAAGAATCCGCCTCCCAACGCAGGGAACACGGGTTCGAGCCCTGGTCCACGGAGCAACTAAGCCCGTGCGCCACAACTACTGAGTCCACGTGCCACAACTACTGAAGTCTGCACGCCTAGAGCCCGTGCCCTGCAACAAGAGAAGCCACTGCAACGAGAAGCCCGCGCACCACAACGAAGAGTAGCCCCCGCTCGCGTTAATTAGAGAAAGCCCGCGCGCAGCAACGAAGACCCAACGCAGCCAAAAATAAATAAAATAAATTTATAAAAAAATAAAAAGTTATCTTGCTCCTTCAGATAGTCAAATAGCTGTATTACAGGCAGGAAGTTCAAAAATAAAGTCTGGACGCTGAAGTCAGCTTCTGAATCAATAGGTGAAAGCAGAGTCCCCAACCTCCTCTCTGTTAAAACCCGCAAGCCCAGGCCAACCCAGATCCACTGAATCAGAATCTGGACAAAACTCCCCACGTGATTCTAACCTGCAGCCAAGGTCATAGCCTCAGGTTTACAGGGAAAATACGAAATGTTTGTATTCTAGATTTACCTACGTTTTCTTACGGGAGCTACCAGACTGCCTGCTTTGAGAGCAGTGAATGTACAGAATTTATCACTGCATCCCCAACATCCAGCCCATGCTGCCCAGAATAGGAAGTGTCCTTGGGGTTGATATCCAGCTGATATTTACCATATGGCCCAGTTGCCTGTGGCCACTCAATGTGCAGTGCCCATGCCATCCTGGTTGTTAAATATTTTGAATACAGTTCCTAAGTTATAGTCATTGTTTTGAGAGGGGGAGGGGGAGGGGGAGGGGGGAGAGAGAGTGAGTGAGTGAGAGAGTGTGTATGTGTGTGTGTGTGTGTGTGTGTTTCCGGGGGTAGCTAGAATTCAGGAAAATGCAAGCTGGGAGACAGAGAATGGTCAGAGTGAAGATATTTGGTGGCAACACTAGGAGAATATTGGAACTTAGAGAAAAGAAAGATGTATATGGCCACAGGTCATCACGGAAGGCTTCTGGCAACCCTACCTGTTTCTCATAGGTCAGCAGTAGGTCACATGCACATGTCCAATCAGTGGGAAGAGGACAAGGAATGTCATGACTGGCTTAGACCAACCAAGATTCAGTCTCTGCACTGGGCACCCTGATGTGGTGTCAGCAAGGAGGAAAGGGAACCTGTAACACCACGTGTTACTGAACACACCTTCTCTAGTTCAGCCCTGCAGGGACCTGGATGCAAAAGCCAGCGTCTTCACTGGGGCTGATTTACATAAAACGAGCATTTATGGGTTCATGTATTCTTTACTGAATGTTTACAGAATAATGGAAAGTTCCACTGCACAACATTCTTTTAAAAATCCGTAACAGTGTTGGGGTTAAGATTAGACATTTTTGTTCAAGAAAAAGCAGCATTTCTTTTCATCTCCCCTGCCTTCCCATAGAGCCCAGTCTTGTCGGCTCCTCTTTCCAGCTCTCCAAATTTCTCTCAAAAATTCAAATTCCTTTTCCCGCTTTTAGACAATTCAGTTCTTTCCCAGCTCCTTTTCCACACTTCCTTCCTCATCACCACCGTCACTACTACAGTTGACCCTTGAACAACGTGAGGGTTAGGAGTGCTGACACCCTCACTGTCAAAAATCCGCCTATAACTTCACAGTCAGCCCCTCCCTATATCCCAGGTTCTGCACCCATGGATTCAACCAACTGCAAATTGTGCAGAAGGTATTGATTGAAAGAAATCAAACCCATGTTGTTCAAGGTCAGCTGCACTTATGGAGTCTACTGCTGTGAAATTGGAATCTTTTGGTTGCAGGTGAGAGAAAAGTCAACTAAAACTGACGTAAACAAGAAGGGAAATGATCAGCTCATGTAACTAAGGGCCCAGGCCTGCAGTCACAGCTGGATCCAGGAGCTCAGACAATGTCATTATTCTTAGTCTCTCTCCATCTCGCCTGGCTATTTCCTTCTAGGGGGACCTTGACCTCAGGCAGGCTCTCTCCCACAGTAGCCTCGGCAGCTCCAAGTTTCCCTTGTCCCAGCTTCCTATCCACAAGGAAGAAGAGCTCCCGACCCACCAAGTCCAGTGAGAGCCCTGAGCCCAAGTTCTCATCAGCTCAACGTGGACGAGGTGCCTATTCCTGAGCCCCTGTGTGAATGGAGACGGAATATAGGGACTAGCTTAGGCGGGGTCAGATGATCACCCCTAGAGCTGTGGGGTCAGGGGCAGTCAGAGCCATCAAACCATGGACCCAGAGTGCATGTGAATTGGTTCCCTCAGGGCACGTGGGAGACCGTCAGCAAAGAAGGGAGGGTGGATGTTGGGTTCGACCATGCATGACCACTAGGATGCAGGCTGGGTTACACTTCACACAGATTAGCCCACTAATCATCCTGTCAACACTACACAAGAGGGACTATCATCCCCATTGAATTGATGAGTAAACTGAGGCCAGTAAGTGGCAACAGTGAGATCTGAACCCAGGCAATCCTAACTCCAGAGCCAAGTGAGTTCAGGTGCTCAGTGAAGCAAAGGGTCCTCCTGTCAACAGGCCACCCCTCCCGCAGCAGATAGTTTAGTAGGTGGTCTTTGCTGCTTGAGCATGCCTTTAAGGGTTCACCTTCCACCCTAAAGAGCTCATCAAAGTATAATTTATAAAGAAACATGGCCCTCTTCCCTAGAGCAGGGATTTATTTAGCCTGATGATTGTGCTTAAAGGGGTACATAAATTTGGATGCTGTTACCGATGAAAGTTTGTGTCCCCCACCCCCAGAGCCATGGTTGAGCCCTAACCCTCCACATGATGGTATTTAAAGGTGGGGCCTTCTGGCTATGACCAGGGTTAGATGAGGTCATGAGGGTGGGACCCCACCATGGGATTAGTGGCTGTATGAGGACATAGTGAGAAGGCAGCTGTCTGAGGGCCGGGAAGTGGGTTCTCACCAGGAACGGAATCAGCCAGCACCTTGATCTTGGGCTTCCAGCCTCCAGCACTGTGAGAAATAAATATCTGTTGTTTAAGCCACCCGGTCTATGGTATTTTATTACGGCAGCCCAAGCTAATACAGATGGGGGAAAAAAATGACACCTTCATTTGCACTAACCTTTAACTGAAATTTAGCATTTCCTTCCATGATGAACACGGCAACAGAACACAGGAGTATCAGCAGGACCTGTGACTTCCTCACCCTCAGAAATTACAGATATTTTCACATCACATTATAGTTGTTGCAGACATCTCAGATATCACTGATGCTCATCACTCCTTGCAAATTCTAATATCATGAGACTGCTTGCTAGAGCTGGTTATTAAATATGTTACTTACAAGCACAGGTATTAATATACTACAAATTTGGACTTTATATCCTGGTAACTGTATTCAATATAACTGGTGTCCTTAAGACTCTTTGGACTTTATTTTATGTACTAAAAAATATTATTTGAGGGCTTCCCTGGTGGCGCAGTGGTTGAGAGTCAGCCTGCCGATGCAGGGGACACGGGTTCGTGCCACGGTCCAGGAAGATCCCACATGCTGCGGAGCAGCTAGGCCTGTGAGCCATGGCCGCTGAGGCTGTGCGTCCGGAGCCTGTGCTCCACAACGGGAGAGGCCACAGCAGTGAGAGGCCCGCGTACCACCAAAAGAAAAAAAAAAAAAATTATTTGAAAAAGAAGGGCACAGGCGCGGGCCCAGAGGAAGCCCGGGGAGCACACTGTCCTCTTTCTTGTTATGCCTCATGGGAAGAACCACTGAAGAGACCTGCAACGTTCTGCCCAAAGCAGATAGACCTGGGGACATCCGAGCTGCCATCAAATCCTCAGGGATGTTTGCATTTCGGAGCTAGGACCCAAGACGGAAACTACAGGAAAGCAAGCCTGGGCTTCCCATAAGCAGGCAGTTCCTCACTGTCACGGTGAGGTGAGGGAACCCTGGAGTGAACCCACACACCCACTCTTGCCCCCTCCCATGAGCGAGGCTCACTGGAGCCAAGGCCATCCTTGGGAAGATAAATCAGATCACATCACTCCGTCACTTTACATTGTATGGCGTCCCAGCTCCCTCAGGATCTCACCCAGACTCCACTCCATGGCCCACGAGAGCCGAGCCACCCAGCCTCACCCTGTTCTACCTGCCAGCCCATTCCCTCCCTCCAGCCCTCCCCCTCCCCCAGCTTCTGGAATGTGCCTCGCTCCCTCCAGCCTCATGGCTTTTGGCCATGCAGGTGCTTCTGTGGGCACTGCACTGCCTTCTGCTCCTTGCCCAGCTGATGCCCGTTCCTCCAGCATCATCGAGAACAGAAAGCACCCTGCTTCTTTTAACAGAGACAGTGTAATGTAGCTGTTGACCAGGTATTGCGAACCCAAAAGACAACAGGGGGACACTAGGTATCACGGGCTAATAGGGACCCAGGGCAGCCACCATCCCAGGGCTGGAGGAGCAAGGGAAGCAGGTGATGATGCAAATGGAGAAGCTTGGAGGGGGACGCGGTGCTGGGCCCGAGGCCTCTGAGGCGGGGCCGGCCAGCTTGTGAGCCGCAATTTAAACATCAGCTCCCTCGAAAGGGGGCCCTGAGGGTGGTAACCTCCCTGCCCTTCAGAGCGCTGTCACAGGTGGTAACCGGTGTGCACATGTGCTGGTGTCCACCTGCCCTTACTCTCCCCACCAGACCCCCGAGAACGGTGATTATGCTGCGTTGTACTAAGTGCCCCCCAGAAACCCTGTTGACAGAATCATTCCTCAGGGACGGTGTGTCGGAAGCTCCTTTCCTGGCTGGACTGGGTCTCTCCCAGGTTATCTAAACTCTCCTTGATCTTGAACCTGGGCTGGGACTAGAGTGACCAAGAGGGGCCACGCTAGGTTCCTGTTGCAGGACTTCGGGTGGCGCCCCCTCTGGGGGCCATGCAGGTGCAGGGTCAACCCTGAGAGGGAGCATCACCTTAAATTCTTCACCTGGGGCCCCTCACGGCCTCACCTTGAACGCTAGGCCCTGCCTTGGACCCTGCCAGGCAGGTAGTAGGGCCCCGTAAGATGTGTTGAGTGAACGAATGAGCCCAGGCCTCCGTTTTCCAGGGGAAAACAGCCCACTTGGAGTAGCGAATTCTCTAGGTCATCTCTTGGCTGAGAAGGGCTATTCTGCCTTTGAAAATTCCCTCTCTTAGGGCTTCCCTGGTGGCGCAGTGGTTGAGAGTCTGCCTGCCGATGCAGGGGACACGGGTTCGTGCCCTGGTCCAGGAGGATCCCACGTGCCGCGGAGCGGCTGGGTCCGTGAGCCATGGCCACTGAGCCTGCGCATCCGGAGCCTGTGCTCCGCAACGGGAGAGGCCACAACAGTGAGAGGCCCGCATACCGCAAAAAAAAAAAAAAAAAAAAAGAAAATTCCCTCTCTTAGATGGCACATTTTATATGTTTTTTATGATTAAAAAACATTTTTTCATGGATAAAAATGCCCCTACCAATAATAAGTCTCTTGGTGCTGTGAGAAGTGCCCCTGCTTTGGAGCCAGACTGCCTGGGTTCAAATGGAAGTGATTCTACTTCCTGGCTGTGTGGCTTTGGGCAAGTCACTTTACCTCTCTGAGCCATAGTTGCCTTGCCTGTAAATGCAACTAAAGCCCCAGCACAGTACCTGGCACATGGTAGGTACTTTATACAAGTCAGTTTCCTCTTGTTGTGAGCCCTGATCACACCTCAAACACAGAGGACCTGCCTCTCTGAGTGAATGGGAGTGAACCAGGGTGGGGCTGGATCAAAACCAAGGCTGAGGGCCCTGGTCCATGGGAGAAGGGGGCTGCCTTGGGGAAATCCCTCCTGCTCTATGGAGCAAAGAAGGTATATGGATCAGAACTCTATTCAAACTTGCTTAAGCAAAATAAGAGAGTTATGGTCTCACATGTTGGGAATCCCAGGGAGGACACTGGCTTCAGGTTAGGCTGGATCCAGGGACTCAACTAGACCTTTATCAGGTTGGTCTCACTCACTAACCCAGTGACTGGCCGGGGCAATAGGGTACAGTGATTGGCCTTGCCTGACTCACATGCCCTTTAGGGGAGGGCAGGGTTGGGGGCTGCGATCGACAGCCCCACTGATCCAGCTCCCTGAGGGAGGGAGAATGGGTGTTGCCACCAGAAGAAGGGAGGAAAGTAAGATAAATGGTAAACCTTCTGACCTGCCACACACTGTCCTAAACACTGATACTTAAGTCATTGAATCCTTATAACAACCCTTATAACAACCCTACAAAGTGGGTACCATTTTCATCACTCCCATATTACAGATGAAGAAACTGAGGCCATGAGTGTCTCAGGTCACAGTCAGTGAGGGACAGAGCCAGTATCCAGCCCCAGACAGTCTGGCTCCAAGTCCAAGTGTGTCACCACTTTCCCATGTCGCTTCTCCCCATCAGATAGAAACAAGAGACGGTTGTCAGAGGGGCAGCCCCGGAAGGAGTCCCAGGGCTCCCCTGGAGTAGAATGGGGAGCAGCTGAGGACAGCAGGTGGCCCAGCCTCGTCACGAAGCCTGTCTTGAGTGCCTCTCGCTGTATCTGGAAAATGCTGGGAGCTCCCAAAGAATTTACCAGAAATTGAGGACACTCCCAGACTCTGCCCCAGGGGCAAAAGTCCTGGCCTGAAGACCCAGACCCTGGCTTTGCACTGCCACAAGCTGGCTGTGTGAGTTAGGGCCGGTCACTGCCCCTCTCTGGGCCTGTTTCTTCCTCTTGCAAATGAGTAAGTTGGGCCTGAATCTCCGTCACTGAGGGCCTGGGCTTCCCCTGGGGAAAAGCTGGGGGTGCACTGCTCTGACTTGTGGTCGGCCACAAACTGCTCTGTCCTCAACAGCCCTAGGTGCTGGGAAAGCAAGGTGGCCCCCTCCCCAGCCCGGCCCCCAGCACATCACCGAGAAGGCCCAACCATGAACCCAGCCTCCTTCCAGAAGATGGCCCCTAGTCCCTGGCTGACCACTGCTGGGCCCACCCCTAGCTGGTACCCAGGGCGGTGCCACCCCCCCCCCCAAAGCTCCACCCCGATGCAACTTCCCCATCTGGTGTCTTAGCCTCCTAAACAGGTATGAAAAACTCGCCAGGGCAGGGGCTCTCAACTGGTGATTTTGTCCCCTTAGGGTTTCCAGATTTAACGAATAAAAATGTAACCTTTGGGACATAATTCTAGTAAAAAGTTGTGAGTTGCTCATCTGTGATGCAAATTTAACTGGGAAACCTGTATTTTATCTGGCAACCTTATACTCAGGGGACATCTGTCCACATCTGGAGACATTTTTTTTTTTTTTTTTTTTTTTTTTTTTCTTTTTTTTTTTTTTTCTTTTTGCGGTATGCGGGCCTCTCACTCCTGTGGCCTCTCCCGTTGCGGAGCACAGGCTCCGGACGCGCAGGCCCAGCGGCCATGGCTCACGGGCCCAGCCGCTCCGCGGCATATGGGATCCTCCCAGACCGGGGCACGAACCCGTATCCCCTGCATCGGCAGGCGGACTCTCAACCACTGCGCCACCAGGGAGGCCCTGGAGACATTTTTGATGATCACATTGGGGGGTTCTATTGGGAGCTAGTGGCTGGAGGCTGGGCTGCTGCTGAAACCCCACCATGCCCAGGACAGCTCCAGCACAGAGAACAACGCAGCCCAAATGTCAGCAGTGCCCGAGGCTGACACACCTGCCCTGGGTCATTCCCGAGGCTGACACACATACCCACATGCGATCTCAGGGACTTGTCAGAGGGAGCAGTGGTTATCCTCATGTGAAAGCCAGGGAAACCGAGGCACAGGTTAAATGGCTTGTTCAAGATCACACCCAGTGGAGTCTTCCGCCTGTCTGTGCCCTCTTCCTCTCTAATCACCTCACGTGTTCTTCTAGACAGGGAGCCATGCAAGGGCCAGCCAGGAAGTCCAGTAGGGGAAGGGGGACTGGTAGAGCTATGCAGGGTCTCCAGACCCCACGGGGCTGGCGCTCTGGGTTCCCAATGGGCAGGCAAGCCAGTCCTGGAGAGGGAGGCTCCCAAGCATCACTACCAGGGATGCCGTCAGTTGTGTCACCAGGGGGCAGCAGAGACTTGGAAATGATTCCGTGTGCCTGTGCCCTCTGCTACTGGAAGGCACTGGGTATTCATCCTGACTCCTGGGTCCCACCCACAGAGATTCTGACTAAGCGAGTCTGCATGGGCACCAGGCATTGGTGGGGTTTGGTTTTTTTTTAACAGCTCCCATGTGCAGACAGGATTGAGAACCAAGGGCTCAATTTTCATGCCTGATTTCACATCAGAATCACCTGGGAGCTTTAAAAAATACCAATGTGGAAACAACCCAAATGCCCATGGATGGATGAAGGGATAAACAAAATGTGGCATATATTATACAGACAGTGGAATATTATTCCGCCGTAAGAGGAATGAAATTCTGACAAATGCTACATGGGTGAACCTGGAACACACTGTGCTAAGTGAATTACTAGCCAGACCCAAAAGGACAAATACTGTATGATTTCACTTATATGAGGTTCCTAGAAGCAGTCAAATTCATAGAGACAGAAGGTAGAATAGATGTAACCAGGGACTAGGGAGAGGGAGGGATGGTGAGTTAGTGTTTCACGGGTACAGACTTTCAGCCTGGGAAGATGAGAAAGTTCTGGAGGTGATGGTTGTACCATAATGTGAATGCACTTAATGCCACTTAATTGTACACTCAAAAATGGTTAAAATGGTAAGTTTTGTGTTACGTATATTTCACCACAATTTTAAAAAAACATGTAATGGGAATATACATGCTGGGTTTCATGATTAAAGTTTAAGATCACTCCACAAAACAAACACAAATGTCCACGGGTCTCACCAGACTAACTAAATAAGACGGTCTGGGGGTGGAGCCCTGGGCACTGATATTTTCTAAGTGTCCCAGATGAATTTAATGTGCAGTTACGATGGAGGGTCCCTGTTCTAAGATTATTCTAAGATTCCAGCATCCAGGAAGAATAGCGGGTGTGCCATTCATTTATCTGTTGTGATGGTTTTAAAACCTGTCCACAAATTCTTTGATGCCCTTCCTCTAAGAGGTGGAGCCTAATTCCCCTCTCTCTGAGTGTCATCGGACTTAGTGACTTGCTTCTAACAAACAGAGAAAAAAAAAAGGGAGAAGCAATGGTGATGGAGAAACAAAGGCCTCCCACCAACAGCCATGAGAGGGAGCCATCACAGAAGTGGATCCTCCAGTCCCAGCTGATACCTTGGTTGCAATCACAGGAGAGACCCTGAGTCAGAACTACCCAGCTAAGTCACTCCAGAATTCCTGTCCCACAGAAGTGGTGAGATAATGTTTGTTTTAAGCCACTAAATTTTGGGGTGATTTGTTACACAGCAATAGCTAATGAATACATCCATTCAGGAGTCACTGAACCATCCATGCATCCCTGTACACACCCACCCAGTTATCTACCCACCCACCTCACCTATCCTTTCATTTATCCATCCATCTATCCATTGATCTCCTTACCTCTTCATTCATTTATTCACTCACACATCCACCCATCCATCTACCCCTCCATCCACCCACCATCCTAGAACACAGGGCCTAGCACATAGGAGACCCATGTAAATATTTGTCAAATAAATGAACAAACATTTTCTAAATGTCTCCTCTATGTTACTGCCTGAGACAGGCCAGGGGACTTGCCGAGAAACATGACCCTCAGATCATACTGGGTTGGTACCTGGTCCTGCAGGACAAGCTGGGCAGCCCAAGGACATACTCTGGCTCCCAGAGACTGTTGACCACCTTGTGGGGAGGATCTTCCCCACCTGAGCCCATCCAGCCTCATTTCTTCCTGCTGAGAAGCTTTAGCCTGGAAAAGGAAGACTAGGGGGATGGCAGAGCCGCCTGCCCCCTGGGGGGGTTTGTGATGAGAAGATCTGGGCTTTCCTGGAGACCAAGTGGGGCAGCCACAGAAAGGCCGATTTCCTCCTGTGCAGCCTCATTCTCTTCCCTGAGAACAGGATGGAGGCCTGGGCCCTTCCCACCCCACACATGCCTTTTCTAGCCTACTCTCTTCCCATCCCTCAGGGTTACATGCTAGGACCTCAGTTTTCTCATCTGTAAAATGGGAATAACAAGAGTATTTTAGAGGTGAGATGACTGGGTGCCGGGGAAGAGCCTCAGCAAAGGGCCAGTGGCAGCAAGCACATACTGTGCCCTGGGAGCTGTGATGAGGAGTGCGGAGTGACAGTAAAACCAACGTCCTCCCAGCGGGGGCAGGGCCGCAGGTGACCACCCTCTCCTCTCTGCTTTGCTCACTCTGCTCCTGCTGTGTCATCTCCTCCTGTTCCTCTAACATTCCATGCCCCGCTGCTCCCACCTCAGGGCCTCTGCACAGGCTGTTCCCTCCTCCTGGAAAGCTCTTCCCCAACTGACAGCTTCTCCCTCCCTCCTTCAGGTCTCTGCTCAAATGGTCACCTTCTCAGCGAGGCCTTCCCTGGCCCTCCTTCCTTTACTCTCTCCATCCCCCTTTTGGATTCATTTTTTTCCATTACGTTTATCCTCCTAAGACACTACATCCTTTCCTTACTGAGTTTGCTTATTGTCTGACTTCCCTCAGAACACTGGCTCCACAAGTGGGGGTTTGGCCTTGTTTATTCACTGCTAGATCCCTCACCTGCCAGAGTGACCAGCACATAGTAGGTTTACAAGATGGATGGATGGATGGATGGAGGATGATAGATAGATGGCTGGCTGGACGGAAGATGATGAATGGGTGGATGGATGGATGGTTGGAGGATGATGGACAGATGGATGGATGGATGGATGGATGGAAGATGGATGAATGGGTGATGACTGAATGGATGGATGGATGATGATGAATGGATGGATGGATAAATGAACAGATGTTTAAAGTCAGGATACCGAGCGGGACTTCTCCAGCAGCCCTGAAATCAGCATCTAGGTGTAAGTTCCCCACATTCTAGAAAAAGCCAGCAAAGAGAAGACCAGACCCCAAGGCTTATGAAATGTGCCTGCAAACGTTCTGCTCTCCCCATTTATCACCCCAGCACCAACAAAAGATGGGTGTGGGATGAGGAGTGAGAGAAAAGAAGAAACCTCCCTTCCCAGGCCCCAGGTTCAGCCCTGTCCTGCACCCATCCCCAGCTAAGCCCGGTGCCGCGGATCTTCACGTGGCACCTGCCTGATGTAGGGGGAAGAGAACTGGCAAGAGGTGCCAGGGTGGCAAGAGGTGACCACTGCAGGGAGGCGTGAGTTCTGGGAATCACATGGACACCAGGAAGGAAGCAGGGCCTGAGACACTTTCCCAGTATCATCCCACCCGAAAGCGTTGGCCCCAGGATGAGGAGCCCTCTCCCCCCAACCCCAGGAAGCAGTGGCAGGTGGGAGATGGACCACAAGGAGAGCGAGCTGCAGGGGAACACGCCGTGGGGACCCTCACCTCTGCCCCCACCCATACGGTTCCCCAAAAAGCACACGTTTGAGCTGCCTCTGAGCACCCCTGTGGACAAAAGCATGATGCCTGCCATTTCAGAAAACAAGCAATGCTACCCGCCATCAAGCCATCAGACACTGTAGCCATCCCATCCCGAAGGTGTGCCCTGAAGGGAATTCAGGATGGAAAAATACAGGATACTGGCCCTAGATAGTGAAGATGACTATCAAAGGAATAATTTCAGTGAGCCCAGACTCTTGCACCATCCCATACACAGAAAGACACTAAAATCATTAACTTGAGATGTCTGGTTTTTGTGGTTAGCAGTAATCTTTTGTAAGTCTTTCTACAGCATTTTTTTCCCCCCGGCAAAAGCTCCTATATATCCTGGTTCCTCCCTTACCTCTTCGGAACCGTCCCTCAGAGCCATCTGAGAGGCTGCCTTCCTGGGCTATAGTCCTCAGAAATGTCCCTGAATAAAACATAACCCTCAACTTTTAGGTTGTACTTTTTCTTTTTTTTTTTTAAGTCAACACCCCTGGCCACTTCTCCGATGGCCAGCAAGAGAAGCGGCAATGACCAGACAAGGGCAAGGACAACACCAGTGGTCCCTTCTCCACCTTCGCCGCCCACAGGAGGAGACAGGGACTCAGAAAAGGGAAGAGGCATGAACGTGAAATTGGACGGGAGGCTAAAGTTCTCAACTAGCCTGGGCATTTTGCTACTGAAAGTGTCTTTAAGAAACTGGAAAGAAAGGTTTCAGAGAACAAGGTTTAGCGACAAAGAACACACCATGTTACATGTGTGCTCCATACGTGAGCAGTGGGCCAGCTTCCCTTGCTGGGCCGCCCTGAGGATCACAGGTGCTCAGCTCGGCAGAGCGCCTGGCACGCGGAGGTCTCAGGAAATCGTTGAATGAAGGGACATTAAAAACAAAACAATGGAGCTAGGAGTGCGGGGGTGGGAGGGGTCAGTAGAGGGAGCCTACACACCCGCCTCCCTTGGCCGCCACTGTGGGGAAGGGCCACAGCCTGAGCTGTTTTACACCAAGACATCTCCCAGACTGCAAGACAGGAGCGTGTCTGGGTGACAGGCTTGGGGGCAGGATGTAGAGCTGGAGGGCCCCCCTCCCGGTGCTGGTACCCTGCCTTCTCCCGGACCGTGCTCTGGGGCACAGGCCCGCAGGGTTCAGGGCTGTTCTTCCTGCTTCCCTCAACCCTGCAGAGCTTTCCCTGCCCGGGGGGTCTCCAGTAGCTGCAACACGTGCTGCTGGAAGCGGGGGGGGGGGGGGGGGAGGAGGGGAGGGGTCTCCATGGCAACACTGACGTCATGGACCTGGAGTCCCTGAACGCTGCCTCCCGCCCCCACCAGGGCCTGGTGCAGCCCTAGCCTCATTCTGCAGCGGCTGGGACCTCAGGGGCGTTGGAGCTGCCACCCTGCCCTCCGCTGGCTCTCGTCCTGGCCACCAGAGGCAGACAGCTGTGAACCGGGCCAGCCAGGTCTCACCTGCTAGCCGCCTTCCTGATGCCCCTTTGTCCTCAAAGCACTCTCAGCTGGCTGCTAGCTCAAGAGACCTTACTTCCTGTCTCATTAACAGGAAGCCCCGGAGGAAGCACATCTTAATACAATGTGGGAGGTGAGGTGCTGGCCTCAGCCCCCAAATGCTAACCGCGCCTGAGGACTGAGACCTAAGGGCCTTGCCTGTGTGTCCCACCCCACACGCCTCCTCCTCTCCTGGCAGCCCGCCCCTCCCAAGTGCCAGGCACTGCCTCAGGGCCTCCACCCTTGCTCTTCCCTCTGCCTGGAAGGCTGTTCCCTCCTCCATCTCCCCTCGGGGCTGGTCATTCCCGGCTCCTTCTCCAGGTCACCTCTGTGCTGCCCGGGGCGCTCCCTCCAGCCTGTACTTCCTTTTAGCTCGATAGATACACCCCTTGATGGAAAATATCTGTGGGATTAGTCTAATGGTCGCCTCCTCCCTCAGGCTGTATGTGGTGCAGGACAGGGTTTATTGTATTCACTCCTGAGTCCCCAGTGTGCCTGGCACACAGTAGGTACTCAATTCATTAAAAAAGAAAAAAAAAAACAGGCTTATTGAGATATATTTCACATACAATCCACCCAAGTAACGTGTACAATTCCATGTTTTTTAGCATATTTACAGAGCTGTGCAGACATCACCAGAGTCAGTTTTAGAACATGTTCAGCACCGAAAAGAAACCTCTGCCCTTTAGCTCTCACCTCTCGGCCCCCGACCCCTCGGCCCTAAGCAACCATTAGTTGACTTTCTGCCTCCAGAGAGTTCCCTGCGCTGGACACTCACTCAGACAACTGGAATGTAAAGCATGTGGGCCATGGCTTCTTTCAGTTATCAGTGCTTTCAAGGTTCAGTGTATACATTTTTGCTCAGTGAATGAATGAATGGGTGACTGAATGAATGAAAGGCTATGGGAAGCAAAGGAAAGGTGCTCTCCTGGTGGGATGACGGGCTGCAGGAGGGCGGACCTGGGTCTGTTATGGGATCCACATCTAAGAAGGGACCGACTCTGAAGGAGACTATGGCCTGGCTGCCCAGAGACACACTTGCTCGTCTCAACATCAAGATTCCAGTCTCACTGTCCAACCCCTGACAGTGGACGTAGGTCAGATGCCCACTGCCCCTTGGTTCATCGGCAGAGCTCCTTTCCTGTCTTCACATGGGAGTTTTTCATTCATTCATTTGTTTATGCCACAGAAATGCATGGTTATGATCTGTCTTTTTCTTGTAAATGAATCTACTTTTCTTTAAAAAAAAAAAATCAAAATAGACAGATGCTTGCTTTCCAGGGTGACTTGAGGCCAGACCCTCAAACCTGGCAGCTCTGGACATCAGTTCTGCAGGAGGTCCCCCGCAGGGGGTCCAGCCTTTCCTGCGTGGGGTCCCTCATGGGGGGCTCTGAAACAGAGGGAAGGAGGCGGGGCACAACCTTTAAAAGAATAACATAGCCCAAGGACATGACATATTTGGTTCTAATCAGTTTAGGTCCAAGATGGCAGTCCACTTCCAGTGGACCTTGAGCCTCATTATGCACTCATTGTGACACATCAGCTAAATGACACACCCACAGGTGCCATGACAGTTCCAAGGCTGACCATAAAGGTCCAAAAGTGGGCGATAGCCCAATTCCTGGAAATCTCCACCCTTTCCCCCAAAATAGCTGGAATACTCCTCCCACCCATTAGCCTATGAAATTACCCACCCCTATAAAAACTGACAATCCCATACCCTGGGACCGCCCTCGCCTTATGAGATGGCCCACACTCTGTCTGTGGAGTGTGTTTCTCTCTAAATAAATCCACTTCTTACCTATCACTTTTGTCTCTCACTGAATTCTTTCTGCAATGAGACACCAAGAACCTGAGCTTCATTAAGTCCTGAGACCAGGTGTGTGATCTCAGGTAAAAAGACGTGGGTTCAAGTCCCCATCTGAGGGGACTTCCCTGATGGTCTAGGGAAGACCCAACACCCCCAATGCAGGGGGCCTGGGTTCGATCCCTGGTCAGAGAACTAGAACCCACATGCTGCAACTAAGAGTTCACATGCTGCAATTAAAGATCCCACATGCTGCAACTAAGACCCGACGCAGCCAAACAAATAAATAAATAAATATTAAAAAAAAAAAAGTCCCAATCTGAGATGCACGGTTTCAGCTCTGGGGTGGCCTTGAAACTGAGCAGCACCCTGTGGGGCTCTCCCAGGTACAAGCCCTATCTGTGTCCCCTGTTTCTCGTTTGTAGGAAGTAGGCTTTATTCAGCCTCCTTGGCCTTCTCTGAGTTCCGAAGGGCAGATCCAAACAGTTGCTAATCAGGGAAGGGAAGGAACACAGAAACAAGGGAGGAGCAATCAAGAAACAATAGTGCCGCCTTGTGGCAGGGTCCTCCTCAAGGAATATACATAACAATATCTTTGAGTTCTTCTGCAGGAACTTAGGCCCCATCCAGGTGGAGGATGGTAACTTCAGGCTGAGCACAGGATTCCTGAAGCACCGCCCTGTTACCTCACCACCAACCAATCAGATGAAAGTCACACACCCCGCAGCCCTCACACCAAATTTTGCTTATTAAAAACTTCCCCCCCTCATGGACTTCTCTGGTGGCGCAGTGGTTAGGAATCCCCCTGCCAATGCAGGGGACATGGGTTCGAGAGCCCTGGTCCGAGAAGATCCCACATGCCATGGAGCTACTCCTCGCAGCTAGAGGAAGCCCACGCACAGCAACGAAGACCCAACACAGCCCAAAATAAATAAATAAATAAGTTTATTTAGGGAAAAAACTTCTCCCCCCAGACCATATGGAATTTTGTTTTCTTTTTTTTTTCTTAAATATTTATTCATTTATTTGGCTGCGCCAGGTCTTAGTTGCGGCATGTGGGCTCTTATTTGCAGCATGAGAGATCTAGTTCCCCGACCAGGGATCGAACCCGTGTCCCCTGCATTGGGAGCATGGAGTCCTTAACCACTTGAGCACCAGGGAAGTCCCAGGATTCCAGGGGTTTTGACCATGAGCCACCCGTTCTCCTTGCTTGGCCCTGCGCTAAACTTTTCTCTGCTCCAAACTCCACCGTTTTGGTTTGTTTGCCCTCACTGTACATCGGGCACGTGAACCCGTAACAGCCTCTCAATTCACACCATCTCAGTAAAAACCATTTATGGGTGTGTAAGTGCTGGCTCCCGTCCTGTCCCCTTGCTGCTCTCCCCACCTCCCACCGAGCTGCCACTGCCCCTGCTCCTGGTTTATGGAAATTCTGGAACCATGCTGTCCACACAAGAGCCAGTGGCCACATATGGCTGCTACTGGGCACTTGAACATGATTGGTCCTGACTGAGATGCCCCGGAAGGGCAAATTACACACTGGGTTTCAAAGACTTTGTATTAAAAAAAAAAAAAAAAAAAAAAGGAATGTAAAATATCTCAATAATTTATTTTTTCCAGTAATTTTTATATTGATCGCAGGTTGAAATGTTTGGGCATGTTAGGGTAAGAGAGATATATTATTAAAATGAATGTGGCCTGTGTTTCCTTTAACTTTTAAAAATGTGGCTACGAGAACACTTTACATGTGTGGCTCGTATTCTATTTCTCTAGGACAGCACTAGTCTTGAACAGCCACCCACCAGGGGACACAGCCCCCAACCCCATGGCCGTGGTGGACACCACCGGAACTCCAGGCCTGTGAGGGGCTTAAGATGCATGGCTGCTATCCACAAAAAAACCCACCTCCCACCCCAGCAAGTCCCCTGTAGCCAGTGGGTGGGGGAAGCCCCAGACAGGAGCTGCTGTTGAGACCAAGCAGGACCCTGTGGGGCTCCTGGACACAGAAGCCTTTCTGTGTCCCCTGTTTCTTGTTTGTAGGTCAAGGGATACACATAACAACATCTCTGAGCTCTTTACAGAACTAAAACCCCCAACAAATGGAAGATGCTAGCATTCTTCATTCCAGGGAAGGTCACAGTTTGATAACCTGGAGAAGCTCATCAAGAGACCACCTGAGGCCAGATCAAAGGAACCAGAAAAGCTCATCAGGAGCTTTTCTGAGACCAGATTAAAGGAGTGCAGGCCCTGCACACACCTTGATCCTTATCAGCAACTCTGCCCTTGAGCCATTGCTCTAAAACTCCTCACCAAATCCTCCCGGGTTGGGACACACAGTTTTTCAGGGCACGAGCTCACTGTATCCCCCTTTGCCTGGCAAAGCAATAAAGCCATTCTTTTCTACTTCATCCAAAACTGTCTCTGAGATTCGACTCGGCACCGGTTGCACAGAGGCCGAGTTTTCGGCAACATCGTGAGGGGTAAATCGTGCCCAGCAAGCTGCTAAGGTTCCAGAACCCCATTACTTGAACCTCCCTTCCCACTGGATCTGACAGCCCCTTCCCCTCCCTGGCAAATCAGAGAGGAGACACAGCCCGGTGTTTCAGGGGGGTTCAGCTCCTTGGCCCTACCTTTACACCAGAGGAAAAACAGCCAAGATGTCTGTCACCAGGAGCTTGGTGGAGACCTTCCAGCCCGCCCGTCCTCAGCCTCCTGCTTCTTTGATGACCACAAGTGCTCTGGGGAAGGTTTCATTTCCAGAGGTGACTCTGAAAGGCAGGTTCCAATACACTGATGAGTGGATCAGGGAGCAGGTGGATTTCATCTCCCTGACAAATCTGGGAGAGGCTAGCCCAGGCTTGCCTTATTCAGCATTACCGTGGAACAAGAGGGAAAGTCAGCCTGAAGGTTTTCAAGGCCCCATCCATATCTGGATAGAGTACACTGAAAAATAAAGCCAAGTCACCTATCCTGCCATGTACAGCTGTGCAGGTTGGGCACTGTACAAGGGTGCGGCATTTAGAAGGTTGTATGTTTATTACATAAACTTGAATATTTACTATGACAAATTTCCAGCAGGTGGCAGTAGAGTGTTTTGAGGAGGCGACACAACCATTCACCAAGAGGCTTCACAAGGATGGACAAGTATGGCTCTGATAGGAGAGGTGATGGTGGCACTGGCACCCCTTACGCTCCCCAGCCCAGACACAGCAGAGAGGAGCAGCAGCCACCTTGTCATTTAAAAAATTCTGTTTTGATGCCGCTTCAGAAAAAACGGATGCAAAATTCAAATTAAAGAAACCACTTTAAAGTGGCATTTCGAACATTCACAGTGTTGCACAATCACCACCTCTATCTAGCTCCAAAAATTTTTCATCACTGTCGGGCTGCACCCCGCAGGCCTGTAAGGCCTGCACTTGCCCAGCTTTAAGACGGAAGAAAGAGCCCAGAGTCGGCAACAGAGACATCAAAGGTTTAATGGATGGGGGAGCTTACATGTCTGAAGCAAGGTCCTGGAGCAAGGTCCCACCGAGCAACACCCCACCGTGTGTGGCTTCTGGTGGGCAGGACACGGTGGCAGGCTTTGCTCCTGGGGGCCAGGGGAGGTTACCAGTTACAGGAGAAGTGACCTCAGGTGGGCTCATTAGTTACCAGGGAAACCAGCAGAGGGACACGAGGTGAGGCCCCTCACTGGCCCTTTGATAAGAACAATCACCAGCTGGGGCTCGGGGCAATTACACATAGGAAGGTCAGTCAGGTGAGTAGGGTATGGGGAAGCAGGCCCTGGTCCGGCAGGGGTTGGACAGAAAGCAACAGAACAGCCACCTTGAGTGGCCTGACCATACACTCAACCCCAAATAAAACCCCATATCCATTAAGCAGTCACTCCCCAGCCACTGGTAAACACCAATCTGCTTTCTCCCTATAGAGATTTGCCTATTCTATTATTTCATATAAATGGAATCATACAATATGTGGTCTTTTGTGTCTGGCTTATTTAACTTAGCATAAGGTTCTGAAGATTCATCCATGTTGGAGTATGTATCAGTGCTTCATTCCTTTTCATGGATGGATAAGAGTCCATTGTCTATATATACCATGTTTATTTATCTGTTCATCTACGGATGGGCATTTGGATTGCTTCCACCTGCTGCCACTTTTATAAAGTTGATGTGGGGCTTTCTCTGGTGGTCCAGTGGTTAAGACTCCATGCGTCCAATGCAGAGGGCGTGGGTTCCATCCCTACTCGGGGGAACTAAGATCCCACATGCTGTGTGGCCAAACAAAACAAAACAAAACAAAACAGTTGACGTGTAATGAACGCAGTAAATCACACGAATCTTAAATGTCGAGCTCCACGAGTGTGTAAACATCTGTGTATCAAGATGTAGCGCATTTTCAGCCCCCAGAAGATTCTCTCCTACCTTCCTCATCAATAATAACCCCTACCTTGCAGAGATAACCACTACTGTGACCTCTATAACCACAGATGACTTGTGCTTCTTCATGAACTTTATATAAATGGAATCACACAGCAAACCCTCATTTGTGTCCGGCTCCTTTCACACAACATAACGTCTGTCCAATTCGTTCACGCCATTGTGTGTATCTGTTGCATCTTTTTCTCTTTTTCGGCAGAATCTCCTCATATGGACATGTCACCATCTATTTATTCTTCCTCCTGTTGATGGAGGCATTTGCGTCGTCCGCTGTATGTCTGTTCCACAGTTAGTTTATTCATTCTCCTGTTAGTGGACATTTGGGCTGTCTCCACTTTGGGCTATTATGAATAACACTGCTATAAACATTCTTGTTTGTGTCTTCAGTGGACACGTGAGCTCGGCTCTCTCAGGCGTCTACCCAGGAGCAGGGCTGCGTGGTCCCGGGGTCAGCAGATGTTTAGCTTTAGTAGATACGCTTCCCAAAGCGGTAGAACCTATTTCTACTCCTGCCAGCAAAGTCTGAGAGCTTCTCTCAGCCGCCACTCCCACCTCTGAAAATGGGTGCAAGCTGATTCTGGGGGCCCCTGTCGCAGAGCTCTTCCAGCTCGGCTGGGAGGCACTTGGGTTGCTGAGGTTGGGACAGGAATACCCGGTGCCCTGGTACCCTTGGGAGGGGTTTCCCAGCCTGTCGTGGAGACGCTCCCCTCCATCCTGTCCCTCTGTCCCCTGGCACGGTCAGTCACTGTCTTAGTTTGGGCCTCCCCAGAAGCAGGCTCTGCGATAACTATTCCAGCCAAGGTAGCTTATTTGGGAAGTGGTCCCAGGAACCACGAATGGGACCATGGGAAAGTGAGCGGAGAAGGGCAGGAAGTCCTAACCAGCAAGTCAGCCCGGGGGCAGCTGGAGATTAATCCCAGGGAAGGACTCCAGGAATCAGGGAAGAAAAGGAGCCTTGGAGGTCTCCGGCCTCACCAGGAGCCAGAGAGCAGGGGCATTTACACACCAGCTCCCCCTGCCACGAGGGCTGCTGCCAGGCAGAGGTGCAATTCTGGGCCTCACAAAGCCTCAGGGAATAAGCCAAGAAACCGAACTTCACCCTTCACTCCTCGCTGGCCCTCCTTCCATACCTATCACCACGTTCTACAGTTTTACTCCTCAGCTTCTCTTGAATTTGTTTCTCCACGTGGTCCAAGCCACAGCCTCAGCCCCATCCACTCACCAGTCAGCAGTGGAGAGATCTTCCCATAATGCCTGGGTCATAAGCTTGCTTTGATCCCCAGCTCCCTGCGTGACCTTGACCAAGAGACCCAGCCTGTTCTGGCCTCCACTTCCGCATGTGTCAAGAGGGATCATGTTAGCACCTGCCTCATAGTCTTGCCAGGAGGAGTAAATGAGTTCAGACCTATAAAACCCTGTTACCATGCCTGGCGTGTAGTAGGTGCTGCATACATGCTTTGTCAGCAAATGGATAAGATGATTGCAACGTCCTTACAATCATTCATAGCCCTTGGGGTAAATCCCAGACTTCGATGAATAAATATGACTAACGAGACACTGGCTGGTCTCACCCCACACCTTCCCACCGTGATATGCTGAGTGGTGGCCCCAGAAGGTACCTGCACCTGGAAACAGTGACCAGGAACTTATATGGAAAAAGAGTCTTCTTCGAAGATCACATAATCATGCTAAGGATCTGGCCATGAGATCATCCTGGATCATCCAGGTGGGCCCTAAATCCAATGTCAAATGTCCTTACAACAGAAAGGCAGAGGGATTGTGAGCTGGAGAAGAGGAGGAACCACATGAAACAGAGGCAGAGATGGGAGTGATGCAGCTGCCAGTCAGGAACGCCGGTAGCCACCAGAAGCTGGAAGGGAAAAGGAAATTTTTCTCCTCTACGGTCTTCAGAGGGAGCAGTGGAAGCGTGAAGCCCTAACCACTGGACCACCAGGGAATTCCCCCTGCCGACATCTTGATTTTGGACTTCTGGTGTCCAGAAACAGAATACATTTCTGTGTTTTTAGCCACTGGGTTTGTGGTACTTTTTGTGGCAGCCCTGGAAAACGGATGCACTCTGTGTTTTAGGGCTGCTGTGAAAAAAACCCACAAACTGGGGGGCTTAAAATAACATAAGTGTATTCTTTCACAGTTCTGGGGGCCAGAAAACCAAATTCAAGGTGTTGGCAGGGTTGGTTTTTTCTGAGGGCTGTGAGGGAGAGTCTGTTCCCGGCCTCTCTCCCGGCTTCTGGTGGCTTACTGGCCTGCCCTCATCTTCACATGGCCTTCTGCCTGTGTGCCTGTCTCTTCAGATCAATTTCCTGCTGTGCATGTCTGCTTCTGTGACCAAATTTCCCCCCCCCCCTTTTTTTTTTGCGATACGTGGGCCTCTCAATGTTGTGGCCTCTCCCGTTGCAGAGCACAGGCTCCGGACATGCAGGCTCAGCGGCCATGGCTCACGGGCCCAGCCACTCCACGGCATGTGGGATCTTACCGGACCAGGGCACGAACCCGTGTCCCCTGCATTGGCAGGCGGACTCTCAACCACTGCGTCACCAGGGAAGCCCCCAAATTTGCCCTTTTTACAAGGACACCAGCCATACTGGATTAGGGCCCACCCTAATGACCTCATTTTAACTTGAATACTCTGTAAAGACTTTATTTCCAAATAAGGCCACACTCTCAGGTACTAAGGACTTCAACATCTCTCTTTTAAGAGACACAATTCAACTCCAACGATAACACTCCCCGCCCCGCCCCCATGCCCACCATGCTTTCCATCTGCAGGTCCCAACACAGATCCCGCTCCTGTCTGTCGCCACGTCTTTGCACACTCTCCCCTTTCCTCTCTGATGATGTGGCAAACATCCTCATTCTTCACTGTCAACAATACCACCTCCTCCAGGAAGCGTGCCACCACCCCCAACTCCCAAAGCCTGGGTTAGCTGCCACCCTCCATGCCCACCATAGCTTCCTGTCGTAGCATCTGTCACACAATATCAGGGCTGCCTGACTGACTGCCAGCATGTGCCAGGTCACTGGGGCCCTGGAGGGTGAGGACCATGTCTCGTGCTTCTTCTAGCATGTTTTCTAGAACGGTGCTAGCACCTGCTAGAAGCAGGTGTTCAATAAGGAATAGTTGAATGCACGAATGAATGAGGCCAGGCCCTTTTCCAAGGCTCTCTGACCCCTTTCCCGGCTGGCCTTTAGAGAAACTTCTAGCAGTCTGTCAGACACAAATGACAACCAGGTTCCCACGTGGTACAACTCCAGGGAGTACCATTCACACTGTAGTCTAAGTGACTGGAGGACAGCTCATTCTAAAGTAGGCACTGTTTGAGTGTGGCAACCTGGAGAATTGCATCACTCTGGCCTGCGGACCACAGAGCTCAGATCCCACTAACCCAGTGGCCACTCTCTTGGGAGTGCTTCTCCCTGCCCCCATTTCAGGATCTACCCTGAAAATTCCTGATGAACATCCCTCCCCAGCTCAAGGACCTAGCGCTCCACTGGGCTCTCACTGGGCCCCTCACCATCAGCTGTGGGGGGAGGGGGAGAGGGGGGAAGTTGCATGTGTGTTACAGGAGGAACAGGTAGGGTCCTGGCATGAAACAGAAGACCCACTCTGGTGGGTTCTGGAAAGTACGTGAGGAAGGGCTAGCTCTGGAGGGGCGGTGCCGGCTAGGTAATTGACAAGGGACGCTGAGGTCCCGGAACGTACAACAGGGGGCTCTTACCACGTGCAGGTCAGCAGGGTGAGGGGAAGACGCGGTGTAACTCAGTTTCTGTAGGAGGAGGTCGAGTTGGCAACCTTCTGGTTCAGGGAGTGGGCGGGGTCAAGGGACGTGAGGCACGTGGGTGGGCGGGGTCAAGGGACGTGAGGCACGTGGTGGGTGGGGTTAAGGGATGTGAGGCACGTGGGGTGGGCGGGGTCAATGGGGCGTGAGGCACGTGGGGTGGGCGGGGTTAAGGGACGTGAGGCATGTGGTGGGCGGGGCTAAGAAATGTGAGGCACCTGAAGCTTGCAGCCCGCAGGTCCTTCCAGGCCAAGGCTGAGAGTGGGGGTGAGGGTTGTGCTCAGAGCTGGAACTGTGGAGGGCGGCTGCTGGGGGAGGGGGGGGCGGGGGGGTACCTGAGCTCACAGAGGTAAGCCGATTCTGCAAGAAAAGCATGGGGGGAGAAAACGCCCTGATGCTCTCTTCCCGCGTCCCTGCCTCTCTGCCAGGTAGCCAGCATTCTCCAGGCTCAGCCGGAGGAGCCCAGGTGACAGGGTGGGGAGGAGGGCTGAGGACAGTTCCTGCAAGGTCCTACCTTTTCCATCTGGCAGTGATGAGCGCCTGCTGAGCCAGGCCCTCCTCTGCTGGGTGGGAAGAATCAGAGACGGCAGGTTGCGGGGCCTCACAGCCTCGTGTCTCGGCCCGCAGCTGGCTGTCGTGAAGCCAGTGCCATCTGGCCTGAGGACCGGAGCTCCTGGAGCTCGCCCTCCAGCCCTGCAAGTCCAGGGCCCTCCTTGTTCTCACGCAGGGCACCTGGCTTCCCTGAGTGGCCGGAAGTCGTCAGTGGGTCAGCTGACAGGCCGCACACCTGAGGGATGTAGAGGCCTCGGGGAGTGAGGAGGCCAGGGGAGGGGGAGGTGTACGGAGAGGCACGGAGGTAGCGGGGGTGGGAAGAGGTGGTGGGCTTATCAGGGGGCGTAGAGGGGGTTACACCAGTTGTCCTTGGGAGAGGGATGAGGGGCCTGGCTGGTAGGGCTGGGCAGGGGGCGGATGGAGGTGCAGAGGGAGGAGACTCAGCAACCTAGCAGCAGTGGGCTGGCCGTGGGGCAGGGTGGAGGTGAAAGTTACGTTTCTTATCTGAGGGAGGAGCCAGCTGGCTGGCTGGCGTCTAGGCCCTGGACCTCAGGGAGCCCATCACAGACCAGAGGCATCCACGTCAGCCAGAGCTTCTCAGAAATGCAGGGTCTTGGTGCCCACCCAGACCCTGGGGATCAGAACCCGCGTTTTCTGGACTCTCACTGGACTAGAGCTTCCGTGACGCCCTACCGCACAGCAGTCTAGGTGGACGGCCGGGTTCTACCCTGGGGTGACTCTTCCCTCTCCCCCGGGGACACTAGGCCCCATCTGGAGACATGTTCAGTTGTTACAACTGCAGTGGGCGGTGGAGGGGTACTCCTGGCATCTAGTGGGTCAGGGCTGGCGGGGGCCTGCTCAACATCCTTTGATGCCCACGGCGGCCTCACAACAAAGGAAGATCTGCCCCCTAACGCGCCGGGGTGAGGAGTCCTGGACACTTGGAGAGGGTGTCCGGGCTCTGCCGTGAGCCCCCGACTCTCAGCCTAGGTCTCGTCCCTTCCCATCCCCCGGGGAGGCCCCTTCAAAGCCACACAGAAAGGCCAGATGTCAATGAGTCACTTACAGTTTATTTTTGCCTGAAAGTATTTCACATCTCTGAACACAGCTACGTGACAATAGTATTAACCATCAGGAAAAGCAACAGTGCGAAGGGGAAAGGTGGCATGTCTCGGCTCTTCTTTTTTTTTTTTTTTTCCTTTTAAAGTTTTTTTTTTTTATGCTTCTGCTTCTTCCTGCACCAGAGTGCTGTAAAGTACGGGACCGGAGGGGAGCGAATAAAACCAAACAACAGAAAACAACAACAACAACAAAAAAACACGGAACGGAACACACTCACACGCACACACGAAATCAAACCTGGCACGGAAAATGAATTAAGACTGAAACCCAATTTCTTTTTTTTTTCCTTTTTTAAAAAAATGAGGGCATAGTCGGGGGGTAATAAAGTCTACCTAGCAAAGTATAAAACGACAAAAGCATGGTTTCCATTGAATAAGATTAAATATATATAAAACAATTACTTTGACTGGGGGTTAGGTCTGGAGGTGCTGAAGGGGGGCTGTGTTTGTGCTAAACCAACAGAAGAAGGGGCTTGGGGGAGAGGGGACCCCAAGTAAACCATGAGGGCTGTTTTGTACAGTGAGGGCTTGTTTATAAAAGAAACCGAGGTTGGTGTGTCTTCGGGGCCGGTGTGGGGACAGAGGGGGCAGGAGGGGCGTCTGCGCTGCAGTGGTCACATTCGTGGGCGGGGTGGGCAGTCAGGCTGGTGGAGGCGACGTCTCTCTTCTCCCAAGAGACCATGCAGAGAGGCGGGCATGCATGAGGGGACCGCGGGAGGCACAGGACGGCGGGGAGGCCACAGGTCGCAGAGCCTCAGCGGGGACGGGGTCAGCAGAGGCCACCGCAGATGGGAGAGCTCTGGGGGAGGGGGCGGGGCAGCTCTCCTGCGGGACGGACAGGAGGACAGGTTAGCACCCTCCCCCTCCAAATGTGTAAAAGGGGGCCGAGAGAAAGCTGGGGCCGTAGAGGAGCAAGACGACAATGTGGGGACCCCACTTCTCCTCCCCCAGCTGACCTCCACCCTGTGAGGAAACTGGAGACTTCTGGGATCGAAACGCACGGTGGCGTGGCGGGCAGAGGGATGGACGGACGGACCGACATGAGAGCTTTAGCACAGAGAATCCATTACGAAAAAGCAATTAATTTTCCAAGGAGGTTCTTTTTTTTTTTTTTTTTCCTGTCTGTTTGTTTCCTTTAAAAAAATAACAAGAATACTACCACTACCCTGACAGCTGACTGGTTTGTACAGTACTACACGCCAGGGGCGGCCGGCGGGCGGGTGGGCGGGCGGGTCAAAGACTTCATAAATAAGAAGCAGGTCCCAGACCTGCAATTTGTCAACATTTCTTAAATAGGCGCATTATTTAAATCTTATGTACAACAAGAATCACTTTGCATAGCAATGGCGAGGACACAGGACGGGTGTGGGTGTGATGACGTGACCGGGTCTTGTCCCATGGCGACGACGGCGGGGCGAGTTCTCGGCAGGGCCTCGGAGGGAGAAAGCATCCTTCCTCGGCCTCCAGGCCCGTCGGGGTTGCGAGACGGTGGCATCAGAGTTGACTCTTCCCACATGGCATTGAACACAGAGGCAAAGAAAATCCACAAAGGGTCCCCCCTCCCCAAGTGCCCCCATCCCCACCCTCTCCCCGACCCGCTGCCGCTCCTCTGGTTGCTACAAAGTCCGTTTTAGATCAGGTCAAGGTTTCCGATTATGAAGCTAAAAGAATTAGGTGGGGGCTGGGCGTGCTTACGGACCCCCTCCCCACCCCCTCCCCCCTCCGCCCCCAGAAAGACTCCCCCGTCTATCTCACAGCCAGGACGCGGGGTGGGACCCCGAGACCCACTGCTCTACAGCTATTAGTCAAGAGTTGCATGTCGCAGTTGCAAACTCCTTCCTGCCGAGCGGGAGCTTCACCAGGCTTCCGTGTAGCGGACGTCCACCTCCTTCAGGTTGGGAAGCTTGGCCTGGGGGGAGCAAGAAGGATCCAGTCCCTTCCAGAACCTGGTGGCGCACGCCCCCACCCCTGGCGGCTGGCGTTCCCACCGTGCCCTCCCCACTTTGTCACCATCGGGGGCTCCCGAGCCCAGAGCTAGGGAACCTCCGGGAGAACCAAGTAGGCGGCATGTGGCTCCACAGAAAGCAGGCGATAGCTTCTGGGGAGTCCACGTTCCCACCCCACAGAGGCTTCGATCACTGGCTCTGGGGGCAGGAAACCCAGGATGTGAGCCCCCCGCCACTGTCACTTGCAGGCCACCTGCCCTTGGGTAGATCCCTGGCCTCCGGGAGCCGGCTTCCTCATCTGTGGAGGGAATCCGAGTCCAGTCCCTGGCTCACAGGACGGGGTGAGGGACTGGATACCAAACGCAGGGCAAACCCAGAGCACCCGGTCCGAGACAGTGCCTGTGCCCTCAGGGCTGTCAGGAGTCCGGCGGGGAGAATGGAGAGGGATCCATAAGCTGCAGGTTCCTGGCGGGTGGGTGGAGGTCCTTCCCACTTAGGCTCCCCGACGTGGATCTGTGGCCGGACTACAGGATCCCACCTGCTACTCCTCAGAGCGGCTTCCTGCCCCCCATCGCTGCCACCCAGATGCGTTTGTGCTCTGCCTTCTTTTATCAACAGTTGACTTTTTCTTTACAAGCCTTTGCTGTACAGCCTTTGCTGCTAACTGGTCTCCTGCCTTTACTTCCCGCCTCCCCAGCTTCCTGGGCACTGGCCTGCCCGGCAGACTCACTTTAACCACTTCTTTCTGTGCAGGCTCTTCCGCCCCAATGAATGGAGCTGGCGGTCCCCTCCCTGCTGGCCCCTGAGCCCCGTCCTGCTTCAGTCTGCTGCGCGTGTCTGTCTGCCGGGGACTGAGCTCCCTCCTGGGCAGGGATGAGCCCGCTGCACCTCGGTGTCCCTGTCCCCAGCGCAAGCCTGCCACACAGAAGGTGTCTGGAGGCTTGGCCAGTGAATGGGCCCCAGGCTGCAGGTCCGGCTGAGCTGGAGGGGAAGCTGAGCAGGGGAGGCCCTGCTGGAGGTGGGCTTCCAGGGCGCCCAGGGTCCAGCACGCTCCTGGCCCTGGGAAGGGTGCTGGCTCTGCGGCCGAGCCCACTCCTCCGGGCCCAGGATGAGGGGGCGGCAGGAGCCTGCTGAAGGCCCAGCCCCTCCAGCCCTGACGAGACATGTGTTTCTACAAACAAAATGTGCCCACCTTCCACCACCCAGATCCTCTTTCCTTGATTTTAAGTTGCCAACCTAGCCCAGCCTGCTGGTCCTGGGCCTCACCTGTGTGACTGCACCAGCCCTGCAGACCTTCTCCACGCTGCTACCCCTTGCTTGTACTCTCCCTCAAAAATCCTGCTTTCCACATAACAGCCAGAACAAGCTTTTAAAAGCAGAACTCAGCACCCTGCTTAGAGCCTCTGAAAGCTTTCTCCTGAACTTGGATGAGATCCAGAGTCCTTCCGTGACCTGCGAGGGCTTATTCGGTCTGGCTCCGGTCTCTTCTCTCACTTTCTAGTCACGTTGGCTACAAAGTTGGTTCGTACCAACCCTTTCTGCCTCAGGACCTTTGCACTTGCAAAGGAAGGAAGGAAGGAGGGAAGAAAGGGATTACCTTCAGGTCTTCGTAGGTGTCCGCCGAGAGCTTGGTGCTGTTCATGTTTAAGCTGCAGAGACTCTTCATGGCTGTCCAGGGACAGACAGACAGACACAGTCATTAGGTCAGTGGGACCCCACAAGGGGCAGTTGCAGGTACAGGATGGAAAAGCTGGGGGTGGACTGAGTTGCTGAGGCCTCTGGTTAGGAGACGGGGTCGGGGAGGTGGGGTTTCAGAGGCACAGCCCAGGACCACTACATACAGAAGGTCTATTTCAGGCAGGAGCTGATCTGAATTGGGCCCACGTTCTCCTCCTGCCCTCTGAGCCTCTCTCCCTTCTGGTCCCTCTGTCATGTCCCTCCACTGCCTGTACCCCAAATGTCCCCAGAACTTGCCTGCCGCACTGCAGACAGTGGACCCCGCTGTGACTCTACACCTCATCCTCTCTGCCCTCTGTTACTCCGTCACCTGCCCCCAGCCACTCCCAAGCCACCCAGAACGTGCCGACGACCTTGCAGGAGTCATGCCCACTGCCCAGCATGCCTCCCCCTCGGTCAATTCCTACGTATGTGTCTCTCACCCCCAGGTCCAGTCACCTCCCTGGGAAGGCTTCCTGGATTCCTCCCAGCTGAGGCCCGGGGCCTCTCATCTAAACCAGTGGACCTGGAAATGGGAAATGCAGATTCCCAGGCTCAACATCACCCAAGATTGGAGTTTAGTAGATTAGGGTCAGGGTACAGAAATCGACAGTTCTAGGTGCCTCGAGTATTTTGTGGCTCCTTCTACTAGGGCGGTGCTTTTCAAACTTTAATGTGCCTGAGAGTCACCCAGCACTTTGTTACAGTGCAGTTTCTGAGTCAGCAGGTCTGGGGCAGGGCCCGATAATCTGCATTTGTAACCAACTCCCGGGTGAAGGCTGGGGCTGGGGCTGGGGCTGCAGCTGCTGCGGCGGGTCAGGGGAGCACGATCGCCCTCAGGGGTTGTGACAGTGTCGGGAGGGCACAGGCTGGGCCTCACTCATGCTTCCTTTTTCCTCTAGAGTATCAGCTCCACGAGGGCAGGTGTATTTCCGCCTGGCATGGAGGAGGAGCTCCGGGGGCACACAGCACGGTGCGTGAACGGAGGAAGGCATGAAGGGATGGATGGACGGACTCACAGCTGAGGGCCAGCAAGCCGGCGTCGGTGACGGGCGTCTCGCACAGGTTCAGCACCTGGAGCATCGTGAGGTGTTCCGACAGGAGCCGCAGGCCGGCGTCTCCAAACTGTGGGGCAGAGACCTTCTCAGCCTGGACACCGACGCTGGCCTCCCCGGGGCACCCGGGGCGATGACCCCGAGGCAGGGGCAGCGGTGGAGCAAGGAGACAGGACAAAGCCCAGGCCCGGGGCCCATGGCCTCCACGCCTCAGGGCCTGGGCCACTCTCGCTTCTCTCCAGAGACTCCAGTGCCCGGACCGGGTTCACATCCAGCTTCTGCTGGTGCCATGGACCCGACAAGGGCCCCCCTGGAGTCGGTGTTGCCATCTGTCAAGGGTGGCTTTGAACTCAGTGACTCGTGGCTACTAGCGGGAGCCGAGGTGGCCCTTCCCTGGGCGGGACAGTGGGACAGCAGGGCAGCCGCCCGGGTTCTCTCCTGCGAGACGAGGGCGTCGGCAGGGCCTGCACCTCACAGTGGAGCGGAGACCACACGCGCTGGTACGTGTTTAACAGCCCAGTCGGTACGAAGCACGGACAGCGAGCACTGTGCGCTGTGGTCATTATTACAAGGAGGAGACCCAGCAGCCGCCTGCACGCCCCCTGGGCAGGGGTGTGAAACCTGTGTCACGTGTCAGCTGTGCCAGGCGTGTCCCTGCTCTGGGCCTTGGCGACTCCAACTGTGGGACGGGCCACTGGGCTTCACGAGGGGCTAAACCTTCTCTGGCCTGGGACCCCCTGGGGGACGTGGGCGCTGTGCCGTGGAGGGGGCGTGGTGATCAAGCGACTGGACCCGTGGGTTCTGGGCAGAAAGCCAGCCATGGAGGAGGGTGCGGGGCAGGTCTGGGGCAGGGGTGCACAGTGGGCACGGAGGAGGGCGCAGGGGGCAGGGGGCAGGGCAGGTCTGGGGCAGGGGTGCACAGTGGGCACGGAGGAGGGCGCAGGGGGCAGGCGGCAGGGCAGGTCTGGGGCAGGGGTGCACAGTGGGCACAGAGGGCACAGGGGGCAGGGGGCAGGGCAGGTCTGGGGCAGGCGTGCACAGTGGGCACGGAGGAGGGCGCAGGGGGCAGGGGGCAGGGCAGGTCTGGGGCAGGCGTGCACAGTGGGCACGGAGGAGGGCGCAGGGGGCAGGGGGCAGGGCAGGTCTGGGGCAGGCGTGCTCAGTGGGCACGGAGGAGGGCGCAGGGGGCAGGGTGCAGGGCAGGTCTGGGGCAGGCGTGCACAGTGGGCACGGAGGAGGGCGCAGGGGGCAGGGTGCAGGGCAGGTCTGGGGCAGGCCTGCACAGTGGGCACGGAGGAGGGCGCAGGGGGCAGGGTGCAGGGCAGGTCTGGGCCAGGCGTGCACAGTGGGCACGGAGGAGGGCGCAGGGGGCAGGGGGCAGGGCAGGTCTGGGGCAGGCGTGCACAGTGGGCATGGAGGAGGGCGCAGGGGGCAGGGGGCAGGGCAGGTCTGGGGCAGGCGTGCACAGTGGGCACGGAGGAGGGGGCAGGGGGCAGGGGGCAGGGGGCAGGGCAGGCCGTATGTACCTGAGTGGACCACAGGTTTAGCTGCTTGAGAGAAGGCAGTTTGATGAGGTGCTCAGCGCAGGCACTGGTTACGTTGGTGAAGGCCAAACTGAGGTTCTCCAGGTTTCCGAAGGAGCCAGAGCTCAGCAAACGAGCCAAGTCAGCATCCTGCAGACAGGACGGGCAGGCGGGGTCTCAGGAGGCCTGGGGCTGCCAGTAGCTCCCCGAGGCCCTGAGCCTCCCCTCCCCAGCCCCACAGAAAGCTGTGGTGGGGAGGAGAGCATGGTCCAGTGGCTTGGGACAAAACGGGGTGTCAGGGAGGGCACAGCTGCCTCCACGTCTCCGTGGTGGCAGCTGCCTAGCTGGAGAAAGCCCTCGGAGCTGTGACTCACAGCCTGAGTCACCAGTGGGGTGTTCCGAGGCCACGTCCCTCCCACAGGCGTGTGCGTGCATGTGTGTCCGACCGTCTCACTTTCCCAGGCGGGAGCTTGCGCCTCTTTCCCACCTGCAAACACTGAGGCCCTTTCAAAGAGTATGTGAGCACTAGACTCTGAGGTCATTGAGGGTCCCTTCCATTTTTGTGATAGAATCCTTGAGTTTTAGCTGCCAACTGGCTGCCCTGGATTAAGGCTTATCTCCCAGCTAGGTGGGGCCACGTGCTAAACCTGGACAACGTGTCCCCGCAGAACTTCCAGGCAGGTCCTTAAAGGGAACGGGCGTGTTCCTCTTTGCCTCTTCCTCCTTCCTCCTGGCGTGAATGGAGATAAGATGGCTGGAGCTTGAGCAGCCAGTTTGGACTATGAGGTGGAAGCTATGTGCCAAGGACAGTGGGGCGGCAGGATAGAAGGAACTAAGATCCCTGAAGACCTTGTAAAACGGGGACGGAAAGAGGCACCAACCTGATAGGCTTCTTGCCATAAAATGAACTATCAGCACAATTTATCTGGTACGTGAATCCTCAACGTATCTGAGCTATTATTGTCATCATTATGAATAACTGGTAACATATTAACATTAATATCAACAATAATCTTTATCATAATGTTTGGTTTCCTGCGACCCAGTTCCCTCCTAGGCAGGGAAGTACCACAGGGTCCCTGTTCACCTCCTCCCATCACCTCCAGCAGACACTGTCTGCTGTTCCCCACCAGGGAGGATAACCCGCTTCTTCCCTCCCAGCCCCGCAGGAGAATGAAACCAACTCACTGTGGACTTGGAGGGCAGTGTTAGCCTGGTGGGCCCGCCTTTCCTTTGCTGCAACAGAAGTCAGACTGGTTACGACCCGCTTTTCCCTGAGCCCTCACCCGGTACCCGCGCCTCCAGTAACACCTCTCACGGCACTGTTTGTATTTCTTGGTAGTGGCAGGCGACATGGTGGTCTTTGTCTCAGGGGCAGACCCCGAGGCCAGGTCTGAGGGCAGGTGGTTTATCAGAGAGGCGATCCCAAGAAACCCCAGCAGGGGAGCGGGGAACTGAGACCACAAAGGCCCCTAAAGGAAGAGCCTGTGATCACCCCAGCTACCCCTGGGCCTCTGGGAAATGGTGGCAAAGTCACATCTCACAGAGAGACCCCACCTCTCCCGCCAGTCACTGGTTGCGAGCTGCTCCAGGAGACCAGGGGGCGTGAATTCTCCACCCCTTCTGTCCTGCTGCGCCCGTGGACAGAGAAGGCCCTTTGGCCAGGAGGTACGGGTGCTGGCATTCGGAAATCAAGCCCCATGCCCTGAAATGAAGGGCCTGAGGGAAGTGGGGGAGGGAGGGAGGAGGGGCACAGACAGCCACTGCCAGGCTTGGCTTGGAGGGTACACAGGATGTGGCCGTGACCAGGCCCATATGGGCTGTTTGACTTTGGGCCACAGACTCAGCCTCTCTGATCGTCTGGAAAGTGGCGGGTGGCAATCTCGACCTCTCTCGGTCTGGAGGAGGAGTCAGTGAGGTGGAGGCCCGCACAGGGGCCATGGACCCTGGGCTCTGCCCTGCTCACTGCAGCCACGCTCTCGCTGCTGGGCAGGGGAGCCCCGGAGCCAGCCGGGCAGCCGGGCAGCCGGGCGCGGACTCACCAGCTCCTTGAGCTCCCGCTGCCGGTCGCACAGCTGCTCATACATGCGCTTCCCCACGCTCGTGCTCTCCAGGGTCGAGATGATCTGCAGCTGCGTGTCGTTGTTGTCGATGATGTTGTATTCCAGCATCAAGCACAGGATCTGCCAAGAGCCGGGAGGCGAGTTACCGCCAGCCCGAGACTCTGGGCGGGGTGGTCCTCGAAGGCGCGGAGGCCTGAACCCTCAGCCAGTCCCAAGAGGAGCCCCTCACGCCTCGGGAGGCGGCCAAGCTCGGCACACCCACGCGTTCCCAGGTCTTGTTCTCTCCCCACTCTCTGCACTTCCGGCCGTGCGATGCTGGGGGGATCGCCTGCCCCAGTGTGCCCTCTGTGTAACGGGAACATTGGTGCACACACACTCAGTGCGTGGGAGCTCCTGGTTAACGCTTGTGGGCACGATGCACGCCGGGCCCGTATGGCCTGGTAGAGCCCGAAAGACAAGACACCTCTTTCTATCCCTTGCTTTTCCACGGAAAGCTCTGGGAATCAAACTCTTTGATGCTCTCCCTGCTGAGAGGTGAAGTCTAATTCCCATCCCCTTGACTATGGGCCTGGCCTCGGTGACTCACTTCTTTTTTTCTTAAAAAACATTATTTATTTATTTATTTATTTGACTGCACTGGGTCTTAGTTGTGGCACGCCAATCTTCAGTTGCGGCATGCGTGTGGGATCTAGTTCCCTGACCAGGGATTGAACCCATGACCCCTGCATTGGGAGCGTGGAGTCTTAACCACTGGACCACCAGGGAAGCCCCGGGGACCGACTTCTCATGGCCAGAAAGTGGCAGAAGTGATGCCGCCTGACTTCTGAGGCTGAGTCAGGAAAAGAGATATAGCTTCTGCCAGGTCTCTTTGGACAGTGGCTCTGGAAGCCCCAGGCTTCTGGGGACTTTGGGGGAGACAGAGGTGACATGAGTGCCCGGGGCTGGTGTGTGCTCCTCGGTGAGTGGGAAGGCTACGACCAAGGCTGCTGTGTGGACGGCGGCCTGGCAGCCCCAGCTGCTCCAGCCTCTGCTGGTTGAGTCCCCTCAGGCCAGCGCCAGACACGTGAGGGAAGCAGCCTTGGGAGGGCCTAGCCCCCCCACCATCTGACTGCGACCCCATGAGACACTCAGAGTGAGAAGTGGTCAGCTGAGCCTAGTCAAGCCAAGACCCATAAGCAAATAAATGAGCATTTTTGTTTGAAGCCCCCATTTGGGGGTGGTCTGTTCTGCAACAACAGACAAATGGAACAGAAACCTGCCCGTCGATCCCTTGGACCCACGTGGATCAAAAGTGAAATTAAAATGAAATTAGCAGATGGTTTGATGAAGGTCTCCCGCTCCCGCTAAGCTCAGGAGGGCTGGGGCTGTGCCTGCCTCGTCTGCTGCCGTGTCCCCAGCTCTTGTAATAACTTGGGGCTCCTAGAAGCTCCTAGAAGGTGCTCCATCAACAAGGATGGAGTCCTGGGAGAGTTGGCAACCTTACCAGGGACTCGGGCCAGCTCCTTACCTCCACCATGGTCTGGTTCCCCCTCAGCGCCAGGAGCATGCAGGGTCCCAGCTTGTTTTCTGCCAGGGAGAGCAGGAATTTTTTGGTCTTGTAACAGGAGCCCATGAGGATGTGCACCTGTGAGGAGAGATGGGCCAGGTGAAGAGCAGTGACCGCCGTGGGCTGTGGCCGCGGTGCCTGCCTTCTGCATGCTGCAGGGATCGTGAGACCAGAAGACACTGATCAGACACACCCCACACCCAGTCTGGAGACACTGCATCTGAAACGATCACCAGACTCTCCCCGGGGGATCCAAAGGACCCCTCCCTGACACCGGCTCCCATGTGGATGAACCTCGAGGACACTGTGCTGCGTGAAGTAAGCCGGTCACAGGAGGACATATCCTGTAGGGTCCCACTCGTGGGAGGGATCTAGGGTCAGACTACAGAGGCAGAAAGGAGAAGCGGGGGTGGGGTGGGGTGTCGGGGCTGGGGGAGGGTGTGGGGAGTTAGTGTTTATAGCAGGGACAGTTTCAGTTTGGGAAGATGGCAGTTTGGAGATGGATGGTGGTGGTGACTGCAGAACACTGTTGGTGCACTTGATGCTACAGAACAGTACACTTAAAAGTGGTTCAGGTGGGCAGAAATTAACACAACATTGTAAATCAACTATACTTCAATAAAAATATTTTAAAAAATGGTTAAGGTGGTAAGGTTTATGCTATATATGTTTTACCTCCGCTCCGTACACACACACAAAAGCCCCCTCTCCCGTCCCCCTCGGGACTCTGCTGACATCTGGCCCTCTGGGTCTTGGCACTGTCAAACCCGGTGGAAGCGTCTCAGCAGCCCCTGCTCAGGGTGCACAGGCCCACCCTTCACACGCAGGGCAGGGAACAGTACGGGGAGCCCTGTCTCCCCTTCCCAAGCCCCCTGTGAGTCCCAAAGGTACTCTGAGTGGTCACCTGCCCCAGAAACCCAAGAATTGGCAAATTCTGCTCCATCTTGGGTTATCTGCAGGGCGGCCATTAAGAAAAGTGTGTTTCTTTCTGGTGCATCTGGAGATGGGTGCCCAAGGGCAAGGGTCCCCAACCAACATCTGGGAGGCCCAAACACCTGGTGTGCTCTCCCCCTGACTTCACATTAGAGCCAATGCCCTTCTGCGGTTGGAAACGGCAGCCTAGTCAAGGGGACCTCATCCGTGCCATGTGTCTCCATGGAAACGACGCATCACCATCCAGGGGCTGCCTGCTTCCTTCCCCACGTATATTCTTTTCTGCTCCATCACCAACAACTCTGGCATACAAATGCAAGCTCTCAGGCTGGGGAGCTGCCGGCTCCCTGACTTCTCTCTCTCACAGTCCCCGCACCAAGGGGCGGGAGGGGGGGGGACCACGGGGCGTTGCCATGGTGAAGCTGTGACATCAGAGCAGAGAAGCCTGTGAGAGGTGGTGCAGGAAGGCAAGGCCAGCATTTCCAGGACACACAGGGCACTCAAAGGGGACACGTCAGGCAGCAGGCGAGGAGTGGAGAGCAAGTGCGTAAGGAAAGGAACCTAAAAATAAGCCCCTTTCCAGAGAGGATCCAGAGGCAGTGCTGGGGTCTGTCGTCACTGCGCAAACACTGCCAAGTTCACTGCGGAGAGCGTTATGAGCTGCTCACCCCACTGAACCGGCTACCCAGTAGGGATGAGAATAACCACACCCGTCACTTCTGCGCACTCACTGTGCGCTAGGCCCTGGCCCGGTGCCTTGCATATATTATCACAGGCAATCACCATGGTAATCCCGAGACGCCAGGACTACGCTCCCCGTTTCACAGACGAGGAAACCGAAGCCCCGAGAGGCAAGTTACTGATCCGAGGTCATCAGGCTAGCGTGTAGCAGGGCTGCAACCTTAGCCACGGCTGGCCTAGGCTTGCGCCTTTCTCAAGCTCTGGAACATGAGTGACTGTGGAACGGAGTGGTTTTGTCAGCAAGCGGGCTAGGTGAGGTTGCTGGCCGCCTAGAGGAGCATCTGCCCTGGGGAAGGGGCATCTGTGCCTCCTTTCACAAGATGGACACTCTGCTACTGGAAGAAGGGCCGGCTCTGGACAGCGTGGGCCTGGCCAAGGGAGGAACTTGGAGGCCGGAGGCCTGTGTGACCTCAGGCAAGCCACTGCACCTTTCTGTGCCTGTTTCCACACAGAGGTAGTTAAGGGATAGGGCTGCCGTGAAGATTAAGAAAGGTCGTGCATGTGAGGTGTTGGTCACAGTGCACAAGGAAAGTAGCTGGAGTCACCAAGGATGCGGTTATTGGTCTGGTGATCTCAGATGCCTCATCTCCAAGGTGGGCCGGTCATCCTGACCTTGGGGTATCGGGGCAAGGATCAGACGAGCTGGCGGATGGATCTGCAGCGCCTTCTAGGATACCTGTGCCCATTACGCGCTCAGTCCCTTGAACAAAGCTACGCGCTACAGTGAACCCGGTGAGCTTGGGCAGTTAACACCTGTAACGTCTGGAAGATGGGGTAATAGGAAGTGTCCCTCCTCACGCTGCTGGGGGAGCCTTTGGCTCGGGGCCTGCTCAGGTAAGAGATGAGGAAGTGACACTTGTGGCCGGCGTCACCATCACCATCTCTATCACCAGCATCCTTTCAGCCTAGAAATTCCAGGGCTGGCCCCAGCGGGCTCGGGGCGGCTCTCTCACTGGTCAGGGGAGGGGAAGCCAATGTGCCCGCCCGTGGCTCCGGTCACTCCCACCCCCGGCCCTCACGTACCATGCTGGCGAACAGCTCCCCGTCATCGTCGCAGGCCACCCCTCCGGGGCTGTAGAGCTGAAACCAGCCGTCCTTGCCGGCTCGCACGCTCAGCAGGCACGAGTGGACCTGCCACAGGGGGAGAGCGCTTGGTCAGCCCCTGCAGACCCATGATGACGGTGGCCCACGATCCACACACGCAAACGGCAAAGGCCCAGACAAGTCCCACAGTTAAGGAACTGGTTTAACTTAGTTTAGTCCAGACCCGCCCCCAGCCTTCTACTAAATTCCATGGAAGGCCTTCTGGGAAAAACTCTGATATCCATGAACAGGGGAACTCCAGCTCCTCGGGATGGAGGGCCGGGCCCTGGCTTGTTTAGTTGCCCTGAATAAAGCAAGTCTGTGGCCAAGCTGGGGTGGAGAGGCGCAAAGGGACCTCTGTGCCGCACTCTCCTGCGCCTTTGATGGGGGCATTGTTTTCTCCTTTCTCTGTCTGGGTCTCTGTCCCCCTCTCTGTGTCCCCAGTTCCTCTCTCTCTGCTCTCCTTTCTCTCTGAACCTGTGCCTCACTCCCTCACTTTTGGGGCGTCTGCACCTCCACCTCTGGGGGTCTGCCTGCTTCCCTACGTCACCCTCATGGGCGCTGTCCCCCGGCTTTGCCTCTGTCCCGCTGATCTCTCTCTCTCTCTCTCTCTCTCTCTCTCTGGGACCCTGACATCCTCTCCTTAGGAGAAAGGGTCTCTGTCCAGAGTGGGGGGCAATTTCAGTGCTGCCCGAAGCACAGCTCTCTCTCTGTGGCTCTCAGCTTCCTCCCCAGGGCTCCATGCGTCTGTGTGTGGGTGGCGTGTGTGCGTGTGTGCAAACACGTGTACACATGTGGGAGGAATTCCACATCCACCCCGGCCCCGCTGTAATTGCAGAGAGTGAAGGACGAGCTCCTGCCAAGTCACTTCCTCACAGATATTCAGTTGATCACAACCCACACACGAGTAAACAGAAAGCAGGGGCGGCAGGGCTTTGACCTTTCCCTCCGAGTTGGAAGACTATCGGACGCTAACTTAGCTACTTCAAGAAACAAGGAAGCCAGAGTATGAAACTTTGTTCAACAGATACAGCAGAGAATCTATAAGAAAACAACTATGGCTCCATCTGGGAGGGAGAAGGTGGGAGGGGAGAGGAGTGAGGAGGAGAGGGGAGAGGGGCAGAGAAGCAGGAGAGGAAATCAGAGCAGGAGGCGGGCGGAAGCGGGAGGCAAGGCTGGCAAGAGGGGCCTGCTGGGGGGCCGTGTCCTCAGCAGCCTCCCGGGTGTTACCCGGGCTGGGAAGGTTCCCTCCTGGCACTTGGCACTGCCGCTCCGCTCTGGGATGCAGCTGGTAACACTTTTTATTCATCAACTTCAAAGTCGGTGTCTGAAATGAAGCCTCACTTTCCAGGGGAATTCTGAGACTCTGCCTTCACGCTCGGCGAGGGATGGCTCAGGTTTAAGAAGAATGGAGACCATCGCTGGTGCCCAGACGTTTAAAAGCTCCCTGTCTACGGCTTCTGCCTGAGGATCGTTTTTGGAGCCAGGTGTAGAATCATGGTGTTTTAGAACTAGATCCTTCTAGATCCTTCTCGAACCAGGCTTTATAGTGTGGCCTCTTTAGAATATACTCTGGCTCCACCGAGCATAACTCCCTCCCTCATCCTCCGGCTCTGCCAGGGGTGCACGTGTCCCCCTCTGTCCCTGCCTGGGAACCAGACCCCTCATGCCCCAGACTCCGTGTGCACAGAGAAGGGACCTGAGCACCTCAGGGCAGCCCCGCCTGGCCCACTGTGCACGCTGCAGGGCTGGCCCCTTCTGGAGCCTCACTATCCCTGGGTGAGGATCAGGCCTCAGCCAATGTACCAGTTGTGTGATCTTGGGCATGTAACCCCAGTTTTCTCAACTCTAAAAGGAGAGTAATTCCAATGTAAAATGGGGATGATGGCAGCACCTAGTCACAGGGTTGTTGTGAGGATTAAATGAGACAACGCACGTGCCTGACACAGCGAGAGCGCCCCGTGAAGGCTGCTGCCGCCATTACAGTGATGCAATGGAGAACGGCGTTGGGTGGGGGGGTGCCCAGCCCGCTCTGAGTCCCTGTTCACACACAGCGGCTCTGGGAGGGAAGGCTGCTGCCCTCTCCCTGAAGCCCAGCTGTTGGAGGGGCAGAGCGGCCCCTCGGGAGGCCCTAGGCCACCATGCCCGGGAAATAAAACCCGGCTCAGATCCCAGCTCAGACATCTTCCCTGGCCTGCTGACACTCAGAACGGCAGGACCAGAGAGGATGAGCCGTATCTCAGAGCTGGTTAGGAGGCCCAGTGCCAGCCTGGCCCTAAATCATGGCCCGTGCCCTAAGGAGAAACAGCCGGTGGGAAACACCTCTGGGGAGCCTCCGTTTACAGGAAAACACTGACATCACGGGCCAGGCTTGGACACTTGGGTTGGGGGCTGTGTTTACGCACAAGGCAAAGGAGCCTTTGTAAACTGTTATGGATGCCCGCGGGGGACAAGGGCACCCTGACAGAGCCACATGCGCCCTGCTGCAGCCTGGACCGTGTGCCCGCGAGGGAGAGGGAGGCCTCACCTCTTGTCGCGGGTCTTCAGCGAACCTCTGAATCACGTACTTCAGTTCCCTGAAAGAGACGGGGTAGGGGCAGAGTCATGCCCAGGGTCCTGGCTCGGGTGGGCCAGGACGGGGGGCTGAGGACAGAGCTGGGGAGGGCCGGGGCACCGGCTGAGCTGGCGGGGTCAGGAGACGCCTGGACGGGCCTGGACACGCGTCTCGGGAGAGCTTCTGGGAGGAGCCATCCTTGCCTCCCAGAAGGCACGTGATGAGGACGGGCCGGAAGGAGGGCTGGCTGCTGGGGGACGCCCGCACGACAGAGGACACTCGTCCGGGAGGAAGGTAACAAGGGCGCTGCCCAAATACTCACTTGGTGAACTTCTCGTGTGCGAGGGCTCTGCAACAGAAACAAAGGGAAAACCGCAGTGAGCAGGGCGTTCGCAACAGCACAGTGACCCAGGGTCCTTCCTCTGGGGGCGGCAGGCTTTCTGCCCGATTCCAGGAATGAAGAGCAAGTTGAGCATGAAACACCGACATCGTGTCCCCACTCGACATGACATGGATCAGAGGAACGGGAACGGGCTGAGCTGCCCAGGCCCCTGCTTACTCTAAAAGGAGGGTAATTCTAATGTAAAATGGGGATGATGGTAGGGCCTGGTCATGAGCACCAGGCTCCAGAGTACGCAGAAGTGGCGCTCTGGGTGGGGCACGTGAGCACATCTGCATGTGGGTGCCAGGGACCCAGGTGTGCTTGTGAATTGTTCCACCACTAAGGCACGGCCGTGCTCATGACCACCACTCATCCGAGCGGCAACAGGGGACCCTTCTCAGGGCCAGTCGCCTCACGGGCCCACCGTCAGGTGTATCCCCGCAGCTGTGGGAACAGCGACTGCAGCCAATGACGCCACTGCCCTCAGGAGTCGGATTTCTCCAGTCTCAAATCCTGGGGGCTCCAGGGACCAGCCGGCCCGGCAAATGGGGTAATTACTGAGTGTAATGCCCCCTTGGAGAGCCGCATTTCATAAACACAGGGCTCCTTAGTGGCTCCGGAGACAGCCCGGGGCTGCCTCCTGGGGCCTGGCTTCTTCACAGCTATCAAAACAGGCCTGCAGGCATTTTAGGGCCTGGTGATTTAGACAAAGCCTTCTCCTCAGGCCATTATCCACCAGAGAGTTTTCTCCCTATTTTCCCGTGATAAATTCGATACTGGGATGAGGGCCGGAGAGACGGAAGGGTCCGTTCCTGGCCCAGCTCACTGTGGGGCATGAGCTAATCATCGTAATGGGGGTACTAAGGGAGCTTTCAGCATATGGCCGCGCAGCACACAAAGCCATTCCACACGCGTTATGTTTGGATTTTTACTCTGGCCCTCGGAGACGGGAGAGGCAGGTTTTCCTACGCCCATCTGACGCACAATAAACACCGCTGACGTGACCGCATGGGGGCTGGTGCGGAGGGCTTTGTACTCTTAGCTCAGTGAAGCCATCTAGCCATGCAAGCAGGTGATTTCCCCATTTTTGGGGGTGGGAGTGAGCCTCCTCGGGGTCCCACAGCTGAGGACCAACACCTCCATCTCCATCTCCCGCTGTCATCTGTGGTGTCCCCCAGTGCATCCCGTGACCTGATCGGTCCCCCCTGCTGAGGCTGGGGTGGCCGACGGAGGTTGTCCTTTCAGGCTGGAGGGTGCTGGGGACGTGTGTGGGACTTACTCTTTGGGGAATGGAATGGGCTGAAGCAAGCTGGCCAGAGATGGTCTCCAGTCATCATAGTCCGACCTGGAACGAGAGGGGACGACGGTCAGGGCTGGTCTAGACGAGGGGAGGTTATTAATGGTGTGTTACCATACAGGGTCAAAGACGGGGCGAGAGTCTGGCAGAGATCACGTGGCACCGACTCTGCTCTGGTCACCTCGGCTCCCAGGGGCCCCGAGGGACAAGCAGCTGGTGTCTGCAGCGTGGCTGCGAGGCCTGATAAGCCTCTCCGGAGACTTCCCTGTGGCCACCGAAGGGGCTAGTTGCCCAGCTCCCCGGATTCCTCCTCCTCGCCACCACACCCAGGTTCCCAGACCCTCGTTCCTTCTATCTTCCAGAGCACGGAGGGCTGTCATGGGCTGAAACGTGGCCCCCTCAGATTCATACGTTGAAGTCCTAACCCCAGGACCTGAGCCCAGGAAGAGGTGACTGAGGTAAAACGAGGTCATTAGGGTGGGTCCTAATCCAACCTGACTGGTGTCCTCGTAAGTGGAGATTAGGACACAGACACACACACACGGGGATGACCACCTATAAGCCAAGCAGAGAGGCCTCAGACAAAACCAACACTACCCACACCTTGATTCCACAGTTCCAGCCTCCGGAACTGTGAGAAAATACATTTCTGTTGTTTAAGCCCCTTGGTCTGTGCTGGAACCTGGCCTAAGCAGAGGATGGCCCCGGACCCCAGACCTAATTTGTGGTCCTATGGGCCCGGGGCTCCCTGATGTATAGAATTCACTGTTTTTTGTTTTGTTTTGTTGGCACCGCTGTGCGGCTTGTGCAGTCTTAGTTCGACAGCCAGGGATCGAACCTGTGCCCGCTGCGGTGGAAGCATGGAGTCCTAACCACTGGACCACCAGGGAAGTCCCAGAATGCACTGTTTTTCAACCTTCTTTTCATTCAGTTGGACCCCTCTGTCCTCCGCCGCCCCAAGGAGCTTTTTCAACCTTTTCCTTAATCGGTCTCTAAGTACACTATATCTGTTAATATGCTGTATGTCTATCTATACTTTATTCCAAAAAACAGGAAGATCTTCTCACCCCCCAGAACAAATAATTCACCCTCACCAACAATGCACAGCTTAGATAACCCCAGTGTAGGAACTGTTCCGACCCCTCCTTCCTTCAAATAAAGTGATGATAAAGCAGCAGGCCTTCAGAATCCAGCTCACACCCTGGAGTGTTCCGAGGAAAGATGCAAACGCCGGACACACAGAAAAGAATTCCCAGAAAAGCCTGCTGGCCTGAGATAAGTTCTGACAGTGGTACCCGCTGAGGGTTACTAAGCACTTACCAGGCCGGGCAGTGGGCACAGCCTGGCTCACTTAGTCCTCAGAACAGGCACTTGAGGACAAGAGTGTCGCACCTGCCCTACAGGTGAGAAAGCAAGGCTCCTCGTGCCTCCTGAGTCAAGCAGCTAGGACGCTCAGAGCAAGGGTTCACAGCCAGGCCCTCAGACTCCAGGGCCTGGGGCTGGGTGTGTGCTTTACACTGCCCATGGGCGGATGGGCACAGGGAGCCCGAATCAGGACGTGGAGACAGACCCCTTTCGACCTCATACCTGCGGTCATTGATTTTTGCAACTGGCTTGTCTTCCCTCTAAACCCCTTCCCTCTTTCTCTCCTACCTGTCACTGACTGACTTATGGTTTCCAGAAAAATCTAAAAGTAATAGGAGCAAACACTGAAGACAGCACCTGTCTCGAGCCAGGGGCTCTTCCAGGCACATACATGGATCAGCCCCTGTGTTCCTCCCAGAGACCTGGTAAGCTGGATGCGCCTGCCATCCCCATTCTACAGCCAAGAAAACTGAGTCTCAGTGAAGATAGGCACTGGCCCAAGGTCACACAGTCGGTAAGAGCTGGGGTTTGACCCCAGGAGCCTGGCTCCCGTGTCTGTGCTCCTACCCACCGAACAACACATCTCGTGGCCCTTGTCTCCACCTGCAGAGGCAGGCCCTGTTCCCTTTCTCAAAAAGGGCGCATATGCGTTTTTCTTTTGCTTTAAAAAAATATGTTCAATGTAGAAATGCCATTAAATACAGGAATTGCTACAGAGTGTTTAAATCACCCATAATCAGAGTGGGTGTCAGAGGAGCTGTGGCCGTGCCTGGTGTGTAGGCACCTGCTGGGCTCCCGGACAGACACAGCCCAGACCGTGGCTCACTCCGGAGGAAAGGGACATGATCAATGAACAGCATGTGTCACTGGGTCCAGGTGCTAAGCTCAGTGGGAGGCTGGGGCAGGGGTCTAGGTGAAAGCGTCTCCCCAGACTGGAGCTCGGGGAGGCTCTGTCAAGGCTCTGTCATGGCAGCTCACGCAGGACCAGGGGGAGGATGCAGGGGTGAAGGACGAGGCAGAGGCAGACGGACTTCCTTCCTGGCCTGGGCCCCGCCCAGCTCCAAGTTTGAAGTTGCTCCAAATGTCCGGTCTGACCATTTTAGCGTACGTGGTGGGTGTGTTGGGCCGAGACTGGGAAGCTAGGAGCCCGGGGCCTGGCCAGGCCCAAGGGATGGGCGTGGGATCCCTGTGGCCAGCAGAGCGCCTGCCAGGAGCATCCTGAGAGTAGGGCTGGCCTCAGGGCTGGCAGGCCAGGCTGACCTGGGGTGGAAGGGAGAGCTGCAGGCCGGGCTGTGAGAGGCCTGAGCCCACCTGCAGGAGGGACAGGATAGCCAGGCCTTCCTGGGCTCAGGGAGGAAGGCGAGAGTGAACCCGGTGCCTTAAGCATCCTGAGGGCCTCTGACGGGCCTCAGGTGTCAAGCAGCACACATTTAATCCTATAAGCCCCATTTACAGATGAGAAATGGAGGCCCAGAGAGGTGAGGACACCTGCTGAAGATCACAGAGCTCATGAGGGGAGAAGCTGGACTTGAACGAGGCTCCGTGAGCAGGAAATCCAGCCCTCTGGCCTCGGGCTGCTCTCCACGAGCGGTTTAGAGCCTACATGGCTGAGGACTTCCTTTCTCTTACTTGGTGGGGGGTGGCGGGGGGGGGCGCGTAGGTGACACCAGAGACAAGCTGGGCCGGTGAGGGATGGACGTGGGAAATGAGGGCAGAGTGGTTCCGAGGATTTGGGGCGACCGCCTTGGCCTGGCAGAGACAATGCACACTTGGTAGAACTGTAAGCCAGCTTGACAGGTGCTGTTAAACCAGAGCTCTGAGCTGTCCCGTGGACAAGGTGCTTCCTCCAAGCAGACCATTTCCCCGATTTCACGGAATCTTCTGCATGGCGTGGGGAGAACACACCAGCCTGAGGGCACGGGGGCCAAGCGAGCCTCTGAGAAGCCGAAGCCCCCAGCACACGGGTCTGGGACTGGCCGGCCTGGCCCTGACGGCTGTGTGCTCGCAGCGCCCGCCCTGAATCCTGGCTCTGTCACGGCCACAGCCTGGAGAGTGCCGTGTGTGGCTCCCTGGGGTGGGGTGCTGGTGGGGTGCTGTTGGGGTCCTCAAAGGGGCCCCTGGGGGTGAGCTAGGGCACAGCGAGCCCTGGGAGACCAAGGGGAGGTCCATGGCCTTCCTAGAAGACCAGGAGCGAGGCACCTAACGCAGCCCAGGGCTCCAGAAGGGCGTGTCAGGGACACAGCTCATTCTGCTTGGCTGCTGCCATCACACGCACAAGTATCTGCTCCCTCAAAAGGCAACTAGCTGGCCCAGGGATTAAAATCCAAGGTGAGAACTGAGTGGCCTTTATCTCTGAAGCTGGGGACCCGGGCAAATCCCCCTTCTCTGCCTCGTCATCCCACCAGGGACCTTCCAGGGCTGTAGGCAGATCCACTGGCCTCAAATGCTCCAGGGAGTGTCTGGGTTCTACAGAGTGGCCACAAGCCCCAGGAATCTGCATCTGAAATTTTCCAAACTGATCAGTCCATCTATACGCATACATACACTATAAATACACACACATATGTGTATTTCTGCTGCTCTGCAGACCTCATCTAAAACCCTCGCCAGAGGCCCGAGCACGGAGATGCTAACCGTGGGAATGGGGGTACCTGTCCTTGCCGCAAGCCTGCAGGGTGCCAGGTGGGGTGGCGAACGTGTGGCACACACGAATTCACTGAATTCTCGAGGCAGCCCTGAGAGCCAGAACGCACTGACAGACGTCACTATCCTTATTTCACAACTGGGAAACCGAGGCCCAGAGAGGCGGACTCATTGTCCAAAATCATACCATCAGTTGAATGGTGGCGGGGAAGATTGGACCCCAGTCTGGCTGACATTCAACCAAGGAGGTGAGGTGGTCCTTCCACCCCCGCCCCCAGGCACTCAGCTCCCGCTCCCGAGTCCCACTGGGAAGACAGCGGCTGGCAGCGGTGGTGTCTGGGGCCTGAGGACCCGCGTGAGGACAGAGATGCTGACTGGGCTCCAGTCCACCCCACCCCAGAGCCTCCTCCGACTCCCCAGCCACACTCACGGGCTTCATCCTGGCCACGCGGTCGCCAGCAACCTCCTTCTCCATCTCTCCGCCTGTTGGAGGCTATTCCAGCCACTCCTTGTCCGTCAGGGTCTCCAAGCCCCCAGACAGTCCCCGTTCCCTGCACTGAACTCCTGGTGTTTCCGCTCAGCAGAGCTGCACTATCTGGCTGAGCCAGTCCTTCACGGAGCAGGGCGGTCCTGGGCGATATCCCCAGCGCCTGCCTTCTACATTCTAGTCACTACCATGCTTCCCGGGCACGAGGACAACCCCAAGTCCATCTGCATTTTCCCTAAAGGCCCCGAGGGGTGAGGCGTCTTCCAGCTGACCTCCAGCCCACCGAGGCCTCTTTTAAAATCCATGTGTTTGCAAAAGTAACAAGTAGCCAGATTCGAGCTGATCAGAAAACAGGGGATGTGCCCATCTCCCATCTCTCCCTCATGATGGCGGCTCTTTTCTCTTCCTGGACGGAGGGGCATCCCTTTGCCTGTGGCCACACGTGTGCCAAGAGATTCCCACGCTCCGTCCCACCGGGCGGGCAATGTCGCTGCTTTTAGAACTTGGTGCTACTCAGATTCAGAGGGAATGTGAGCAGGGGGCGTTGGGTCCCCAGCATTTAGCATAGAGCCTGGCCCACCTGGGTGTGCTGTAAGTGTCTGATGGAAGAATGCATAAATAAGTGGGTAAACAAATGTGTGAGCCGCACACACGTGCCCAGGAGGTTAAGAGCTGGAATCCGAACCACTATAGGCCAAACCTGCTCTGTCCAGCTCCCAAAGGCCACATTCTTTCCACCGTACCACCCAGCTTGGGCCTCACAGGCCGATGATCTCAGAGTCAGCCTTGACCTGTGCTGGGAATAGTTTTCCTTTTTTGAGTCTCCCAGGGAACATTTTGCAGTTTACGTTACTTTCCAAAGGTGTTAAACTCTAACTATTTGAGGGCCCTCTGATGGGAACACAACTAATCAGGGCCCCTGTCCACTCTCTCGGGATGGAGCGGTGCCCGCCTGCTCCTGTGGACGCGGTCTGCCAGGCTGGGCCCAGGCTCTAAGCATGGCTTCTTTGGCCCCCACAATGCACCGAGAGGACCCCTCAATTCCACATTAGAGCCTCTGTCCTTCCATTCTTTACACATTATTCTCATCTGGGGAGCCGTCCTATTGATAACAGCAGTCCACTCTCACCAAGTCCTAAATTCTCCCAACAGCCCCTCTGAGGAAGACACCCATTTTACAGATGAGAAAACTGAGGCCCAGAGAAGCCAAGAACACTGCCTGCAGTTACACAGCAGACTTAAGTCCTATGGCCGCATTTCCTCAATTCTCAGATGCACGCTTCTTGCAAACTGAGTCTGCACTGAATGCCATATTCATGGTTTGTTTGTTGTTTTTTTCCCCCTCTTAAAGTGCTGTTATTAAATCGATGATGTGTCTTACTCCCAACGGTACCTTAAAATAGAGGAAACACAGTTGTAGTCAGAAAGTGTACTAACTCCCATCTGCCCAGTGTCCATGCCTGCAAGATACCTGCTCTGTGCTGGGGCCCAAAGCCATGCCCTCTAATGGCTGGGGGCAGCTCGACTCAGAGAGGGTGGGTAACCAGCGCAAGGTCACAAGCTAACACTGACACCCCTGGGCCCTGAACCCGGCAGTCTGGCTCTGAATCTGTGCTTTTTCCAACGTATCATGCTTCGGAGCACTTTGAGCTGCTGGGGTTTTGTGGATTTGACACATGTGAGGCCCTCCAGTGGGCCAGTGACTCAAGCAGGCAGCAGAGTTAGAGAAGGAAAGCTGCTAGGGAAAGAAGTGATCAGGCCCAAATCGTGCTCTGCGCTCCCCCAAGGTGAAAAAGGCTTCTGGACGTATAAACCCTGCTTCGTGGAGATCTCCGGGTGGGGCGGGATGTGCTGCCCTGAGCAGTGGTCAGGAACACCGCCCAGCACCCAGCAGGCAGCCTCTGATGGGCCCCCTGACCCCCACCCATGACCTGGCAGCTGGGCAATGCAGGCAGGCAGGAGGTCTGGAAGCAGATCAGGAAGAACAGAGTCCTCATTCATGAGCATGTTTATGAAGAAGGAAAAAAAATGTGTGTCAACTGCATGATGAAACTCAAACCCTTAGCGCTTAATGAGAAATATGAGTCAGGGCCCGGACTGGCAGAAGGTCTGGGAGTTCCAGGTGTTTGCGGAAAACAGCCGGAGTCATGGGCTGCGGGAGGAGAGCCGGGCCCGGCCAGATGAGGAGGAGATGTGGGCCGCGGCTGGCCGGTCCCTCAGTGGGCTGACCGCCACCCTGGGAGAAAGCGGGGACTCCTCCAGACTTAAAGAGACTGAGATGTGTTCTTGGAGATGCTCTCTGAGCAGAATTTTGAATCTGCTTTGGGTGGGGATACCGCTAATCGCGGTCGTGCCCTCAGCTGGCCTTGGCTGCCGGAACCACGGGAGGCCTCCCCCTCTCCTCTCCGGGGCCAAAGCAAGGGCAGAGGAAGAGTTTGGGGATGCTGCATCCAGAGTCACCTCCAAGCATGAGAAGCCACCGCGTAACGTGTACGCCTGTGTGTGCACACACGTGCTCACCTCCACAGACACCACAGGCCTTGCTTTTAGAGGGTGAACAGGGGCACCCCTAGGCAGCTCTCATTCACCAGCTCACCAGGCAACCGGCAGGTAGCCTCCACCCTCCGGACCACGAGCGCACTCCGGGCAGCACCCCGTTCATGAGAGCAGAACGAACGCCACAGAGACGAGCGACAACGACGCAGGGACTCAGTGTGACCCCAGCAATACCGACGAGCCCCAGGAGGCAGGACCCCCCAGATCGAGGGGCCCTGGTGCCCTGACATTAGATAAGCACCGGGCATCGGTGAGACGCGACCATGCCGTCATGCCCCCAACCCCTTGGAAAAGCCCATGTGCCACCACCAACTGCGCCGGGCAATGCCCATCCCTGCAAGTGGAGCCAAGTCCTGTTCTTTTTTTTTTTTTTTTTTGCGGTACACGGGCCTCTCACTGTTGTGGCCTCTCCCGTTGTGGAGCACAGGCTCTGGATGCGCAGGCTCAGCAGCCATGGCTCACAGGCCCAGCCGCTCCGCGGCATGTGGGATCTTCCCAGACCGGGGCACGAACCTGTGTCCCCTGCATCGGCAGGCGGACTCTCAACCACTGCGCCACCAGGGAAGCCCCCAAGTCCTGTTCTGAAGGACAGAGATGGTGGGAGCAAGTGGGGGAGGCATCTGCTGGGTTCTCCAGGCCCAGCTGGTCCACAGAACTGCAGAGCTCAGCGCGGGGCGGAAAGGAGTGGACAGCAAGGCCCTCCGCCTGGGGCTCAGCACCAGGCGCACACAGTCCGTGACGGGTCTGGGGTGTGAATGGTGGAACTGAAAGACCCTTGGGGGTCAAAGACTAAGACCCCCTCCATTCTAGAGTCACACAACTGAGGCTCGGGGAGGGGCAGGCATGGCCCAAAGCACCCAGCTCAGAAGCACCACTCAGAGCAGACCGGGTCTCCGGCTCCGGCTCAAAACTCCTCCCACCAGCCAGGTGCGTGGAGCCTGATCCGTATGCCATGCTCCCTCCCCCGCCCAGCGGATGAGGCTGCATGGGGGCAGCTGCTGGAACTTGACGGCAAGTAGACACCACACATGCGAAGCGTGCATGGGTTGTGTGACACAGAAACACACCCACACGCTGGCTCAGGGGCATATCTACACACACAGAGAACATACACACACACTCCAGCTCTTGTGCACAAATGCTCATACCCACACGTTGCACTCAGAGCCACTCATGCACAGAAGTAGCACAAGCACCCGGACACACCTACACTTGTGCACTTAGACTCACAGGCACTCGAAACACACATACTGCCCCGATAGAGAAATCCACATCCCTCCCATATCCAACTCCTACACGTAGACACACAGAAACACAGAACACAACACACAGAAACTCGGGCAATCACCCATATGCTGTTATGCCCTCATACATCCAAAGCCATGTATACTCACACAAGGACAATTACAGATTCAGAACGAGCCCACACCCTACACAACGCGCAGAGGTGTCCACACACTCACAGACATACTCGGGCCCCGTGCGCTGAAGCACATCCTGGCAGGCGTATACACTCACACATTCTCAAACTCATGGACACAGGTGTAGACATCATGCTCGTGCCTATACCCTACACACGTGTCCAGATCCTCGAGCACACACGTACACACACAGCCCTGCATGCACACACCCCAAAACAAGTGCCCTCATACCCTACATCTGTATCCTGTGCACCCACACTCAGCACGCCCACCCTTGCACGCCTCCAGCCAGCTGCAAGCCCCCTCCCCAACCCCAGGGTACCAGGCAGGCCGGGGGACACTCACAGCAGCTTGAGGATCTCCACGTAGCAGCCGAGCGTGCGGTCGGCCTGGGGGCCCAGCTCGATGCTCATGGTGCTGCAGGCGGGGCTGACCATGAGGCAGTCGATGAGGTTGGGTTCGCTGTCGTTGCCCACGCTGGCCGTCAGCGCCGGCTTGGCAGTGCTGGCGGGCTCCACCTCCACGTGGATCTCGCTGGAGGCCACGACCACCGACTTGAGCCGCGCCTCGGACAGCGTGGCTTCCTGAGACACCAGGTCCGGGCTGGGGTGCAGGAGGCGCAGAGGTAAGGTGGGCTTCCGGTCGCAGGGCTGCTGGCAGCCGTTCCGGATCTCCTTCAGGCTGGGGGAGTTGTCGCGGCTGGGGGAGAGGTGGAGAGGGGCGTAAGTGTGGGCCCTGGGGGCGGGTCACAGAAGCCGCGAGCTGCCATCTAGTGGCTGCTTCCAAGCGCCAGGCTGCACGCGGCTAAGTGTCCCCGGAACCCCACAGCGGTGCAATGAGCTGGTGCTACTGTATCCCTCCCCACCAGCGAGGAGACAGGCTCCCTCGAGGCCTCCAGACAGGGAGAGGTGGGGATGGCATCCAAACCGGGCTGCCTGTCATCGAGGCACGTGCTGTAGTCCCAGCACATAGCAGGCGGTCGACACATTTGTGGAACGAATAAGTGATGTTAACCTCTACACAAGACCTCCCCCAAGATGCCTTCCCTGGCCACCTTCCGGACACACCTATGAGACCTACTAGCGATTTTGCTTCTAGTTGCTTCCTGTGGTCTAACTGCCCCCTCCCCCTAATGTCCTCGGGGCAGGGCCCAGGCCCCACCTCTGCGGCCCCATCCCTGCTGGGTGAGAAAGCTCAGCTTCTGCCCTCCACCTGGGAACACCCTTCAGAGGGATCCCAAACCCCAGATGCTAGTCCCCTGGAGTGTGCACGTCCCTCCTGTCTGCAGCACCGCACCGCTCTGGGCTAACCCCCCCACCCCGCCCCTTGCAGCATCTTCACCGCCTAGAGGAACGATGCTTGTGCAGGGGGTTAACGGGTGTTAGCTGAGGAAAGGGCGCTATGGCATCATATGGCATGTGTTTGGGAAATGCTGGGCCTCTTTACAGCAGGACTTGTCAGAGCTTTGAGTCTGGGTAAAGCGCCTCCTCACTGGGTGCTTCCAAAAATTACGGGGAGGCGTGCGTCAGGACAAAGGTGACTCCAGCAACGGGCTTCCTTTGTTGGTGCCCCTGGGCTGCCACGGTGCTAAGTGCTATCACACAGACCACACAGACATTCTCAGATATCTCTGAATGGTAGGTATTACCAGGTGAGGAAAGATGCTAGCAGAGGTCAAATGGCTACCCTGATGACATGGCTTGTAAGTGGAGAAGACTGGGATTTTTTTTTTTTTTTTTTTTTTTTTGCGGTACGCGGGCCTCTCCCGTTGCGGAGCACAGGCTCCGGACGCGCAGGCTCAGAGGCCATGGCTCACGGGCCCAGCCGCTCCGTGGCATGTGAGATCTTCCCGGACTGGGGCACGAACCCGTGTCCCCTGCATCGGCAGGCGGACTCTCAACCACTGCGCCACCAGGGAAGCCCGAGGACTGGGATTTGAAACCAGGTCTCTGAGTGCGTGTCCAAGATCCTGCATGATCCCATGTAGGTCCTCCTCCCCCACAAAGTCTTCCCTGATTTCTTCCACCCGCCACTCTCACCCTTCCTGCCCCTGGGCCAGAACCTTCCACCCCTGGCTGGACACCAGTGTCCCTTGAGGCACTTCTAAACATCCTAATGTCCCATTAGGTCAGAATCTCTAGGGTGGAGTCCAGACACCAGTCGTGTTTAGGGCTCCCTGTGTGTGCAGTCACGGTTGAGCCCACTGAGGCTCCAAGAGACTCAGAGCACGATGATACGATCACAAACAGCTGCTCGTCCAGTCCTTCCCTAAATGGGCCACACGCAGGCGCCTGTGCTTCCAAAGAGATGCGCGTGCTCCTTGTGCACGAGGACTGGCTCAAGCACAGGACTCACACCCAGTGTGCTCAGAGGGCCTGAGTTTGTCCAGCACGTGCCGCGAGCCAGGCCTGAGCTGAGCCCACCAAGGATGTTTGATAAATACACTTTAAGCTTTGCTGGGGAAAAACAAAACCCTTTAGCTAAAGTCCCAGAATTCTGTGCCTGATGGAAAATTGTGTGTGGTCCGGTGGAGGATGCGGTGTAGTTACTCAGAGCTAACTTGCTAGCCAGTGCTCAGTTCCATCCCCTTTGCCTTTGCTGGGATTTAGGAGTGGATTTTCAAGGCTGCTTGGCTCAGACTGGGTGATTTTCCAGCGAGCTACGCTAACCTGGGTCAAGTTGTCTGTTTTGTGCGCAAGTACATCACGTACCCACTGAGAGTGCCGCAGATGGGCCCGGTAGACGGCACGGGGTTTTGTCTTCCAGGGGCTGACCAAGGGGGTGGGATGGACCTGAGCCCAGGGAAGGTCTTGCATCCCTCGGCGTGATTTCCTGGGGGAGGTGAGGGCAGCACTTGGATCCCCAACTGCTGGGGGCTCCGAGGGGGCTGGGCTGTCCTGAGCAGGGAATCAGGCAGCAGGGCCCGCCCCGCCCTCCCCAGGCCTCCACCCTGGGCACCGAGTAGCAACCGCCGCCTCCTGGGATCCCCAAGGTCGTGCTTGGCCTCTGCAGAGGCAGCCAGAGGGGAGTCTGGAAACTGACATCGCATCAAGTCCCTTCTCTACTTAAAACCCATCGGCGACTGCAACGCCCTTAGAATAAAACCTCCACAACTGACGTGCAGGCACAGCTCCGTCACTCAAAGCATGGTCCCCAACCAGCAGCGGCGGCATTACTGGGAGCCTATGAGACAAGCAGAGGCTCAGGCCCTGCCGCAGACCCGCTGATATGACCCCAGGAGCAGCTCAGCACGGGAGGCGGAGGTGGGAGAAGCTCAGTGGTACAAGTCTCTCCGTGGCCTGGCCTTCCTCTCCAACTTCGTCTTCTGCCTCTGCCCCTCTCTCTGCTCAGGGCACACTCAGTTTTCTTCACTTCCTCCCTGCAGTGGAGTTTAAGAATGCAGAGTCCTGGGCCTGGCCCAGAAACGTTGCGTCCAGGAGTCTGCATTTTCAAGCAGCACTTCAGGTGTTTAAGGACATGTGACCAATGGCAGCTCTATCTGCACTGCCGGGCCTTTGCACATGCCGTTCCCTCTGCCTGGAACATCTTGTCCTCTTGCCTTGCTGACAGCCAGCAGGTGTCAATTTAAGTATCACCTCCCTGCAGAATCCCTTCCTCACTTCCCCCTAGAGCAGGGGTTCTCAACTCTGGCCACATACTCCACTTGCCTAAGGTGTTAAAAAGAAAAGAAAGAACCTGATGCCAGGGGCATCCCAATCAAATCAGAATTGCAGTGGGTGAGGCCCAGGCACCTTTTTTTTCTTCTTCTTCTTTTTTAAGATATAACCAGTGGGATGCGGGTAAAAGTCTAACAACCAAGTCTCCAGAAAAAAAGGAGCCCTGATTGGTAGTGTTTGCCAATTTTCTTGGTGTAAATACTCCCACCATGATTGAATTCAAGCTACCAACGTGTCACCCCTGACTGTGGAAGTGGGAAGAGATGTGCTTCCAAATGTGCCTGGGCTCCAGCACACCCCGGGGGTCAGTCCAGTCTAGTCCACAAATCTTAGGTGCAGAGCTCTGTGACTATCACAAATTCCCCTGTGTAATAAACAGCCACCAGACCAGGGCTCCTCCTCTTGATACTTCGGACATTTGGGGCCAGACAGTTCAGATGATTCCGGGCTGCTCTGTGCGCGGCAGCGTGTTCAGCAGCATCCCTGACTTCCACCGCTGGATGCCAGCAGCACCCCTCCTTCTGCAGCCCAGAATGTCTCCGGATGTTGCCAGAAATCGCCTGGGGGTCAGAGCTGCCCCCAGCTGAGAACCACTGACCAAGATCAAGATGTGAAACATTTCCAAGAACCCAGCAGTTCCTCTCACGCCTTTCCACCTAACTCCCTGCCCCGAGGCTGCCACTCTTCTGGCCTCTATCACCAGAGGTTTTGCCTGTCACTGAAACTCAAGGAACGAGATTCACACTCTATGTATCTTTCGGGCCTGGCTTCTTCGGCTCCATATTATGTGTGTGAGATTAGCTCACAGCTTGCTGGTTGCACTCGTTTGTTCATTCTTGCTGTCCTGCAGTGTGCCTTCGTGTGAACACACCACAACTTACCCGTTCTACTGTTGTAGGACACTGGGGTTGAGGCAGATTTTAGTTTGGGGCTATTACAAATAATGCCGTTGTCAACCTTCTTGTACATGCCTTCTGATGAATATACCAAAGGGATGAGGAGCTGGGTCCCAGGGTTTATGTGTGTTTAGCTTCTGTAAAGCCTTCCCAGCTCACTCTGACACGCAGCCAGGGTTGAGACTCGTTGCCGTGGACCATGTTAATTATGCCTCTGGCTTCTTTCCTCACAGCCCTGATGAAATCGCTCGCTTTCTCGTTCCCACCCCTCCACCCACTGCTACACCATCCGCTCTGGGAGGGCAGGGGCCCCATCGGCTGGTTTACTTTTGTGCCTTCAGCACCTGGCACAGCAGGGACCCTCACTGAACAAGTGTTGAAAGGATGAAAGAAGAATAAAGGCTGGCTGTTGCTGTCCCCAGTCCCCTCCTTGTGGAACTGCGTGCACGGGTCCTAATTCTGGTTGTTTCCATCTCTGCCCTTCTCCTAGGGTGGGAACTGGGAAAGAGATTCCATTCTGCTTCCTGCTCCCAAGTCAGGGAAACCCTGCTCTAGGGCACCCAGGCAGAGCCTTGGAGACACAGAGGGAAAACGCTGGCAGGTGCTGTTTCCTGTTCCTGCCCCGAAACCTAAGTCCCAGCTCAGGTGTCCGCGGAGTGAGCCCAGGGAGGGTGGATGAGGCAGAGGCTTCAGGAGGAAGAGGAGCCTGCGAGTCTGTGACACCCCTGATGCTCTTCCTACTTCCTGGGGTGGCCTGGGTTTGAAATGCATGCAGATCAGCTCCAGAGCTGCAGTGTATGAGGCCAAGGGCAAGTGACCATCCATGTACACAGGGATGCCGAGGATGGTTGTACAGGCCATGCCTTACTCTCTACTGCCTCCACCTTTTTTTTTTTTGGCTTTTAATATAACATGCTGTAGGGCATGGAACAGGCACCTGGGAATGACCAGCATGACATCTTCATGTTGCCCTGTTTGCACAGGTTTCCAGTGATGCTCCACTGCCTTTTCTTTACGGACTGAAATATATTCCTGCGATGCTCCCAGCTCTAGCGGTGTCTAGACACATTCTGGTCTTCTCCGAGTTGTGCAGTACTCCACCTGAACAACTGGACAGGGCGGCTGCAGCAGATGCCATCTGTGCTCTGCACATCATACCTTCTCTGATGACCCCAGAGATCACCATAGAAAGTTCTATATGACTAATGGCATCCACGTCACTCTGCATCCCAGGAGCCAACCTCAATCCGGGAAGAACGGGAGCTGGTAAGTAACTACCCCCGTGCCAACATCCCTCAGGGGAGGGACTCCGAGAGAACATTCCACGGTCTCCCGGGAGGTCCCACTGGGACACGCACAGGTGCCTGCAGTGGTCACCTGCTTACGAACATCGAGTCTGCTGGCTGTCCTCCCTTCCCATGCTCCCTCCCACTGCTTCCTGGGGTTACCTCCCTCATAAGCTGCTTGCACCCGAACCCTGGGGGACCCAGGACAGTGGCTCTGTCATGCCTTCTTCCAGTTACATGTGCCCGGTGGTGAGAAATCTTCAGAATAAAACACTTGTTCCTAAAGCCAAGTCAACACGACGGCCTTGCAGTGCCAGTATTGATTCACAGTGTTTGCTTTTCCAGTCACATCCCTGGGTTCTGGGCCCTGGCACCAGTGAACACAGGGGATTTGGCAAACACACTTGAGGCAGGCCCAGTGGAAGCCACTCCACCTTCCTGCCTGGCCAGGTGTGTACAGGTCACCGTCCTTGGGGCAAGCGTGTCCCACCCAGGCCCTCCCGAGGCAGTGGGAACTGACCTGTTGATGAACTCTTCATAGCAGGAGTAGATGGCGGCCAGGCACACAGCCACCAGGTTGGGCAGGACCCGGGGGTGGGGGCAGTGCCCCGTGGGGCCGTGCATGCTGGAAAAGAGCAGAGGGCTAGGTGAGAAGGTGGTGGCAAGGAGGAGGGGGAGGCTGGGGCGCCCTTCAGATACACACTGGGGGGAGATGGGGGGCACCCCAAGTCCTCTGCTGGGGAGTTGGCAACACCGGGATTTGCGTCCTGGCTCTGCCATGTGCAGGCAGCAGAGAGCCAAGCTCTGGACCGTGGGCTCCAGATCCAGGGAGCCTGGGTTCACGCCCAGCTGAGTGGCCTTGGCAAGCTTCTTAAACTCTCCACTCTTTCCTAAGCTATAAAATGGGGACAACGGCCCCCTCCTCAGTGGGTACCATGAGGATTCAATTTTCTAATTCATGGGAAGAGTTAGCAGACAGTGGCCATATGTCCTGTGTCTGTAGTTCATGCCCAGTGGTTCTGTAACAATTACTCACTTCATTTTCCTTTCCAAGTGGCCTGCTTTGAAAGAAAAGTTATTATGGTCATCCTGATCCTGGCCTAGCATGAGGTCTGGGACACATTTGCTAAGTCCTCCATAAAGGCCAGCCATTGTTATTCGTCACAGCGATGTCTGTGCCTCAGTTTTCTCATCTGTAAAATGGGGCTAATATCCCTACTCCCAGGGCTGCTTGGGGCCTGGGGATAATACCTGTAACATTCCTGGAAAATCGGTGCGGCCGTTGTGACTAAGAGGCCTAACCTGAAACAATTTCGTAAACCATTACTGGGTGCTTTAAAGGGACCCTGGAGTCACCAGGGTTCCAGCAGGACAATTTTTTTTTTTTTTTCAATTCATCTACTTTTTTTTGGCTGCGCCACACGGCACACAGGATCTTAGTTCCCCGACTAGGGATGGAACCCGTGCCCCCTGCAGTGGAAGTGCGGAGTCTTAACCACTGCACTGCCAGGGAAGCGCCCAGAAGGACACATTCCTTGGGTTTGGAAATGCTTTGTGAGTTCCAGGTGACTATCTTTCGGAACCGCCTTCAACAGGCTATCACGATTTTCTTAAAAAATGAGAAGAGCAGTGATGACAACCACTCACGTTCCCATCACACTTAGGCACTGTTCTTGGTGTTTATGTGTATAAGCTCACAGAATCCTCATGTTACCTAGATGAAGTAAGTACTACTAGTTCTCATCTTACGGATGAGAAAACTGAGGCACAGAGAAAAATTTTTAAAAATCAAAGCAAAACACCCCCTCCCCGCCCCAAACACCAAAAGTAAGAGTCAGAGTATCAGGCTTCCTCTAGGCCAAGTCTGGGAGGCGGCTGTTCAAATCCCCAATGATGACTCTCCTGGGCTAGCAGGAGATCGTTCCCTACACACCCAGCACCCACAGGTGGGATCCACAGAAACTCTCTTATTATTTAGGACTGTTAACCATTTCCCGAGTTCCTACTGAGCATCAGGCACTGTGCTAGGGGCTTCCTCATATATCATCTTATTTAACTGCACGACAACCCCTGTGGATAGCAGAGGAAAGAGGATCAGAGAGGTACAGCGACTGGCTCAAAGTCACACAGCAAGTGAGTGCCTCAGACCACATGGGGTCAGGAGGATGCAGGAGACCCTCGTGGAAGATGAGACGCTTGGGGCCTCTGAACGCCAGCAGGTCCTCTCCAGGCATCAATGGAGTGAGTGGTTCTGGGTGCAGAGGAAAGCTGGCTTGCAGGCCAGGAAGGGGAGGGGGCCCGGCTGAGGAACCCACCTCTGAATGAACTTCTTCACCACCTCCATCCCTGCGTTGAGCTCGTTCAAGGCAAGGATATACTCCTGAGTAAACAGCCTCAGTCGCGGGCACTTGCCAAAGTCCTGCAGAGAAAGCAGAGGGCAGGAGCTGGGGAGACAGGCAAGCAGGAGGCCAGAGGGGTGGTGGGACCCCACTCTGCCCCAAGACACTGGGGTGGAAGGCAACGGGGACATGCCAGCCATCTCCTCTTCCTAGAAGCACACGTATCTTTCACTCGAAGGGACCGGCCCTGTCACCCTCTCCTCACAACTCCCGATGGCTGCCCGTGGAGATGGGAGATGTCCTGCCACAGGAGGGTCCCTGACACGTGTCACCCACCCTGTGGGTCAGCGTGCCACCCAGACGTGCTCGGAGAACAGCCCAGCTGGTGTGTTTCCCTTCTGCGCGGCTGCATGGGGGCCTGCAGACGCCCAGCTGGCCTCCAGCGAGGACCAGCTCCTCTTCTGCAGTCCCCCGAGAGTTTCTGGCCCCCCTGCTTTCTCAGCTAAGAGGGGAAAGGCCAGCGTCCGAGGTGGCTGTCGGCTCGGGGACTTGTCAGGAGAAGCAGCACAGGCGGTGCGGGAGAGAAGGGTGTGGGCCAGGAAAGGACTGCGTCCCTTTCCACGTCACTGGACTTCTGAACCCACGTGCTGGGGTGTGAACGGCCAGGAGGGCAAGTCACAGTGTGGTGATGAGGTTGACCAGCAAGACCTCAGAAGGAAGCCTGGTGGTCTCCAAACTCCTGTTTCTTCTCCTGCCCCCGCACAGGGGGAACCCATTTAATAAAAAGCAACCTGGATCAGGACTCTAATCTAAAATAAAGCCTGTGGAGACTTTCCTTGTGGATCTAACCGATCCTGCGGGCCCTGGGGAAAGCTCCGATCAGAACACAGCCCGCCCACGCCCTCCTGCCAGCTCACAGGAGCGAGCTTCTAGAGTGCCTGGTGCTTCCTCACCTGGAGTGAGAGGCTGACTTAGGATCCTCAAGACGATGGGGGCTGATCTGCTTCCATCCTGCCTACTAGGGTTACGCCTTTGCATACGGAGGGCAGCAAAAGCCATGAGAAAGCTTGGCAGGATCTACACACGCACGTGCGTGCACACACACACCACAAATACATACGTACATACACGCACACACAGAGCATTGGGCTAGAGGATGGGGTCCCTACATGAAGAGAAGATGGAAGCTTGGCTGTGCTTTCAAACTGAGGAAGTTGCCCAGAGGCCCTGAGTCCCCGGGAAAAGGGTAACAGGAAAGCTGTGTGGCCTTGTGCAGCCATGGCCCTCTCTGGGCCTCACCGTCCCCACTGGGGAATGAGAGTTGAAGAAACGATCTCTAGGCCCCTTCCACACTTAACGTTTTATGATTCTACGAAAACTGATTCAACTAAACCCTGCTAACTGCCACTACCTTTGTTATTAGATTTCTGGATAGTCAAGGTCATTTCCTTGGAAATTAACATTATAGATGGGTCTGGTGGCCTTTTAACATGTGGGTGAGGGACATTTTGCCGCTTTGGCAAAGTCAAATATATTGCCTTTGGAAAGTGGGAGGTCTGATCACGGTCCACTAGTGACCACAGCCATGTCTTCTTGCTTCCTCTGCCACAAGAACACACCAATGAGTGGCACATGGGCACAGGAACCGTGATCATTCTTGGGGATGCAGTTGAACAAACTGTTCATACTTAAGGAATGCTTCCATTTGTATCTAGTTTTTGTTTTTTTTTTTTGCCGTACGCGGGCCTCTCACTGTTGTGGCCTCTCCCGTTGCGGAGCACAGGCTCCGGACACGCAGGCTCAGTGGCCATGGCTCACGGGCCCAGCCGCTCCACAGCATGTGGGATCTTCCCGGACCGGGGCACGAACCCGTGTCCCCTGCATGGGCAGGCGGACTCTCAACCACTGCGCCACCAGGGAAGCCCTGTATTTTTATTGTGGCCCAAGGAGTAACATTCTTTGAGACTCTTAACCTAGATTCAGTTTGCTCATCCCTGAAACGGGACACGGGATATAGTGACAAAAGATGCACTCTGAGAGTAGGGGAAGCTCTGAAATCCCAGAATACCACAGGGGTGTGTGACCTTCCCCATTTCCCAAACATTCAGGCGTGTCCTTGAGAAACACTGCACCGGGGGTGAAGAGAAGTCAGGGCTCAGGCTGTGCTGACAGGTCTGTGGCTGGCGGCAGGCAGTGACCAGACACCCCACGCCAGCTCCGAAACGCTGTCCCGGCCGATCACTTAGCTTTAGGGAGTGTGAAGTGGGTGACACTGAAGGCCCGCCGCGCTTCCCGTGCCTGGTGTGAGCCCCAGTCACATTTGTCTCTTCTGCAGGAGGGCCTAATTCCCCCACCCTGTCCTGTCCACAGTTCTCTTTGACACAGTTCAGTGTGTAGTTAGTGGACTTTAAGAGCCAGTGGGATCGTGAAGCGTTACAGCATGCCCAGACCCCGGGAGCACGCGGGGGAGTTCTTTAAAAGTGAAGTAAGCATTCAGGCCTGAGGGTCCCCGGTCTCTGCCAGGCCACAAAAGTTGCTATAAATTCTGGATCTGCCTTGTAGCTGTTCTGATTTTTATCCAGAAAATTACACAGTCAACACTTCAGGCCCATAAAACTGACCAGGTATAAGGGAGACGCTGTATGGTTAAGCCTTGGGAGGCTGCCTGAAATTTGACATTTTCCCCTTTGAAGTCAGACGTCCTAAAAGAACCCTTATTAAACAGCCTATTGACTACCATGGAATGTGCAAAAATGCTTACGCACCTGAGGAGGCAGGGACCCTGGCCAGGGCTGCCCTGGGGATGTGGCTCTGTCACTGACATGTGATGAGAGAAGGTCCTTTGCAAAAGAAACTCCAGAACCTTTGCTCTGGACTCTGAAAGGGCATGGCCCTCCCCTCACACCACATCCACAGTGAATTTAAAGTTAACACTCAGGGGACTTCCCTGGTGGCGCGGTGGTTAAGAATCCGCCTGCCAATGCAGGGGACACGGGTTCCAGCCCTGATCCGGGAAGATCCCACATGCCGCGGAGCAACTAAGCCCATGCGCCACAACTACTGAGGCCGCACACCACATTTAGTGAAGCCCGCACACCTAGAGCTCGTGCTCCGCAACAAGAGAAGCCACCGCAATGAGAAGCCCGTGCACCACAACGAAGAGCAGCCCCCGATCGCCACAACTAGAGAAAGCCCGCGCGCAGCAACGAAGACCCAATGCAGTCATAAATAAATAAATAAATAAATAAATAAACGGGGGACAAAAAAAGTTAACAATCAGGGACCTTTTCCTCCCAGCTGGCCGAGGCCAGAGAGCACCCTTGCAATGATTAAAGCCTAAATTAAGGCAGCACCACCCCCCATCCCCCAGGGGAGTTTCTTTGTTAGTCCTGAAGAAAGAATTGCATGGAGTATTCCCTTCAGCTGTGTTCAGAAAACAATAAATACATTTATCTCAAATTAAGGAGGATCTCAGAAATAAGCAACAATTTAATTATGGTGTGTGATCACTCAGGGAGAATGGTAAAGAGAATCTGTAGGGTACCAACATGGTACAACCGGTAGTGGCTGCTTGGAATGCTGTGTGGAGAAAGACTCTGAAGCTACCTCTGGGCTCTGCAGGAGGAGTGCTGTAATCGGCTAATGATGTCTGCCAGGGGTGTGGGATGGGAGAGGGCGGCGCATGTGTCATACCTTCCATTCCTGACTGGGGAAGGGGGTAGGTTATGTACTGTTCTTTGGGGATCTGGTGTCGAGACAGGTAAGCTACCTCACAAACCAAATTGTGAGCAGGTCACCCCTTTTCCGAGCTGTTTTCACATGCTGCCTCTCGACAGGGTGGGGGGACAGTAGTCACGGTCACCCCACAACCGATTCAGTGGCCCAACGTGTGATGCAATGACACAGATGCCTCCACGCCACCCAGGCAACGTCAGTCCAGGTTGGTGGCTGGCTCAGCAGAGCCTGTTGGAACACCAGCCCTTGCTTCAGACTGCCGGCTCCCTAGCACCACTCATGAGAGACCACACCTGCCCACAGGTCCCTGAGTAACCTACAGAAATCACAGCTGCCCACAGGTTCTGGGAGGAACCCACGGCACTTTCTGGGTCTCCGCTTCCTCATCTGCAGAAGGAGGTCACGGGCCGTCAAGGGGGTCACATGACATAATACACTGGAGCATCGCACTGTATCCGGCTCTGAAAGGTGCTCCGTAAATACCTGAGAGTAGGCACTAGTTGTGCTTATTCCCAGCTGTGGCCCTGGGGCCAGTTAGAGGACTTTGCTCAGCCTCAGTTTCCCCACGTGTAATACAGAGAAAACAATGACATTTGCCGCTCTCACTGGACTGAGGACCGAATGCAAAAGGGCCGCAGATTACAGGAGCCTGGACCACTGAGCACGCAATGAAATTCTGTGCCTATGTTTTTTAAAATTAACTAATTTAAGGCTGTACTTTATGCAAACTTCCTCGATTTCCCCCTAATGTCCTTTTTCTGTCCCAGGATCCCATCCAGGAAACTCCACTGCAATTACTCATCATGTCTCCTAGGGCCTCTAGGCTGTGACCGCTTCTCAGACTCTCCTTGTGTTCGATGACCAAGGTGCTCTGTAGAATGTCCCTCAGCTGGGATTAGTCTGACGTTTTTGTTATGATTAGACTGAGCTGGTGGGTCTGAGAGAGAAGACCCCCGAGGTCCAGGGCCCTCCTCCTCACGTCACATCAAGGGTACATGCCGCACTGTGACTTAACACTGGGGATGCTGACCCTGACCTCTGGCTGAGGTCACGACTGTCAGGTTTCTGCACTGTACAGCCCTCTTTCCACCCTTTCCACGGACGCTCCTATGGGTAGCCCCCTCTTAAGGAGTGAGGAGTTCACTCCCCTTCCTCGAGGGCCGAGTTTCTACAGATATTATTTGTGACTCTACACACCTATCTCTTCTCCCCCAGCCACATTATTTTTGTCATTCTTACCGTGGAAAGATTCCTCCTGTTGTCTTAAGAGCAAAAAACAGAACCAAGCAGGGTAGGGTGCATGAAAACCCACAGGGTGCAACAGAATCCCAAGCCCAGTCCCTGGCCATCAGCCGCCAACCCCATCCCCAAATCTTTGGAAAAGTGAAAAGACTGGAAGCTTGTGCCCCTCCCCTGGCTCTGCGGTCCGGGTGTCGGGGGAACTTACCATGTTATGCTTGAGGATTCTCTGGACCACGGGGGTGAACACTTCAATGACCACCATGGACCGGGGCCGCTCTCTGCAGTGCTGGGGAGGCAGGAGGAAATGGTCAGCGCCGAGCCTGGCGGGGTCCAGCCAGGATCTGTGGCAGCCCTGACCGTGGTCTGTGGCTCAGGGCAGTGAGCCCGGCTCTGGTGCCTGGGTTCCCCTGCTCAATGCTGCTGCATACCTTTTTGTTCAATTTGGGGGAGTGAGAAAAGTGGGTGGGGATGGGATCTTCTGTTTGCTTTTTGTTTTGATCTGACTGACGGTCTGAGATGGTTTCAGGGGGTACTGACAGGAGTCCGTTCCCACACAATCCTATTTAACAGGGCAAGATCCCCATAGCTCTGAGGTTCGGCGTGCGTGGTCTAACAGAGGAGTCTCTTGAAAATCAGGTGCAAGGATACCGGGGGTTAGTGCTTGGATGCCAGAATCTCGAAAATTCTGTGACTTCTCAATTGAAGGCTTTGATAAGCTGGTCGCAGGGTACAGGCCACACGCAGCTCTTGGGTGTATTTTATCTCACCAGCATGGGGTTTTGTTTTTCAAAGTGAAATTGAAGGCCTTCGGGTGGAACAGACGATGTGCTGCTCCACCACGTTTAAACCTGCCTGGGCCTGAAGGTGCTGTTTCCAACCCTGGAAGAGGACACTGGACTTGGGATACTAGAAATCCTAGACACTTCTTTTTTTTTTTTTTTTTTTTTTTTTTTGCGGTACGCGGGCCTCTCACTGTTGTGGCCTCTCCCGTTGCGGAGCACAGGCTCCGGACGCATAGGTTCAGCTGCCATGGCTCACGGGCCCAGCCGCTCCATGGCATGTGGGATCTTCCTGGACCGGGGCACGAACCTGTGTCCCCTGCATCGGCAGGCAGACTCTCAACCACTGCGCCACCAGGGAAGCTCCCTAGACAATTCTTGATACGTAAACTTTCCCCAAATCTCGGGGTCCTGGCTTCCAAGTCTGGCAGGAGAGGCTGCCTGGGCGTGTCCAGAGAGCTGGCCAAGTGGACCCGGTGGAGGCGACTTTGTTCCCTCAAGCCTTCCTCTCTGGGTGGGCTGCCTGGTGGAGGAAGTGCTGAGGCTGCGACTCCAACCGCCCCCCGAGGGAAAACAGCCCTGAGTCTCACCAATCCCTGTGCCTGGGCACCCCCCCCGCCCCCGCTCCAAACGGCAGGGCAGCTACCCAGGGAGTTCTATCAGGAAATGCCAAAAGGGATGGTTTCCTCCACATCACTGCTTTTCAAACTGTGCTACCAGGAACCCTCAGGTATGATTTACTTTGAACAAAGGTCCATTGTTCTAGAACAAAAGTCTGAACACCGTGAGATCTGGGAGAAACCACCCAGCTTGAGAGGGGAACAAGGAGCAGGTCTGGATTAAATGGGACAAAATACTGAGAGAGGAGATGACCCACCGGGACAGGTAAGGGAGCAGCTGGCCGCTCTCTCAGGAGCCCAAACACTGGGTGACCTGATTGCCCTGCTTGGGGGCACAACGCCAGGTGCTGGGGGCAGAGAAGGCCCGTCTTAGTTGTGTGCAGTCCCACCAAGTGGTTATTCCTTCTGCAGCTGTTCCCCACGGGGGAGGGGGGCCTTGGTACAGCACAGGGCCCGATGCCTAGACACGCTCTTGCACACACACACACAACTGTACACTCGGGGCTCACCCGCGTGGGCCAGAGGGCACGCACTGGCACACGCCCACATTAAGAGATGCACCTGGGCATTTCAGGTAGCAGGCTGGGCCCACCCTCTGCTCTGTGGGTCGCTGGGAAAGGTCTGCTGATGGAGAGACAGGGCCAAAGAGGATGATGTGATCCTGTCTCCCTAAAGCTTGCGTCCCCTAACACACGCAGAGAGCACGCTCCCTGGGTGAGGAGACAGGAGCAATAAGTGCACCACGGTCCCCTTTACCCCAGGACCAGCAGGGCCCCAGGAGCCCGCTCTGCCACGCCACGCGCCTGTCTCACTGGTGCACACAGCCCACACCCCCAAAGGACGGTGTGTGGCCGTGGAAGGAACAAGCTCGGTGAAGGGGGTCGCCAAGAGGAAGTGCTGGGAAAGCAGCAAACCCAGGCCCTGCGACTTTCCAAGGACATCAGACCATTGCATTAAAAAAAATCACCCAGCAAAGGATCAAACAGGATCGTGTGCTGGTCCAGCCCCCGGGCCACCAAGGTGCTCTCAGACGGGGGATGCCTGGTCCCTGACGTGCCCTGGGGATGTTCCACGTAAATCCCACTGCAAGGCTGGCGTGGGGTCCCTGGGACTGGATGTCCTGCTCCGGGGCTCCACCAAGCTCACCTGGCATCCCCCGCCTGCCTGCCCTGTTCAGGGAAAGCCCCACGGCTGTGCCCTCACTGTGGGCCGGCCGGTGCTCACAGGAGCCTTGGCTAATAATAATAGCCCAGCTCTGACGTCAGGAGCTCAGAAAGTCTGCTGCAAACTTCTCCCAAGACAGCCAGGAAGACATTCCAAGGAAAACTCTGATGCTCCTCCCTGACCTGCCGGTCTGACCCTGGGTCTCGCTTATCACCTGTCTGGCGGAGAGGGGGCTGTAACCCAAGAACGTGGTGCCTGGCTTGTCTCTGGCTGTGTCTGGGGCCCTGACCTGGGTCAGGGCAGTGGGAGGGTCTACGTTTGGTTTTCAGCAAATTTTGCAAAACCAACCCCTGCCATGCACATACAGAGACAGGCTGCTTCCTGAAAACACAGCCCCGCTTCAGCAGTGCCGTACCTTGCAAAAGAATTCACAGAGATCTGGTGGCGGATGGTTGTTTTCCAGCAAAGGAGCGATTGCCTGAAAGAAAAGGAACAAACGTCAGGTGGAATCCCTTGGAAGGAATCGTAGGGGTGGGGGGGTGTCTACGTTAGATGGTTAACTCACGGTGGAAAGCGCAACCTCCTTGTCACCCTCTGGGCAAAAAAGCCATCCTCTAACTTGCCGGCCAGAGCTCCTAAATTGTGTGTGTGTGGCGGGGGGTACGTGGCTCCCACTGAGAAGCTGATAAAATCTCTGGGCTGCCCCCGAGAAAAATATACATCTGTAACGATGCATGCAACTTTAGGGGTTTCACGACCTGCTGATGACCATCCGCGTCCCCCGTGGATCAACAGTCCCTGCCTACGAGGCAGGACGCGTGGTGGTTATAAGCCCAGGCTTTGGGGGCAGAGTCCTGGGTGCAAGTCCTGCTTCAGGCACTTGCTATGATGTGACCATTAGAGCAAGTTATTTCATCTCTCTTAACCCTGTGGTCCCCACCAGGAAGGTGGACCAGAGAGCATCACTTTGAGGGTGAGCGGAGGTAATCTGTGCAGAGAGGGCCTCTTAGCCTGGCCCTGTTAGCACCTGGGGCTGGCCCTTGCTTGCAGCGCAGCTGTCCTGTGCACTGCAGGATGTCTGGGAGTATCCTTGCTCTCAACCCCCAACCCAACCGTGACAATCAAAACTGTCTCCAGGTGCACTTCATTTTATAAAAATTAAGGGAGGTTAGAATTTCTAATGCCCCTTGACTTCATTCCTCACCGAGCCTTTTTTTTTTTTAATTTTTAAAAATTTGGCTGTGCTGCGTGGTGTGTGGGATCCTAAGTTCCCCGACCAGGGATTGAACCCGTGCCCCCTGCATTGGAAGTGTGGAGTCCTAACCACTGGACTGCCAGGGAAGTCCCATCACCGAGCCTTCTTAGGCCAGCTGTACACTGTTACTGGTTCCCACTGCCATTCCTGTGCAAGGTTCCCATGACTCAGATAGCGTTGATTTTTTATTTTTCTGCCTCTTTCATAATTTCTGTTTTAATGATTTTGCCAAATTTCAAATTCAAATAAAAAATTGGAACAATGGAGAAAAAGCTATGTCCAGACATTGCCAAATTCCCCCTGGGGGACAAAATCGGCCCCAATTGAGAAGCCCTGGTGTAAAGTGCCTCTCCTAGCCTGCGATAAGGCCAGCTCTACAGAAACATTCATTATGGGATGGATGGTTAATGCCTATGTGAGGTCCACTCGTTGTCCAGTTCCACACTGGTCCCTACAGTAGGAAACGGGAGACCCAGGACCCAGCACCGAGACTGCCGGGCTGTGTGACTGAGTGAGCAGCTCGGCCTCTCTGGACATTTGTCTTCTAGTCTATAAAACGTGGAAAACTAGAGTTACCAATTCACAGGGTTGTTGCGGGGAGGTGATGAGAGAAAACTCTAGAAGCTTTGGCGTCTGAGGCTTGGGATAAACCCACTGCCTGGAGCACAGTTTGTCACTGACACCAGCACAGGGGGACCGTCTTGGGCTGTACTGGACACGGTGGCAATTTCGCCCGACTTCTCAGGAAGGCTCTGTGATGACAGGGTCTCCCCATCACTGAGCCCCGTAGCCCAGACCCTGCCTGCTTGTTTTCAGAGGGTCTCCTGGCTCTGCTTCCGCAAGCAGGGCCTTTGGATGTGGGTGGGTACCCCTCGGTGAGGACTTCCGCCGGTCTCAGGACCGTTAGGGGAAGGAACACGTAGCGCGATGGCAGTGGGGGATGACCACCAGCCCATCTCCCCCATTATGTGGAAGGTGAAGTCATCAAAGCTGAGGCTCTGCTTCACAGCAGCGACGGTCAGGCTGACCAACAAGTGGAGACGGGGCCCAGGGTCTTACTCGCTTAGGGCTATGCGGTCCAACATGGTAGCCACTAGCCACGTGTAACTCTTCCCGTTATAACTGACATGGAAGAAACAATTTCTTTCTTTCTTTTTTTTTTGGCCACCCTCCTTGGCTTGCGGGATCTTAGTTCCCCAACCAGGGATTGAATCCGTGCCCCCTGCAGTGGAAGCGCGGAGTCTCAACCACTGGACCGCCACAGAATTCCCAAGAAACGATTCTAAAGGAAATGAAATTAAAAGTGCAGTTCCTCAGTCACACTGACCGCATTTCAAGTGCTCACCAGCCCCATGAATCTAGTGGCCACTGCAATGCATGGCGCAGACGGAGAGCACATCCATCACCACAGGCAGCTCTCCCCGACGGTGTGGGAAGGGGGTTGGTGGGCTCCGACCTGACTGCAAGGCTGAGCCCACCACCCTCTCACAATCCCTCGCAGCCATGTGGACCAATCATTACACTGATGATAATAATATACCAACAGCAACACCCACAATAGCCATAGCTGTTGCAGGCACTGCCTATATGCTGGGCTCTGGGCTGGGTCATGTCACTTAATCTTCACCGTGTGCTGGGAGCGGGGTGTGCGTCTTGCCCTTTCCTCAGAGAGATGAAGTCTGCTGCCCAAGGTCGCATGGCTAGAATGTGCTGGGGCCAGATTTGAAGCCATGTGTGTGACCCAGGAGCCTGAATTATTCACCATGCTACTTCTCAGCCCGGGCTCTCCACACGAGCAGGAAACAAGCAACCCGTCTGGTGACAACTCCATAGAAGGAGAAATGGGGCAATGAAAGACGATGAAACACCCCAACGTAGGCCGGGCCCACGGTTCAGGCTCTGCACGCTCATTTTCAGAAGTTCAGCGCCCGGCCTGTCAGATGGGGACTCTCTGCTGCCCATGCTGGTGAATGCAGGGAGAGGTCAGGCCACAGCATGGGTGGCGGGGCAGGGCAAGGGCCTCCCCCAGCCCTCGAGTCGCTGCCTGGCCCGCGGCTCCGCTCCCCACACTGAGCTCTGGGACCACCTCTGGAAGGAAGGATCACGTGCAGGGTGTATCCTCCTGGCTTCAGCCCCTCCAGTCAAACTGGGCCCACCTCTTTCACAGGGATGAGTCAAAGAATAAAGGATTGGGAACAGATGAAGCGCCCACGGTGGGCGTCAGGCGTGGGCTCCGCGCTTCCACAGCTATTATCTCATTTGATCCTCATGACAACTCTGTGAGGTCAAGCGGTAGTGATTTCCATTTGCACAGCTGAAGAGACACAGGGTCAGGGAGGTTGTTACAAGGCCTGCCCCAGTCACAGAGTAAGGATCGTTTTAGATCGTATTATTAATAAGATTTTATGTTTCTGCGGCATCTTGCTATGAGCCGAGCCCTCTTCTAAGCATGTTTGGTGTATTAGTCCATTTAACTTTCCCAGCAGCCCTGTAGGAAAAGGCACTATGATCACACACATTTCATAGATGAGGAGACTGAGGCTTAGAGTGTCAAGTTAGCTGGAAATGATGTGAAGGGCCATCTGGTTAAATACAAACACTCTAGAGCCAGTGGAAAGAATGGAGTACGGGGTAGACCAGTGGTTCTCAACCAGGGTCAGCTGTGCCCCCCTCCCAAGGGATATCAGCATGTATGGAGACAGTGCGATCATCACAACAGGGGAATGCTGGGTGGAGTTCTAGTGGGTGGAGGCCAGGGATGCTGCTCAACATCCTACAATGCCCAGGACGGCCCCACCACAAGCAGTCATCCATGCCCAATTGTCACTAGTGTCGAGGGTGAGAAACCCTGGGTTAGACACGTGTTTGCATGTCTTGACTTGAAAGAATCTCCAAGACATGTTGTTAAGTGAAAAATCGAACACAGGACAACACATCAAGCTTCGCATCTTTAATGTTAAAAGCAAAAACTAAAAACACAACCGTGTCTGTCTCTGTGGGTTTGTCACCCCATGAAAACCTCCAGGGCTGCCTCTGAAGGGGCCGCTGGGATGAGGTGAAATCTTTTTTTTTTTTTTAAACAATGAAAATATACTCACGAAATCCTTACAGAAGTACTTTAAAGAATATTTTAAAGATATTTTAAGTGAAATTAAAAGCTCTTCCATTACTCGCCCAAGGTCACAGCTGGTAGGGGGTGAGCCCAGGGTCTGCACTCAGCTCTGAACTTGAACCACACTCAGCTTTAAGCCCACGTTCTTCACCAGCACGTGGGAACACTGCCGGAGTCTGGACTCCAGGTCCACGCTTGTCCAGGGACACGCCAGCTGTTACCAGCTAACAATTACCCACGGCACTGATGCCTCACTGACGGGTTGAATAAAACCAACTTAAATTACTTGTGAAAGTACTTTTGAAAAATAAGCGCATAAAAAACAAAACAAAAACCGAGCCCCACTGGGAGAAAACTAATTGTCAACAGGTCAAATCAGAAAATGTAATGGCTGGAATGAAAGGAGGCTACAGAAGGCTTCACGATAATAACAGCATTGGTAATAGAGAACACTGAAAGCAAGGCTGCAAAACGGGGGGCTGAGGGTCACACCCTGAGATCAAATTCTTCCCTGTTCTCAGGCATCCCCGCTGAGCAGGGAAGCTCCGCCCAGTCCCATTAAGGGGTCAGCCCAGCCAAATTAGCTGAATAAACGCAGGCTGGATTTCTCAGATCACAATTCCTTTCCCAGGCTCCTCCCAAGTCCAAAGCCCTGACCCTCCTTCCAGGGCTGAGGTGCACAGTGGGACCCACAGGTGTTGCCAACCAGGAGGGGAAGATGCCAACTCCCTCCTCGGCACACACGTCCTTGCCTGCTTCTCCACCAGCGAGAGCCTCTTTGCCTTGGCCTGTGCTGGGCTCCCTGCCTGGACTGCCTTTCCCAGGAGCATCCTATCCACCTGTTAAGACTCAGTTCACTTACCTCCTCCTTGAAGCCCTCTGCCATCTCCCTCCCAGTCCCCTCCCTGAGAGAGGAGGTCAGGTGCCTGCCCTCTGTGCTTCCCTAACACCCTGAACAAATCTCAAGCCCGGACCACGTGATTTCTGGATTATCCGTCAGGTTCTGCCAGCACACAGTAATCCCTCAAGGGTAGCTCTGTCTGTGCAACAGAGAGCAGCGTCTGGCACATACCTGTCCTCACATGTCAACGAATGTTTTGTTAAGTGAATTTATTAATTAGTAACATGCCAGAGAAAGGTGCTGGTGGGTGACTGGGGAGGTCCAGGCTGCTGCTGCCCCTGTTCTAGCAAGAGGAGGCAATGGGTGGTCAGAGCAGAGCATGGGAAAAACCTCTATATTCTTAGCAGACACCCACTGAGCAGCTGCTATGCGCCAGACACTGCGGTTGGGACACCACAGAAGCTGCTGCCTTTACTCTCCACGATAAAAGCCCTAAGGCTCACCTCCTTTGGTGCCCACAGGACCCAGCTGCAGCATGGAGGGTGATTCTCCAGGCCAGGCTGGCCAGGGCCAAGTGGGTGGGCTCCCAAAGCCCTAAAGCAGCTCAGAGGGGCACGGTGTCTGGGATGTGGCCCTTGTGTCAAAGGCTGCAGCCGCGGGACCTCTTGGGCAGGTGAATGTTCCAGGTCCCTTCCTGGGCACACAAAGCTCTGCCTCTCACTTCCATTTCAAGTTCTGCCTTCCTGCTTCCTACTTCCTTATGCTTTATGCTCCAGCAATGCTGAAGCTTCCAGAATATACCATGTTGCTTTAAATCTCTGTGCATGGGACTTCCCTGGTGGTCCCGCGGTTAAGACTCCACACTCCCAATGCAGGGAGCCCAGGTTCGATCCCTGGTCAGGGAACTAGATCCCACATGCTGCAACTAAAGATCCTGCACGCGGCAACAAAGATCCCATGTGCTGCAACTAAAGACCCAGCGCAGCCAAATAATTATTAAAAAAAAAAGTTTCTCTGCATGTTCTGTTTTCTCTCTCTGGAAAGCCCTTCCCCTGTTTTGCCATCTGGCAAACTCCTATTGATCCTTCAAAACCCGGCTCAGACATCATTGCCTTTGGGAAGCTCTCTGGCTTCTTTCCCAGGTGAGTTTATCACTCTACTCTCTATGTGACACGCCTCTTTTTTTTTTTTTTTTTTTCTTTTTGCGGTATGCGGGCCTCTCACTGCTGTGGCCTCTCCCGTTGCGGAGCACAGGCTCCGGATGTGCAGGCCCAGCGGCCATGGCTCACGGGCCCAGCCGCTCTGCGGCATATGGGATCCTCCCAGACCGGGGCACGAACCCGTATCCCCTGCATCGGCAGGCGGACCCTCAACCACTGCGCCACCAGGGAGGCCCACGCCTCTTATTTTTGCAGCGATCTCATTTAATAGACCAAGAACTCCTTGGGAGCAGGGGCCATCTTAGTTACCTGTGGATTCAAATACAGAGCTCAGTGCCTGGCACCTGGTAGGTGCATTTTCATTTCTTTCTTCTCTCTTGGGAGAACCACATTTCATAGTTTAAAATCACCCAGGAAGATATTTTACACCAAAGATGCTCACATCAAAGTCAAGTCCCAGAAACTACCACCGCACTTTGCACATCAGAGGGAATTCAATCCGGGTTTCTAGTTGTGGATTAATTGGGAGCATGTCTTGGGGCAAGAAAGAGAAAGTTTACCTTTTAGCTAACAGGGTTATGGCTGAGAGTAAATTATACGATCTCTGCCATCTCTGGCCTCCTCTCCCTGCGACCGACTCAGGAAGGAGGAGGCGATTAAGGCACATTTGCTACCAACCTCAGAGACTGATAATAACATCCCCCCAATCAACTGGGGCTCTGACATGTGCAAAGGCAGGAGGGAGACATGTCTGGCCTGATAGAAAAGACAGAATTGATCAAGGCCACCGTGCTGGTGGATGATGCTGGCATTTCAAGAGTTCACTCAAACCAGGGGAGGCTTGTGGGCACAGGAGGTGGGCAGAGGGAGAGGGGCTGCCCAGGACTTACCACAATGATGTTTTCATGCTCCTGGGTAGTCAAGTTTGTGTTCTGAAGGATGAGCGGAGAGATCAGGAGGAAAACAAAACAAAACACACCATTAATAAAATGGAAATTGGGAGATTGGAACTGACACATACACACTACTATATACAAAGGAGATAACTAATAAGGACCTACTATGTAGCACAGGGAACTCAATACCCTGTAATGGCCTATATGGGAAAAGAATCTAAAAAAGAGTGGATATATGTACACGTATAACTGATTCGCCTTGTTGTACAGCAGAAACACAACATTTTTTTCTTTTTCTTTTTTTTTTTTTTGCGGTATGTGGGCCTCTCACTGCTGTGGCCTCTCCCGTTGCGGAGCACAGGCTCCGGACGCGCAGGCTCAGCGGCCATGGCTCACGGGCCCAGCCACTCCGCGGCATGTGGGATCTTCCCGGACCGGGGCACGAACCTGCGTCCCCTGCATCGGCAGGCAGACTCTCTACCACTGCGCCACCAGGGAAACCCAGAAACACAACATTTTAAATCAACTATACTCCAATAAAAATTAAAAGTAAATTAATAAATAAAATGGAACATTTGCACCTCAAAGGTCCATGCAGTTTCAAATGCTTTCAGCCTCTTGGACAGAGGGCACGTGACACTTTTTCTTAATTAAATAGACCAGAAGACCCTCAAAGGCAGGGTCGGAAGGGGGAGGACGGCTTCGGGGCAGGAAGAATCGAGTTCCAAGTCCCTGTTTCACCACTGGAGTGACGTGACCTTGGACTAGTCACTTCTCAGTGAGACAGTTTCTTCTTCCGTAGATGGGGCTCCTCTTTGGGCTTAAACCCATGCTTGGCCCTTGTCATAGTGACACACGCCACTTGGAAGCCCAGAGGCAGCTTCATAATAAACATGTAAAGAAACAGACTTCCGGGCCTTGACTTTGTGCCAGATAGTCTTTGGGGAGCAGCACACGGAATATTTCAGTGGTTCCCAAGCTAGGTTCCCAGGGAACACTAGTGTTCCATGAGTTGGCCCAAGATGGTCTAGTTATGTTTAAATCCTAGCAATCAACTTGCAAAAATATTAAGCGGAATGGATTAAACTTACTAAATTTCTAGGTTTTTTTTCCTGCCCCCCCACCACCCCACAATCTGGAATTTTCTTACACAACTGGTACCTGTAACCACCATCCTGTGTATGCAAATGAGGATGCGAATGAGGAAAGGGATGAATATGCAATACGCAAGAGACAGTGAGAAAACTTCAGAAACAGCCACTATTGTCTTTGTTGCTAGTGTCCTGGTGTGTTCTGCTCTGACCATCTGTCTCAGTGGACACAAGCTTGCACTGGGGTCAACTCATTTCCTAACAGCCGTGTCTGCTGTTCATAACGCACCTCCTCGTTGGGCAGTAAACCCCAAGATCGACTGTTCCCGGGTTCTAGAAAGAGCCCCACGGGCTGAACAGGTTTAAGAAGTACCTGTTATCTGATGCATTTACACCAGCTACAGCGGAAGAAAAGCGAGTGAGCTGTGGATTTCCTTTTGTCCAGTAAGCTGGCTGCCCAAGGGATGAAGGCGGCACAGAACCAGGGTCAGTGCCTGAGCGCCACGAACGTCCAGGTTCCCATGGAGGCTGCCTGACTTATGGGCTTAGGATCCAGAACACGCGGGAGGATGCTTTTTGGATTCTAACACCTTGTGCTTTTTGTGGATGTTGGTGTGGTTTGAGCACCCCGTTTAGGACAGATTATTAAACACCAGCCATTTTTCAGCCGAGGGCAGATGAAAGCCTGGCTTTGGTCTTTCCTACTCACTACACCTAAGGCACTGTTGTCAGGGCTTTGCTACACTCCTCCCACCCATTTCCTGTTCTTGGGATAGGTTCTATTATCCCAATGACAGATGAGCAACCAGTGGCTCACCCAGGAGCACAGGTAACAGGTGGTGGGGTGGAGATCTGAGCCCTGTCTGTCCTGTTCCAAAGCCTATACCGCCAGCCACTGAGCTATATACAGCTCAGTCCATGTGAGGGGCGGTTCCATCTTTCAGGCTGCCGTGGGAGCTCCGAAGGGACCACCATCCCTCACCACACCCATGCACCTTTCCAAGAAGAGCCTCTGGCAACCACAGGTGCCGTTTCTTTGGTCCCAGTCACTGGTGATGACACACAGCACTCTGCAGGGAAACTTCTCGCCACTAAGGCCATTTCTGACCTGGGGTGGAGAGCTCTCACTAACAGCCACTGCCCTGGAGGGGACACTTGAATCCTGAACCGAGCAGCCACTACACACACTCAACCCAACAAAGGCCTGGGTTGAGGGTGGGGACGCCAGCTTTAACAGGCCTGTCCTCCCCCTCCCTCCCTTGGGATCCTGCCCACCTTCTGGTCGCTTTGGTGATGCCTGGAGCCTCTTAGGAGGAGGCCTCAGGTACAACTTAAGTAAAGAGAACAGACAGGGAATCCAGTCCACACACAAAAAAGGGCAAGAAAGAGGGAGAGTTTGTTCTTCCAACCATCCCCTCTAGACATCTAGCTGAGGGTGCTGAAGGTCAAGTTCACAGCCATGTCCCACGATAACAGAAATGTGACCAGTTATCAATTGGTCCCTATATATCAGGCACAGTGCCAGGCACTGTATACATATTAGAGCATCCAATCCCTAATTCTGTGAAACGGGTGATAATCTTAGCCCCAACTCATAGATGAAAACCGCACTGAGAGATCTAGTACATTGAGCAAGGCCAGTGAGCTCCTGAGAGGAGAACCAGGTCTTTCTCACTCTGCACACCTGCTCTTAACTGCTGTCCTAGGTGGCTGGGTCCTTCACTCACGAAAAGGTCTCTACCAATTCATGTAATGTCACATTAGCTTTGCAGTTGGGCAGACCTGGGCCTGGGTCCTGCCTACCCCTCATCCAAGTGACCCTGGGCAGGCGACTTAACCCCTTGGAGCCTCCGTTTACATTTCCGTATGTTTTAATACTTACCTTGCACGGTCGCTGGGAGAAATGTAAAAGGGCTGGTGTAAATGCCTGCCACTGTGATCGTCACAGAGCATGTGTTAAAAAAACGTCAGCATCACTCGGAGAGGCGTTAGCCTCACTGGAGGGGATGCTGCCTGGGCTGCGGTCCCAGCTCTGTCCCTTGCAAACAGCAGCTCTTAGCAGTAAATTGGGGATAACACGGACCCCTTGCCTGACTCACAGTTGGTGCATAGCAAATCCAAGCTTCCTCCTTTTCTTCCCTTTAAATGCCTCTGTCTCTCCACCCTAGCGCTTGGGATCAGCTGACTTTGAGATCCTTGATCTAAAGCCTCAGAAGTGATGCAAAGCCCACGAGCACATGGTCACATGAAACATATCTGAGACGGGCAAGAAATCCCACCAGAGGTCGGGCACAGTGTCATCTGCCACCTTCGCCATCGTCCTGATGACAAGCCTGACTTAATGATGGTGTGATGGTGGCTGAGACTGGTGGGGTTGATGGGGTGGGCGATGCAGCTCTGCACTGAGAGCCAGACAGCCTTAAGGTGAAACTTCCGGCCCCACTGCTTTCTCGGCAGGTCACTCGGTATCTCTGGGCCTCAGCTTTCCCATCTGTGAAATGGAGACAGCAAGGGCTGTCTCTCAGGGGGAGCGTGAGGATTAGATGGGATGCTGTGTGCGTGGCACCCGGCGCCTGCCCAGCATGTAGCAGGTGCTTCCTGAGGGCGAGCTGCTTCCCCTTCTCCAGATGAGAAGCCAGCCCCGGGCCTGCCGACAGGCCCCTCCCGCTCAGGTGGGAAGCCTGGACTCGAGGCCGGGCGTACGGCACAGGCCTCAAATCCCAGACCTTGACCGTGATTCATTTCAGACCGGGGTCTTTACTGTTCCGTGGGACGACACTGGTCTCCCACCCGAGGACAGACCGTCCTCTGCTCCTTTGCCACCCACTTTCTACCTCTCGCTCCCACCTCCTCCCAGGGCGAGGGACCCTCTCTATTCAGCAGACATGGAAGGCCTGGGCCAGTTTCCTGGACCAACGGGCAGTGACCAGCCTGGGTCTGCAGAGAAGGCGGAGGTTCTAGGTAGCAGGGAACTTGTGCCGGAGTCCGAGGGGGGGGTGGGAGAAGCCACCAAGAGTAGCGGGGCAGCCAGAGGAGCAGGGGCCGCTCCCCGGGGAGAGGGACAGAGAGATAGCTCTGCTGGCCATGCATAGCTGAAACCGGGAGTCATCAACCCCTGTGTCCCTAGAGGGCCAGGCAGGCAAATAAATGAGAGAAGTATTAATATCTGTCAAGTGCTTAAAATAGCACTGGAACACAGTAAACGGAGAGATATTTCCGAGCACCCCTCGCCCTCCATCGGGCAGCCTAAATGACGGATTAAAGCCTCATGTCCCACTGTCTTTCCTGCCAGAACGTAAGCTCTAGGAGGGCAGGGGACCATCTTCATCCAAGTGCGCAGAACACCGCCTGGCACATGGCACACACTCAAAGTGTGGGGCTGCCTGGGAAAGCCGATGGCTCAGATGGGTGGCACTAAGCAGCCAGCTGCAAACTGCTGCTGGATTTTCTGATCGCTTTTAAAGAGAACCTGGAAATTCCTATGTTGTTGTGAAATTTCTCGACTTTTAATATCCTGTGTGAGTTGAAGGATAGCTATGGGCTGTGAGGGGTGATTAGAGTGGAAAGCCACGTCTGCCTGGACCTCCAGTGCTGGCGGGGGCCGGGGCAGGGGGAGACGGAGGCGGGCCAACGCCATGGGGATAGGAATGGCAGTCTGGGGGCTTCACGGACGTGTTCCCGCTCAGGAACGAACTAGAGAATTCTGAAAGCAGCTGCCATCATCACCATCGCCAGCCCAGCTCGGGCCCAAGAGCAGCACCCACCATATCCTCCCTCGAATCCAGTCCTGGGGCACAGCAGGGTGGCAACCACTCAGCTGGAAGCACCGGGGGCAAACCTCCTTCTCAACTCCCTCGTGTCGCTGGGGGACCGCTCACCTCCTCCCGCAAAAGGGAGACAACACAGACTCAAATTCGATTCTGCTGCTTGGTACCCGGTGGTACTCAGCAGGTGTAAAGGAAGCCGACTTCAAAGTGGCGGGGGGTGCGTGGGTGGGGAACGGGATGGCACAGTGCGAAATCAAGCCAAGGGGAAGCGTTACCTCTGAGAGCAGTTTCGAGACGATTTCCAGTGGGGCTTGGTTGATGGAGTCATCCTGCAGGGGGGACGTCAGGGCCATGTCCACCAGAGTTCGGATCTCCTTCAAGACGACTTCCCAACGGCTTGGGTTACTCAGGACTTTCTTGTATTTGTAAATCTTTTTCTGGTTGGGAGAGAAAAAGAGACCCACACGTGTTATTAACAGGCCAGGGGCGCAATATACAAGACGATCAAAGAATCAGACGTCCTGGATGTGAAAGGCCCCACGTCTGGACCCCTCCCCGCCCCATCAGAATCCGACCCCCGAAGACGGGAGAGTCTTGCCCCAAGTCGAAGGCTGCATTTGCAGACAGCCAGGCCTCCTGAACGCTAGTAATTTCCACTCCTTTTCCAATGACTTAAAAAAAAGGATGAAGCTATTTATCCTCCAGGTTATATCTTTTGCCAAACTTGTTCCCCAAGTATCCAAACGCAATACGAAGGGGGAGCATTATTCCGGGTCCACAAAGGCACTTTCTTTGCGTTGGAGGCACTGTTTCGGCTCACCCTGACCCTAAGAGGTCCCCTTGGAGACTGTGCTCAGCTGAGAAACCTGACAGACAGGCTTGGGGCCTGGAATTCAGCTCCAGCCAGGTGGGGACTGAGCCCAGAACGGTCCTCATTTTCCACCTGGGGAGTAAGACGGGTGCGTTCTCACCTCCGCATCCAAAGCTGGCGAGCGACTGGGGCAGCGGCTGGGGCTCTGTCCATAAGAGGCCGGGCTGGTTCCGCCCTCTGACATCATGGAAACAGAAGCCCTCTCTGAGGCCGAGGTCCCGGCCTGCGCTCCCCGGGCTCCGCAGCGGCCTGCCCCACTGCCGCCCGGCGTGCCTGGGCATCTCTCCCTCTAACTGGAGAAACTTCATTAAGGACTCTGCTCCTTGGGGAAAACCTAATTTTAATGTCACTGAGCCAGCTGGGTGACATGTCACAATCTCTGAACCAAAGTCTGAAAGAGGGCAGGAGGAGGTGAGGGTCCCCCACTGGCCCCGAGGCTCAAAGAGAAGCTTGTAGGCCACCAGCGTCTCCCCAGTCACTTAGTTTCTGAGTTAAGAATTACAGAGGGGCTTGGAAGCCAAGGCCTAAAATGAAGCACGTGGGGGACAAATTCTGCATCAAACTGGGTAGTTCTCTGTGCTGAGTGAGGCGCGGTGGTGGAACAGGAGGTCGACTGTAGATCAGACAGGCCCAGTTCTTCCCATAAAGTATTTCACCTACAGAGCCTCAGCTTCCTCTTCTGTAAATTATGCATGAAAACACCCTGCGGCCTCTTCCAATGTGGAAGCCTTATAAATCCTGGACCCAGGTGGTCCCCTCTCTGTACGGAGTTATACTCAGAAGCGGACTCCAAACAGCACAACCACATAACCCAAAGGGAACTCCAATACTCAACCTGCCTCTTCTGAGAAACTTTCAAGGAATGAAATGGACAACCCACAGTGATACAGACAGCATCCTGTTTTTTTCTCCCATGTTTTTCCCACACTGCCTGATGTTCTGGAGCCTCTTATCTGCTAATCATACCCCGGCGCCACCACCATCACCCACTTACTTAACTCACACCTAAGTTTATTTCCCCTCAGTCATCCCAGATCTTTCTTATGTAAATCTCCGTAGTCTGCTTCTCCCTCCTTCTCTCTCTCCTTCCACACACTTTCTGCCGGAAAGAGTAGAAACATCTACTTATCATTTTAGGTCCTATAAGGGCTGGAAGAAACGCATGGCAACTTGTTGGGGGTGGGTATTCAGTGAATAATAAATACGCTGTTGATGGAGATGATGGTGACAAGCAGTATTTGCTGACCCCATGACTTGCATGATGAGGTGCACCTAGCCGCTTGAGGCTCCCCTGGGACCGTAACCAGCCTCAGTCCCAGTTACCTGCCTGGTGTTGTGAGCCAGGAGCATGACCAGGGCTATACAAATATGAAGTGCCCGAAGTCTGAAGCGGTAGAGACACTTCCCAAGGCAAGAAGCCGGCCCATCCCCGAAGATGAACGCTCCTTTGAGTCCCAGACACTGCGGTTCTGCTCTGGGTCCAGAGAATTGCTTAATTTTTAAATGACCATGAAATGGTTACAGAAACTCATTGCATATTAAGCCCCAAAGGAAACCACAAGGACGCACAGCCGTGTATTCCCACAGTAGATTCTAGATTGGAATATGGTTTGCACTTTAAGCGCCCTCTCTTGTAATCAGCTGCAAGTTATTTACTTTTGAAAGAATAATGACTTCATTCTTTTCGTGAAAACGAGGCATGCTCACTGTAAGAAATGTAAACTACACTGAAAAGCACAAAGAAGAGGTTAAATGAGAAAAGGTCTCGAATATCCCACAACCTAGAAATAGCCATCATTAACCTTTGGTGAGCATTGTTCCAGCTGGCCCTCAGTTAATTTTCGCCTGTGGGCGGGGGGGCGGCCGTGAGTTCGGCCCCTAAGTCCTCAGGACCCACACTCGGACGATGTCTCCGAGACAGTGAGGTCCAGGTGAAAGGGCCAATCGGGCGCCGCCTGCCCCAGCGAGCCCCTTCACAGGCGCGCCCAGCCTCGGGCTCACGGACACAGCGCCCTTGACAGGCTGTGGAGGTCAACAGATTTTCCCACGAGCCCCTGCTTAAGAAGAGTCCCAAGGAGAGTGGTCACAGAGGCTGCACTCAAGACCAGAAGTTCCCAGGGGCTGACAAGGGCTAACGTTTAACGACCCGCCAGGCACTGTGCGGAGCACTTCTGGGCATCAGCTCACTCCACCCTCACAGCAACCCCAGGAGCTGGGGACCTGCCACAGGCCCTGGGAGCAGAACCGCAGACAAGGACCTGAGTGCAGATGGTTTATTTATTGGGGAGGTGATGGGGGACGCATCAGTGCAGGGGTGAGAGTGAGACCGGGAGAAGAAGGCAGTCAATCACCGCCAGGGCATCATCAAGTGTTAGGACTGGGCAACAGGCAACGCCACCACTGTGGGGATGAGGTTGAGTCCTGAGGGGGCCTCTGGGAGACAGTGTGGATCACGCCCTAGAGTTGACCCACCCAAGGAGCAAGGAAGCGGCACTGTTTACCCACCAACTTCCTGGACTTCTGGCTGCCCTGTGCCCAGGCCAAAATGCTCCCACAGCCAGGAAAAGACGTGCCCCCGGGGCAGAGTCACCGTATTTACACTGAGCAGCCTTCAGGGCAGAGCCACGCCAAGAGGTAGGGCGTCTGCAGCTTCTGCCCCAGGCTCTAGTTTCCTGTTTACGCACAAGACTACCAGGGCCCGGAGGTGACATGACTTGCCCAAGGTCACACAGCTAGAAAGGGGCAATTCACAAGTACAGACCGGCTCTGGTGGACCCCAGAGGTCTCCCTCTTTCCATTACATGGGTCAGGGCCAGCGCAGATGGTGGAGAGGAGGCGCAGATTCACCAAGAGACACTGGGAAGAAGGCAGCAAGAACGCTTGATGGTCTGGGATGAGGGCTAGAACATGTCTCCAAGGCTCTGAGAGCTGGTGGGAGTGGCAGGGGGGCAGTACAGCTGTGACATCGTGGTCATGGGGTGTGGGCAGGTGGCTGGCTCCCGGAAGAGGCTCTGAGCCGTGGCACAGGGCAGCCACAGGACAGAGGGAGGCCTGCCCAGGACCATGGGGACCTAGTCACTCTGCCTTGGGTGACAAATCAGCACATTTCACGCCAGGAGCTCTGCTGAGCTCATCTGGTGATGAATCACGGTGAGACTGGGTTGGGGATGCCTCTGGAACCCTGACTCCCAGGAGCCCTGCCGTCAGCTTTGCCCTATGGTCCCTCCACTGAGCCCATGTCACCAGAAGGGGCGGGTGACCTCTTGCCATCTCTGGAGTGGATGGGCCGCTGGATTCCTTTGACAGGAACCTTGGAACTGTCCCCCTGCTTGTTTTTGTGTAAGAAAGCCAAGAATGGTCTCACTTTTTTTTTTTTAAGGGTTGTTAAGGGGAAAAAACCAACAACAAAAAAGAATACGCAACAGAATCAAATGTAGCGCACAAAGCCCCAAACATTTGCTGTCTGGACCTTTAAAGAAAAAGTTTGCTAACCCATGGCTGGAAAGGTCGAACCCCACCCACCCAGCCAAGGAGTAAGAGCACAATGCAGCTCAAGATCAGGGGCCATCAGGGGAAACACAGGTTCAAACCATAAAGAGATACTGCTCCACACCCACTAGGCTGGCTGGAAACAAAAGACAGGTACCTCCAAGTGTTGACAAGGATGCGGAGAAAATGGGATCCTTGTGCATTGCTGCTGGGAATGTAAATCAGTACAGCACCACTGGAAAACAGGTTGACAGTTTCTTAAATCATTAAACATAAATTTATCATATGACCCAGCAACTCTGTTCCTAGAAATCTACTCAAGAGAAAAACAGACTCTACATAAAGACATGCACATGAATGTCCATAGCAGCATTATTCATAACAGCTCCAAACTGGAAACAACCCAAATGTCCGTTAGCTGATGAATGGATAAGCAAGACATGGTATATCCAGACAATGGAATAGTATTTCACAGTAAAAAGGATGGAAACACTCATATGTGCTACAAACATGGATGAATCTCACGAATATGCTAAGTGAAAGAAGCCAGATGCAAAAGACTTATTGGAGGATTCCTTTTATAGGAAATGCCTAGAAAAGGCAAATTTATAGAGACAGAAAGTGGAACGGTTATTGCCTGGGGTTGGGAGGTGGCAACAGGGATTAGGCTGCAAACAGATATGAGAGCAATTTTAGATGATGGAAATACTCTAAAACTGCATTGTGATGGTCGCACAACCCTGTAAGTCTACTAAAATCATTGAAGCATTCACTTACCATACGTGAATTTTATGCCATGTAAATTACACCTTCATTAAGGTGTTAAAGAAAAAATCCCAACCCAGGTAGGTGGAGGACATCAAAAAACGTCAGAGGCAGTATGGCTTCGTGGTTAAGAGTGCAGGCTTTGCAGTCAGCAGACTTCAGTTCATATCTAAGCTCTACTTCATCTACCCATCCACCTATTCACTTACCCATCCATCCATCCACTCGTCCATCCATCCATTTATCTAATCATCCAACAACAGTTACCAGGAACCATCTAGTATGGTGTGGCAAGTACTGAGTTAAGTCCTAAGGATACCAATGATGAGCAAAGCAGACAGATCCCGGTGCTCGTGGAACTTACAGCGTATTACTGGCGCCCTACTTTCCTCGTCTGCAACGTGGGATGAGAACAACCACTATCAAAGGCTCGCCATGCCCATTCCATGACATGATATATATAAACACTTAGCCCTGTCCCTCGCGAAACAGCAGCGCTCATTCTTATCACCCACCAAGTCCTGTGGGTGAGTGATCCAGAGCAGGCAGGACTCAGGAGGGCTCCCGGCATCTGTGACTAAGCCCCACCCGCTCCCGAAACAACAGAGCCAGCAGGAAGAGCCAGCCGCTCCTCCACTGCAGTCTTCGCCCTCTGCTTATCAGCAAGGGGGCGTTACCTGGGCAACATCCGCCATCTCTCCAGCAAATGCTGCTATACCGCAGAGACAACCACAGACGCCCGGGTTCTCCGGCCGGGGAGAGTGGAGCCCGTCGGCTCCTCCACGGGAGACAAGCTGTCACCGGGCAGCCGCCCCTCTCAGGAGAGGTGTGACTCAGAGTGTGCGGGCACCACGCCTCCCGCTGACGGGGCGGTTGCTCTGCCGCTTGCTGCGCCTCCGAAGCTCGGGCTCACGCAAGCACGCATGCTCCCCCCGCCCGTCGTTAAAGGAGAGGGCGCTCCCGGAGCCAATGAGAAAAGGGAGCCCGGCGGGAGCTGGGCTGGCTGTGACAACTTCTTTCCAGGGGGTGTCCCAAAGCTGTGCCCGGCACAAGAGCCAGCAGCCCCGTGTGGCTACTGAACACTGAACCTAATTAAAATGAAATACAACGCCTCAGTCCCACTAGCCGCATTCCAGCGGCTGGACAGCCACACGTGGCTAGAGGCTGCCACACTGGACAGTGCAAATAGAGAACACTTTCATCACTGCAGAAAGTTCTATTGGGCAGGCTGTCCTAAAGTCTTAGCATGCCCTCTGTTACCCACGCCCCAGAGGACCAGTGACATGCTCCTTGCCTCTCCCATCACTCAGGCAACGCCTATGTGCTGGGGCCAGTATGTGAGCGGCACCCTGCCCATCTCCTCCAACTTTCCCTCCAAGGCCTACAGGGGCTGTCCCCAGATGTCCTTTGCACACCCAGGGAGAATGACCAAGTGGGTGACTTCTTTGGCTTCCCTGATTCCTAGACAGGGGGGGCCTCTGACCTCATTCCTTCAAGACTCACTGGGGCTACGGATGAATGTGCCAGGTAACTCACCATCTCTGCCAACCCAGTGTGCTTCTGGGGGCACACTTATAAGAATTCTCACAACCATCCAACAATGGGAGCAGTATAATTAGCTTCATTTTACAGATAAGAAGTCTGAGGCTGAGAGAGGTTAAGTCAAGGAGCTAGTAAGAGCCAGAGCTGGAGTTGGGACCCAGGTGTAGCTGGATCCTGAGTCCCCGACCACCGTGCCACTCTGAGAGGCACACCTGAGCGCTTTCTCTGCCTTGATCGATGCTGCTGCTTCCTGCTGAAACGAACAAGAAGCCCTGTCAATTGGAGGGCTGAGCCCAGGGGCAGTTCCAGACTGGCTGCAGCTGGGCGTCTGGATGACATCTGCCTGGAAAGCCGGGTCCTGGGGAGACAGGCAATTTGTTTGAAAAAGGGGGAAGAGCATGGCACTCTGCCCCCTAAGTGCCCACTGGAGGCGGTCTCCCTGCAGTCATTATTGCTTCCAAGGAAACAGCAGAAACTCGGGCACAGTGTCCCGCTCATCGTCTCTGGAGCATCGCCTGGTTGTCTGGGCAACCATGCATCTGGCTGGTGAGGAGATGTACTGGTCTTGGTGCCAGGCTTGCAGCTGGGCACCACATCCTACCTGGCTCTTAGGGCCTGCTGCAACCTTGGCAAAACCCAATCATCCCGTGGATCTGACTGACTGCACTGAGAAAATTCTATGTGGCTGTTTTCCTCACTGAGCTCTGGCTCCTTGGGGACAGGGATCATGCCTTGTCTGTTTCTTTACTGTTCTGTGTGGTGGCTGGAACCGCTGAGGGCACATGGAAAGTGCTCTCAGTATTTGTTAAAGGGAGGAGAATAAGAAGCAGAAATAATGGTTGGGCTTCCCTGGTGACACAGTGGTTAAGAATCCGCCTGCCAATGAAGGTGACACGGGTTCGAGCCCTGGTCTGGGAAGATCCCACGTGCTGCGGAGCAACTAAGCCCGTGTGCCACAACTCCTGAGCCTGCACTCTAGAGCCCGCGAGCCACAACTACTGACCCCGCGAGCCACAACTACTGAGCCCGCGCGCCTAGAGCCCGTGCTCCACAGCAAGAGAAGCCACCGCAGTGAGAAGCCCGCGCACCAAAGAGAAGCCCTGCAACAAAGAGCAGCCCCCGCTCGCCACAACTAGAGAAAGCCCGTGTGCAGCAACAAAGACCCGACACAGCCAAAAATAAATAAATTTTAAAAATGACACCTGTTCTTTAAAAAAAGAAAGAAAGAAAGAACGGCCAAGATGTAGGAAATGCTTCCACTGTTGTCAGCTACTACACAGAATCCTTTCACCCTCCCAGCCCACGGCAAACGCAGGAACTTCCTGCAGGGGGAGCTTGTTAAAAGGCAGATTCTAACTCGGTAGAGCTGGATGGGGCCTGGGAGTCTGCACTTTCCAGTAGCTTCCAGATAAAAGAGATGCTCCTGAACCCAGCCCCAGGTGCCTCGTCTGCACCTCCCTAGGAGGCATGCTTGCTCTGTCCCCCTGATACAGAGAAGGGGGCAGTGAGGGAGTGATACCTTGCCTGCGGTCACACAGCTGGTGTTGTGAGCTACGTCCCCCAAAATGGTATGTCCAAGTCCTATAACCCCTGGTATCTGTGGACGTGACCTCATTTGGAAATAGGTCTTTACAGATGCCAACAAGTGAAGGTGAGGTCATGCTGGATTAGGGTGGGCTCTTATAAAAAGGCCAGGGGAAGACACACACAGACACAGGGAGAGAAGCTAGGTGAAGGTGGAAGCAGAGACTGAAGCAACGCCTCTACCAGCCAAGGGATGCCAAGGAGTGTAGCAGCCACCAGAAGCTGCAAGAGGCAGGGAGGGAACCTCACTTAGAGTCTGTGGAGGGAGCATGGCCCTGCCAACACCTTGATTTTGGACCTCTGGCCCCAGAACTATAAGCGGTTACATTTCTGTTGTTTTCAGCCACCCAGTTTGTGGTACTTTGTTATGGGAAACTCACACAGCTGGTGGGCAGCAAAGCAAGGCAGACCCCAGGGAGCCTGGCTCCTGGTCACCCTGCTGGTCCGCTTCAGCCCTTCGAGCTGACTCTTCCCATCCTTTTATTTTATGGAGGTGGCAGCCGGGGCCCCTGCTCTCAGCGGCTTCTCCCAGCTTACCCTCGGCTTGCAATCGGTTAGGTCTTCTCTTGCTGGGGAAGACCTGACCTCCTGTCTCCTTCTTGCTCCCTCGGGGTTGGAAAAGCTGGCGTCCACGCTTGACGCCTGCCTCCAGCCCATCACCCGAGCGCAGAAGCCCCTGGTCCTGTGCTACCTGGGCGCCTGCACCGTCACTAATGTCACAAGGAGCCACCTGGACACCCAGAGAAGCTGCAGAGGGAATTCCCAGGAGGATTCAGGAGGCCATCAGCACAGGGCTGCCTTAGGGTCCTCGGCAAAGAGTCAGGAGGTGGGCTCTGGCTCAGAGCAAACAAAGCCCGCTTTCCTTTTTTTTTTTTTTTTTTTTAGTGAAGTATAGTTGATTTAGAATGTTTCAGTTGTATAGCAAAGTGATTCAGTTATATATATATATATATTTCCAGATTCTTTTCCATTATAGGTTATTACAAGATATTGAATATAATAGTTCCCTGTGCTATACAGTAGGTCCTTGTTTATTTATTTTTTATATAGTAGTGTGTATATGTTAATCCCAAATTCCCAATTTATCCTCCCCACCCCTTTCCCTGTGGTAACCATGTCTGTGACTCTCTTTCTGTTTTGTAAATAAGTTTATTTGTATCTCTTTTTTTAAGGTTCCACATATAAGTAATATCATATGATATCTGTCTTTCCCTGTATGACATACTTCACTTACTATGATGATCTCTAGGTCCATCTATGTTGCTGCAAGTGACATTATTTCATTCGTTTTTATGGCTGAGTGATATCCCACTGTATATATGTATCACATCTTCTTTATCCATTCCTCTGCCAATGGACGTTGAGGTTGCTTCCTTGTCTCGGCTGTTGTAAACAGTGTTTCTATGAACATTGGGGTGCGTGTATTTTTTCGAATTAGAGTTTTCGTCTTTTCCGGATATGCCCTGGAGTGGGATCGCTGGATCATTGGTGGTTCTATTTTTAGTTTTTTGAGGAACCCCCATGCTGTTCTCCATACGGGCTGTGCCAATTTACGTTTCCACCAAGAGTGTAGGAAGGCTGCCTTTTCTCCACACCCTCTCCGGCATTTCTCTTTCCTTTTATGAGGGTTACACATCTGCCAATGGTTGGCAACCCCCATTACGCCAGCTGACAGCCCAGGGTTTCCTACCGCTGGGCACTGAGCTAAACTCATCCCAGAACAACTGTTTCAGGGTTCTCAATCCTGGCTACGCATAAGAACCATTTGGGAGGCTTAACAACATTCCAATAACAGAGTCCAACCCCAGGCCAATCTCATCCGGCGGCTGCTGTGGGCAGGGTGGAGCCGAGGCATCTGGTTCTTTGGGCGCTGGTATATTTTAAAGTATATCTGAACACCAATGGGCACAACAACATTATTCACAACTGCCAAAAGGTGGAGGCAACTCAAGTGTCCATTGACAGATGAATGGATAAGCAAATGTTGGCTGTGGATACAATGGATTATTCAGCCATGAAAAGGAAGGGAATTCTGACACCTGCTACAACATGGATGAACCTTGAGCACGTTATGCAAGTGAAATAAGCCAGTCACAAAAAGACAAACACTGTAGGTTCCGTTCACAGGAGGGTATACCTAGAGTCGTCAGATTCATAGAGACAGAAAGTAGACAGAACGTAGAATGTGGGTTGCCAGGAGCTGGGGGAGGGGGAAAGGGGAGTTCGTGTTTAACAGGGGCGGAGTTTCAGTTTTGCAAGATGAAAAAGTTCCAGAGAAGGATGGTGGAGGTGGCTGTACAGTGTGAATGTACTTAACGCCACAGAACTGAACGCTTAAATCTCCAGGTGACTTGAGCCTGCAGCTAGAGGTCAGCCCTGGTGGTCCAGTCTAAGGTGGCAGATGTGACCCCTGCACACTGTACAGACGCGAGACCCCAAGTGTAACCTGCTCCGGGTCAAAGCGGCTGTCTGAACCAGGACCCCTCCTCAGGGTCACCTCATTGTCCCGAGTCACGGTCAATGAAGAGACCGTGAGCTGCATACATAGGTACAGCCCTGGACCTGCTCTCAGCCTCTGGAAATGCTCTCCTGTCTCCACATGGCCTAACCCCAGGGGCTGGGGAACGGGCAGTGCCCAGGGCGGGGCTGCACGCACCTTCCGGCCTGGTCACAGCCCTCTAGGGAGGCTGAGGGCTCCCCAGTCCTGCTCAGCACACCCGGCGCTACACCCTCACTGCCTTTGCTCACATGCCTTCCACCCCTGTCAACTCCTGGGGTGCTCAGAGGCTCAGTCACGACCCTGCTATGGCCCTCAGGTGTGTGCAGAGTGGCACACCTCTGCATTCGGACTTCTGCTGCTAATAAGCTGTGCAGCCTCAGGCAAATCATATCACCTCTCTGAACCTTAGTTTCCTCATCTGTAAAATGGGGATAATAGTTGCGCCTGCCTCTTGCAGCTGTTGACAAGATTAAATGTGATATTTCATGCTGAATCGTATAGATGCTCAATAAATGGTAGCTACTCAGTCAGCAGGACATCGATTAAAGACAGTTAACTGCTGAGAAAAAATAAAGACGACTAGAAACCCCTAAATGCCCATCGATAGGGAAATGCCTGAACACACTATAGCCACATGCAGTATCACACCAGACAGCAGTTAAAAGGAACAAAGGCAAGCCAACAGACCTGCCACGGATTCCACCCCCACGAACCGTGTTAAGTGTAGAAGCAAACACACACACACATGTATGTATATATTTACATGCCCACGCTGTACATATATGGGTGGGGAGGGGAGGACCATAGAGGGGGCTGAGGAAGAGCTTCAGCTTTATCTGAAATGTTTCAAACTGTTGCAGGAAGCCATAGCCATGTATTATACATTTAATTTAAAAGAAATAAAATTCCCAGGATTACTTCCCTTTTTTTTTTTTTTGCAGTACGCAGGCCTCTCAGTGTTGCGGCCTCTCCCGTTGTGGAGCACAGTCTCCAGACGCGCAGGCTCAGCGGCCATGGCTCACGGGCCCAGCCGCTCCGCGGCATGTGGGATCTTCCCGGACCGGGGCACGAACCCGTGTCCCCTGCATCGTCAGGCGGACTCTCAACCACTGCGCCACCAGGGAAGCCCCGGATTACTTCGTTTTTGAAATGATACGTGTTCACTGGAAAACCAGAATAGTACAGAACGGTGTCCAATAAGGGAGTAATAAAGCACACAAGAGCTCGAGGTATGGGCTCACTGCCTGCACATCTGTATGCTGGTGACCATCGCTCCATGGAATCTCTTTCTGTGCACATGCATACCCCTGCCATAAAAGTGTACATAAATTTAGCCCATATCATACGTGTTGGCTTTTTTGTTTTTAATTTATTTATTTTTGGCTGCGTTGGGTCTTTATTGCTGTGTGCGGGCTTTCTCTAGTTGTGGCGAGCGGGGGCTACTCTTCGTTGTGGTGCGCAGGCTTCTCATTGTAGTGGCTTCTCCTGTTGCAGAGCACAGGCTCTGGCACGCGGGCTCCAGTAGTTGTGGCACGTGGGCTCAGTAGCTGTGGCTCGCGGATTCCAGAGCACAGGCTCAGCAGTTGTGGCACATGGGCTTAGTTGCTCCGCGGCATGTGGGATCTTCCCGGACCAGGGCTCGAACCCGTGTCCCCTGCATTGGCAGGCGGATTCTTAACCACTGCGCCACCAGGGCAGTCCCTGTTGGCTTGTTTTTTTAACCTCACCTCTGCCTCCCCTGCATCTCCCTCACCCCAGAATCCATGCTAAAAACAAACCATATGGTTGGCAAACATTTTCTGTAAAAGGGTCAGGTAATAAATATTACAGGCTTTTCTGGCCACACTCTGCTGTTGTAGCACAAATGGGTGGGGCTGGGTCCCCCCAAACCTCTTATTTACAAAACCAGGCAGTGAGCCCGATAGTCTGTCAACCCCCGTACATATCAATTCAGATATTCCTCCACGGCCATACGTTAATCAAATGCAAATATATAGAGAGATTTTCTTTGGTCCTCAGCTTTTGTTTTACGAAAAGGGCATCACATCATACGTGGATCTCTGCATCTTGCTTTTTCTCTCTTAACACCTGGAAGTGGCCCCATGTCAATCAGTATAGATTTTCCCATGCTGTGTGTTTTTATAAGCCACCTGAAATATCACCGGGCAAAGGTAGCATATACGTTTAGAAAATGAAAAATCAAGCCAACAGGAGTCCTCTCGCCTGACCTCAGCCTTCTGTGCAAATCCTCTGGGAGGTCCTTCTGGCAGCAGCCATCAGGCGCTGTGACCGCCATACATCAGTGACCGGGAGCATCCCTGACCAGACAGCCGGGTCCCTTACCAGGCACTCTGCGTCAAAGAGCTCTTCTCCAGGGGCCACTGCCTGCCCTGAGGTGGCCCCCTTGGTCCAACACGTACTTCCATGGTTCCCGAGATCAAAGCCACTCCCCCCGCCCCAGGCTCTCACATACCCAGAGACGTGTCCTGATTCTCCTTAATTGTAAACTCGACCGAAGGTGTGGGTGAGACCCCAACTTTAACAGAATGTTTAAGAAGATCCTATTATTTTCCTGTAATGATTTTGCCGATGACATTAGTGGTGCTGGGAACCCGGTGCAGAACTGAACCACATCCTGAAGAGCACAGTGGGGGCCACTTGTTAATCAATAGCAGGAAAGGCTGTTTTCTGAGGAAACAACCCCCCCCCCCCCCGATTGCTAGCAACTCACCAAATAAATTAAAAAATGCAAATAAGGTACCAGAGGCTGCTTTTCCTCCGCCCTGTGGGAGAGGCCGGCCCGAGCGAGCTTGGCTGCGCTGAAGGGCCGAGGACAGCACAGGGCTATTGCCTTTGGGTCCATAAAGGGAAACCTCTACCCCAAATAAGGAGTTCTCCCGCTTGGCTTCAGACGGTAGCATCTCAACAGGGGCCTCCGCTGTTTATTTGACTAACAACTTTATCTAGTGCTCACAGCACTTCAAAGGCATCCGATCCGTTCATCCCTTTGTGTGGGAAGCCTCTAGTCCTTGTCGGGCTGCCGCCTCTGGGCTGGAGCCATGGCTCCTGCCACAAGCGGCCTTAATTTATGAGCACCCTGGAAAAGGGTCCAGTTCCCTAATTAATTCATCCGCAGTGGATCGTCAATGGGCGTGCCCAGGCAGGCAATGAGGGTGTGCTTGAATCGTCAATGGGCGTGCCCAGGCAGGCAATGAGGGTGCGCTTGAATCAGCGTGGGGCGTACTCCTGCCTTCCCGATCGGGGGTCTTGTGGGGAGGCAGGATGCACCAGGGGCTGTTCCTTCCTTGCTGAAGAAGGCCCCTCAGGCAGGCCCAGGGCATGGTCAAGACAGAGTCCAGGGGTGGGACCTGGGAGGCATTCACAGCGGTCAAGTCTGAGTTGCCCGCACAAGTGGAGGAGAGGCTGGCAGAGCAATCCAAGAGGCCTCCCTGCTTGATCGCAAGCCGAGAGGGACCCAGCAACGGGGCCTAAGGGACACAGAGGAGGCTTAGGCCCGGGTCTGAATTCTGGCTCAGATACAGGGGGAAGTTATTTACTCTGAGAGTCAGTTTTCTGGTCTGCAAAATGGGGACACAATCCTACCTCCCAGGGACTCTGTATAGACTAAAATAGGGCAGCAGATGAAATGGCTGGAAAACAGTCAGCACTCAATAAACATCTGCTGCTCTTTCCCCTTTCTTCGTTTTTTAAAACTTTTATTTATTTGTTTGTTTATTTCTTTTTTGGCTGCATTGGGTCTTAGTTGCGGTATGCGGGGTCTTTCACTGCGGCGCGCGGGCTCTTCATTGTGGTGCACGAGCTTCTCTCTAGTTGTGGCGTGCGGGTTTTCTCTCTCTAGTTGTGGCGCACGGGCTCCAGGGCACGTGGGCTCTGAAGTTTGTGGCACGAGGGCTCTCTAGTTGAGGCGTGCGGGCTTAGTTGCCCCGTGGCATGTGGGATCTTAGTTTCCCGACCAGGGATCGAACCCACGTCCCCCCTCATTGGAAGTTGAATTCTTTACCACTGGACCACCAGGGAAGTCCCATCTTTCCCCTTTCTTCAAGCTACTGCCGTGGCTCTCCGACTGTGCTGTGTATCAGAATCACTTGGAGGGCATGGAAAACACACCTTGCTACACTCTCCTCCCCCACTTTCCAGCTTACAAGACAGAAGATCTGCATTCCTAGTAAGTTTCCAGGCTGCGTTGAGGCTGCTGGTCTGGGAACCCCACTTTGAAAACCACCGAGCTACAGTTCAGAACCCCCGGGGTCCATTGTGACGGAGAGGCCTCGGAGGAAATAAAGACCATCCCTGATGGAAAGTTCAACGCAGATGCTGACAAAGCCTTCGAGAGTCAACAGATGCCAACGGTCTGCTCCAGTCTGCCACCTTCGGCCATTGTTGAGCTGGTCCTTGATCTCCTGGGGGAGCTTTTCAGGGTCCACGCACTCTCGGACGTCTGTTCCAGCCCAGAGGGCAGATTCGGCCCACTCTGCCAAAGGGTCTTATCCACGCATCTGCTTGGTCCCCACTGCTTCTCTAGCTCCCACCCGGACACAAACCACCGTGGCCTCCTGCCGCCAAGGTCAGCAGGCTCCATGCGGGTGGCTTTAGCACCCTGGACAGGGGCGGGCTCTCTGTCCATTTCAGAGCCTTCTGCAAAACCATCCTTGGGGTCTCAGAGGGACAAGGGCCATGGGACTTCTGCCCTTGTCTCCTGATCAATTAGCCTCTCTCCCAAACCCCTTTCCATCCAGAGAGTTGGCTGCCCGCTGGGTATTTTCTGATTGCAGGGAGAGGTGAGGACCTAATCCCTCTGTGGGGACAGGCACTGCTCTTTTCGGAGGCTCTGTTTGGCCTCGTCTCTGAGCCAACAGGCGGGCAGGAGCCTTGGAGGCAAACCCAGAACGGCAGACCACCCTCCCCTCCGAGGCCGGCCCCGCCCCCGCATGGCCCCCCGAGAGCTGCCCAGCATGCCTGGCTCGGGGGGCTTGCTGTCCACCACCCAGCTGCGGAAGGGACCTGCAGACTCCTGTAGAACAGAAGGTCTTCCTGGTCAAGAGATGGCCTCCCATTTATGTTTTAAAGACTTATTTGAAGAAAGAGAAAGGAAGAAAAAAAAATTTTGCCTTAAAGGGCAGAAAACAAGTTCACCCGCAAAACGTTTACGTGGAAAACTTGCTTGTGTGGTGCGGTGACTCATCAGCTCCGTCAAAGGGTGCGTGGGATGACACGCTGAAGTCCTGGTCCCCCTCCTCGTCTGGGAAAGAAAAACAGCCCACAAATGCTCTTCTTTCCTGGCTGTTTGGAGGGTCAGCTGTCCCTCCTGAGGCCCAGGGAAGGCCGTCATGCAGCGGGCACTGGGGTGTCTGATGTCTCCAAGCCCGGTGCTGGGGCAGCAGGGGGCAGGGAAAGGCCTGGGGTCCCAGGGACGTGGTGCAAACCCAACTCCCCTGCTTCCTGCCCTGCGGCCCGGACAGGTCATTCCACCTGGGGCCCCTGGGCTCCATGTTCTTGATCTTTGGAGTGGGATGGTTAAAGGGATCCAAAGGGGTGAGGATTAGGTACAAGGTGCCTCTCACTGCCTCTGGCCGGTGGACGGCGGGCACTCAGCAACGCCTGTCCTTTCTCGCAGAAACTCAGCTTCTCAACAGTACAAACTGAAAGATCTGAAGTCCCACCGGGCTTGACCCTTGTCTGAATGAAATACTACAAAACCATAAAAAGAAATGAAGTAGATCTGAATGTGCTGTATGAGCTCGTGTACGAGCTCAACCACGATACGTAATTAAAGGGTAAAGGACCAAGGAACACCCAGTGTGGATAATAAAACCTGTGTGGTGTTTTAAAAGGAATTTTCATAAAACCTTCTGAAGGGCCCCATGAGACTAACAGGACTGCCTTTGGGAAAATGGAGTTGAGGCAGGAAGGACTATGCATTTTACACCCTTCTATAGTTTTTAGAATTACCGAGAACGTGCATAACTCATTGGTCTTAGACGCTAACAGCGGATATCTGGGGAGTCAGGGACTGGCTGGAAAAGGGGGCAGGAGGGAACTGTCCTGGGTGACAGGAACCTGGATGGTGGTGATTCAGGTGACTACAACAGTCAAAACTCACCAGACCCAACAGAAAAATGTGTGCATTTTGTTATGTCGCAATTATAGCCCCATTTTTTTTTAAACTTACAAAGTGTTACCAGAGGTTTATGGACAGTGGGAAATTTTTTTAGTTTTCTTTGTCCTTTTCACTATTAAAAGAAAATCTTAATAAATGCAATTTTAAATGTCTCACCTTAGTACTCTTGTATACCACTGGTAGGTGTATAAATTGGTTTGGACCACTTTGGAAAACTGTTGCGCAGCCTCCACCAAAGGGGACCCTCTGCTTGCCCTACGGCCCGTGCTCAAAAGGCTGTAAACATACGTTTACCAAGAGACATGTTTATAATGGTTCTATTCATAATAGCCCCAACCTGGAAGTATCTGTCCATTAACAGAATGAACAAATTAAGAGTCTATATTCATTTAGCAGAATGTTATGGAGCAAAGCAAATGAATAAATTACCGCTACACAGGATATTATATATTGCATAGATAAATCTTATAAACATAATTTTGAGCCAAAGGAGCCAGGCACAGAAGAGTTCAGCCTGTACGATTCCATTTAGATGAAGTTCAGGTTCGTGCGAGACTAATCCATGCTGCTGGAAGGCAGGAGAGTGGTTTCCTGTGCTGGGGGGGCGGCGGTTGGCAGGGACTGGAGGGCCTGGGGGGGCGGGGGGCGCCAGGGAGGTGGTCATGCTCTGTGTCTTGATCTGTGTGGTTACACAGGCTGATTCTGTGAGACTCTGTGAGAATTCATCCAGCAGTACTCTTTTGATCAATGCACTTTTCTACATGTATGTTATCCCTTAATGAAAAGTTTACTTAAAAAACAGACCAAAGGACTTCCCTGGTGGCACAGTGGTTAAGAATCCACCTGCCAATGCAGAGGACACGGGTTTGAGCCCTGGTCCGGGAAGATCCCACATGCCGCGGAGCAGCTAAGCCCATGTGCCACAACTACTGAGTCTGTGCTCCAGAGCCCGCGAGCCACAACTACTGAGCCCACGTGCCACAACTACTGAAGCCCGCGCGCCTAGAGCCCACGCACCGCAACGAAGAGTAGCCCCCGCTCGCTGCAACTAGAGAAAGCCCACGCGCAGCAACGAAGACTCAATGCAGCCAAAAATAAATAAATAAATGTATCAAAACAATAACAACAAAACAGACCAAAGTGCCCCATGTCTATTCCAAAGAGAGATCTGGTTGGGGAAAGTGGAGACAACTGCAAGGGCTTAACGCCCATCTGGGGCTTCCCGGCCTCTGTGGGCTCAGACATGGGGCTACACCAACCACACCCGCAACCTCTCCAGGCCTGAGGTGGCGCCTCCTCCCACCAGAATAAGGGGGTTGGGCTCCAAGACCCACCACCCCGGGTTCAAATCCCAGCTCTGCCTGGTTCTAGCTATGGACAAGCCCCTTTGCCCTCTCAGCTCCTCCTTCAAGATGGGCCTGACTTTGAGAAGACTGCAAGGGAGCACACATCAGAGCCCCCAGCACAGCTCCTGAGGCCTGTGGGTGCCTAGTAAGTGTCCTCTCCGTTTACTGTAAAGAAAGCCCACGAGAGCGTGAGCTCTCCTCCCCAGGCCGTCCTGCCCTCTGCCACTTGTTGGTTTCAATCCCTGAAGCTTCCCTTGTTATTGGTTACAGGGTCCCCGATGACCCACCGAGGGCCGTGCGCTGTGGCTGGGAGTCGCTGGAGACTGGACTGTGGTCCTGCCCGGGGGACTGGCAGCCAGGGCCCCATGGCCGCCCTTGAGTTCCGTTGACCACAGGTGCAGGAGAAGTGGCCTGGCTGGACTCACCTCTGTGAGGGCCTCTGCTCTCTGGGGCTTGGCTCTGCCACCAGCTGTACCTCCCGCTGAGGCCCCCCCCAGAAGTCCTGGACTGTGATGGGCCCCCTGCCTTGTGGGGAGAGCCCCTCCTTTCACAGTTCTCTGTGGAATCCCTCTGATCCCTCATAGGAAGTCACAAAGCCCTCTTTGACCAAGTGCCAGAAATTAATCTGGATGGAATTCCTGCCTTTCGACCTGGAGGAAGCAGACCTGTGGCCGGGCCTGTAAAAGGACCGAGGGCACCTCCTGCCCTCCTTGCCCTGCTTCCCTGATTTACCTTCCTGCTCAGAGGCAGGACGGCTGACACGCATGACCTTCCCAGGCAGTGGAGAACAGGAAGCTCAGCAAAGGCTCCCGTGAAAAAGCCCCAAGGAGGCACAGGCCAGAACTGACAGGACTGGACGTGGATTCCCAGTAATACTCAAATTCCACAGGTCCAGGAGGTCACTATAGCGGGTGTGGTGGGAAGCTTTCGCTCCCTCTGTCAACTCAGGTTGACCAGCAGGTACCATGTGGAGAAGAGTTCTGCCTCAGGGGGAAAAGAGTTCAGCGATTGATTAGTGATGCCTGTCATGGGGCTCACTGGGGGTTGGTGGCACGTGTGCTATGCATGTGCCCCCTTCCTTCTAGAGCCCTGTCCTTTGGAACCTTTCTACACAAAGAGAAAGAGGCCTTGATCGCTAAAGAAGAATCATTAACATTGATCCAATACTTATTCGCATGGCAGGTGCCATTCTAAGTTCTTTATTGCTACTGACCCATTTAACTCTCACAGGAACCTAATAAGCTTGGTCTTATCATGACCCCCACTTTATTCAGGAGGAAAAAGAAGCCCACAGAGGAAAGCAGCTAGTCCAGGGTCACAGAGCCCGTGGGCGGTAGAGCCAGGATTTGAACCCAGGCAGTGTGGCCCAGAGCTCTCCCCCTAGGCATTACAGAAATTTTTCTTTGGGGAGCAAATTGGCAGTATGCGGAAAGAGTCACACACACACAAATACCCCTACTCTCTGCCTGGTAACCACTGTTCTGGAAACCTGCCCTAAAAAGTAGTTCAAAAGAAGCAAAAGCTTGGCTATAGGTGACAGTCATGACTGCATTATCTATAACTGAGAAAAACGGTAACAGTGCAAATGGCCAAAAGCAGGTCCTTTGGCCAATTATGCCACGACCTCTCTACAGACGTGATGGACATATGCTGAAACGTTTAAGCTGCAGCGTTCATGCTGGCAGGACCGTCTGCGCACCTGGCCACAGCTGCCAAAAGGTCCGTGCAAAGGTGGATGAAAGCTGGAAGGGCATTTGCAGGAGTAAAATCTGCCCTCAGGTGGGGACTGGCCAGAGCAGAGCGGTCTCTGCCCTCGAACGTGGTTGTAAAGGCGTTTTCATGATCGTGGTAAAAGGGCAGAGAAAGAGGGGAGTGGGGCAGGAGGGATGGGCTGTGTGGAAATGACAGGAGGTGAAACAGGGGTCACTGTCTTCCCTCTAGACACTGAGAGCCCAGCAGGAGCCACGTGGGAGCGTGTGGCCCAGAGCCAAGGGGGGCCAGGAGCAAGGCTAGGTCAGGTAACACAGCCTCGATGCTCGAATCTGGGGACACGGGTGACATAGTGTGTTTGGGCAGATGTGTAAGTGGCTGGTCCTGCCCTTGACCTTCCGGGGCCCAGGCCCAGGTGGTCTGCCATGTGCCATGCGCCATGCAAGGCGGGCAGGGCGCTCGGCCCTTCCCACAAGAAGCAGGGGCTTGCCAAGTCAGAGGTTAATTCACATAATCCTCACGGGGACGTCTGTGAGACTCAGAGAAAAAATGTAAAGCTCTCATGAAATGCTTCACGGGACAAAAATACCACAGCCCCCGACACGCAAGGCACGAGGAAGACAGGCGATGGCGATGGTCAGGAGCGCAAGCCCGCAGGTGTGAGGGAGGAACCGTCCGGTGCGTATGCGTGTCTGTGTATGTGTGCGCACACACACGTGTGCGGTGGAAGCCACGTTCCCAGCGGTTACAATCCCAGGTTCTGGCATCAAACTCGTGTTCAGACCCCAGCTCTGTCACTTAATAGGCGCGGGCCCTTGAGCAAGCAGTTCACCTCTCGGCCTCTGTCTCCACATCTGTGAAATGGGGAAGCAGGAGGACGCGTCCCCTCCTCAGGGTTGCGGGGATTCAGCGGGGTGGTGAGCGAGGCGCTGGCATCTGCTCAGCACAGGAGGAGCAGCCCATGGAGGGGGCTGAGGCCACTGGCCGCCGTGTGCTGAGGCGGGGCTGGATTTAGGCTCGGGCGCGTGTGCTAGGGGATGCGTGCTCGGGGGATCTGCAGTGGGCAGAGCAGGGGGGTCCAGGGGCCGCAGCTGTGGGACCAGAAGTGGCTCTTCCCCCGGGAGTAAAGGCCTCGGACTCCTGTGCCGGAGAGGGAGAGGGAGGAGGGGCCAGGAGGAAGGTCAGAGTGGAGGGTGACAGCAAGCCCTGGAGGGTCCCACCCTTCCCCTGCGCAGCTTCCCCTCAGGGGAGGGGCATCAGCTCAAGGGCTTTCTGTCCCCTCTGACCCAGCTGCCCCCAGGAATCTCAGCACCAGCGGGGCCTCTCTCCCTGCACGGGACTGGGGGTGATGGTCCAGCCTTCCCAAAAGGGCGACCCGATGGGAGAGAGAAGCCAGGCTCCCAGCCCCACGCCCTGCACCCCTGGTTCCTCGCCTATGCACCGGGGACCCTGGTTGGGGCTCAGTCCAGGGCCCGATGTGGAAGCTAGACTGTGACACCATTGGGAGCGGCCGCCCTTGGCAATGGCCGTCCCCTCATCCATGAGACGGGGTAGCAAAGACCTTGCGGAACCGCTACTGCAGGCCTGGCGGTAGGAGCGCCCCACGGCTTGCGCCAGGCAGGGCCCTCCGAGGACAGACTGCCCACCCCCTCGGATCTTACAGACATGCCGCGGGGGCACTGCAGGGGCTGGGTGCCCACTCCCACCCACTGGCTGCTCTGATAAGGGCGCATGGGATGATGGTCCCCCAGCCCTGGGAGGGCAGCCCTTCTTCACGCTGACCCAGTGGGCGAGGTGCTAGTTAGCAACTTCCCCATTTCACAGAGGAGAAAACTGAGGCCCAAATAAACACACCCCACACCCAATGCACCCATAACACAGTCACCCCCTCGCGCTCACACACACACACACACACAGACCCCACGTTCTTCTCCACCCTCCTACTCTCTACAGAGGATGGGGTGACCACGTCGCTGTGGCCGCCCCAGGGGCTTGGGAAACCCTGCCTGGGGACTCGGGGAGAGGGCGGCAGCGTGGCCAGGGCAGCAGGCCAGAGAGGATGCGAACCTGGGCTGGGATTTTCCCAGAGCCAAGTGCGTTCCTCTGCCTGGCAGCCTTGCGACAGGAAAACAGGCGGCTTCTGGTCTCACACAGTCTGCTCCCCGCCCCGGCTCTCGGTCGGCCCCCGGGGCTGTAGCTGGTGACCCAGCTTCCCCCAGGGAGAAAATCATCTTGGTTTTCAAGACTTCTGTGCAAGGGCCGAGGAACCCCTCTCAGGAAGGGAGAAGGCGTTTTTCAGAGCTGGAGGCACCAGAAGCGCCGGCTACACAAAGCGGGCGCTTTTTGGTACCTGGATTTTTCGGGGCTCCTTCGGGGGCACCTTATGCACGTGTCTCTTCCCAGCCAGGTACTCAGGGTCTGTGGTCCAGGCCCTTGTGCGCCCAGACGGGCCTGTCCTCACAGCTGTGAGCACCTGGGCCTCTCGGCTTGAACCTAGAAACAGGCCAGCCTCCTGACAGCGTTATAAGCACACACTGGACCCTCACAGCCTGCAGCACACTCTGGCTCTGTCACACAAACCAGGCCTGTCCCCTCCTGGCCTCGTGCACCCACACAGCCCTGTCCCCTCACAGCCTGACACACACGGGCAGGCCTGTCTCCCCAGGACGTGGCTTCCAAGGTGCATCTGAGTCAGAAATGAGGCCTCATTAACTCAGTACAACTGTTTATGCCTCCATCCCCCCAGGAACTGGCCTCAGGGGCCAAGCCACCCAAACCAAACAGGCCTGGCCTCCCCAGAGAGCCCCGAGGACAGCGCACCCTGCTCCAGGGCATCCTGGGAGGGGCTGACGCTGTGGTCCCACCGGTCCCACCCCCTTCCTGTCTGCTCCGGCCCCGGGCCTTCCCTGCACCTCCCTGACCAGTGCTGCCCAAGGGCGGGAGTCCAGGAGGAAAGGCAGAGATACCCGGAGAGAGGGAGAGGTAGGGAAGGGGGCCCGGGGGCCAGGATGTTGGGGGTCAAACCCCTGTCCCCCCTCTGGGGGCCTTGGGACCTTGGACAAGTGACTCCGATTCCCTCACATGCAAACGTCAACAACAGACCATTCAGTGAGCTGAGATGACGCACAAAATACAGAGCCCAGCGCGGAGGGAACGCTCCCGACGGCCTGTGGACGCACAAAGCTGAGCTGAGGCCACGAGAGCAGCAGGACCCCCAGGGTGCAGACAGGCATCAAGAGCATCACACAGGTGTGTTACTCAGACTCTGCCCTGTTCCACGTCACAACTTGAGGTAGATTCTAGAGCGGTGCTTCTCAAGTTTTTTTTCCATTATCATTCCCCTAAGGAGCCTTGTAAGATATCTGCCCCCGGCACCCCACCAATTTGCCCTGATCCCTTTGAAACTAAATTCTAGACGATAAGATTTTGTTGAGCAAGTTAAACTAGGAAGGCCACACACCACTGGAATAACTTAAGGTTTTTTAAGCCCCAAAATACCAATTTTGACCCCCTTGGAGGCAATATCACACCTGTGGAGAATGCCCTGGAGGTGTCAGTATAACTGGATAAAAACTCGATAAAGCAACAGGAACGCAGCATTTAAGAGCTAACATTGTAGGCTTCCCTGGTGGCGCAGTGGTTGAGAGTCCGCCTGCTGATGCAGGGGACACGGGTTCGTGCCCCAGTCCGGGAAGATCCCACATGCCGTGGAGCAGCTGGGCCCGTGAGCCATGGCCGCTGAACCTGCGCGTCTGGAGCCTGTGCTCCGCAATGGGAGGGGCCACAACAGTGAGAGGCCTGCGTACCGCAAAAAAAAAAAAAAGCGCTAACATTGTTTACAAGTAGAAAAAGTATTCTCTATGTGCGCTGCAGCTACAACAGGGACGTACACGTTGGTATAGGAGAAAAAGTGATAAACACAACATTTAGAAAATTTAAAAACTCAAGCTGAGGTTGTGGGATTTCTAAAGTCCTTAATTTTGATGTTCTATGGATTCCCCCCCCTTTTAGTTAAAGATAGAGAAAAGAAAAGGAAAGAAAAAGAAAAACCCCAAATGGTTGGTGGTAAATACAGAGGAGAGAGTAGCTGTATCAGGCAGGAGAAGCAGGACACATCCCGAGTGGGCTGAAAAGGCCAAAGCTCAGGATCAGGCACAGCTGGATCAAGCAGGAGAAAGGGCAGCTCCACAAATCTGTACTGAAATCCACTGTGTGACTATGGGCAAGTAACTAGACCTCTCTGAGCCTTGTCATTTGCTGAATGACAATGAACAGGAAAGCCCCTGGCCGTGCCTTGTATATTGTAGGTACTCAGTAACCACATATGGATCAATAAACACTTGCTAGAATCTATGCGGACCCCAAGATGAGTCGCCTATAGAACCAGGATTCGAATCTGGGTCTCAACACAACAGCAGGCAGTACGTCAAAAACACCTTATGTTCCTTTGCCATTTTACAAGGAAGGAGAGCACGCCTCCCTCCAATCTCATCAAAACCGAGTGGCAAAGAGCCACAGAAATGAAATCAGGTTGCTGATACTGAAATATCACTGCCACCTGGTGGCAGCGTACCTAAATTATGGGGGGGGGGGTGTCCAAAGGGAAAAACTGCCAGCATCTTACACATGCCTAAGACACAAGCAAATATCGAAACAGTGAGAACAAAGGTCACCATCCATCACCTGGCAAAAGGGCCACTCACTGCTGAGCATTTGCTGAGTCCTTGATATCCTGATCTGAGTTTCCTGGATGCTTGCTTTCTTTTCTTTTTAAAAATTCAACTGATTAGATTTAACAACCATACATAAACCAAACACCACCAAAATTGAGTGCAGATATCCAGGTCCTTATGAGAACTGCTAGAAGCCCAGGGATCCCCAGTTCTGTACTTGCTCAATCAACTGTCTGAACCCCACATGCAATCCTTGACGTCTGAATTTGAACATTTCAAGCCTGTCACTCTTAAATCATCCTTCTGGCTGTTACTGTCTCCCGAAATTTGGCTTTCTAGGCCCACCATCTTAGTCATCCCTTGTAGCTGCATAATATCCACACATTTCACAAGCACTGCCTTTTAGGTGTTCCCAGAGATTCCAGAAAATGGTTGAAGAAAATGTGGACCAGGGCAAGGAGGAAAGCAGAGCTCTGTGAAATCCACTAAAGACCACCTCTTCCTTGACACTGATCTCAGCCACCTTTTCAAAGAGGCATTTCCCCAAACTGTCAAGTAGGCAGTATGTCTCCAAGTACTTCCTGCCCCACCCTGAGCTAAGAAAAAGCAAAGCAATCACTTACTGAGGACTCACAAGGAAAACACGCATGAACAACAGAAGAGGGAAGCCTCTAAGTAACCCCTGTCCGTGGTAGTGAAGTGGCCTCTTCCTGCAGGACCACCACTGCACCATGCCTCTATTCCTCTCTCCCTCTCGACTGCTCTGGTATTTACCTCCCAGGTGGCCCCTGGCAGGTCCTGACGTATGTCCTGCCTGTCCCGGGACACACCTGGCCGCAGACAGCCAGGCCTTAGGGACGATGTCCCTGCAGAAATCAAGCTCTCAGCAGCACCTGCAGACTCTGAGCAGGCATGTGCCACGTGCCTGCTTAGCTGTTACCCGGGGCCTTCTGCCTGAGACCAGAAACCCCCAGGAACGGCAAAGACCTGGGCCTGAACACTGCCCCAGGCCCTTACCAGCTATGGGAGTTGGGCTCCGGTCTGGCCTCACCTTCCCTGCACAAAAAATGGGAGCAATGATAACAAGCCGCCTTACGAGGCTGCCGCAAGGGTGAAATAAGCGTGATGGGCCAGCCTCATGTTCCAGGCACACAGTAGGTGCTCAGTAAATGCCAGTCCTTTCCCTTTGCGGCCCCAACTTGGAGACTCGCGTTCAGCCTCTGAGATGGACACACTGGCCAAAGGAGAGGACCTGCAGCTGTCGGGGAAGGAGGGGCGTGGCCCGCTTTGGGACCAGGAATGTAATTTTCCGGGGTTGTATTTCTGTCCTCCGCCCAGCTGTGACGAGAGCCCCTCCAGAGGCACGAGAAGAATTCTAAGTGTCCCTTTGGTCATCCCAACACGGCACATGGTCTCAAACCCTGTCCAGGGCCAGCTGCTCATCCCCCACCGCGCTCCAGATTACAGTAAGGATGACAGCTCACGACAGGCACCGGTCATCCTAGCCATACCCTGCTGGCTCTGCGAGCCCGTAGGCCTGTCACGCCTTGTTCTAAACTAAAAGGTCAGAAGGCAGGAGAGACAGGGGGGCAGGGCGCGAGGGTCCTGAGCCACGGAGCAGAACGTGGACTCCCCAGGGGCCTGGGAGGACCCTTCTCATAAATCTGGCCCCTGGGTCTTGAACATGACCAGTCGGGAACTAATTCACCGTGTTTATTAGAAGGCCGGGGACCATCCTATGCAGAGCTAGAAGTGGGAAATTAGGCCAAAGGAAGTGAAGCCTCTGGAAATACGGTTGGGCTTCTGCATCTCTGATAAATTTACCTCTGCTGGCTCCTTCGGAAGTTACTTTCAACCCATCACCTTGAGCCCCTCAAGTGCTGCCTGCCCGAGCCCCTCAAATGAGGCCCTGTTCTGAGATCAAGCAGTTCTTTGATCCTTTCGGAAGCAGGCACCACACGATAAGGCTCCTGGGCAAAGTCAAGGGCCAACCGGGCAGGAGCACAGTTTCACCATCGCAACGGGGAAAGGCATCAACCATCCAAGAGGGAGGTGGGGGGCTTCCACACAGTGGAGCCAAGCTCCTGGGCTGAGCCTCCTAGAAGGCAGGAGACCTCTGCCCTCACGTCTCTGGGTGGCAGACCAGCTCCTCCAACAAGCAAGCGAGTCAAGACTTACCTTCCACTGCAGAGAATGGAACCACTGGTCTCGCAGGTAGCTGTTGGCAGCCTACAACGAGAAGAACAGGACAGCGAGGTCAAGTCACTGGCTTGCATCATTTCAGAGCATTTTACAGGCCAGCATGAGAGCCCCAGCCTGCTCTGTCCTGCAGGCTCTGCCCTGTGACCCTGAAGAGCCTTCTGAGGCATGCACCAAGCTGAACCCCTTGTGTGTAAAACCAAACTGGAAGTGGTCACCTGGGGGACTTGTCTGAAATAGACATTGCTGCCACCGGGCGCTTACTCTCCTGGGTAGACACTGGTGGCTGGAAGAGCTTTAACTGTACACATATCGTAACTCATCCGGGATCAGAGAAGGGGCCAGGATGAGTGGGGAAGAGGCGTGTGGGGAGATGATGATGATAATGGAGCTGCCTGGGAGCTCCCCAAGCCCTGCTCAAGGCACCGGGCCTTTGTTATCCCCGTAATCTGTCATCAGCCCTCACGACAGCCCTACGAGGTGGGCAACACTGCGTCTATTTCACAAAGGGAAAAACTGAGACCCGGAGCTCTCACGTCAACTGACCGCATTTAAACCCAGAGCCTGGCTTCCACGCCTGCGGGTGTAACCACCGCACCTCCTGCCAACTGCAGAAAGCCGTGGTAGAGAGCACCCAGCCTTGACCTCGGGCAGAACTACATTACAAAGCACCGTGCAGGGAGCCAGGCCTTCCTTGATCCACACCACACCAGTTCAGAGACTTGGGCCGCTCAGCCTCACGCCGCTCTCACCCCGAGTTCTAGCAGATTTGCTGATGGCAAAAGCAGTATTTACGGCACGTCTGACAGGCCCTAGACGGAGCACTAAGCCCCACGCGTGGACTGGCTCATCCAGTCCTCGTAAGTCAGTGCTGGGAAGCTGGCACTGTCAGCATCGTTATCTCTATGGTACAGATGAGGAAACTGAGGCTCGGGAGGTTAAACTCTCCCACGGACTCACAGGCAGTCGGTGTGGGGCAGGGCCTGAACCGGTGGTCTGACTCATGCTGAAACCACAGCGTGATGGCGTTTCAAGTTTGCTGCTGGCCACCCCCAAGGCAGACATGCAGCGTCTGTTCCCTGCCTGACCCCACAGCTCCCTGTTTCAAGTCGCCGTGACCCTGATGGGCAAGGGGCTCTGACAAGGCCAGAGCCTCGCCCCAAGCAGGAATGCCCATCTTCTTTTCCTGAGCCACACAGGTGTACACGTGCACGCACACACAGCGTGTGCAACTTGGGGTCACCCTCATTCAAGGAGATCCAGGTCTTGCAGATTACCTCCCCCGACTCCTGCCAGCTCATCGACGAAACATCAGCAGTTCGCCCAGGGCAGAGTCTGGGCAAATCTCTGGGCCGGAACAAATGAAGCAGTTCAGTGGCCTGTGCAGCCGGGAATCAGGCTCCCATGGGCAAAGCTCGGAGACTCATTCCAAACCCTGAACAGATCCACTCCAGCACCTGGAGGCAAGGTGCGTTTGTCTTTCTGCCCCGCGTGGGGAGCAGGCTGGGGGACACCGTCCATGGGATGCAGGAACGTCTGCAGCAGCTGAGTCTCCAGCAGACCTGGGTTCGAGCCCCCATCCTGCCATGGTCTAGCAGTGTGACCTGGAGAAAGTGCCCTGATGATGCAGAGCCCGTGATACCTGACAGGGGCAGCAGAGGCTGAAGCGGAGTCCACCACGGGGACCAGAAGCCCCCCCTCTGGAGGGTCCATGCCTGGGTCCCCTCCTGTCAGTGCTGGCCTAGCTGTGGTCTCATGACAATTCCTGTTCATTAGGGTGACAAAATACATCCCACACTCAGGAGTGGCGGTGCAAAGATACCAAGTGATGAGATAATCCATGTAAAATGCTTACTCAGCGCAGCGCCAGGCATGGGCAAACACTACCAACAGCAGGGTTCCCGTCGCAGCACGGCCAGTGCTGTGCTGATACATGCGTAACAACAGGCTCTCCTGGATAAAAAGCCCCGGTCACAGTGTGTGTGGACTTCCGTGAATGAGGGCACTTGGCTGATTCCACGCTACCAGGGGCCGTCCCTGGACCAGAGCTGAGAAGAGCTGACCCCGATCGGCTCTTGGGCGCTGGCACAAGCCAGTATGAGCTGGCTGCAACACGCTTCTGGTCCGCAACCGTTTGTCTGCTTTTTAACACACCGAGGTAGCCAGAGAGGGGGGAGGTGTGGTAGGTTGAATGAGGGGCTTCCAAAGACTGTCCATGTCCTCATACCCTGGGAATGTGTTACTTTAGGTGCAAAGGGACTTTGCAGATGTCATTAAGAACCCCGAGATGGGGAGATTATTCTGGATTCTCTGGATGAGCCAATGTCATCACAAGGGTCTATATAATAGACAGGCAGGAGGTCAGGGAGTCAGAGAGGGAAGTAGAGGTTGGAATGATGTGGCCATGAGCCCAGGGATGCAGGCGGGCTCTAGAAGCTGGAAATGGCAAGGAAATGGATTCTCCCCTAGAGTTTCAGAAGGAACCAGCCCTGTGCATACCTTGATTTTAGCCCAGTGGGACCCATGTTGGATTTGGCCCTTCAGAATGGTCAGATAACAAATTTGTGTTGTTTTTGCGGTAAGTGTGTGGTACTTTGCCATGGTGGCAGTAGGAAATGAATACAGGGATGCAGCATGGCCAGGTTGGTTTAGTGCTGACATGGGTCATTGCATTGGTTCTGAGGTTCCGCAGGGGCCCAGACAGGGCCCACAAGGTGTCACTGGCTGCACTGAAAGACCAAGTGAAGACAAAAAGGAAGAGAGAGGAGACAGCAGGGGAGAGGGAAGTGGAGAAGGAACGGGGGAAGGAGACCCATGTTCTCCCTCTTCTGCGCCCACTGGCCAACCCACCATGCTGCCCTGCCAACACGAGTGACCCGTGTGTGACCCTTGTGTGACCATCACTGTATCCCCAGGGCCTGGGGCATGAGGTGCCCAAGAGAGACCTGCTGAAGGAATGAACAAATGAATGAACGAGAGGCCTGTAAACTCCCTGAGGGCAGGGTCTCATTTCCAAATCCCTCACTCTGATTAGCATGGCCAGTAGTACCATCAGGGCTGGTTGCGCAAGAACGAATGAACACAAACAATGCAAGAAACAGGAGGGCAATGGTAGTAAGTGGTGGATGGTGACTCCTTTCTCTGCCTTGGCAATCCAATCCAACACAGACCAGTCTTCCCCACAACCAGGCCCAGCCCTTCCCATTCTGGGGCCTCTCCAGTGTGAGTCCCTGTTAAAGATCTTTTTGGTTTTTTTTGGCCATGCCATGTGGCTTGTGGGATCTCAGTTCCCCGATCAGGGATTGAACTCAGGCCATGGCAGTGAAAGCCCAGAACCCTAACCTAGGCCTAGGCCAGCAGGGGACTAAAGATCTTTAAATGGGCCGCCTGGCCCCTCCCTTGGCCATGTGTGAGCAGGTGATCTGACTGGGCAATCAGAAGCTCCTGCTGGGACTTCGGGTCTCAAGGAAGTGGTGTCAAGATGGCGGGTTGGGGGTGACAATTCCTTATGAAGCAAGGGCTGCGTCTTCCTTTAAAGATGGTTACTGGGCTGGGACACGGTGCCCCCACCAGCCTCGGCTCCAGTCTACTTTCTAAGCCTGCTCTCCAGGACCCCGCCAGTCCTTCTAGTATATTTCCCTTCCTGCTTGCGACAGCCTGAGTCCATCTCTGCTGCTTGCGTCTTAGACTCCTGACGGATCCCCACGGCCCCGCCGGATCCGTTTTTCCCTGCAGCTGTGTCTCCAGAAGGAGCCAGCCAGCTCCCAGAGACACAGCTTCTCCCAGTTACACTGTGAGCCCTCCTGGCACCACCAGGTCCCAGGGCTCACACACCAGATGGTTCTGGCCCTACCCAGAGCTCAGTCAATGTGCCCAGCTCGCTGCTGAGCAGGGACAGCTCCAGAGATTTCCTCTCCTGCCCCGTGTCCGGTCCAGCCTTGTCCTGGTCTCACTTGGGTCTGTGTGCCCCGCCTTTCACAGCTGTCTCACTGTCTGGGGGGGAGGAGGATTTCTTCAGGGACATCAACCACCATCTCACCTGCCCTTTGTCATCTCCCCTCTCAGCCTAACCTTTCAGGCAGGACAACCTGAGTTTTCCAAGTCTTTGCTCATGTGGGAGAGTGCGTGCAAACTCCCATCTCACAGATGAGGAAATCGAGCCTCAGAGCAGGTGGAGGGCCCTGCGGCCCACGCAGGAGTCCGACCCGGCCCTGCCCTGACCACACCATCACCCCCATGCCCACCGTTCTTCGAAGGCACTCGCCCACTTTTCTCTACTTTTGAAACCCCTTGCCCTCCCCGAGGCCCTGGCCAGGCCCACCCTCCCTCCCCTGCTTCCCAGCTCTTAGAGCCCTCACCCTCCCCACGCCCCCTGCCGGTTATCTGTCCTGCCCACAGGATTAGGAAAGGAGGCAGGATCCAGTGGGATTAACTGCCGCCTCCGCAGTGAGCCTGGTGTTAAAAAGTCCGCTGAGTGAATTAATTTCAGGCGAGGCAAAGCACAAGAAGCCTTGTGACGCCACCCAGCTTCCCGAGCCGCCTTCCCTGGGAGGTAGAGACACCCCATGTCTCCCGTCCACCCGCGGGCTCATCCCTTCCAACTCCACTGGGAGGGGAGGCGGCCACAGTCCCCTCTTCCGCTGCAGGCTCGCTGCACTTTGGAGGAAGACAGAGGCCTTGGCCGTGTTCGTCCACTGTAACAAATGGCTCTTTGATTCAGAGGCTCAAAGGGATTTGAAGGATCACCCAGACCAGGGCTACTCAGTCTTTTGGGGGTTTATGGGAACCTGAAACCCTTTGAGAGCCTGAAAGAAGCTGTGGACTCGCACCCAAGTAACGTACACATGTGTACAACCCACACCCCCCCCCCACACACACACAACTGTGCAAGCAGTTTCAGGACACACCACGGACCAAAGGGTAAGGATCCGACTCTGACCCAAACTTTTCCTCTCCAGCCTTGTTTCTGATGGGGAAACCAAGACCCAGACTTGCTGTGGCCTCATCCGTGTCTTCCCCCAACGTCTCCAGCTCTCCTTCGGGCACGCGGTAGGAATGCACAGCCATGAGACTTGTGTCACTTCCGGTGGAAGCCTTGACGAGCCAGCGCACCACTGAGTAGGTCCCTTCCCCCTGCCCTGCTGACCAGAAAGACTGCAGGTGGAGCGTGCTCCCAGCAGACCCATGATGGACATGCAGCACGAGTGAGAAATAATCCTTTGCTGTTTGAAGCCACTTAGAATTCGGGGCTGCTTGTCACTGCAGGATAACCTAGCACAACCTGGCTTGCTTTGTTTTAGTCTGGCTTTCACACGGTGTGTACAACCCACGAGGAATGCTCTCCCTTCACCCCCTCCCTCAACGCCTGCTGAACTGTTTACCTTTCGTGTCTCACCTGAAATGTCAATTCTCTGGAATGCCTGTCTGAGTGGTGGTTCCCCCTCGCCACCCTTGACCACATCAGGTGATGACGCCTCATTGAACAGATCACACTGCCCTGTAATCGCCTGTCTCGTTCTTCTTTCTTTCCAGCCTGTGGGCCCTGTGAGGTCGGGGACCATGTCTGACTTATTCAACACTGTGTCCATAAAACTCAGATAAATGTTTGTCAAGTGCAAGTTTGGCTGACTTGTTGAATGAATGAATGATTGGATGGATACATGGATAAATGGATAGGTGGATGGACAGGCGGGTGAACAGACTGATGGATAAATGGATGGGTAGGTGAATAGATGGCTGGCTGGCTGAAGCATCAGTATACCCATTCTGTTCACTGAAGAACATTTCATGTGCAGTAAACTTCAAAAGACCTGTCCAGCCTTGATACCCTCTCTTCCCCATGTCATAGTTGACTAGGGCTCTAGAAATAATCACGGCAGTCTTTTCCTGAACACCTACTGTGCACCAGGCATAGTGTTTAAGGATTTTACGCGTAATACCGCTGATCCTCACAGCACCCAAGGAGACAGGTATCATGGGTCCGGTTTCCAGATAAATTGCAGGCCCAGAGAGGTTATCCTGCTGCCCAAGTTTACAAAGGTAGAGAGAGCATGGTAGAGCTGGGCTGGGCCTCTGGTTGGCTGTGGAGCCCACAGCCTACTCTCTCTAGGCTCCCCGGAATTGGGCTGGGGGATCCAAAAGCACCGTGCTGATGAACGGGAAGGCTCCAGTCACCAGGAGGCCCCACACCGCAAACAAGAGGGTAGGCCAGAAGTGTCCTCCAGAAGAGGGGAGGCGACCTGTGGTGTGGCCACTGCATCCTCACAGCTGCGTCCCCTCTCGATGACGGAACCAGAGAGGATGCGACATCCCACAGGGGATGGGTTCTCCTGCTCCTTCCTTTGGCTTGTCTAGTTTCGAAGAAGGATAGGGGCTGCTGAGGGACGTCCGGAATCCCAGCACAGGCATCTCTAAGTGCCTTCCAGGGGAATGGAGAGCGGACTGGGCTGTGCCCGGCCTGGGGAACAGAGTGAGTTTCTGCCGAGTCACCACACTGACGTGGGAAGGGGCTGAGCCTGGATGACCCGGCCCCACGGGACACAGGGCCCAGGTCCGAGTCCTGAGGGTCACTCAGCGGAGCCTGGATCCAAGCCTGGGAAAGACCCCTGGAAGCAGGCAGGCCTGCTCGGGCAGGCGCCGACCTCTCCTAGTGATAAATCTTTCGAATACCGAAAGGGCCTCGTTCCAGGCAAATTCTGCCTAATTTCCTCTTCGAAAGTTGCCAAGTTCTCCCTCATTGTTGTATTGTCTCGAGAGGTGAGAAAAACAGCCAAGGGTGCACCGTGGGTGGGTGAGCGTTCCCAGGTTCGCCTTCCCCGGCCCAACTTCTTAGGGAAAAAACAGCACGTGCTTTTCAGGCCGGAAAGGTCTTTCTCTCTGGCTTCCAGTAAGAAGGGCACCCGCCCTGTCCCTGCCCCTGCTGCCAGCGCTTGGGATCAACAGTTGCCTGGCCTCCTGAGGGGCTTTCGGGAATGTCAGTGAGAAGCGCGGGTCTTGGAAACCATTCCAGAAAGCAGCAGCAGCAGAAGCTCGCGGGAAAGGGGGGGGGCGGGCGGGTCCCCTTGCTCTTGTCCCGCCCAAAAGCTTGTTTTTCGAACAGTGGCCTCTGTCCGCTTCTCATCAATGGGTGGAAACCCATCTGGGAGGCAGAACTCCCCGGAAGATGATCTGCCGCCACCCGGTTCTTTAATCCCCGCTCCCCGACCCCGCAGGCCTGCGACGAGCACCCCGCAGGATGCTTTCACGGCACTGTTTATGTACTCGTGGAGATACTCCTCAGGGTGAAATGCCAGCCGAAAGGGCATTAAGGGAAGAAGGAAGATAAATAGGTCCTTTCTGCACCCGGGGAATCTAATAACATGGCATTAGGGAGCTCACGCTGAAATACCACAAAGCATCCAGAAACACACCGACTGGACCCAGGCTGGAAGAAGGCTGGCGCCTTTGCCTGGTGACTCGACCTGCTGGCATGTTGCTCGTTGTCTCTGAGCAGAGTGGGGGAGGCATGTCCGCCTGAGAGCGTTTCTTAACCTTCCTTGAACTCAGATGGGTTAGTTCCCAGGGGTCTGAGTGAGGTACCGAGTCAAATTCTCATAAAGCAGCTGTGTAAGGACGTTGTGGGTAGAGGGGCAGGGAGAGGGGAGGGAGTGTTAAGTCCAGACCCACAGAGAGAAGGGCTCAGGTGGAGACAGAGGCCTGGAGAAAGACACCAGAGGAAAAGAAACTGCCAGAGAAGCAGAGAGTGAGGTATATCAAGAGATAGAGACGGGGAGGGGAGGGGAGAGATGGAGAAAGACGTGTCAAAGAGAGACAGAGGGAAACAGACATACATGGATACGGAGAACCTGAACGAGACAGAGAGACCGGGCACGCTAGGGCAAGGACCCCTGTGACCCCCAGACATCACCCCTACATAGAGAACAGCTGCGTCACACGCAGCAGGATGGAACCCTACTCAGGGACGCAGGAATGCTGGAATCCTACGGATCCCCCCCTGCATTCTGAGGCTATTTCCCATGGCGGGAGCGGTGCACGGAGCACGGGGTCAAAATGAAAAGTTCTGGGGTCATATCCTTTGTGTGATGATGGAAACGTTCTCCATCTGTACAACAGCAGCCACGGGCCACACGTGGGTCCTGAGCACTCGGAACATGGCTAGGGGCCTGAGAAACTGCCTTCTTGATTTATGAACTTAAATTTAAGTGCAAACAACGCTGTGTGGCCAGTGGCTGATGTAGGGACAGCGTGGTTCACGGCACCTTCACCCTCTGCTGACCAGGAGCACCCAGATGAGGTGTGGCTTTGCCCCCCGAGCACACCTGGCTGCTTCGCGGTCCTCCCCCTCCCGCCCCCCACCGGAGCAGGGAAGGCTGCTCCGACACGCCACTGCTCTGGCTCCTGTCACGGGACTCGGGACCAAGCCAAAGCAGAGGATCCCACCGACCGTCCCAAGAGCATGGGAGGGACGCCCTGCCTGCCACCTCCGGGCACCACCCTGGGCCCCACAGGACCCCTACCCCGGGCTGCCCCATAACTATACGGACCCCCCAGTCTGGAGCCCATCTCCAAGATGACTCGAACCCGCTTACATAACAAGACGGCCACACGCCACCCATGAATCACAGGAGGGAGAGGAGGAGGGTGACGACAAGAAGGAAGGAAGGTAGAAGCGAAGGAAATGACAGCGAGGGAGAGACCGAGGAGGCAGGGGCAGGGCTGCACCCACCTGGGCCTCCCCGGGGGACGGGCGGGCGGAGGCTGCGTGCGCTTCCCGCCCTGGCTCCCGCAGGCCCCCCTCCTCCTCCAGCCTCCAGCGCCCGGGCTGTGACGGCTGCACTGCCCACTGGAGCAGGGGGCCGGCAAGACGGGGGTGCGGAGCAGCCGCAGGCCCGCCCGCCCACCGTTAACACGTCAGGGGGAGCTCTGACGTGAGGCCACCACGGGACACAGCCCCAGCCGGGCGAGTCATCACAGCCGGACCACGGCCACCGCCGGGATTAAAGGGACATTCTGGCGCTGCCCGGTGACCTGCATCCTCCAAGCCGCACTGCCCCCTGTCCCCGGGGCAAGTGATGCTCAGGTCCTCCTTGGGGGTAGGCTGCCCCTCCAGCCCCCAAAGCAATGAGGCCACCCAGCTGCCTCGACCAGGGGAGCGACCATCACACCCAGGGAGCTGGGGGCTCGGGGCCCTCCCTCCTCCAGCTGGGCTCTCTCAAGGTTTCCCTCCATCTTGCCTGCCCGTGGCACTCACGGATCCAGCACCCTCTGCCCTGCAAACAGACTGATCCCTCTACTGGGCCACCACCTCTTAGGAGCTTTCGGCGACTCCCTACGGCCCTCAGAATAACACTGTGGCTTCTCCACTCAGCTAACAAGACCTGTATGATCTGGCTGCGACCCAACAACTCTGGACGCGTGGGCAAGGCCCTGCATCCGCCTCCCCCTCTTCTCCACGGCAGCGAATGCTCCCTCCGCCACATTCACGCTTTATACCCCCTTTTCCCTCTGCCTGGAGTGTGTGGACCCCCATCCTGGCCCATTCCTACTCACCCCTCTACACCCAGATCTAATATCGCCATCCCGGGGGGAGCCTTCTTTGGTACCCCTAGGCCCAGTGAGTCACTCCCTGCAATGGGCTCCCCCAGTCCTCGGGGACAGGCCTCTCTTTCAGTCGCTACCTCTGCAGTCATTTGTTTATGGTTCTGTCTCCCCGAGGGGGCCCAGGAGCTCTTCGGGCCGAGGGGCTGACTCACCTCCCCACCCCCAGCCCTAGCACATGCTCTGTGCTTCAAACTGTAGAGAGTGAGAGATTTAAGAAGAAAACAGACAGGCAGGTGTGGCTCTGGTGTTTTCCAAGAGACATCAGTGAATGACGGGGTTTTCCTAAAGGATGTTTAGCTGTTACACGTGGCTTCTGGGGCTCGGCATTCCTCAGAGGCCAAACTGTGTGCCTCTTGGCTCCAATGTTGTTAGACAATCCAGTGGCCACTTTTCCAACAAGTTTTAGGGGGCATCTCTTTGGGCTCAAAGCAGGTCTCCCCGGACTGACAGAGTTAGAAAACGTTCCTAGAAGAAAGCCCAAGGCAGACCATCCTCCCAATGATAAGAGAGTACATTCTCTCGGGACGAGGAGTCTCTGACTTGGGGTCCCTGTTGGAAACTGGGGCGGCACTCCCTGAAATGATACAGAACGTGTCACATGCATGTACTGCAGCAGCCGTGTTATTATTTCTGCCACAATTCCTTTCTTGGTGGACCCACCTCTCCCCTCCCATGAGGTCTACACAGCTGCCAGTGTAAAGGTGGGCGTGTAACGCAGGGCAGGGCATCCCCTGGGGTGAATCGGATAATAGCACGGTGAATCAGAATCTTCCATGAGATTTTATAGAAAGATACTGAAAGGAAAATGCGTTCTCACATGTTTTTAAGAATTACAAGCTCCAAGAATGTAGTTTGAGGCTGTCAGAAGTCCATCTTTCCCACCACATGGAGAGCCTCTGCCTGATAATGAACCAGCACACAGAAGCAAAGCCAGGAGATAGAGAGAGACTGAATATTAATGATAGCATTTGACCCCTGGGTCCAGCTATGCCTGAAGTCCTCTCTTAGACTTCCAGTTACTTTAATACAGTTACAGCATCAAATTCTCTTTTTGCTTCAGGTCATTTGAATAACGTTTGCATCATAGCCAACCAACAGTCTTGATCAATACACACAAAATGCACCCTTTTCCAAGGAGATGGCTCTCATTTCCATCAGAGTCTCAAAAGACTGAGATCAATGAGAAGTAAGAAACCTCCTCACTTGAAGTACAGCAAAAGGTAGCATCTGTTGCTTACTTGCTTTCTACAGCCTTTTAAAGCCTGTGTCTGTGTGCCTCAGTTTCCTCATCTGTAAAATGGAGATCAGAAAACCTCAGTTTCCTCATCTGTAAAGTGAAGATCAGAAAACCTATTTTTTGGCTTTGTTAAGAGCAATAAAAACACAACATGGAAAGCTCCTAGATGGTGGCACGTATACAGTAGGAGCTCAATCTGCACGCACTCCTTCGTCTCCCACAGTGAGCCCCAATTTACACCTTTCTTGTACTTGGAGGAAAAAAACATCCTAAGTTAAACAACCTTTCCTCTTAATAGTTGGCTGTCTCCCTCCGAGGGATAAGAGGAGGGCAAGTGAGTGGGGATGGAGCAGAAACTGCTTGTTCATGTCTATTTATCCTACCTGCAGTAGGACAGTTCCCCCAGGAATTGTAAGCTGTAAACAGTACTTCGGGGCATTCTCCCAGGACAGCAGCTGAACGTCTTCAATGGCGCTGTAGGAGACTGAGTTTTCCATGTACCCAGTTGGCTGCAACAAAAAAAGAAAAAGCAAAGACACACATTGGTTACAAGATCAGGCACAATATCTGCACTGGAAAACATCCTCACTCTAGCAACAAGCAAACTGAGAGGGTACAGACACTTGGCAACTCTGGGGACCAAAGGACTCCATCTTTCGTAGCTGGCAGCATCCAGCTGGAGGGGAGGGGCCATGGTGGACACCTGCCCATGTGTTGGGACGTGCAGACTGGGGGCACTTTGAGGGCAAGGCCTGTGCATTGTTCCTCTGGACTTCTGCGGGGCCCAGCACAGCCGGAGCCTGGACCCCTCCATCCCTCACCATGTCCAAGCCACCACCCTCTCCTGCCCAGAAAGTAGTCATAGCCCACCCCCCACCACTGGACTCCCTGCCTCAGCTGCCCCTACAGATATGCGTCCTCCACTTGGCACTCGGGGCCGTGTTCCAAGTCAGCAAACTCGATCCCTCTGCCCGCCTGCTCAGCAGCCTTCAGTGGCTCCCAGTGGTCCAACCACATATGCCACAGTCCCATCCACCACCGACGGGCCCCGCAGGAATGGTCTCGCATCCTCCTCCAGCCCCACCCCCTTCGTCTCTCTCCCTTTCCGAGCACCCACACGCAGACACAGGCCTGCTGACAGCATGGCAAACTCAGGCTACTTCTTGTCCCCAAAAGGCTGTGGTCCCCGCGACCCACCCCTGGCATCCCCTCTTCTACTCTCCAGACCCCATAACCCACCTGGTCGCATCCCTCCCTGTGCCCTACGTGCCTACCACGCCCGTATTTTTTTTTTTTTGACGTGGACCATTTTTAAAGACTTTATTGAATTTGTTACAATATTGCTTCAGTTGTACGTTTTGGTTTTTTGGCCGCGAGGCGAGGCAAGTGGGATCTTAGCTCCCTGATCAGGGATTGAACCCAAGCCCCCTGCAGTGGAAGCACGGAGCCTTAACCACCGGACCACCAGGGAAGTCTCGACCATACCCGTTTTAATTACTGTGGACCTATGCGTTATCTGTCTGCTGTCTGCCTCCTTAGCCAGGCTGCAGCTCCGTGAGGTCAGGCCAGTGTCTGTCTTGGTCCCTGCTCTCTCTCCCCAGTGCCTGGCACGTGGCAAGGGCTCCATCATTTGTGCGGAAAGGGAGAATGATAAGGGCTATCATGGGTGAATGCTGGGGTAAGGGTGGGGCAAGAGACATTCACAGCCACTCACGGCTGAGTGAGTTCCGCTGTCACGGGGAGAAGGCGCTAGGCGCCAGGGGGATGCGCTGGCCACCGGGAACCAGCAGTGTCCTTGTCACTCTGGCCCCAGGAAGCCAGGCTTCGGCAGCATCAGAGGTGAGTGCAACACAGCTGAGAAGAGTAACAGCTAACGTCTCCTACGCTCTGACAAAGGCCGCGCACTCCCCAAGCACATGGCGAGTGCTATCTCCTTTAATCCTCACAACGGTCCCAAGAGCCATCCCCACTGCACAGATGAGGAAGCTGACACTCAGCAGGTCATGTGACTTGCCCAAAGTCACCCAGCTGGGAAGAGGCGTGGCCAAGCTTGAACTCAGCTGCTGACTCAGGGATCTCTGCCCGGACCACTAAGCTGTGATACAAGCAATTTAAAATCTGTGGCCCAACAAGTGAATTTTACCCTGAGGATTGAGGACCTCCACGAGGTTTTTTATTTTCAATTTCTGTCTGCCAAAGCTGAGGTACGGCGGTCGTGGCGGTGGAGGAGAAAAGGTTGAGGGCTTAAGCTGCCTCAAATCTCCCTGATACGATCAGTTACATGCTCAGGAAGTAAGAGTAAACTGACCAGTCGGTTTGTTCATTCATTCATTCACTCGTTCATGCATCCGACAGATATTTATTGAGCACCGGTTACGTTCCAGGCCCCGTGCTGACTGCTGGGGATACAGCAGTGAACAAGACAGAAGCGCAGTGGGGCTAAGAGACAACAAACAGACAAAATATCCAAATAAGTAAACGATTGGAGAGTGGCCAAGTGCTGCACCAAAAATCAAGATAGGGTGTGGTGACAGGTGGCAGAGAGCTGGAGCACCGTGGAATGACGGTGGGGAAGCGCGTCGCAGGCCCATGGCCTGTGCAAAGGCCCAGGGGTGGGAACAAGCTGGGAGTGCTCAGGGAGGAGCAAAGGCCAAAGGGAGGGAGGGCGGGTACGAACGGTCTTGAAGAGATGGGCAGGCCATCCCTGGAGGGACCGGAAGGCCCAGTGGGATTCCGGGGATGGTTGCCCATGGGGTGGGCGTAGCATCACTGGGACTGCTGCATGGAGACAGTTGGCGGAAGCAGGGAACAGCCTAGAGGCTCCTGCATGGGTCCAGATGAGCCATGAGGCTGCTGACACCCAGGCAGGGCGGGGCTGAGGCAGCCAAGTCCATCTAGCCCCTCTCACCAGTGCATGGGCCACCCCTCGGCACCAGCCCAGGCAGCCTGTGTGTCCAACCAAGATGGCTTATCAGTGCACCCCAAAGGCAGACACGTGGGCTCCCCTTGGCCCTTCTGCCCTATTCCACATCCCCTGCGCTGGCACGTTCTCAATCTTCTGCAGTACATGACTCAGCCTCAACAGCACGTCTTGTCCTGAGAACACCAGCGATACCAGGGGCCTGGCGGATTGGTGACTATGCTTGAGTTTCTTGCTGACTGTCTCCCCTGCTGGTGTCTCAGCACCACGAGAGCGAGAATTTTTACCTGCTCCGTTTCTTGTGCCTAATCCGCGCCTGACATTTAGGAGGTGACTGGCATTTCCTTAACAAATGAAGGAATATTTTCCTAAATAAAAAAATGTCCATCCGTGATATTACTTACAATCACATGCATAACATACTTGGAAAGAGGCTTTGGTTACTAGTTTCAAATATTAAATTAAAAATAAATTAATAAATTTTAAAAACTCTCCTTTGGGAAGCAATGGCACCTGGGTGCCCGGATATGCTGAAGAGCTCTCCTTGGTGGCCCACGGCCATCTCTCTCCCTTTTCTAGGTCTGGCTGGGTCCCAAACCCCAGGCCACTGACCCCTTGATGCACAGAGAAGCCAGAGAACACGTACTAGGACACAGCCACTAGGGCATCTAGAAAATCTCTGGATCACACCAAACAACCAAGATACAGAGAGCCATTCCAAAAATCCCACAACGGTATAGAGCGTGACCACAGTGGGCTGGATTTGATTATCCAAACTGAGCAAATGGCCAGCCTCGTTCCCTTAGAATTGCACCTTGGGCACATAAGCAGAAAGCCTGGAGGCTTCTATTTCCCACCACAGCCTCCTGGAGACGAAGACACGGCAAGGCCCTGTGCCGCCCAGTGCCCACCAAGCCCGTGGGAACACCTTCCAGATGACCACGGCATGTGGGACGTAACATGATGGAGGGCCAGCTAACCACCTGTGCCTGCCTTTTTCACGACCCCGCTGTAGCTGTCTCAAGGTGGCCTTGACTAAAAGTTTCAGCACGGGCATTTTGGGGAAACGGGTATAAATAAATACATACTGTCTTTTTTTTTTTTTTTTTTTTTTTTTCTTTTTGCGGTATGTGGGCCTCTCACTGCTGTGGCCTCTCCCGTTGCGGAGCACAGGCTCCGGACGCGCAGGCCCAGCGGCCATGGCTCACGGGCCCAGCCGCTCCGCGGCATATGGGATCCTCCCAGACCGGGGCACGAACCCGTATCCCCTGCATCGGCAGGCGGACTCTCAACCACTGCGCCACCAGGGAGGCCCCATACTGTCTTTTAAAAGCAGATGCATTGCTGTTTGAAGCAGTACTGGCTAAAAGCAAAATTTGGAGAATCAATGAGACCTGTGTTTGAGCCACTTACTGTGTGTCTTTACGTAAGTTACTGCACCTCTCTGAGCCCATTTCCTCCAAAGGTAAAATGAGAATTTAAGAGAGTATTAGGAGCCTTAAAGGGAATCCAATTTGTTAAGGGCTTAGCACAGCATCTGGAACATACTGAAAAACTCAATAAAATGAACTATTGTGAGAAACACTAACCTTTCTGTCTCTGGGATCTTCCTCTCCTAAAGCCATAATTCTCGTCTAACCATGAGAAAAACATCAGACAAACCCCAGTTGAGGGACAGTCCTCAAAATACCTGACCAGTACTCATCAAAAACAAGGAAAGTCTGAGCATCTATCCCCGCCAAGTCTACGGAGACCTGATGACTAAATGTACTGTGAGTCCATGTGAGATCCTGGGACAGAAAAAGGACATTAGGGAAAAACTAAGGAAATCAAATATAGTGTGGACTTCAATAAGAGCATATCAATATGGGTTCATTCGCTGTGACAGATGTCTCATGCTAGTGTAAGATATTAACAAGTGGGAAAAGGGGGTGTGGGGTACATGGGAACTCTCTGTACTGTCTTTGCAACTTTTGTTTGCACCTCAAACTGTTCTGACATAAAATGCTTATTAAGAAAAATTAACTGTTGCTACCACTATAGTTGATCCTATTGTCATCATCATGGATAGAGCCTGGAGGGGGTGCCCCTGAGGCTTGCAAGGGTAACGGGGCAGATCGGGATTGGAAGCCCCCCACCCCCCGACGCTGCTCTTTGGATGCAGGTGTGAGCTAATGCTGACCAAGGACCTCCTTCATCCTGGGTACTTTCACACTCTTGGGATGATTTTACAGATAACTGATAATTCCCTGGTAATCTGAAAATGATGATCAGAGCTACATCGGAGGAGATTCCTGCATGGGTTAAAGGCTGAGTTAGATAAAAAGGAAAAATTAAATTCTCTACTTGAGGGAAGCTAGGAAATCCAGCTCTAAGAGGTGCATTTAAGAGAACATTAAGCAGATTAAAAGTTATTTCTACATGTAAAAGCAGTGCGAGACATACTGTATGATTCCGTTTGTATGACATTCTGGAATTAGCAAGAACTACAGGGGCTGAAATCAGACCAGCGGTTGCCAGCAGATGGGGGAGGGGACTGGTTACCGAGGGGCCTGGAGGAGGGGCGTGGAGGATCTTTTTGGGGTGATGGAAATATTCTGTCCCGACTGTGGTGGTGGTTACTTGACTGTACACATTTGTCAAAATCCACAGATCTGCACACTAAAAGGGTGAATTTTACTGAATGTAAATTACAACTCAAACCTAAGAAAGGCAATGCATGAATGTTCAAGATGATTTGGAAGACGATAAATAGAATGAAATCTTTCAGATCAAATCATTATCAAGGCCTCTCATGAGCGCTTTGGTATACTGCCTTCCTGATTATTTTTTATAAGTAATTTTTTTTACAGGTACATATAATTCTGTAACTCGCCTTATTTCACATGTTACAGCATATGCCCATTCCATATTCTGAACCCATTCTGAACATGCCCATCCCCTCTTCAGAACAACCATTTTAGTGCCTATTAAATATTCGACCCCCGTTTGTCTCATCACCACTCCCACCCCCTCCCCTAGACAGTGTGGTGGTTTCACTTTATGCTACTATAAACAACTCCACAATGAACATCCTTGTGAAACATGTTTTTCTACCCCATGTTTAGGATTATTTCCTTAGGCCGGATTCCCAGAAATGGAATTACTGGGACAAAGGGTAAGAGCATATTTTATGTTGTTGCCAAATTGCTCTCATTAAAGAGAAATTAAAGAGAACTGGGGAGTCCTGGCTAAGCCTGGGGGGCTTTACCCTGGGCCACCAGCTTGGCTGGGTCCTGCTGGACGCTGCTCTGACCCGTGTTTGAGTTCAGAGCAACCGCCTGCCCGATGAGGGCCTGCAATGTAACTGCATGGCATGGGTGCTGGTGTCTTAGAAGTTCGCAAGCAGGGTCTTTTTGCAAGGGGGAGTCCTTCTGCGGTGGGGGGGTTCCTTCTGCAGGAGGGAGGTCCTTCTGCAGGGGGGTCCTTTTGCAAGGGGGAGTCCTTCTGCAGGGGGGCTTCCTTCTGCAGGAGGGGGGTCCTTCTGCAGGGGGGCTTCCTTCTGCAGGGGGGCTTCCTTCTGCAGGAGGGTCCTTCTGCAAGCCAGGTCCTGGCTCGTGCTTTCCCATGGGAGTTGGGGAACAGGTCGGGGATGCCTTTGCCCTTTTGCTCTCAGGGACTGGTGAGGGGCCAGGGTGGGCCCTGGTGTTGCCAGACAGGGAAGAGAACACTGCCCTCCTGCTCCTGTCTCTGAGAGGAGCTTCTTCCCCGTCCACACAACACCTGGATCTGGACTAGAGACAGCAGGGCTTGCAGGGAGCGCGTCAGGGCCCCCAGTGACCCCCCGAGGCCTTCAGGGTTGATGTTCCAAACGCTGCACCGTCTCCACTTTCCCATGTGGCAGAGTTGGCAGGGAGTGGGGTGACCAAAGGCTCCCTAAAACAGCCCCTGACCTCAGCCCCTAATGCTGGCACGATGCCACCAGGCTTCGCCTCCCCGTCTTTCTGGGGAGCCAGCTCCCTCCCGCCCAGACCTGCCTGCTGGTTTCCATGGGGATTTCTCTAAAAGTGAGTATGAATCATGAGTCTGAAGGCCCCCAAGACGAGGCTCTGGGCTGATTCAAGACACAAGTCGGGAAAGCTCCCGGCACCGTTCCTGGGGAGGGGGAGGAGGGGGAGGGGAAGCGGAGGGGGAGGGGAAGAGGGGGAGAAGGAGGAGGGGGAGAAGGAGGAGGGGGAGGAGGATGGAAAGAGGGGGAGGAGGGGGAGAAGGAGGAGGGGGAGGAGGGGGAGGAGGAGGGGGAGGAGGAGGAGGGGGAGGAGGAGGCGAAGAGGGGGAGGAGGAGGAGGGGGAGGAGGAGGGGGAGGGGGAGGGGAGGAAGGAGAGGGGAAAGGGAGGGGGAGGAGGGGGAGGGGGAGGGGAGGAGGGGAGGGGAAGGGGAGGAGGGAGAGGAGGAGGGGGAGGAGGGAGAGGAGGAGGGGGAGGAGAGGAGGAGGGGGAGGAGGAGGGGAACTCTTGCCCGGCCGGGGGGGCCAGGATGGGAACAGCAGGCTGTCATGGGGGGTTGCCGCCCAGGCAGGCGGGCCACACTGGGGACTGGGGACGTTCTCTTCTCTCCGTGTGTGGACGTCGCCTGAGTCATGCAGGGGACCCACAGCGCACAGCCTGACTCTATATGGCACCACCCTTCCGCCACGAGGAAGGATTTGCCCCCAGCCCCACACACAAACCCCTGCCTCAAAGGAGAGAGATCAAATCAGAGGGCAGGGGAGCCCCCTCTGGCCCTGCCTTGGATGGCCAACAACAACAATGGCAGTAATAATAACGGTGACGCCATTACCTCGGTGGTGGTACCACGGAGACTCTTGGATCAGGGGAGTGGGCTTCAGTCCTCATCTCCCCCTGCTGCTTTTTTAAAAACTGTGGTAAAATTCATATGGCATAAACTTAAACACTAACCATTTTAAAATGTACAATTCAGTGGCATTTAGTGCATTCACAATGGTGTACAACCTCCAGCGCAGTTTAGCGCTGACACTTTCATCATCCCAAAGGAAAGCCCACATCCATTAAGCAGTCACTCTCTGTCTCCCCCACCCTCAGTCCATGGTGACTGCTGGTCTGCTGTCTGTCTCTGTGGATTTGCCTGTTCTGGCCATTTCATAGCAATGGCATCATACAGTAAGTGTTGCTTTCTACTTGGCTCCTTTCACCTAAATGTTTTTGAGGTTCACCCACATTGTAGCATGTATCAGCATGCTGTTCCTTTTTTATGGCTGAATAATATTCCATTGAACGGAGAGGCCACATTTGGTTTACCCACTCATCAGCTGATGGACATTTGGGTTGTTTCCGTCTTGGTTTTTGTGAACAGCCTGTTGGATATTTTCTTCAGTGACACGGCAGGACACACGCTCTGCAAATACCACCCACGTGACTCCCCCCGGCCGACACACACACACACACGTAGAAAGGCACGGGTGTCCCTGGGTAACATTTATCAAGCCGTTACCATGTGGCCAGCACCACGCTGAGGGCTTTATATGCTATATTATCTCATTTAACTGTACAACAACACTGGGGTCAGGGGGCTGTATTTATCTCTATTTACCTACACACTACAGAAGAAGAAATGGAAGCACGAATCGGTGATGACATGTCACTAGTCCCCGCTTTTAAGAAACAGACCATGGATTCAGTCTCACATCCCCTCAGATGGTGACCTCCATCTCTATGCTCTGCCCAACTCCTCCAGCCAGATCCAAACTCCAGTGTGTGTACCTGAACGCACAGTGTGCAGAAAGGAGCCGGCACAGCAGGGGGGCTCAGAATCTCCCTTCCCACTGCCACCCACCCAGCCCCTACGGCCGCCATCGGCTCAACTCGGCCTTGAGGGCAGACACACACACACTCTCATTTGGGAAAGGCATGTCAAAATATTTTGATGTTCTTTTTAATCCCACAGAGAGAAAGTTGTATAGCAAAAGCAAAGTGGCAGGTTAACAATTTGCTGCTAGGCCGGCCAGTTTGGACCCCAGTCCCCGAGCAAAGCTCCTCAAATACCTTTCACACTCCCTCTCCCCTTGTTTCCATAAACCAAAGATACTGCACATAACTTAACCTTTTGCTGCCCCGGGGCTACTGTTATGACTACCACCCACCATCCATTGGTGAGTGGTGCTACAGCCCAGCAAAGCTCTTGGTGCCACTAAGCGGGTGGAGAGCTGCCAGCTGCTACATCTACTGGCCTCAGAGTGTGAGAGAGCGTGTCTAACCTGAAGAGCCTCCAATCAGTCTCTTGATGTCAAACGGCTACTTCCTATCGTCCCCGCACCCAACCCTCAAAAGGTTTCTGCTCTACTGTTGTTGGCTGTGAAACCAGACAGCCAAGTCTGTTACAATTACATGTAAAGTAAAAGTAACTGGGCTTTGAGCAGGAAAATCTCTTACGAGAAAAAAAAAAAACATCTTTCTTACGTTTTAGTGTGTTTTGTTTGATCTTCTTTCCTTGGTGGTGATTATTCTAAATTCTTCAGAAATAACCCTGGATCAGCACTGTCCAACAGAACCGTCTGTGATAATGGAAATGCGCTGTAACGGCGCTGTCCGCTGCACTAAACACCCGTGGGCTCCTGAGCACCTGACAGGTGGCTAATGCAACAGTCACCTCGGGACCGAATTCACATAGTCACTCAACACGTGGGACCTGTTCCGTGTGCAACCTAATGCCAGGGCTGGGCACGTGGCAGTGAAGAGAAGGGACATGGCCCTACAGTTAGGGAGGAAACAGATGACCCAGGAAAACCAGGGGGATCAGATGACCAGGAATCTGTGTCGTTGGGCATGGCACTTTTCATCTGTGCCCCTGGGCATCTCTGTCAGCCGAGCAACTGATCAAGGATGTCTGGAACGGAGCCTGGATGGAGGGACCGGCCCGGGCCCTGACTCAGGCCCAGCAGAGCATCCCACCCCTGCCCGAGCGTCAGGACCTCTCAGGCTGGGAGCACCCCTGCTGGCTCCCCTCGCCCGCCCACCTCCATCAGCCCCCTAGAAGCCACAGCCCTCCCGGGAGGAAGGTACGGCCACCACCCCTGTGACAGACCAGAAATGGAGGTTCTGAGCAGGTGCGAGCCTGGCCCAGCCATACACAGCAACTCAGGACAGACCAGAAGAGAACCGAGGCCTTCGGACTTCATGCCCCGACCTTTGTCTCCAACAGGCGGGTGAGTTAAAAATGGGGGCGGGGGAATCCTGCCACAGTGTGAGACCATCACACCATCCTCCAGCAGAACTGGTGGCCCCGCAGGTTCCCCCTGGGTGGGAGAGGACTGGAAAGGGGCATGAGGGAGCTGAAGGAGGCCTGGTACCGTTCTAGGTCTTGCCCCCGGGTAGGAGCGACACAGCATGTTCACTCTGTTAAAATGCATCAGGCAGGACACGGCGTGGGCACTTTTCTGGGTGTGTGTGTGTGTGCTACACTTCAATCAAAAGATTTTTTAAAAACCAGAAGTTCTAGAGTTGAATCCAGGCTCCACCACTTGCCAGCTGTGTGGCCTTAGGCAACTCAGCCTCTCTGAGACTCCAATTTCACCCTTGTAAAAGCGAGGTAGTATTCATACCCACTTTTTTTTTTTTTTTAAGACAATAACAGGTGTTGGAGAAGATGTAGAGAAACTGGAACCCTCATACAATGCTGGTAGGAATGTGAAAGGGGGCCGCCACATGCGAAAGCAGTCTGGCAGTTCTTCAGAAAGTTCAGAAGTTTCCATACGACCCATGTGGGGAATTTCATGGTCCCATGTGGGAAATTTCATGGTATGTGAATTAAATCACAATAAAAAAAAGTAGCAGCATTCAGATCTTAAGGGTGTTTGTGGAAAGCAATTAGGTATGTACAGCTCCGCACCTCCTAGGAGCTGGATATAGGCAACTCCCCTCATGGTCACCCCGAGACGGCGCTACACAGGGGTGGCCTGAGAGAGATGGCCCGGAATGGGCTGAGGGCAGGGCAGCCGCGAGGTGAGAGCTCCTTACACCCAGGCGATCATGTTCAAGCCTCAACAAGAAGGAAAAGGGGGCTTTTGCCCAAGAGCCCTCCAAGGCCCTCCATCACCACAGACCACTACAGAAAGATGGACCAGAGAGGAGGGCTCTAGCTTGGAGCGGCCTGGCGCCCAGGAGGTGATCAACCAGCTCCGGATGACAGATGACAAGCAGGCCCCATCCGTTGTGGACGGTCTGGGGTCAGGCCCCCAGATGGCATCCCAGGAGCTCTGGGCCGCATAGCACCGCCTGTTCCAGGCTTGCCCCCCTCGCCTTGTCCCATCTCAAGCACCCCTCCCCCAACAGCCCAGGCCTCTTTGGGGGGCCAGGAGGGGTCGCCTAGGGGGCCGTGGGATCTTCAGCACAGAAGGAAGAGCCACCAGCCCCCCTTTCCTGCTGTACAGACCTTGGCAGAGCAGCGCCGGAGGCTGGACCGTGAGGGCAGGGCCGGAGTCCGGGGCCAGCCAAGGCTGTTCTCTATGGACTGCGCTCCATGCAGATGGTCAGGAGGCCCATTGGGCTCATTACCCATGAGTCCAGCCATGGCTGCTACCCCCTTGTATGGCCAAATGGCTCAAGAAGTTTAACAGTAGAGCGAAGGGCTGATATTTCCACATTCAGACCCTTCCCACTCCAGCCTCCAGGGCGGGCATGGGAAAACAAATGGAAATCCAGACCCCCAGGGCGACGCACCACCCTGGGGCGTCAGTGCCACCCAGTGCCTTTGCCACTGGAGCGGTTGATCGAGGCTCGTGAGGGCTGGACACAAAGTCAGCATACTTCCAACCACCGGGTCGGCAAACATCTTCAAGGATCATCTAAGGAGGTCACAGGCACCATCTCACTGATTCTTCGCAAGGACCCTGGGCAACGGGTGCTGCTAGGACCCCCCAGCCGGTAGAGGGAGGCTGGGGACAGTCACAGCTGGTCAGGAGAAAGGCCACACTGTTGACTCAGAGGCCAGGTCTGGTCCACTGGGCCACGTCCCCTGTCTGTTCTCTGAGACAATGGCCCTGGAGTGACAAGATGACCAGGACTTGCTGGAGTGGGCCTCTTGATTGGGGCAGAGGTGGGGGGGGGGGTCACAGAAGTGCACAAAGGTAATGGCCACATGAGGTGATAAGCACTACGGTTGCAGACAAGGTACAAAGGGCAAGTGGGGGGAGGAATGCTCTGGAACATTGGGGAAGGCTTCCCAGCAGAGGGAAGGGAGGGTACAGGAGCCTGCGGTGTGTGGGACCCTGATCTCAGAACAGGGAGGTGTTACCCGAGGCTGGGGTACCCGCCTCCCTGGAAGGCCTGAGACAGGACCCAGACCAGGGCACAGCCCTTGACTGCCCAACCTATTTCTTGGATATCCTCTCTCTCTCTCTTTCTTCCTATCTTTTAAAAAATTATGGTATACCATATAAACAGTAAAGTGCAAAAATGCACAAATGTTTGGCTGCATTTATTTTTGCATAAGCACAGCCCCGTGTCACCCCTACCTGGGTCAAGACATGGACCGTCTGCAACACACCGGGAGGCAGGCTCCCTTGCGCCCCCTTCCCAGGCAGGGCTCCCAGCAGTGTCCGCTGTTCTAGATCTACCACTGGAGACTGGTCCTCGGACGTCCTACAGATGGAGGCACACAGTAGACGCCCTGGAGTCTGGCTTCTTTTGTTGGGCATCATGTCTGTGAGATGCGTGTGTCCGTAGCTTATTCACCTTTTCTTTTCCCCCCTTCGGCTTTGTTGGGTTTTTGTTGCTTGCACGCAGGTTTTCTCTAGTTGCGGCGAGCGGGGGCTTCTCTTGTTGCGGAGCACGGGCTTCAGTAGTTGCGGTGCGTGGGCTCAGTAGTTGTGGCTCACGGGCTCTAGAGCACAGGCTCAGTAGTTGTGGTGCACAGATCGAACCCATATCCCCTGCACTGGCAGGCAGATTCTCAACCACTGTGCCACCAGGGAAGTCCCTTACTGGTCTTTCAAATCGCAAGGCAGTGTTCCTTTCTATGTGCCACCGCTGTCTGTGGACCTTTAGTTATTTCCAGTTTGGGGCTACTGTGTAGAAAGCTGCTGTGAACGTTTCTGTACTTATTGGTAGGGTGTGTGTGTGGGTGGGGGGTGGCAAAAGCTCTCCTCTGGGTAAATACCCAGGAGTGGGATTCCTGGGCCACAGGATAAACTGCTTTTATTTAAGTCCAAGAACACCTGTTTGTGGGGAATTCCAGGGAAGTTTGATATAAACACGAGCTTCTTTGTAGGGCCTGCTCTTCTCAGGTACCCACGCCTTTGGGAGAACAGGATTCCTGGGTCTGGGGGATGGAACTGGGTGGTGATGGAGCTCAATTTTCTCAAAAGGTGGAGTGTGCCTTTCGCACGGGCCTCTGAGAAACGCAGGAGAGGCAGCACTCTTCTCAAAACTGCACTCAGAGCTGCAGAGGACGTTGCGGCAACTTAGAAACTTTTCCTTTGTGGCTCATGTGGCAGAAAGGGACGTCTCTGTTCCCCTCCTGTTCGGTCTCCTTGCTGTGCTCGGCACAGATGCTGCTGCAGATGGAAAGGGCATGTCTGCTCAAGATTAGAGCTCCGAGTTAAAGGCTGGGAACAGCAACTGTTATTTTTTGGTCAACATTGGTATTAATTTAACTCCAAGATCACAGGCCACTGTCACACAGGCCTTTATCCACTTGGTGTTTTTGATGTAAGGATGCCAGTGGGGACCAGAGGGCACACTGTCAGGTCTTCACAAACATATGTTAGTTGATGGTGTAACTCAGGGGCCTCTTGACAGCCTGGAAACAGGGCCACCTGCCTCTAGGCTCTCCTAGGCCGGGGCACCCCTCAACCGCAGGACCTTCCTGTGCACTGTCATCAGCTGTTTGTGTGCTGTGAGCTCCTGAGGACAGGCCACCTTAGCCTGCTTCCGGAGTAACTGTCTTGGTCAAGGACCATCTATGTGCCTATGTGGGTCAACTGCTCCCAGATGTCTTCCCCTTGACTCCTCAGAGGCACCCACGAGATGGATGTCACTAGGATTCCATTTTAGAGCTGAGAAAACCGAGGCCCAGAAAAGAGAAATAACTTGCTCTAAGCCACGCTGCCAGTTACTGAGGAAGCCAGGACTGGCACTCTAGCCCTTTGATCTAAACCAGGGGTGGGTAAACATTTTCCGTCAAGGGCCAGGTAGTAAATTCTTTAGGCTTTGTGAGTCACATGGTCTCCGTCCTAACAATCCAACGGTGCCCGTTGCGGTGTGAAAGCAGCCACAGACAATAGACAAGCGACTATGGCTGCGTTCCAATAAAACTTTATTTACAAAGACAGGCGGAGGCAGAGGCAGTTTTGGCCTGGGGGCTATAGCTTGCTAATCTCTGACTTAAACCACTCACGTAAAAATACGTGACCCATAGATGGATGGGAGGAAATGAGTGGAATGTTCTCTCTCCTTGCTTTCTTTCTAGGGTGACATTAACACAGAGCATCAAAAGATGTTTCAGCGGGTAAGGAGGTGAGTGGATCAATTTGCTATTTATTGCATCCACCAGGGCTGGGTCCTGCTAAGACTTCCTGAGGTTGGCTCCAGCAATGTCCCCTCTACCGACTGGCCTTAGCTCTAACCTTAAATTCTGTGGATGCACCAGACAAGCTCTGCAGAAATTTCCCAGACGACAAACTTGAGGAAACCCCCCGGGTCCCATCTCGAAATGAAAACAAATGACCCAGAAGCCAGGGCATGTGGGTGTTCTCTCCTAGCGCCACCCACGTCCACTGGTGACGTAGGCTGCTGAGATGAGCCAGGAAGAGAGCTAGCAGGACCCAGGTGCTCCTACCCTCATCTTATTTTTGTTCCCAAAACAATGGGAACAAGCCAGAGTGACTGAAGTCCCATTCAGAGAACCTGACAGTGTAAAGAAAGCTGGGGACAGTGCCTTCCGTTAAAGCAGCCTTCTAGAAAATACCGGGAGAAGGGAGGGTGGGAGGAAAAGAACAAGAATGATGTGTTGGTCCAACATGCAAAAGGAAAAAGGCTCAAAGAGGTGCAGTAACTGCCCAGGGTCACCCAGCTGGGAGTGGCAGGGCTGAGTCAGGACCACCGAACTCTCTGCCTCTTGTGAGTCCCACCCAGAGCCGGGCCTCGGTGCGTGAGGATTGCTGGTGGTGAGCGACGGGAGTTTCAGAGTGATAGCTCACCTTGCCCTATGGTCCAAGGTCCATCTGGCCTTCATCAAGCCATGTCCCTGCCACCCCCGACCCAGCAGAATCCAGCACCCCTCCTCTGAGGTCACAGAAGACCCCTGGCAGATGTCAACCTATCACATGTGCTTTCACACATGGAAACTGTCTGTTACTTACATTTTTCATTAAACAGATTAACTCCACGCCCGGAGTTCACCCCATTCTCCATGACAGAAGGAGCTGGGTCACTTTTTACGAAGCCTGACTATGCGAAGGCATTTTCAAGCATGTGTTAATCGTCACTGGAACATGCTGAGGTGTGCGGCACTCTTCCTCCCATTTTACAGATGAGTCAGCAAGGCACCGGGAGGCAAAGCCACCTACGAGAGAGCAGTGGGGCCCGGACTTGAATCCTGACCCGTCCAACCCTTGGAATCGCTGTTCAATCCTGTGATGGTGATAATAAAACTGGTGGCTCTGAAGACCCTGGAGCAGCCACCCAGCTGCAGAGAAAGGGGGGAAGAGGGAAAAGGAGAAAGGGGAAGGAAGAGGCCCTTTGGGGATGCAAAGCACGAGGTGTCCCCAGGTTTTCCTGTTCTGGCTCTGGCCCTAGACAGGCCAGCCCAGGGCCCACTCGGGATCTGCTGAAACCACCAGAGTTGGTGTCCGTCAGCACAATGAACAAGTGGACTAAGGGGAAAACTCTAATTAGACATGAAAACGGTGCACAGAGGAAACGTGTGGCTGGCTGCTGGCCCCCAAGACATCACAAGACCGGAACGGCGGCTGATGACACCCCACGTGGGGGCAGGTGGCACGCAGGCACAGGCCTGGCCCACGCCGGGCACAGGTCCGCTGTCGAGCTCTCCTCTCTGTTGATTCATTATTTCCAGAAGGTGCTGCCCTGTGCTAATTACAGCAAGGTGGACGTGGCCCCCTTTGATCCGAGCCACAAGGCTGGCCTTTCACGTGCCACTTAGGAGGGTGCGTGTCCTTTTGGGGCACCTGGGGGGCTGTACCGAGGTCACGGCCGGCAGCTGCTTCTGCCCCGAATGTTTTTCAGTTAATGCCATCTCTTCTACTCTGTGAGACACAGAATTTGGGGTTCCGATCAGATCCTGGGGCAAGAACTTGGGAAAGTGAACAGGTCTTTTCTTGCAAAGAAAGAGAGAGAGAGATCTCCCTGCAGGCCTGGGGCTGCACGGCATCAGCACCTGTCAGGGCAAGTGTAGCTCTGACGTTTCCACAATCCAAGGATTCTTTTCTCTCCCCCCTGGAATCCCAGCACACGGCTGTTGCTCTCACCAGTGATTTAACTCCACAAGCGTGTACTGCTCGCCCTGCTGGGCTCCAGCAGCCTTACCATGATTGGAAGGACACCGAAGGTGATTCAGCATCACCTACAACAGCCCGGAATAAAACAACCAATACTCAAGGCAGCTACCCAGATAAATTCATCAAAACCTCATGCTTCTGAAATCAGATTAAAACCACCAAGTAATCACTACACACCTACTAGAATGGCTTAAAAAGCAGATACTATCAACACCTCACACACATTAGTATGGCCACGCTCAAAATAAAACCAGAACCCAGAAAATAACAAGTGTTGGTGAGGATATGAAGAAATTGGAACCCTTGGGCACTGCTGGTGGGAATATAAGATGTTGCAGCCGCTGCGGAAAACAGTTGGAGGTTCCTCAAGAAATTAAGCACAGAATTACCATATGATCCAGCAATTCCATTTCTGGGTATATACCCTGAAGAACTGAAAAGTAGTGACTTGAACAGATATTTGTATACCCCTGTTCACAGGGAACTATATTCAATATCCTGTGATAAACCATAATGGAAAAGAATATGAAAAAGAATGTATATAAATGTATAACCGAATCACTTTGCTGTACAACAGAAATTAACACAACCTTGTAAATCAACTATATTTCAACAAAATAAATTTAAAAAGACAGATCTAGAAAATTCCAGAAAGCAAACAAACCAAAAAAAAAAAAAAAAAAAAAAAGGAAGGAAATTCTGATGAACCTTGAGGACACTATGCCAAGTGAAACAGGACAGTCACAAAAAAGACAAATACCGGGGCTTCCCTGGTGGCGCAGTGGTTAAGAATCCGCCTGCCAGTGCAGGGGACACGGGTTCGAGCCCTGGTCCGGGAAGATCCCACGTGCCGCGGAGCAATGAAGCCCATGCACCACAACTACTGAGCCTGCACTCTAGAGCCCGTGAGCCACAGCTACTGAAGCCCGTGTGCCTAGAGCCCATGCTCCACAACAAGAGAAGCCACCGCAATGAGAAGCCCGTGCACTGCAACGAAGAGTAATCTCCGCTCGCCGCAACTAGAGAAAGCCCGCACGCAGCAACGAAGACCCAACGCAAACAAACAAACGAACAAAAGACAAATACTGTATAAGTCCATTTATATGAGGGATCTAGAGTAATCATATTTGTAGAGATAGAAAGTAGCAAGACTGCCAATGGCTGGAGGGTCGGGGGGAGGGGGTGGGAGTTACTGTTGAATGGGCGCAGTTTCAGTTTTGCAAGATGAAAAGAGTTCTGGAGAAGGATGGTGGTGATGGTGGCACGACAATGTAAATGAATTGATGCCACAGAACCGTACCCTTAAAGCTGGCTAACATGGTAAATTTTATGTCATGTGCATTTTACCACAACAATAAAAAAAATGGGGGAAAAATGATGGTAGCCAGTGACAGCCAAGATGAGGAGAAACCAGGATGCTCCTGCATTGCTAGCAGGAGCATGAACTGGTACAGCACTTTGGAAAGTAACTTGCAGCATTTGCTAAAGCTGACTCTCCCCTACCTTCTGCATCCTGGGATGACCACTCCTAGATACTCCCAACAGGGCTGTGTCCACATGGTCACCATGTCCCCAGGGTCACAGGAGCACTTCACAAACACCCGTTGACAGTAACTGAGTAAATAAACGATGGCATATTCACCCAGTGGAAAACGACAGGGCGGTGAGAATAGAAAAACTGCAGGTCTTCACAGCAATATGATGAGTTTCACCGACAGAAGAGTATATACCATGTGAGTCCACTTATATAAGGTCCAGACACTGGCCAAGGATAGTGTAGTGGTCACCTTTGGGGGAGTGGTGGCTGGAAGGGGACCGAGGAGGGTCTCGGGAGCGGTCATCCTCCTTGTCTTAATCTGGGTACAGGTGACAAGGACGTGTTCAATGTGCAAATTCACCAAGGTGTACACTTAGGATCTGTGTGTTCTTCTGAAGGTCTTTTATACAATTCAACAGAAGAATGTCCTTTGAAAGACCGTATTGCTCTGGATCAACGGTTGCCAGTAATGGGCACAGACCAGGGTGGGGGCTTGCAGAGTGACTCTGCGATCTTTCCTCGCCACGCACACCTGCGTCATTCAACAGAGAGAGCCCACGTGTGCCGGGCACATGCCAGGCTGCGGGGGATGCCAAGGTGTGCGAGACCCACCCCTGCCCACAAGCACACCCTGTAGACTGAGAAATTGGTATGTCTGTGTACACACTGTATGTACACTGTATCTCAAATGCAGGCAGGTGCTGTCACTGTGAATGTAAATTTGTTGAAAAGCAAGACTGAGTTCAGGCATTTTATAAGCAAAATACATAGGATGTCAAGTGTCGATAAGTTCAAGTTAAACGAAGCAGGTGAGAGCAGGAGGGGATGCCGGGCTTTGGCGCAGCCATAGAGTTTCAAAAGGAAGGAGAGAGGGACTCCCCCGGCGGTCCAGTGGTTAAGAATCTGTCTTGCAACGCAGGGGACGCCGGTTCGATCCCTGGTCGGGGAACTAAGATTCCACATGCCCCGGGGCTACTGAGCCTGCGCGCCACAATTAGAGAGCCCTCGTGCCGCAACTAATGAGCCTGCGAGCCACAACTAGAGAGGAACCCGCACACTGCAATGAAAGATCCCACGTGCCGCAACTAAAACCTGATGCGGCCAAAGACCCGATGAAGCCAAAGAGTAGTTAGGTAAATAAATATGTTTTTTAAAAATTAAAAAAAAAAAACAAAGGGAAGGAGAGAATAATGTGACCATCACGTGGAGATCACAGTGGGAAGCGCTGTGATCGGAGGTAAACCACCCCTGGCCTGAAACGAGCCCCGCTGGCTGGTGACGTAACAGGACCAAGCTAAACGGCCCCTCCTACTAAGGGTCAGAGCTCAGGGAGGCAGCCCTTTCTAGAGGCAACTGTGATTGACAATCCCACCCGGAATCTCTTAAAGAGGTTTAATCCGTGAATGGGGAAAAAGAGAGAGAGGAGAAAGGCAGGGAAGGGGTGGGATCTATCCTGCGAGATGGACTTGTGTGTTTTTCCTGGTCAGAAAACAAAAGCAATGTAAACCATGTTTCCCTTTTGCTGCCTAAACACAGAGCCCGGGGCAGCCAAACAAGGCTTGGGATAATGGGCGCCTCTGGGGATCCGAGGGGCGTGTTCTGTGAGATCCTAATTGCCTCATTTCACATGGCGTCTTAGCTCTGAGCAGCCGCTGTCCTCTTGGAGGCAGACAGGGTATAATCTTAGACAAATAAACAACAGCTCTTGGGGAAGCATGGCTGGCAGCCACCGCTGGTGCCTTTCAAATAAGAAGTGGGAAATCCCTTCTTGTTCTGCCTCGGATCTTGCCTGGGGGCTGCAAGCTTCCATCCGAGGGTTCTGGGATGTGTGACAAGGGAATTCTTGCACGTTAGCTGCTTGTGCACAGCCCCGGTGATCCTTCTCCAAGGAAGGTGGGCTGCGGGGCCAGAACCATCTCTAAGGCTTGTGAAGGCTCTCGCTCACCACCCAGAGGTGGGATCTCTAGGACCATCATTTAAAAATCTGCTTCTGAAAAATGTATGTCCCTTCTAAAACCTGCATGGGGATGCTTACAGCGGCTTTATTTGTAATTGCCAAAACCTGGAAGCAACCCAGATGTCTTTTAGTAGGTGAGTGGATAAAGTGTGGCACATCTGGACACTGGAATATTAGTCAGCACTAAAAAGAAATGAGCTAGGGCTTCCCTGGTGGCGCAGTGGTTGAGAGTCCGCCTGCCGATGCGGGGGACACGGACGGGTTCGTGCCCCTGTCCGGGAAGATCCCACATGCCGCGGAGCGGCTGGGCCCGTGAGCCACGGCCGCTGAGCCTGCGCGTCCGGAGCCCTGTGCTCCGCAACGGGAGAGGCCACAACAGTGAGAGGCCCGCATACCGCAAAAAGAAAAAAAAAAAAGAAATGAGCTATCAAGCTATGAAAAGCCATGGAGGAAGCTCAAATGCATATTAATAAGCAAAAGGAGCTAATGTAAAAAGGCTACATACTGCATGATTCCAACTATATGACATTCTGGGAACGGCAAAAATTTGGAGACAGCGAAAAGATCAGTGGTTGCCAGGGGTTCAGGGAGATGGGGGGAGCAAGGGATGAATATGCAGAACTCAGAGGATTTTCAGGTCAGTGAACAGTGTTTTGTGTGATACTACAGTGGTGGATACACGTCATTATATATCTGTCCAAACCCACAGAATGTACAACACCAAGAGTGAACCGTAAGGTGAACTCTGGGCTTTGGAGGATTTGGGGGATTTGGGTGATGTATCAATGTTAGGTCCAGCAACTGTAACAAATAAACCGCTCTGGCGGTGGGGGGCTCATAACTGGGAGGCTGTGCACAGGTGGGGACACAGGGTACCTGTGAAATCTCTGTACCTTCTCCTCAATTTTGCTGTGAACCTAATGCTGCTCTAGAAAAAAACATGAAGCCTAAAAAAAAAAAATCTGCTCCCCCTATGTCAGAAGAGGAGGGAGACACAGGCTGGTCACTTCAGGAAGCCAGATGGGACACAGGAAAGATCTGGAATGTGGACTCAGACCGCTGGATCCCCATCCCAGCTCTGCAGCTCACTCATGGGGCAGCTCACCTCTGTCACTGGTAAGATGGTCACGACGACTGTGACAGTTATGACATCTAAGTGGACACTTGGGAAGCCAAGGACTTCCTAAGCGGTGGCTCTGCGGGTGCAGACGTCAAGGGAGCCACTGAGACCAGGTCCCCACGTGTGCAGACGTGACCCAGAGTAACCACCGCATGGCTCTGGCCCTCAGGCACTCTCCCTACCAAACAAAACTGACCTGTGACGTAGTAAACAGGAGTGATAGTAAAAATATTTAATAGCTGAGACAGCCTAGGGATGGACGAATCAGAAGAGACACCAGCTGTAAGCAGCTGGCCCTGCGTCCAGGTGCAGCCCGCAGGATTCCTGCCCGTGGTAATGAGTTGCGCATGACGCCCTCTCCGTGAACAAAAGACCCTCTCTCTCTGCGCAGCAGCATTCTGGATCAACGCCACGAGCCACGTAACCGGTATTACCAAATCGACCTGAATACACTGTACTGAAAACCCCAAACCAACCAACCCATAGGTCTGATCTTGAAGACTGTTCTTTACACTGTTCAAAATTACTAAAACAGTTCATGGGTCCCAAGGGATTTGCGCGCGCACGCGCACACACACACACGCACGCACCAGAATTCTGGAGCCCTCACATTTGAATCCAGCCATCATCCCTCTTTGAGTAATCTACCTGGCTTGCCTCCTTCACCCAGCTTTAAGCACCCACACAGATACCTCCTCATTCACTTGTCAAGCATCTGCTCCAAGAAAAAAAAAACACAGTCTAGAATCCCATCCATTAAGGACCTCTCAGTTGAGTGCGGGAGTCAGACACATCATAGATCCTCAGAATTCCACGTGCATGATACCTGCAGATGGAAGGCACTGGAGCCCTGGGGAAGGTGACCTAACTAACCTCACTTTCAAGAAGCCTTCAGAGGCTATGTGATGTTGAGTTGGGTCTTGAAGGGTGGAGAGGAGTTCATCAGGCAGAGATGCGGAGGTTGAGGGAACTGAGTCAGAAAAACTCTTAAGATCCAGATTATGGAGAGCTCTGAACGCCAGGCTGTAATCTCCACTGGATAACCGAGGAAGGTGGGATTCGATTCCTCGGTGCACAAGACATCGAGTGAGCCAACGTGTGTGAGGCCTCGGAGAGAGGGACTTGACAGGCGGCCCCCCAAGGCTGGCTATCGTCTACAACAGGGTGAGCCTTGAACAACCATCTCTTTCCGTTATCGATGTTGCTATCCTAACAGTCACAACAAGTCATCACCTCAATGAGGAAGAGCCGCATGGCAGTCCCAGCAGGTCTTCCCTCTCAGGGCCACAGCCCACGGCGGGACGTTTGCCTTGGCCATCAGAAGCATTTCTAAACCTGAGTTATCAAAACAGTGGTAGGAAAGTTACCTTCTACCTCTCAGCACCCCCTTCACACAAAAGGTTCCAAAATCCCATCTCTGAGGGACCCCGGCAGTTGGAAGCCTAGGGGTGCGGCAACCCCAGTCACCACAAGTAGCTGTTTAGACCCAAGCAAACCCCAAATCCCTTCTGGAAAAAGACAGAAGCACCATAAATGACAACGTGACGCATCACAGAAGCTAGCAAGAGGAAGCAGTGACGTCTGAGTGTGAAAACGCCATCTGTTTATTCGGTGGGTCACTCATTCACTCAACAAACATCCAGGGGCAGCACCCTGTGCTCTGTCCTCCAGGAGCTCGCGGAGAACAGGCGACATGGTTAGCACGGGATGAGATGTAGCGCCACACGAGGGTACGGACTCTCCCGAGGCGGTAAAGAAGAGGACAGCCACCGATCCTGCAAAGCTGACTCTTGAGAAACGAGTAGGAGTTTGCTGGGCGGAGGAGACAGAAAGGTGTCTGGGACAGTTTGGGGGATGGTGGGAAGTGGGGGTGGCCGCAGCCTGGCATCCACGAGGGAGAGGGTGGGCTATGAGATCAGAGAGCTAGGCTGGGTCGGGAAAGGTAGGGAAGGCCAAGCTATAGACACGGGTCATGTCCTGCGCGTGGCCAGGCGGAGAGGCATCTGGGCACAGGAGAAGGACAGGTGCGGTTGTTCTCCTCCAGCCCCGGCTGTGCGTAGGAGCTTCCAAGGGCCAGGGAAGAGGACTGAGAGCTAAGTCACGGGGCATCTGCAAACTCTGTGGTTTGACATGAACTTCTCTGCAAAACGGAACGAATTCATACTGACACAGGTGACAACGTGGATGAACCTGGAAACGGTATGTTAGATGAAATAAGCCAGATACAAAAGGCCTCAGAGTGTATGACTCCATTCACATGAAACATCCAGAATAGATAAATCCAGAGAGACAGAAAGCAGATTAGTGGTGCCCGAGGGCCAGGGGGTGACTGCTCATGAGCATGGGGCGGGGTGGCCGCCTTTGAAGGCGACCAGAGTGTTGTTGAACGAGATAAAGATGGTGTCCAACGACACTGTGGAGGAACTAAAGGCCACTGAATTGTATACTTTAAAATGGCTAATTTTATGTTATATGAATTTCACCTCAATTTTTTAAAAGTTCAAAATAAATGTAATGAATCCTAAGAACTTTACAGACTCGAGGATGATGACGGAGCGGTTGGCTTGAAGCCTTTGCTCCTCCTTAGGTCTCACACGCAGGTGTCCAGGCCCAGTGGCCAGTAGCACCCTGCACCGGACAGAGAGAGAGGAGGAACTAGGGTCTCGGGGGACTCCTTCAGAGGCCATTTCAAGAGAAGAAGAAAATCATCTCCTGGCATTGAATCATGTGTTGATAATTCCGATGATGGATGACGCCAGGCTGGTCTGCACAGGATGAAATGGCGTTTATTTCCAAGAGCACTGGCCTCCCTGGTAGGATGAACCAAGCCATTGTGTAGAGCTGCGATCAATGGATGTTGACATGCTCTTAACTCCAGATCAATTCAATGGCCTCATCAATTTCCATGGAAAACTCTATGACCGCATTAGGTAAAAACAGGGTCATTCTTCTGGTAGTGCGAAGGATGGTATTATATATGTGTACACACACACACACACTCACGCTGTCTTGTACTCAGCTCGACAGAAATAATCCAAAAACTGGCTTAAGAGTCTGTTTCCTGAGCTTCAGACTCACAGTTTATTCATTCATCAAATATTTAGAGAAGACTTCCTGTGTGCCACGAAAGTGCTTCCAGTATGTTCTGGGTGTTTGGGGACACGTCACCAAACAGAACAAAGCCCTTTGCCTTCGTGGAGGGATTACGCTCTAGCGATCGCCGGCGGGCACCACCACCTTGATGCCTTCCAGGCCCCTCCAGATCACCACCCAAGCTGAGCCCACCCGGTGGGCTCCCTTGCTGTCTTCCCAAGCCTGGTTTGTGGCAACACATCTACTAGTTGGCCCCCTGCGAAGTCTAACTGCTCAAACCTCTTCACAGCCCTAACCCCTGACGTTAGGTCACCACCAGGGTCGGATCCAGCTACACCTTGCCCCTTCAATTCACCCGTGCTTTTCAATGCATGCTACTCCAGTTCTGTCATTTTCCTTCTAGAATACTGCCAAGGCTTCCTGTCTGGATTTCCCGCTCCCAGCTTGCTCTCTCCACCTCCCTCTGATGGAACATTGCCACCAGAGTTTTCTTCCTGAAACCCACTCGGTTTTCTTGTTCCTCTGCCCAGTGACTCTGGGTAGCCCTGTCTTGCCTTCAGAGAAAAACCCAGCACTTTCACCTGCACTCAGGAGCGACGATGAAGTTTCTCAGATGCTCCGGTCTCTCCCAGAGCCCATGTGATCAGGGTACCCAGAGTACCTGTGCAAAGTCTGAGAGCAGAGAGGAGCTTAGATCCAAAGAAAGGTATCCCCCCAAACCCCAACTGGGGGCAACAGTAAAAAGAAGGGACTCGGAGACAACAGGCCTCCTTTGGGGACTCGACCACTCTGCTCTGAACCTTTGACCCAACTGTGGGAAACTCTACTGACAACTTTCATTGACAGCTGGTCCCTCTCTCTGCCCAGGGACAAATATTCCCGATGATTTATTTTTAAAAAGCAAAATCGGGCAATGATTGAGAAAGAATTCAGATTTAGCCCAGGACAGTTGCTCCACAAATAACAAGAATAGACTGGTGGCCGATTGCAGTCAGGGTCAAAGAACAGAGCCTCCTTTGCTGCTGTCTGGGACCACAGCTGTAGGGGAGGCCCCCAGTTCCGACCCTGGGACGGGACTCGTGACACAGGGGGACGTTCACACAGACAAGAGGCCCTGGGCTCTCCCAACGCTGCTCGCCATCAGTGGGGAGACAGAGGGGCCAGGCAGCCCAGATGTTGGCAGGGTCCCGTTTGCAGCCCCAGGAACAATTCCCTCTTTCACTGCCCAGGCAGGCGGCCAAGGTCAGAGGCAACGCCAGCCAGAGCTTACCCTCCGAGCCAAGGCCCTTTAGAAAAATTTAAATAATTTTAGATAGAAATGTCTCCTCTTTCCTTGCTGTAAACAGACCATTCAGAATATCCTTTGCCCTTTTCTGGATGACATAATCCCCATCAAGAACATCCCTGATTGCACACTGCCACCGTCAGGGGCTCGGGACACAGTGGCGAGCTGGCTGCTGGACACTCCATGTCCCCAGCTGCCATGCAGTTTTGCACTTTTCTTTCTCTCACTTCCCCCTCCCTCCCCCCAGCTTCAGGCCGCCATGTGTTCCTTCTCCCCAAGGATGGCATGTCAGTCCGTGAAAATTACCCTAACCTCCTCCTAAGTTGCTGCTTCTAATTCACGGTCTTGGGAACCCAAGCAATATACTTGTTGGAGCTGTGCCCGGGGTGTGAGTAATGAGAGCTGTGAGCTCGGTGTGGGGCTGTTACTGCCTCTCAGGATGCATCTTCCTGGGGTTCTGGGCTGTATTTGGGGCTGGCGTGCCTGCTGGAAGGTGACCTCGGAATAAGTACGGTGTTCCTCTGTCTACTCGAAACAAGGTCCACCGCTGACTCAAGGAGCAGAGGTTCTTGCAATTGAAAAGCAGCACCACTGAACCCCAGGTTGTAATGAAAGGCCACCCCCTGCCTTTTCGGGAAGGCCTTTGATTCAGAAAGGAACTCTTCTGGATCCCCACTCCTCCAGCCCCACCTGCCTGTCTGATAAGTGATTTTTAAAAGCATCGCCTTGGTCCCATCAGGCTCAGAAAGATGGGGGCTGAGCTGGCAAGCTGGCACATAACCATTCCAGGCAGGAATTCCCAGGGGCGCTGCGTGAGCAGCCCCTTGGTGCCCAGGCCCTCCGGGGAGGAAGCGGAGAGCAGGAACCAAAGGCCCTGGGCTCTGGGGCTCAGACTCCCTGGGTTTGAATCCCAGCTCTGTCACTTTGAAGCTGTTTGACGTGAGGCAAGTGGTTCCATCACTCTGTGCCTTTGAAACATCTGCATCTACCTCAAAGTGTTATTGTGAGGAGTGAAGAAGACACAGTTCTTAGAACTCTAAGCTCCGCAACTCCCCTCCTAGGTATAGAAGCCCAAAGAACTGAAAACAGGGACCCAAACAAATACTTATATAATACATCATTGCGCACAGCGGCTTATTCACAGTAGCCAAAAGGTGGAAACGACCCAAAAGTCCATCCGCGGATGACTGGATCAAGCAAATGTGGTCTGTCTGTGCAGTAGAACACTATTCAGCCATAAAAACAAACTGTTCCGTGCTACAACACGGAGGAACCTTGAAAACATCAGGCTAAGTGAAAGGAGTCACACACAAAAGGCCACGTATTGTATGAGTCCATGTATGTGAAGTGTCCAGAATGTGGGGAGCCACAAGGACAGAGCACAGAGTGGTGGGTGCCGGGGGCTGGAGGAGGGAAGCAGGGGGAAATGAGGAGTGACTGCTATTGGGGACAGAGTTTCCCTTTGGGATGGTGAGATGTCCTGGAGCTAGACAGAAGGGATGGTTGAACGACATCATGAACATAATAAATGTCTTTGAATTCTTCACTTTACAACAGGTAATTTCATGCTATGTGACTTTCACCTGAGTTTTAAAGGCCTGAGCTCAGTTCCCAGCACACAGCTCACTGTGTCCAAGGCTCTGGCACTGGGAGACCCTGCAGCTCCCTACTCAGATTCCTCGTTTGTCCATCAGATGGGTCTGATCATGGCCGTGACCTCACGGGGCTGCTGAGGTGAGGAAATGAGGCAGTGTGTGCAGGTGCTTGACACGGGGCCTGGGACGTGACCAAAACACTCAGTCTGTCAGGCTGAGGGGTGTGAAGAGGTGGGAGGAGTCAGGGAGGGGATGGGGACCAGTGCGGAAGCCGATAAAGGAGGTGTGTCTGAAGGCAGGTGAGGAAGCCTCCCAGACCCCACCTTCCTCGCTTATGAGGCTCTGAAGAGGAGAAAGAACACTTCCAAGCCCAAGACACTGGCTCAGTCCTACTGGAAACACTGGTTCCTCAGCATGTCATAGCTATCCCAGCTTAGCACTTTGCAAACCTGTCGAATCATTTTGTTTTTTTTTGTTTTTAAAGCCAGAGAATCTTTTTTTCAAATGAAACCTTTGCCCAGAGTCCCGATAGGTAGAAGATAAGGCAGGCGCCTCTGGGGGAGGGTGGGGAGTGGGCTGGGGAGGGCCTGGGACGAGCCCCTTGACGTCTCCCCATCCTGCTCTGGTTCATTTCCTCACATCTTCCTTGTGAGACACTCAGGAACAGGCCTGGCAGGTTTCTGCTGATTCCTTCAAGAAGGAGGCTCAAGGTTAGCCATTTTCACGAGGGACAGAATTGTTTTTGAGCTGGAAATTGCCCTCCAAAGTCTGGAGCGCTGCTGTGGTGAGGCCAGGAGAAGGAGGTGCATTTGCGGGTGGAGGGCTGAAGGATATAAGGCAGAGGGGAGGATAGGAAGGTCTCTGGACCCCGAGAGGCGCCCAGGCAGGCAAGGAGCCTCAGGAGGCCAGTCACTGCACCCTGTCTCGGCTGACTGTAGCAGCCCCTCATCCTCTTCTTCCCACTCATTGTTACAAGATGACCGCAAATCTGCTCTAGCAGGCAGGGATGCCATCCCCATTTCCCTGAAGGGGAAACCAAGGCACAGAGAGGTCAGGGCGCTTGCCCCAAGGTCAACTGGAATTCTTATCTGAACCTGAAGAGAAAAACAGAGGCTCGGGGAGGGAGGTCACTTTCGGGAGCTGACACAGCTGAGCAGGATCTGGGACTCTTGTCTCCTGACCCTCAGCCAAGCACTCCTTCTGCCCTACTCCACTGGCCGGCACAGAGAGGCAAGAGAGACACAGCTGGAAAAGTCAGCTGGCACCGAGTGAGGCCAGACCTCACCGGCCAGGGCCAGAGCGCACGGCTGCAGGGCCACAGGTGGCTTGGGCTTGCCTCTGCCATCATCCGTCCCTGAAGGCCAGTGTGGAGGGAGCTCTGACTTATCTGCAGTGGTCCCTGCCTGCAACCACCACAGGCGGGGAGCAGGTGTTACTGCTTCCAGGCCGTGGTCCCCAGAGAGAGTCACAGAGCATGTGTGCACACAGCCTTTTGTGACATCTTCCGTGCGGAAAAGCCCAAGGCGTCCTTATCCAACTGGTCCAGAAAGATATCCTGCACCTCCATGAGGCTGAAGGGACCAGGGGAAGGAATGGGAAATTCACAAGGACAGCCCTCTCTAATGTGGATTCCAAGATGAGATTGTTTTGGGACAAAAGAGGAAGGAAAGAAGGAAGGAAGGAAGAGAGGAAGGGGGAAGAGGTCTCACAGACAAACACATTTGGAGAACTGCCTCCCTGTTACTCTCCTCATTGAGGTTTACAGTTCATGGCAACCTATTAAAGGCACTGATAAGTCCTGCAATCAAAACACCTGTCTATATTGTTTCTATATCACTGAACCTTTGGATTGTTTGTTTTGCTGTTGTTGTTATTCTTATTTTTGCTAGCACACCTATTAACATCGTGGGACAAAACTCATTTCAGCAAATGCTAGGCTAAGATATTCCTGCCACCACCAGGAAAGAGTGTGAGGGGTTTGAATTTCTTTATTCGGGAAGGAGAAGTCCTTCTCAACTGCAAGGAGAAGATCACACTACCCTTCTTGTGTGTGTGTGTGTGTGTGGTACGCGGGCCTCTCACTGTTGTGGCCTCTCCCGCTGCGGAGCACAGGCTTCGGACGCACAGGCTCAGCGGCCATGGCTCACGGGCCCAGCCCCTCTGCGGCATGTGGGATCCTCCCAGACCGGGGCACGAACCCATGTCCCCTGCATCGGCAGGCAGACTCCCAACCACTGCGCCACCAGGGAAGCCCCACACTACCCTTCTTAAGGAACTCTGGTGCGCCGCCGTATTTCTCAGAAAAAGTCCAAACCCCTCAGAGTGGCATTCGAGGCCCTTGACAACTGGTGCTGGTCTCCCTCTAAGTCTCACCTCCTGCTGCTCCCCTCTCCCTTCACTGCTGAGGATTTCACTGATCCCTCGGCATTCTGTGCTCAGGATCCATTGTGCCTCTAACAACACGCCCTCAGCTTCCAGAAAAAGCCCTGGTAACAATCGCCTAAGCTCACCAGGCAGGGGAAACTTTTCAGAGGTAAGAAAAATCACAGACTTGTTTTCCAAAAGTGTTATAAGAAACAGCAAGTGTGGTGAGGGATTGTTAGTGAATTCAGTGTTACGGTGCCCATTTCACAGATGAGAAAACAGAGGCGGATACCCCTTCTCAGTACCCTCTTGGGATTTCCTGCCCTTGAGCTGTCCTGGCTCCTGAATGGAACCTGCAGGCTTGTTGGCAGGTTGGACTGAAGGACTCATGCTGAGTTCCATCTACGTGATCCATCCGGAAAGACTCCTCAAGTGGACTAGTTTCTCCTGCTCCTTCCCTGCACCCATCTAACTCCAAAACACTCTCATTTTCCAAATCAAATGTTATGGCCCATTAGTCCCAGGGTTGGGGTGGAGCACTTCAAGTGCTCCCCTGCCCTTCCTTTCTGAAGACAAGCATGACCTGGACCTTGTTCAGACAATGTGAAGGTTATACACCAGGAGAGACCCAGCATTCACATAGCTCAAGACTGGGACTGTCATTGACTGGGATGAGACCAAGGCACGCTGCACCCACTGTGACAGAGTCACGAGGGAGAGCAGGGAAGAGGCCTTACACGCAGTGTCTTTCACTTTCAGTGATACCATCATGGTGAGGTGAGTGATGATGGTGCTGATAATGGTGGTGATGATGCTGAGAGTGATGGGGGTGGCAATGGTGATGATGGTGATACTGAAGGTGGTGATGATAGTGATGGTGGTGGTGATGGGAGTGGTGGTGGTGGTGATAGTGATGGGAGTGATGGTAATGGGGTGGTGATAATGATGATGATAGTGACAGCGGTGACGGTGATGGGGGTGGTGGTAATGATGGTGACAGTGATGGTGGTGGTGATGGTGAAGAAAACAGCTCCCACTGTGGCCAAGTGCTTCTTGAGCTTCATCAACTTTGACCCCTGCTATGACACTTCAATTTCACAGCTGAGAACACCAAGCCTTAGAGATTCTGGGACATCTCAAAGCCACACGGTTGGTAAGTCACGGGAGTGGGCTCCACAACTGGATCTAGCTCTAGACCCTCTGCTCTACACTAGGCTTAGTTCATGTAATTCCGTAGCACACGTCAGTGGTTACGATACCAGGCTCTGCAAACAGGCTGCTTGGGTTTGAACCCTGGCTCCGCCTCTTTGTAGCTGCATGTACTTGAGCAAGTTACCGCACCTCTCTGTGCCTTGATATCCTCATCTAGAATGAACATAGTAATATTGTATTTCATCAATTCAAAGATGCACAGCCTAATCTCCCTTGAAGGTGATAACAAAGCTCTAGGTGCATTCTTTTCTCTCTTAGAGGTACATAAGAGAATGCAGTATCTAACAAGCAATGGTCTCAGATTTGCTGAAAGATGGTGGTCCCTACCCCACAGAGTTGTTCCAGGGACAAAGTGGGACAGTATCTACTGAGTGCTTAGAACTGCACCAGGCACTAAGCAAGCAGTTATAAGCATTTGTTCTCCTTTTGAAATGTTTAGAGTTTAGCCAGTCTACAAAACTCATTCAAGTGTTAGTTCAGTGATCACACTGCCCCTCCCCTGAAAGACCAGCACAGACCCCTGGCCACACGTCAGACCTCAAGCTCACACGGCTAGGAAGCGCCAGAGGCAGGACTTGAACTCAGAACTCCTAACTGCCCACACACAGCTCAAAGCACTCTGGCTTGGAGCTTCACTGCTGTCACGTTGGCAGTAATTCAAGCATCCCAAGGGGAACAGGGGAGTAAAGGAAGGGAGCAGGGCAGCATGGCCCAGGCCCCAGCTGCAGCCTCAAGGGCCTGTCGTCATGGTGTTTACTTTGCACTAATGGATGAAGTCAGCCTCCGCGTGGGACCTTCCTTCCTGGGGCCCAGACCATCACTCTGGAGACCCGCTGGCTCCGCTTAGGGAAAAGTTCTCTGTTCGCTGCAGCCCCGCCTCACCTCTGCTCTGAGTCTCCTAGAAAAACTGGGCCAGCGACAGCTTTGGAACCGCCTGGTAGTGTGGCGGCTGAGGTCAAGGAATTCAGTGCCAGGGTCAATTCAGACCAAGTCGGCTTCTCAGGAATGTTCTGAGCCTGGTAAAGCTGCGCAGGAGACTGAGGGATCCCCGCTCCTCCGCTGCCTGACTTGATCTCAACTACCAAACTTTTCTGTGCCTCAGTTTCCTCCTCTGTAAAATGGGAATGATAATAACAGGTCCCTTGTTTGAGTAAAAGTTAACTGAGATCATCAGAGTAAAGCATTTAGCATGTACGGGGCACACAGTAAGCTTGGTTCATCTTAGATATTATACTATAAGGCAACTCTCCTTGAGGACATTCCAGAAGCAGCGGGGAATGCCTCTTTGAACTCCATAAAGTGGGAGCAATGAATATCCCCTCTGTGAGGAGGAAAGGACAAAGATTTCAGTAGATGACAATGTCCTATAGAAATGTTCCTCCAGCAACCACTTAATGAGCACCTACTGTGCGCCGGGCCCTGGGAACACTCAGGGGACAATAACAGTCCTTGCCAGGCACCCTTACATTTGGTCCGTTCTAGCACTCAGTACTGGTGGTAGAAGCACTGACGGAGCTGAAGTGCGACTATTTGCTTAGGCGTCTGACCCTCTGCTGGGTCTGTGAACCTAACAGCAGGGACGGTGACCCATCCCCCAGAGGTCACCCATGTATCCCCAGCACAGGGCCCAGGGCCCAGCACATCAAACCTGCTAACAGATGGGTGAAAGAAATGAGCAAAGGTCAAGGGCTATTTCAGGTCAAAAATCAAAACCTCTTTCTTACAGAAACACCCATCATCTTTCCCTCCCTCTGTTTTTTGGTGAATGAAAGTTTCCTGATTTGTCCAGTATGAGAGCCTCCAGGAGTTCCCAGTTTTCGCCAAACCATCATCTTTTCCTGATGGGTTACGCAGACACCATGAGCTCAGGACAGGGCCTGCCCAGTCCGGCTGAGCCAGCACGCCAGGTGCCAAGCCTGGCAACCCCCGCCACACACACACACATCCTCCTATCTGCCAGCAGGAGGACTCCTGGCGCTGGGAAGTTGCCGGGGGGCCAGGCACCGGGTGGCCCCGGGAAGGGGCAAGAGGCTACCAGGAGAGCTGCAGGGGATGCAGATTCACAGCCTGCAGCCGGATGCTGAGCCTGGGGAAGGGCACAGGTAGGCTCCCTGGCAGCACCAACACCCCCAGGGTTCAGCGCTCCAACACAGCAGCCAGGAGTGGCTACGGAGCACTCCAAGAGTGGCTAGCGCGACTGCAGAACTGCATTCCTCGAAAGTAATTTGAACGTAAATCAGCCTCGCGTGGCTAGTGGCTACAGTACTAAGCAGCCCAGGCAGGGACTCCACAGGTCAAGCCTAGGATTTGGAGGTTAAGCTGCAGCCCAGGAAATCAGCCAGATGAAGCACAGCACGTCAGAGCCCGGCTCTCAGACACACGGTCTCCTCTCTGCTCAAGAGGCCTCAGACAGCTAACAGCTAACGTTCACGAACCCAAGCATTGCATTAAGCGCTTTACTTACATTAACTGGCTTCAACTGGCACACCCACCCAGGGAGGTGAGCGTGATGACAACGCCCATTTCACAGATGAGGAGGCTGAGGTTTGTGTTGCTGGAGGGACACAGAATTAGAACTCAGGGCTGAGGATTCTGGAGTTTCAGCCGCCATCCTATATTCTCCCCACCCATTCTCCCCACCCCCATCTCAACACACTCACACACACCCCTCTGGGAGCGGGGCTGTCCGCCAGTCACCCTCCTGCAGCAGGGTGTGGTGGGTTGTTCCCCCATTTTGTGCATCTGTTAAACAGGGATGCAGAGCAAGTGTGGAGGAGGGCGCTGGGTGGTGAAGGCCTCCGGGGGGGGGGGGTGTCCAGTTCCTCTCAGATGGCCCACCATCCACAGGAAATGGAAGGCTTTGCCAGAACAATACAGAAAGTGACAATTCCATCGACAATGCTTCCTTCAACTAAAGTCAATTTCTGTTTCCACATCTCCCCTCAAACTCCTCCCTCCAGCTCGGGAGAAGAAAGACTCAGCTCTCAATGAGCGTGGGTTGCAGGTCTGTTTCTCTCCGACTTCTCAACAGGCAGTGACACCCCGATGTGGGGGCGCTGCCCCCGCCTGGACCTCCCCACCTCCAACCTCTGGAGCACCCACTCCGCAATCTCCCCGCTCCCCTCAGCCAACGGTCAAATTCCTCACTGCTTCTTCCCAAAGCCTCCAAGGATGAAATAGCAGGGTGCACCTTCCTTTTTAAAAGAAAGTTCTCATGCTATGGCTCCATTTAAAATCCTGGCTGTTCCTATAGAGGAATTTCTCGATTACAGCTTTGATAATTAGGGACAAGAGGTCATTTCATTATCTTATATTTACATTTCTCTCTCAATCTGAAACTCGCCGATACTTGAAGAAAGTGGGATGTGAATGACCAACCATGCTGGTCTGCCTGGGATAGAGGGGTTTCCCAGAACAAGGGCCTTGCAGTGCTGGGCTGGGGAAGTCCCAGCTGGTCACTGACCTCGGTCACAAGGGGCTGACTCTCCCAGCCCCAGGTCACTTTCCACGAGAAGCATCTGGCTGATTTCACAACCATCACCAGAGACCTGGGGCACCTCTGACTAAGTAAGGGGTCATCAGCCACCAGGCAAGGAAGGGCCATCAAGAAAGGAGCCTGGATTTGAAGGCAGACTGAACCAGGTTTGGATCCCAGACCAACCCCAATCCCAGACCAACTCCTTGCTGGCACCTGGAGCAAGGAGTTTCTTGGAGCCTCTGTTTCCTCATCTGTAAAATAAGGACAGTAAGACTCCCCTCCCAGGGCTGCTGTGGGGAGAACAAAGAAATAAAAGCACATTAGGTGCTCACAGAATACTTTTTGCTGCCACTATTAAAAAGCCCAGAAGAAGAACTAACTTTTCTGAATAATTGCAAAGAAAAACTCTAAATATCTCATTTAAGTAACGTTCCCACACCCTATACCCCATTTTTACAGGGGGGAGGGACTCTTTCCAGGACAGACCTCAGAGCCCAGCCTTGGGATGGGGGGCTCATGCCATGGCCCACCATCCACAGAAAGAGCTGATGGGGGCCACGCGCTGCTCTGAGCAGGGTCAGGGCAGACATGGTAGCCAAACAGGAGGCCGACTTGATGGACAGAAATGGGAAGCTGAGTCTGGGGCAGTTGCCTGAAATCACCACTCTGGAGATCCAAGAAAGAGATGGCTGCTCAGATGGCGAGCTCAAGGTCTCTGAAGCCTTGAGAAGAACATGCAAAAAAAGTCCCGGGCAGAGGAGGGAAATTGGCCCAAGGACCGGCCCAAACACTACATCAAAGTGTCCTGGGCTGGTGCCCAGGGCTGGGGCCAAGGACTTCCTGGTGATGAGTCCATGAGGGTCTGATGGTGGAACTCACTTCCCAATGCCCTTCCTCCCGTGAGATGAAGGCTGAGGGAGCTGTGGTGGGGAGGACCAGGACAACCAGAGAAGAGGTCATTTCAGCACAGGTCCACCCATCAGTACAGGAAGAGGCTGGGACTCTTCCTGGGCATCGTGGGAAAGGCTCAGAGTTCGGGAAGCACTCCTGGCTTGGGAGGCACGATCGGGGCTGCCATGCGCCGGTCAGGGTTGCCATGCTGGGAGCGGGGTGGGACCAGCTAAGGCGATGAATGGGACGCCCTCCAGTCCGCGCTGCGCTCTCTACGCATGCGTGCGGCTCAAGAGGAGGGGGGCTGTGTGAGCCCGCAGCTCTCTGGATGGCCTTTTTCTTTTCAATGGATCTTATTGTTTCAAACAGCTTCAGATTTACAGAAAATAGGCAAGACAGTACAGTGAGCTCCCATGTACCCCGCACTCCATTTCCTCTATTTCCACTAGTGCGGTGCCTTTGTTACAAGTGAAATAATGTTGATGCTTTATTATAACTAACGTCCATGCTTATTTCCGATTTCCTTATTTTTTACCTAACGTTCCTTTCCTGCTCCAGGATCTCACATCACATTTAGTCGTCATGTCTCCTTAGGCTCCTCTAGCTATGACAGCTTCTTAGATTCTTCTTGTTTTTAATGACCTTGAGTTTCGAGGAGTGCTGGTCAGGTGTTTCGGAGAAGGTCCCTCAGTTGGGATAGCTGATGTTATCCTCATGACTACACTGGGGTTGTGGGTTTTGGGGAGGAAGAGCCAGGAGGTGAAGCACCCTCCCCCTCACATCCTATCAGGGGTGCAGGCCATCACGTGACTTATCGCCGTGGCGTTGACCTCGAGCACCTGGCTGAGGGGTGTCTGTAGGTCTCTCCACCACACAGGTAGTCCTTTCTTTCCCTTTTCCATACTGTGCTCCTTGGCAAGAAGTCACTATTAGAGCCTCTCTGGGTATGGCCGGTACTATTCCTACCTCTTTATCAAGCAGCTGCTCCAAGGCTGTGTGAACGGGGTGGGGATCAGCATCCGGAGGGAGACAAACGGGGCTGCTGTGGCGACTTCAATCAGTCTCTGTGATCAGGCAAGAGACATGAGCATCGGACCTCTGCCTGCCGACTGTGCCCCCCAGACGGGAATGATAAGAACCATGCCGCAGGGTGGTCGTAGGGACCAGAAGTCATGCCTGTAAGGCGCCCAGCACTCAAGTAGGGCTCAGGAAACGTGGTCCTCATTTCTGGTGGCTACAGAGGGGGGGCTGATGACCTGAAGGCCCGAAGGTGAGACACAAAGGGGACCGGGAACCAGAGACCCCAAGAAACGGAGCAGTGTCTTCTTCCAGAGCTGCACTCAGAGGACCCAATTCACACGGGATGATGTTTCGCCAGGGAAAGAAAGCCCTTTGCTTCGTCCCTCCTCGCTTCTCCTCCCAGGCCTGCTGGCGCCTAGAGGAAGAAGGGGGCCGATCGGGAGACTCTCGAAGTCCCAGCCATGGCCCAGGGCTGACGCAGCCGTTTGGCAGAAACACCGAGAACACGATGAGCCTGGAAAAGGGCTTCTCAGCACCGGCCTCTTCAGTACCAACCCCCCGCCACCGGCAAGGAAGCTGCTGTCAGCACAGTTTTACAGACGGGGAAACTGAGGCTCAGAACACGAAGTGTTCACTGGAAGTGGCCAGGTCAGGCTCAAGCCCAGGTTCTCTGGCTGCACCTGCCTCATGACTGTAGCACCTGAAGCACCAGGTCACGTCCTCTGAGCAGACAACGCGGTGTGCCAGGATTGGCTGTCAGAACACACACGGCTCTGGGTGTGGGCCTTCTCAACCCTTGTCAGCCACAGCCAGGCGGCCACATAAAAGGAGATTGCTATCCTGGTAAAAACACACTGCCCTGGGCTCAAACCACAGCCAACAAGGGGCAGACCAGGCCCCTCTGGAGAAGGGTCTCAGGTTCCCCTCTGCTGATTCTCCAAAGGAGAGAAGGCAAAGGAAGATTCCAGCATGGTCCTGGTGCACAGTGGACCCTCAATGAACAGATGCTGATAGACTGAAGGAGTGACAAAGCTGGATGAATGAATGGATGAATGAATGAATGAAAAGTCTTGCGCACACAATAACAACTTAGCACCTACTCTGTGCAGGCACTGGACCAAGACTTTACCTGTGTTCACCCGTTTAATCTTCATGAGCAACCTCATAAAGTAGATATTATTCCCGTTTCACAGATAAGGAAACTGAGCCTTAGACAATGAAGTAATTTGACCAAGGCTCCCCACCGGGACATGGAGCAGCTGTGGGGTATGAGCTAGAGCTGGCTCTAGCCAACTATGCACATCTCTGCCCAATTCTGCAGTCAGTGGTCTTGCTTTGGCCACAGCAGGGTTATTTACACTGGAAACTGGCAAACTCTATAAATCAAGGCTTCCCCCCAGAAAATTCACCACTTCCCAGAAAGCAGATTCACAGGCACACCACTGATTCAAACCCAGGGCGTCAGAATTCGTGCTCTCCACCACCAGGGCACATCCCCTGAGTGTGGGTCTATGTGTATATGGTGTGTGTGTGTGTCTGTGTGTATGTGTGTGTGCGTGTGCATGCGCACGCGCACACGATGCTCTGCCCTTCAGGCTCCCAGGTTTTGTGAGAAACCCACACTCCCACACTGAGAGTTCAGATACCTATGGGATGACTTGCCTCAATGAGCAAAAGCACCAAATGCCACGTGGCAAAGCTATGGATGCCCACCTACAGCCCAGTGGCCTCCTTGGCAGGGCTGTCCCCGCCCGTCAGCCCCTGCAGACCACAGCTGCTGGAAGGTCAAAATACAGACCAGAGATGCCAGGACCCAAAACGCGAAGGGAGGCAGAGAGGAGGAGAGCATGGCCTTTGGGGCTAGTTACCTCTGGGTTCAATCTCCAGCCCCATTACCCACCGTGGAGCCTTCCCCAAGTCACTTCGCTATCCTGAGCCTCAGTTTTCTCATCTGCAAAACGGAGCAATAAGCCGTCCTACATAGGATGTCCAGAATAAGACGATATGGGCAGAAGGCCTGACCCAGAGTAGGTGCTCATGTGCGGTGGCTACTAAAGCCTCGGCAGACACGGAGCCGGGGTGAGAGGGAACAGGGACAAGGCCACTGAAAGACTAACTGATTTAGAGGAGGAGGATGGCATGCCCAGAAGGGAGAGGGTCCACAACAACGATGCAGACACCTCTCTTCCTTGGAAAATGCATTATCATGTTTAAATCTTTGCTAGTTTTCCAGGTGAAAAAGTGTATCCCATTTCTTTTTTAATTCACATCTCTGATTATTGGGAGGTTGATTCTTCTCGGACGGTTAGTGGCCACTGCATTTCTCGTTTTGTTCTTTGCACATTTTCCCCTTCAAGTGATCACGGCTTCTCACTGATTCATGCACCCTTCTTGCACATTCAGGTTTTTTACTCTTTATTTGCCAAACGTGCTGCAACTGTATTTTCCCAGTTCATCATGTGCCTTTCAAATTGGTTTATGGTGAGGCTGATTTGTTTGTCTGTTTTTCCACGCTCAAGAGTCACTTTTTATGTAGCCAAATCCAGTTCTCCCTTCCTTTGTGGTTTCTCGAACAGACAGAGCCAGGGTTCGGGGCTGTTGTTGATCTGTGAGGTTGATCCCCACTAATTGGCTTGCAGAGTGAGAAACAACTGTAAAAGTTTCCGCTCTCCTCCCCGCTCCCCTAGCAAGCCAAGGGCCGTGCCTGGGCCTCCTTCCCACCAGGGCTCCACTCAGTGGGGTCACTCCCCTGTCCCCTGGAGCTCCTGCCTGGCATGGAGAAGGAGTGACTCACCCCCGAGGCACGGCACCCTAGCAGCCCAGAGGCTGCGGGGTTTTCGCAGAGCAGCCCCTCACCTGAGGGTGGGGGACCCAGCTCTCTTCTGATGCACGCGCAAGCCTGATGGACATTCACACATGCACACACCCGTGTGGCCACCACCCAGCTCCCAGCAGGCTCCCTGGTGCCCCTTCCTGGTCAACGTCCCCCAGAAATAACCACTCTTGTGATCTCTGTCACTGCAGGCTGGTTCTGTCTGCCCTTGAACTTTGCATAAATGGGGTCTTGCAGTAGGTACTCATCTGTGTCTGGCTTATTTTGCTCAACATAATGCCTGTGAGGTTCAACTGTGGTGTTTATCTTTCATGGCTGTATAGTACTCCCCTGTGTGCTTATGCCATGATCTGTTTATCCATTCTACTGTTGATGGATACTTGGGTTGTTTCCAGTTTTAGGCTATTACTCAGGCTGCTCTGAACACTCTTGTTCATCCCTCTTGGTGAACATCATTGGGAGTGGGTCCTAGGAGAAACAGGAAGGAACATGGTAGAGCCTTGCCAAGACCTGGTAGGCAGGCAACACGAGCCTCATCATATAAATGAGAAAACAGAGAGGTCAAGTAGCATGCCCAGGGTCACACAGCTAGAGCATGGCAGAGCTGGGACTGAAACTCAGCTATGCACAGCTCCTCTCTCACATGGGTGGATGCCCTGCGTGGTACCTGCTGGAGAAAGAGATTTCAGAGAGAGGGAGATCTCTTCAGGGGGAGGATAACGCTCCTTAACTCCCTGGAAGAGCAGCAAGGCCCCAGTCTGTCCCCAGGAGGCTGGGAGACCAGGGATGGGGCCCGGAGGGCTGAGCAAACAGAGACGCATGAATGAGGCCTAAGTCCACCAAACCCCAAGCACATAATTTCACCTGGAAGCAAAGGCGTCCAGCCGCCCGGCGTGCCCTCCTTCTTGGGGAGAGGGGAGCCTCCGATCTGAAGCGCCTTTGTCTACCTGGAGTGTCCGAGACGGAGTGGCAGAAGCCTCGCTTGTCCAAACAAAGGACAGTCAACGGTCCCCCACGTCCCCTGATGCCCGATTTCAGCTTCAAAGGACCAACTATTTCTCCAGTCTCTCGAGTTTCTCGCCTGAAGTTTCCTGTTGGCTGTGAGGACACACTCTGTCTGGTCCTAGACCTGAAGCCTAGAGGAGGGGGCATGTCCACCCGTGTGACATCTGTGCCTGCTCACCCTGTGCCAGCCCCAACACAGGGCTGGGAAGGAAGAGACGGATGGCGCTAGCATGTCTGGAAGAAGTTCATGTTCTCAGAGGGAGAGAAATGTAACGACAGACAGATGTGTGTTGAGGCCGCCTTTCCACGGACAGGATGAGTGAAGGGCTGAAGAATCAGAGAAGCCAGGAGGCACTCAAACTCCTCCTGGGCGTGGGGTACCAGTGGCACAGCTGCTGTCTCTGTGTCACTCCCTCCCCTTTCGAAAACTCTAGATTTCCCCTCTGAATGTCCCTGCCTCCATTGGCTGCAGGGTCGCCATGGTTACCATAGGAAGCTGCCCTGTGTACACTATGACCCAGCCGGGTAGCCATGGTGATGGTCCAGAGGTCGGTATCTGCCCTAAGCCTGGCCATATGGGGTCTCTTCTTGGGAACTTGGAAACTGGGAGTGAGAGCAGACAGTCTTCTCACCAACGGGGAAGCTGCAAAGGGTAAGCTGGGTGCACTGGAGGCCGTGTTTTAGCCTGAGAGAGGCAGGAGGAAGCAGAAATGCAGAGAGCAGTGGAGATGAAGGCGCCAGGGGCTTCTGGTCCTGCTTTCCCACGGTCCTGAGTTGGGCTGCTGTGATGTGTGCCTGGAACTGGGAAGGTTATCTGAAGGCAGCACCTTTCAGTGGGTCTTGGAGGATGCATAGGAGTTTATACAGTAAAGACTAGGGAGAAAGGTTCGTGTCCTCTGAGTAAGCCCAATGGCACCCAAAGGGGCAAACTTCCCTTTGGAAGGTCCGCCATGTAGCCAAATGCACCCCATTCCACGCCCAGCTGGGACGCAGACTCTGGGCTAGAGTTCATAGTACTGCCCTGACCTTGGTCCAAGGAGGGACTTTCTGTAGATTCCATGGTAACCGTGCCATTTCTGCCTCACTCCCAGAACTGAGCCCATAACCAGCCAGAAGGTCCTGAGCTCCCCCCGGGATCGGCCAGCCCTCACACGGTGCACCAGAGCACCAACCCTTCAGTTAACCCACTCTGGAGGTCGCTGCTCCACCCTTACTGCCTTGGAACCCCGATCTGCGCACGTGCACCCGGCATGCGTGCATTCGCTGCTGTACTTCGGCGTGTCGTCATTTGCAAACTCATTCTCCGTACACTCACCCGTCACCTCATGCACGTTTTATTCATTCCTATATACACGCCTCCAATCATCACATATGTACCGAGCACCTGTTACGTGCTGATTCTTCCCCCAGTGCCCAGTTTCTAAGACTCTGATCTGCAGGGTCACCAGCCTCGGAATCGCCTCGGCTTGTTTGTTTGAAATACAGAGCAGCCCAGCCTACTGCCACCATCACCCAGGAACACGTTCCTGTAACAGGCTCCCTGCGCTGCCGGCGTGCACTCCAGTTTGAGAACGGCTGGCAGAGTGCTGACGCAGGCCAGCTTTGCTCCCTCCTGGTCCTCATGATTCACTCCTGCCCCACCCCCCATCGATCCTCAGAGATTCCAGGAAGGGGCTCAGAACCACATTACGTGGAGAAGAGATTCCTCTCTGATAGCTTTATGGTTTGATTTCTGCTCCGGAAGCATTAAATATATATATAACATGCACACACAGAGATTTACATCTGTTTCTAAATGTGTCTGTGTGTATATACACTTCTAAGTTGAGTCTCTGGAGGTCTTCTTGAACATGTCTTAGGGAAGCTCCCCCAAGAAAGGTGACTTAAGTGGGCATGCAGAGGGCGATGCCAATGACCCCGGGGCCAACAAGTCTTTATCTGCGGTCCCTCTGGGCCGCCGACTCCCCTGCCCGTGTGGGGGGTTGAATTCTCTTGTCCCGAGAGACTGATTTGCCCAATTAAGACGTGGACTCCCCCGTGACGTAATAGCCGCCTGCTTCTCTCCCACCCACCCCGAGCTCTCTCAGACCACGAATATCGATCTGTCCTAAAACTACGAGCTACGAGAGAGGAGGGAGGCAGTGTGGCTGGCCTCCCGGCCCTGGGCTCGGGCTCTGCAGCTCTGGCAGCTGCACGACGCCAGGCTCGGCCGGCCGGGCCCAGGCACCGCCAGCTGGAGACAGCTGAGCCGCAGCAGGGCTGGGCGGTCCCCAGCCTGCGGTCTGCAATGGGAGTCTGGCTCTTCAAGGCAAGGTAGACAGCCAGACTGCAGCAGGAGCAGGGCCAAAGGCAAAAGCTTTTCCAGGTATTGATCTGTTTTCCAGGGCACCTCATCTCTGCACCATGAAGCCCCATAAAGACGAGAGTATGAGAGAGGCGGCCCGACACTGCACAGCTCATAAGAAGGACACGCCCACCGAGAGCGGCGTGGTGCCTCTTGGTGTTACAGAATTACCTCGTGTAGTTCACCCCGGAGCTTCTCGCATTTAACGTGCATACGGATCGCCTGTGTGTTTTGAGAAAACCCACATTATAACGCAGTAGGTTCGAGAAGGGTCTAGAGCCTGTACTTCTAACAGGTTTCCAGGTGATGCTGAGGCTGCTGCTGCGTGGACCACGCCTCAGATGGAAAGTTATTTCACACCAGATGGAGGAGGTTATCATCATCATCATTCCCATTTGAACAACAAAAAGGGAACTGCAGCTTGTAGAATTCAGGAGCCGCCTGTAGTCACAAAGGCAGAAGAGGCAGAGGTGGGATCTGAACTCGGGACCAGGGGCTCCACGGCACAAGCCCATGACCACGAAGCCGAGGTGCCTCCCCCAGCCACCCTCTGGGCTTTGCTTCATTCTCGCCAGTTCTCTGTGTCTGCCATCCCGGGTGCCAGCCAGGCTGTGGGAATTAGAAAACGAAACCCCCTCGCAGCCAACACAGGTCATGGCCTGGGGAGCTGGGGGAGCGTTTGTGCAAAGAACAAGATGCCCTTTTCTCCAGATGGGTCAGTGCCTTGCCAGGGCACGTGGGATTCCGGCCCACTCAACCCTTGGCCGTGCCAAGGGCTGAAATGAAAAGTGCACCACCGTCCGCAGGAGGCCGTGCTCCCCAGTGTTTCAGGCTGAGGTGGCAAGTCCTCGTGAGAGCAACACGAGGCATTCCAACAGCGCTGAGTTTAAATTCTGCCTCTACTAGTTAGCTGCTGTGTGACTTTGAGCAAGTGACTGTACCTCTCTGAGCCTCAGTTTCCACATGTGGAAAATGGGGGAACTACCCACCTCCCTCGTGGACCTACTGTAAAATATGAACTTGGCGCCCTTTGACGCCGGCACAGAGTCGGCACTGGATAGATGAGCGAGCCAGGCGGGTGCTCAGGGGGCCGGCGGGGCAGCCTGCCCGTGGTGGGAGAGGGTGAGGTTGGGAAAAACGGGAGGACACCTCGGCAGCCTTGCTTTGCCACGTGACGCACTGTCATGAGCCACAGCCCAGTGAGCACTGCCCTGGCCCCCAGGCCCGCAGCTGGGCGCCTGCCAAGCACAGCCAATACTCCGTGTGGGTCCCAAATGAACTCGCTCGGGGGCAGGAGGGTCTGGCACCTCGCAGGTGGTTTCTGGGATGAGAGAATGGCCAATGAGCTGTTCCCTGTGAACAGCTCAGAGGGGAAAAGACCCAGGGTCTGAATCCTGATGCTCTGAACCCCGAGGCAGATGAGCCTGGCAGGCCATGGCCCTCCGTGGGGCCTTCCCTGCTCCGCTGTAAAAGGGGCCTCCAGGAGAATCAGCACAGGCCGTGTACTCGGTGGGTGAGTTCCAGTTACGTCCGCGCCCTCATCTCATAGATGCCTCTCAGTCAACCCAGCTGCCCCCAGCTTCCCTCCCTCACATGATTACACCCAACCATGAGCAAGTCCTGTCCTTGTCACCTCCAACCAGGTCCTGCAACCCACCCCTGGTCACAGCCTCCGCCAAGGCTGCCAAGTAGCCAAATATCAGCATCAGCTCTCACCTGGATTATTACAGCAGCCCCTAGCAGGTGCCCGAAGCGCACTCTCCCCCCTCCCCCCCTTACACAGCACTGTCCACACACACAAGAGAACTTTCTGTGACGGTGGAGACGTTCTGTATCTGCACTGGCTAGTGAGTGCGTGAAATGTGGCCATTGTGATGGAGGAAATGAATTTTCGGCTTTATTTCTTTTCAATTAATTTAAATTTAAATGGTCACATGTGGCTAGTGGCCATAGGACTGGAGGTTTAGACTATTCTCCATCCGGCTGCTTTTTAAAGCCAAAGTCAGTCAGACTGTGTCCCTCCTCTGCTCAAAACCCTCCAAAGACTCCCTTCTCACTCAGACGAAAACCCTAAGCCCTGGCACGTGCCTGCAAGATCCTCCGTGATCTGCCCGTCTCCACTCTCTCCAGGCTTAGCACCTATCTATTCCTTGCTCACTCCGTTCTGCCCCACTGGCTTGCCACAGGGCCTTTGCACGTGCTGTACCTACCCATCTCTCTCTCTCTCTCTCTCTCTCTCTCTCACACACACACACACACACACACACACACACACACTCCAAATATCTTCACAGCTGGTTCCCTTAATTCAGGGCTCTGTACTTGACCCCACGAAATGACACCTGAGTCCCCTGTGCCTCACTGCCCACTGCTTTGTTTCTTCAGAACACCTATGACCACCTGAACTATTACGTATTTGTTCACATGTTTATTCTTTCTTTCCTTACTAGAATGTGAGATTCATGGAAACAAAACCTTTGTCTATCATGCTCGCAGCTGCATCTCCTGTGCCTGGGACAGCCCTGGATGGGCACAGGGCAGGCCCTTGATAAAGGTGAACGGAAGAATCGTTAAGATACCCAGTGCACGGTAGGTGCTCAATAAATGGCTGCCATTGCTGCGGTAACAGTAAACTGTCACCATTATTCTTACCCCAAACCCAACCAGCCCATGTCAGGGCCTGATGTCTCATCACTTGGTCCACTCAGCCAGGCCTGGTGTTCGCCTTAAATAAAAACCAAGAAGGGAACGACACCCTCTCCTCTGCCCGCATGTCCTGCCTGTGGGCGCCAAGAAGCTGGAAACCCCATGTAGAAGAAGGAAGCCCTGTGCAGGAGGGCAGCAGGGGGAACTCGTGGTCCCAGTTGCCAGGCAACCCCACCCCATCACTCACAAACACGGGCAAGCAGGTTCCACTGGGAAGGACTGTGTGTTTATTTACACGGCTGTCTTATCTGCCAGCCTGGCAGCCAGTGTTTGTGCCTTGCCTTCAAAAGGACAAAGTACCTTGGGGAGCGACGCTGAATGGGACCAGAGTCACGATCGCAGGGCACGTGTCTGCAGGGGGGAAGGAAAGTGAGTTCAGCTTGCTGAGAACCTGTGCAGCCCACTTTCAACGCTCCAGACCACCCTTGTGAGGCCGTGGGTTTAAATAAGAAAACACGAGAAAGGTGCTTCCTGTGGTGCCTGGCACCCCGAGGAGAGCTCAGTAAACATTAACCGCGGCTGTGGTTATATTAGTTTTGTTCTTCTGGAACATGCTCCTCGCAATTTTCGCAGCAGCCTGCCCGGCCAGGCCTGCCTCCGCCCTCCCCCACCTGAGTCTGCCCCTCTGCCGCTCACTCACTCTAATCCAGCGTTTCTCTACCTCGGCACTGCTGACATTCGGGGCCAGATGGTTCTTTGTCGCGGGGCCTGTCCTGAGCACTGTCTGGCGTTGAGCAGCAACCCTGGCCGCTGCCCACTATTGGTGGGAATGGAGGATGGAGGCCCCTCAAAAAATGAGAAATCGAACTACCATAGGATCCAGCCATCCCGCTTCTGGGGTGGGTACACACCCCAAAGAAGCGAAAGCAGGATCTCTAAGAGATATCTGTACATCTGTCTTCATAGCAGCATTATTCACAAGAAACAAAAGGTAGAAGCAACCCAGGTATCCACTGAGAGATTAATGGGTAAAGAAAATGTGGTTTCTACACACAGTGGACTATCACTCAGTCTTAAAAAGGAAAGAGACTTTGACACATGCTACAGCATAGATGGACCTCGAGGACATTGCGCTAGGTGAAATATGCCAGCCACGAAAATACGAATGTTGTACGATTCGACATACAAGAGCTACCTACGGGAGTCAAGTTCACAGAGACAGAATGTGGATAAAAGGTCACAGGGGACCACGCCCCTCAGGAGGCTGAGGCGGGCACCTCTGTCCTGCTTACTCTCCTCCACAGAAGGCTGTCCTCACCCCACCATCAAGTCCCCACTCAGAGGGAACTTCCTGTGGGGCTGCTCACCCCAGTGTGCAAAGCTGAGCCCACACATCCCAGAGCCCCTGAAAGTTCCCTGGGTTTTAGCACGAGGATTATTCAGAAACATGACCGGGATCTCCCAGGGATACAAAGAAAGGTTAAAGATGCAAACAGTCTCGAAGAATATATTCCAAAATATTAACCGCACTATCTCTGGGTTGTGGGATTCCAAGTAATTCGGGGTTTTTTTTGCAGTACGCGGGCCTCCCACTGCTGTGGCCTCTCCCGTTGCGGAGCACAGGTTCTGGACGCACAGGCTCAGCGGCCATGGCTCACGGGTCCAGCCGCTCCGCGGCATGTGGGATATTCCCAGACCGGGGCACGAACCCATGTCCCCTGCATTGGCAGGCGGAGTCTCAACCACTGTGCCACCAGGGAAGCCCCACGTAATTCTTTTTTACTTTGCTTCGCTGTATCTCCTATAAGCAAATATTTCGTTTGCTTGTTTTTTGCTGTCAAAGTTAAAGTAAAAAAGAAACCAAACAAATAAAGGCATCTCACTCACAAAGAAAAAAGCTAATATTCAAGGTATTAGTATTAAGAGCCCAGTGAAGTAACTAACAGGGTGTTGGCACTTGGAAAAAAACCAAGCTCCAGGGACCAAGAATATTCTCTCGGGTGGCGTAGCAATCAAGGCAGTGGGGATTCAGTTCTTTTAGGATCTTAACTGTTCAGGCTGAACTCTGAGCCATCTCGAGTGCTGTTCCTTCTGCCCACACACTCTTCCCTCCATGCTTCACCTAACAGGTCCCTGACAACCCTCTAGCCTCAGATTAACCATCACTTCTCCTGGAAGCCCTCCCTGACCACACCCACCCAGATCAGACACTTCCCCCCTTTTAACAACTTTTTAAAAAAATTTTTAAATCATTTCAGTTTTACAGAAAAGTTGCAAAGATAGTACAAGGAATTCCCATGAATTCTGGTATACCTTTCACCCAATTTCCCCTAATGTTAACATCTTCATATCCATGGAACGTTTGTCATAAGCAAGAAGCCAGTGTTGGTACGTGACTATTAGCTAACTCGACATTTCATTTGGACTTGACTGCTTCCCTCCAGTGTCCTCTTCCTGCCCCAGGATCCCAGCCAGGACCCTGCATTACACTTGTCATCACATCACCCTAGCCGCCTGTGGTCTAGAACAGTTTCTCACACGTTCCTTGCCTCTGAAGCTCTGGACAGGTTTGAGGAGCGCTGCTCAGGTGTTCTACAGAATGCCCTTCAAATCGGGTTTCTCCAATGTGGCATCTCATTTTTTTTTTCATTGTGGTAAGATATACATGACATAAAATTTATGATTTTAACCGTTTTTAAATAGCATTAAATGCATGCACATTGTTGTACAATCATCACCACCATCCATCTCTAGAACGTTCTCATCCTGCCAGCTGAACCTCTGTCCCCATTAAATGTTAACGCCCCATTCACCACCCCGCTGCCCTGGGGAACCAATATCCTTCCTTCTGCCTCTCTGAATGCAAACCACACGGAGATGCCGCGTCACACCCATTAGGATGGCTATTATCAAAACAACAGAAAATAACAAGCGCTGGGAGGATGCGGAGGAACTAGAACTCTTGTCTGCTGCGGGCGGGGATGCAAAATGGTGCAGCAGCCAGGGTGGAGAACAGTTTGGCAGTTCCTCAAAAAATTAAACACGGAATTACCACATGACCCAGTGATTCCATTACTAGGTATATACCCTCAAGAATCAACAGCAGGGATTTGGATGGGTATTTGTACACTTGTGTTCATAGCAGCATTATTCAAAATAGCCAGAAAATGGAAGCAACCCATGTCCGTGGACATCTATTTCCTTTTAGAACTGGCCTCCCCTTGTAATAGCCAGTTCAACACCTGTGTCCCCACCTCCCTACCTTCCACCTCTCGGGGCTGTCTGTGCCTGCCTTGCTCCTGGGGGCATCCCAGCCCCAGCGATGCCCAGCACGTAGCATGGGCTCCATAAGGGCACACTGAGGTCAGCCTGCGCCACGATGGAAGTCCCCGGCTGAGGCTGCATCAGAAGGCAGTGCTGTGGTGGAGATGCCACAGCAGACACCCACGGCCCCCAGGCAGCTGCTGCATCCCTGGAAGAGCTGGGACCCAGGGCAGGGGCACTGGGCGGGGCCTGCACTACTGACACCACCTGGTGGCTCTTGAAGCAAAGGTGGGAAAGAGAGGCTCCCTCCCCGGAGAATCTGACCAGCAGCCCCTCCCTCCCCAGCACACACACACCTGGGAAGTAACAGCCACAGCATTCACCAAGAGAAGAGTGACAACCTGCTAACAGTCGTCCTCACTGGGCTGAATGAGCACTTGACAAGGTTTCCTTCAGACTTTGAAACACCTGATATTGTAATAATCCCCCATTCTACCGCAGGGGAAACTGAGGCGTGGGCAAGGGATGTGACCCGCCCAAGGTCACATAGGTATCATCCTGGTCAGTGTGACTCCAGAACCCAAGTTCTGATGCCCACGGGATGTCCCTCCCAGCTGGAGGCGTCAGGAGTTAAGGGAGCCCATTGCATGATTCCCACCGTATCACTGGGCCTGCATTTTTTAGGGAAACAAAGGCTAAAGGAAGAGAAGACGGTGATTGTTTTCAGTGGGACCATACTCAAGTGGTAAGAAGAGTGAATGACAGCCGCAAAGGAGTTGCTATTTATTAGGCACTTACTGTATGCTAAGGTTTACCTCCTAGCCATCCTCTTCATGGCCCCCCACCTGCAGGCATTATTATCCACCCATTTTAGAGGTGAGCAAACTAAGGTTCAGGGAGGAATCAGGCTCCTCCATTCAGGGTAGATTGTACACAGCCCCAATGGCAATAATTGGCACCAAGGAGTTTCACCTCTCTAAAGTGCAAGACTGGATGTACTAGGGCAGGAGGGGTCCCAGACCCCTGCAAGACAGGAGCAGAGGGTCTAAGGGGAGGGGACAGCTGTTCTAAGGCCAGGCATGGGGCTGGGACGGAAGGGCCACGAAAGCAGCCCTTCTTTCAACCCTAACCCACATCAAAACATCCTTCTGGGGCTTCCCTGGTGGCGCAGTGGTTGAGAGTCCGCCTGCCGATGCAGGGGACACGGGTTTGTGCCCCGGTCCGGGAAGATCCCACATGCCGCGGAGCGGCTGGGCCCGTGAGCCACGGCCGCTGAGCCTGCGCATCTGGAGCCTGTGCTCCTCAACGGGAGAGGCCACAACAGTGAGAGGCCCACGTACCGCCAAAAAAAAAAAAAAAAAAAAAAAAACCTTCTGAATTTCACATTTCTTGCCTCTTCATTTTCGAGCTTCTTCCCCCCACCACCAGTTTTATTTACTCATACGTGGAAAGTTCCAGCAAAGGTCCAAGGTGTGTTCCAAGGAGGCAACACAGTCCCACTGCACTTGCACTGGAATTGGAGGATCTGGGTGCATTTTCCGGCTGTGCCACTGGAAGCTGTGTGACCTTGGGCAAGTGGCTTCACCCCTCTGAGCGTCAGTCTCAGCACTGCAGGATGGAAGGACTCATATGTACCAACAGGCTTGCTAGGCTCCTTAAATGAAATCGTGACTGTGGGAGCACCTGGAGCAGAGTCAGGCACGTGCAGCTCTGCAGAAAGTTGCGCGGAATCTGAACGGGCGGACGAAACAGAGGAAAAGGCCGCTTGCGCCCAGCAGGGGGCGGAGAATATGGCACACACCTGCCCAGGTAACACACCTGACACACTGCGGCATGATCCCACACAAGAGCCCAGGCCCTGGTTCCCCACTCGGTGCCCCCTCCACCCACTTCCTGTCCTGCAGGCCCTTTCCATTTGGGCGACCCTGGGGCCTGCAGGTTCCCCTCAGATCTGCCTGGGACCCCCTCCCTGGGAGGCCTGGCAGTGGCGTTAACAAGCCCGTGGGGTCACCATCTCCCTGTGTCTCCCGCCAGGGTGTAGGTGTGTCCCCCAAAGGTAAGTCAGAAAGGAGAAAACGTCCCCACCTGAGGCCAGGGGTACCCTTGACTTCCCCAGAGCCACGGTGACCACTTTGGAGAAAAAGGAACGAGGGCATTTTTTTTCCGAGTCGCTCCATCATGTTTCCCATCCCTAGATGATGCCTGCTGCTTATTATAACTATGACAACATCGGAAATATTTCTTGTGGATTTCCACAGGGGGAAATGACAGGCCTTCTTTTCCCTCTGGCTTTGCGTTGGATGCTGCAGACCTGAGATGAGGTCTTTAGGTGTGCGATGGTTCCCTGGGCTGGGAGGAGTGAATGCGGCGGCGGGGTGGGGTGGGGGGCATCAAAGTGAGAGGGGGTTAGGGAGTGTGCTGAGGAGGGCTGGCCAGAGACCCAGGAAGGGCAGGCCTCCCCAGGCGCTTCAGCCCAGTGCCACCTGCTGCCGGGGCTTCAATCTGCTGAGGATTTAGGGGGAGACAAATGTATTTTTAAATTGCTATAATTTCCTGAGTGTCCATTAGGTGCTAGCAAGTACTGTTCCAAGTGCCCTAAGCTTTGGTTGGGCCTCAGGGAATCTTGCCAGACATTATAATTATTTCCATTCTACAAACAAGGAACTGTGGTCCACAGAAGACTAAAGTGGCCTGACCAGGGTTACACAGTCAGTGAAGTGGCCACAGGAAGAAAGACACCTATTGACGCTGGTAACTGAAGAAAAGGAGAAAGTACAGGGACCATCCTGAGTCAGAAAGTAGAAATCTGGAGGTAAGGTACAGATGGATTCGATTATATGGAAATGCTTGTCAATTTGGGATTTTGCAAACATCTCAAGTGCCTGGTAGTGACTTCCTGGAGGTGTGTTGTGAAGGATTCTGCAGCTGCATCTGGGCTCAACAGGAAAGAGTGGTGATTGATTACTGATGTCTGCTCTGGGCACAGTTGTGGGAAACACTACAACAGATGCCACATTTATCATCACCAGGCAACTGTACATCCTCCTGACGCTGGAGAATGAACTTTCCTGGTCCTTAGCTTCCCCTTGCATTAAATGAGCTCAGATAAAGAATAATAGGTAGAAATACTTTTGGAGAGGAGGGTATTTTTCTCTGAATATTAAATGACACGCTTGGCATTGAATTCTTACATGTAGTGTACACTTATTAGACACCCACTGGGTTCTAGGGTCTCTGCCCTCACAGTGCTTAGCAAGGAAGACAATTAACTTAATAATTAAATAATTGGTCTAAATGCCTCAAGTGGAAAGTCCAGGGGGCCACCACACCCACCAGTCCCTGCCTCCCTGGCAAGGATTTGATCCTGACGTGGAAAATTACCTTTCCGTCCACAGTCCGCTAGAAACACTTGCATGTTGGCTCTGGCACCCAGAAGGGTGTTGAAGGCTGAGGAATGTGGGCACGAGATGGAAAGGGCACCTCGGGAGGGTGTAGCACATGAAGCCCAGGGTGGTCCCTCCACCAGCCATGTGTCTATCTTTGCTAATTAGAAGGTCACGCCTCCTCCTTTGATTTTTCCACCCCAAAGAGGAATCTTGGCCACGCCGCCTAGAGCTTTTGGCAGGGGGCAAAGGCACAGAAGAGAACGCCAATGGCATCTCTCAGGGCTCAGAGGGAAGGTGTGTTTAAAGCCAGTGGAGCGTGTCCAGCTTTTATCTCTAGGCTGTACTTAGAGGTCTCGCTCTCCCTTTGGCCTGAACTACCTCCCCCACCGCCATGCGGGGGGCGCCCACAGCACATCACAGTCACCTCCCCTGTTTGAGGCTGGCACCAAGACCGGCAGCGGGGTTTGTTTGGAGGATCTGTTCTTCATCAGAGGAGCCTTAGACAATCCCCCTTTCTGGCCCGAGGAGGAGGAAGGCATCTCTGAGGCCGGCGCTTCCCCCCCAGTGCAAACAGCTGAGCCCAGGCTGCCCAGCCCGGCTTTCGACTGTGGTGCTTTTGCAAATATCAGTAGGTCCTGGGTCCTATTTCCCACATCCCTGCAGCCAAGTCCGGCCAGCCTCCTGGAGGCATGGCCCACTCCAGGGCCAGAGACCCAGACGAGGAGGAAGCCGTCCCCTCCTACCTCCCTGAAAAGCGGTGGGCAGGCAGAGGGGTCCACAAACACAGCAGGCACGATTAGCGCAGACAAAAACGAGGAGCGGCTTCCAGAAACTGAGGGAGCCCAGGCCCTGGGTACTGGGACCGAGCGGCGAGGAACCCGTCTTTATAACGTTATCTCCCACAGCTCACTGTCCTAACCCCTCCTCACTGCTCAGGTCACAGCTGACAAATCCCTGCCTGGGGCTTCCCTGGTGGCGCAGTGGTTAAGAATCCGCCTGCCAAGGCAGGAGACAGGGGCTCGAGCCCTGGTCCAGGAAGATCCCACACGCCGCGGAGCAACTAAGCCCGTGAACCACAACTACTGAGCCTGTGCTCTAGAGCCCGAGAGCCACAACTGCTGAAGCCCGTGCTCCTAGAACCCATGCTCCGCAACAAGAGAGCCACCGCAATGAGAAGCCCACGCACCGCAATGAAGAGTAGCCCCTGCTCGCTGCAACTAGAGAAAGCCCGCGCCCAGCAACGAAGACCCAACGCCGCCAAAAAAAAAAAAAAAATCCCTGCCGGGCCCCACCCCGAGCAGGCGACTGGGCCGCCCCATAAAACGTGCCCACTGTTCACGTCAGTCCCCCTCCTCCCCCCGCCCTGGAATGGACTGGCAGCTCCATGAGGAAGGGGCTTCGTCATCCCCAGTCCCCAGCACAGTGTCTGGAGGGAAACAGAGAGCAAGGGAGGAACAGAGGCGGGGCAGGGGAGGGAGCCTGGTTTCTCCTACCAGGGCTGGCCCATGTGGTCAGCAGAATAAGGGCCCCCAGAGATGCCCACGTCCTAATCCTTGGAACCTGTGAATATGTGACATGACATGGCAAAAGGGTCTTTGCAGGCGTGATTAAGAGCCTTGAAGTGGGGAGATGATCCTGGGTTACCCAGGTGGCCTCACGTCATCACATCATCCTTCTGAGAGGGAGGCAGGAAGATCAGAGTGATGCCACCACAAGCCAAGGAGTGCGGGCAGTCTGGAGAAACTGGAGCAAGAAAGGGAATGGATTCTGCTCCCTCGTTGACACCTCGATTTTAGCCTGGGGGACCCATTTTGGACTTCTGACCTCCAGAACTATGAAATGATAAATTTATGTGGTTTTAAGCCACAAAATTTATGGGAATTTGTCACAGCAGCCAAAGGAAACTAAAATACCCAGGTAGGACACTCGGGACCTCCAGCCCGCGATGGTCAGCCCCACTGATCCCACATCCATAACAGGCAGGCATTACTAATGGCCACTAAGTCCTGGTTTCCTCCTACTCCGGCTACCGGAAAGATGGACAGTCCTGCCCCCTTGGAGCCAAGCCACAGCTGCATGACAGATTCTGGTGGAACATATGTGAGAGAAGTGACATGAGTCCCTTCCCAAGGCCAAAGGACTATACTGCCAGCACTGAGGGCTCGAGTCCTCCCCGCCCCCGAGAGCCCCGGTGTGGAGGTGACACATCACCAGGTGGAGGAACCTCCACCAACCTGGCCCCCAACATACCGCCACGTGGAACAGCGTCCCTGCTGATGCCCCATGGATACGTCAACTGAGCAAGAAGAAACCGACTTATGCCCCTGGGGTCGGGGGGTCTTTTGTTACAAACACAACCTTGCCCATCCTGACGAGGCCCGTGGGAACCCGTGTATGTAAGCAGCAGCCATCACCCCCGTGCATCTGGGGGAGCTGTCCACTCAAGAGCTCTCAGCCGCCTTTGGAAGCCTTGCCACAGACCCTTGCAATGTCCCCAGGGTCCCCTCAACAACTTCCACCAGGGACAGGGGAAGTCTGCCTTAGTCATCAAATGACCATGAAGTGAAATCACTTCTTCCAGACAGTGTGGAGGGAAAGGGGAAGACGGAGCCGCTTCCCATGCCTCCCATGCGTGTCCCACGTGTGTCTTTGAGGCAAGTACCCGCCGACACGCCCAGTGTGACTTGGTCCTTTGTGCTTCCTTCCTCGGGACCCACAAGCGTCTTCCCATTTCTGGGCTTCTCTGCCAGGCCCTCTGCCATGCCTATGGCTGGGATTCTAGGAAGTCAGTGGATACTTTCAGAGCTTTATTGTCCCATTCGTCACTTGCTAATTAGCGAGCAGTGACTAATCAGAAAACGGTGCCAAGGCGGAGAAATTACGCCCATTTTCTTGGCTTTTGGTTGCCCGTGGTTACTGAGAACGCTCTGGCTTTATCTGATGGAGCTGGGGTGCGGGGTGTGCGAAATGGGGGTGGGATTTTCTTTGTCCTCTCCTGGGCAAACCGGAAGAACCTGGGAGGCTGTCGCTACGGAAAAGGGTGGCAGCCTCACATAAGAAGGGCAGTGTTGTGGGCACCGGGGGCAAAGCTGGGGCCTCTGGAGCCCCTGACCCCGAGCGGAAGAGCTACGGGAGCACAAACGGCCCCACTGAGTTCTGGCCTCTCCAGGCACCAGAGGCCACGTGACTGGGCCACACCAGCTGGGAGGAGATGAGTCTACCCAGCCCTGCCCGATGCTGGGAGGGGAACTAGAGTCCCCACCTCCCCAAAGCCTGGGGGTGGGGACAAACCTCTACCCGCTGCCCTCTCCCAGCCAGGCTCCCAGCCACATTGTCACATGTGGCCCTCATCGCAACTCCTCCTCAAGGCTGCTGTCTTTTATTCTCCCATTTCACAGACCTGAACGCTGAGGCTCAGAAAGTGGGTGTGACTAGCCTCAGGTCAAGTGAGTAACTGGCAAAGCTGGGTGTCAAGTCCAGGTCTCTCTGTGTCCACCGGTGTGACAACGGGGGGAGAAGGGGTCATGTCACACACAAGCATGCAACACGTATGCATGCACACAGGAGGACACATATGCATGCACAGATTTAAACACACATAGGCACACAGACACGTGTACACACATGCAAATGCACACAAATGCGCACACACACAGATGCATATACAATGGTCACCCAGACACAGGTTAATATGCACACACACACAAGCACTTGTATATGTACACACACAGCTTCTCAACATGCAGAAGAGGACACTTGGCACCCTGTGGCCTGCTCTGCGTTCTGTCAGCCCAGATGCCAGGTTTAGCAAAGGCCAGGCCTTGCCGCCTCTGGCCCTGGGGCGATTTCATCACTGACGGTGATTTCCAAAGACAGTAAATAAACAAGGAGGCCTCAGGCCTGCCTCTCAGGGCCATTTCCTCAACACGTCCCAGAAACACACACACACACACACACCCCACACTCACACACACCCCACACACACATACACACCACACATACACTACACACACATACACACCACACACACTACACACACATACACACCACACACACACTCACATGCCCACACTACACCCTCACACTACACACACACTCACACCACACACTCACACTACACACACACACACTCTCACACTACACATTCACACCACACACTCACACCACACACTCACACACCACACACACACACACAAAACCCGGCCCTGAAAGACCCCCATCTGGGAGAGTTTTCCAGAAGGCAATCGGCAGACCAGGGCTGGCAAGGGAAAGAGGGAGGCCTCTGCCTGAGGCTGCCCCGGGGGGCCCTCAGCACCGCTCCTGACTCGTGGGTAATAAAAGCCCGATGAAGAAAAGCAGATGAAACAAACGGCCCCACTTCTGCACGGCTGGCATTTTCCAGGGAAAAGTTCTGCCTCTCCAATGAGTGACCAGCTCAGGTTAATCGCTGCCTAAGAACGGGCGGCTCCCTCATCCCTCAAGGCTGCTCCCCTGATGCTACGGCGACTCAGGGACCAGCTAGGGGTCAGAGAGCCCGCCATCCCTGCCCTGCAGCTCCAGCTCCGAGGGGCAGCTTCACTGACTGAATAAGCCGGTGATTGATCATCAAAAGAGCCCTTTCACTGACCACCTACTACGTGCCTGGCCTTGGGCTACGCCCTTGCCATCTAGGCCAACAGTAAAACAGAGTTCACGGCCCAAGCGCCCAGGCCCAAGTGGACAGACGCCCGGGTTCAAATCCCAGCGCTGACAGCTCAGCTCTGACGCCTGCTGGTTCCGCATCTGTAAAATGGGTCGCTATGAGAATGCACGGGACAATGTGTGTTAGGGGTCCTCAATCACGGGCATCTGGCAACGTCTGGAGACATTTTGTTTGTCACAACTGGGGGCTGGGACTACTGGCACCTAGTGGATGGAGGCCAGGGATGCTGCTAAACATGCCCCCATGCCCAGGACGGTCCCCAGCACAGAGGATGATCCAGCCTCACATGTCTAGTGCCGAGAGTGAGAGATCCTGGTGTAAAGGATGCAACACAATGCCTGGCTCAAGGTAAGCCCTCAGTAAACTGCCCGCTGCTATTATCGTCTCAAAATGGTCCCGGTGGCCCTACAGCGTGACATGACTGTCACCAGGCTGCAGAGGAGGAAGCGGGGCTCCGAGAGGCTGCGACTCACTCAGGTGACTCAAGGAGCAGGGCTGAATGGGCCGCCCGGCTCCACCCGCATTCCTGTCCCCCACGGCACCTGGCGCTGTGGCACAGGCTGGTCCCAGGCCCGGGGGAACCCGCCCTCGCCGCCCCAGCATCGCAAGCCCACCTCTCCGCGCACTCCGTCCTTCCGCAGCTCCGCAGAGGGAAGAGGGGTCATTTCTGGACCAGTTTTCTGGGGTGCCGAAGGGACCAACACCGAGTCTGGACCCTGCAGACAGCTCGGAGCAGACTCGTCCTTCCCCCTCCTCCTCCTCTCCCCGTCCCCCACCTGCCTTCCGGGCTTCTGCCCAACAGGGGCCCTCTGAGCAAGATGCCCGCCCCAGCCCTGCAAGCTGGACCCTCCTCCCGCCTCCCGGAGGGTCTGCAAGAGCCGGGACGGCCTGGTCTCCCTCCACTTCCGGCTTGTCCCGCTCCGCACTTACAGCCACATAAACGCACGGGGTCCACGACTAGACGCGCTGAACTCCTTTCGTCTCTGCAGCCTCTTTCTAGAGCCCAGGCCTTGATACATGTTCCTCCCTCTTCCTGGCACACTGTTCCCCTCCCCACTTGCTCCATACCCTCTTCACGAGACACAGATTTCACTGAAACATCCCCGGCCTCTGGAGGCCAGGCTCGGCTGGGCTGCGCCGCTTCAGTGCACCCACACCTCAGCACCTATCGCCCTGCGTTGTAACGGAATGCATGCTGCTCTTCATCCAACACCAAGAGTCCGCCAACTCCAAGGGCAGGGCCTTTCCGAGCGCCCCTCTTCACGGCCCGGCGTATGGAGCAGCACTGTATTCCCAACGCAACTTCCTGCAGTGATGGCAATGGTCTGTTTCTGCCCTGTCCAGTATGGGAGCCGGTACCCACACGCGGCTAAGCAGTATGTGAAGTGTGCCTTGTGCGCCTGAAGGACTGAATTTTAAATTTTGTTTAATTTTAATTAGATGTAAACAGCCACATGTGGCTAGTGGTTACCGTCTTGGAAGTGCGGGCCTAGAACAATGCCTAGCGTGTGGTAAGTGTCAGATACCCACTGGTTCAATGAATGAATGGATGAATGAATGAATGATGTTCATTATCCTGCTTTATCGCCCCGCATTATAACTGTCCCGTGGCAATCTTCTCCGGCGGGCTGAGAGCACCCCGAGGGCAGGATACAGTCAGTTCTTGCTCAGCGCTACATCCCCAAGGTTTTATATGGTTCCTGGGACCTCAATAAATATTCACTGAAGGAATGAGCTGTAACTCAGTCCCCCTTTCCCTTCCTGACAACACCCGATGAAAACTGTGATGAGGAAGAAAGCAGTCCCACGGGGCTGGTTTCTGAATGTAGTTCCAGACCAGTTCCTCCTTCTCACTGAAGCGACCGCCTGCCCCTTGCGTGCTGGTGTCAACTGTGAGGTTCGGCTGCCAGGAGCAAGCATCCTTTCTCTCGCGCCCTGCCCTTCCCTTCCTCCCCCCGCCCATGCCATGGAAGAAGTAAGGCAAGTCTGTTCACTCTAGGCTCAGAGCAAAGGATTAGGACTCCTCCCTTCCCCGGGGCTGCTGTTCCCTGCTTCCGTGCTCAGGCGGCAGGGGCCCCCCAGGAACTTTCAGGAAAAATTCTAACTCATAAGGAGGATGAATGTGAGATTCTGTTAGAAAGCAAATGCCTTTCATCTCTGACTGTTGGCTGCGATGTTCTCCCACGCTGTTATTCTCCCCCCGCACCGCCCGTCCCACGTCCTTCCAATGTAGGTCACGGTGGCTTCTCCCTGAGTTCACTAGGTGTGCCTCCAGTGAGGCGGGTAGCACCGCTGGAAGCAAATTTAGGAATTCTCTCAAGGACACATAGGAAGGCTGCGCTCTCTTGGTCAGCTGACACCCAGACTTGCAACCGCAGGAGGAAACCCTGTGCAAAGATCCTGCGGCACCTGGAAGCTTGGGCAGGGCGGTTCCTATACCCGAGGAAGATGGACGGGTAGAACTCGAAAGCCATCATCACAAGGAAAACAACGCCAAGGAAGGTTTAGTGGCCAGAATAAAAGCAGATCAGACGAGTGGTAACCGGCCTTACTTGATGGGGAGTGTCTCACTAACTGTGTGACCTCGAGCAAGTGGCTTCCCTTCTCTGGGCCTCATGTTTCCACCTGCAAATGGGGAATCATGCCAGAACCTGCCCCACAGAGTGGTATGGATTAAATGCGTTCACAGAGGCAGAGGGCTGAGCAGGGGCCCAGCACAGAAGCCACCCTCAATACACATATATTACAACTGATGCTGATGTGTTTGCCAGGCTCTTTCAGCAGCACAACATCAGCATCTTACTACAGACCCTAAGCTTCTGCTTCTCGGTTCTGACCAGCACGGAGCTCGGACCCCTGCCGGGCAATGCACTTGGTGCCGGCGACACGGAGATGGGTCAGAGTCTGCACCCGTTCTCAGGTAGCCAGACACCTGCTGGACGACGGACGCAATAAATCAAACACAACAGTGCACGTGACAAGAGAGTCTCGCGAGGATAAAAGAGGCTAAGGAATCCAGCGGAGGAAGGACTCGATCTGGGCAGGCCTGGGAGGTTTCACACCCATGTGAGCTGGGCCCGGAAAGAGGAAAGAAAGGGGATCCCTGGCTGTGGGCCTGGCATCTTCAAAGGTCTAGAAGGGCACAAGATCATGGGCTCTTTGGGCAATAGCAAAAGGTTGTCTGTGGCTGGAGCAGAGGGTGCTTGGTGGGGAACTGGCAGGAGATGAAAATGAAAAGATTGAGTTTGGGCCAAATTCAGCCTTCTCTGCCAGGAAAATAAGGAGCTGAACTTTGTCCTGTGGACGGCAGAAGGGTTTTAAGTACCACTCGTAAAGTTACTCAACTCTGGAGACCGGTAGCATGCCCCCTACACACACACGCAGACACACAACACTCCACACACATATACCCTCTCCACGCACACAGACACGCACAAATACACACACACACATGTACATGTGCACACATGTACGTGCACATGCGTTTACCCATTGAGGACGAGAGCTCTTATGGGTAATTCAACGTGATGCCTTTGCAGGTCAGGGCAACCACATGTAGCACCAGAGACTTTACAATAAAAATCCAGTATTTCTCACTTGCACAACTTTCCAGCCTGATCCTCATTAAAAAAAAAAAAAAAAAAAAATCCTCCCTCCCTCCAACTTGAAAGGGAAGTGTGGGTCTGTCTGCACGAACTCAGAGCCACAGTGCAGGAGGTGCAGTGATGGGGGCCCCAGGAAGGATGGAACGATGGTGGGGGAGACTCCACCATGTGAAGAGAGACCACACTTGGTCTCTCCCTTCCTCCCGCTCCTGAGCTGATGAACTGTTTTCCAAGGAGAATGGTTACCCCAAGGAGGCTCATTCGGATTTCTTGTGGCAGGTGGGTGCAAATAAAGATGAGTTCAAGTTCCTTAAAATAGCTGCATTCTCCTCAGTAGGATAAACCTTTTCCCCTGCAATATGGTTCATACCAGCATAATAGCTCAGTAAACCCTTCTCTTTCGAGAGAAAGCAGAAGTTGAAATGGAAAGGACTTCAGGGGCTGGATTGGAGGGAGTCAGTTTTTTAAAAGTGAATTCAAACTCAGTTATTTCCTTGGAAGGAGAGACTGCCTGAGCCAAATAAGCATCTGCCTTTGTCCCAGAGAATTAAACGCCATCTCTGTTAGGCCTGATACAGAAGCCAGGCGCTGCTCCAAGACAGGAGCTGGTTTCCTCCTCGCCATGACTTCTGATGGGGAAACTGAGCCGCAAAGTGACTTGCCCAAGGTCACAAAACAGAAGCCAGGATGTGAACCCCGGCCATCTGGCTCTAAGGGTCAGGCTCTTACCCCACGACCCTGACCTCCCTCTCGGCACATTCGGCCCTCTCGTTCTTCTGGGGTGAGGCCGGGCCACACGCACACTTAGGGGGGCCCAGGAAGACAGGGGCAGAGTCCTGAGCGGCCCTGAACTTTGACGTGGGGATGGCTGGCCAACACAATGTCTTAGCAACAAGCAGCAATCAATGGGAGTGGATGTGATTGTTTCCAAATGTTCTCCTGGGGCCGACAAAGAGGACTCTCTGGCTGTCATGTGGCCTTGGCTGTGACTGGGGGCGGGGAGGGTTGAAAGGTGGCCATGAGGCTTGGCTGCAGGTGCCACCCTATGGCATCTCAGCACTATACTTCTTCAGATTTCCGAAAACTGACCCAGCGCACCTATCAGATGGGCACACGGAGGCCCAGAGCAGTGAAGCAACTTCTCCAAAGCCACACAGCAAGCCAGAGACAGAACCAGGAGTGACACACAGGTCCCATGATGCCTCTACCCTTCCCACCTCACAGATTCCAAGTCAGTGGGGGTCAGATGAACGCTCTTTGGAAGGGGCCCCTGAACTTACCTCTCACTAGGCCTAGGACAGAAAATCCACACACACCCCCCACCCGCCAAAGAGCCAAGTCACAAGCCAACCTATATATTCTGGCCCTTTGTAAAATGTTCCTCCTCTTTGCTCTTCCATGCCGGCGATGGTGTTATGGACTTAATGGGTTTGTCCCCAAAACTCCTATGTTGAAGCTCTAACCCCCAATGTGAATGGTATTGAGAGGTAGGACCTTTGGGAGATAATTAGGTTTGATGAGGTCACGAGGGTGGGGCCCCCGTGATGGGATTAGTTGTCCTCGCAAGAAAAGAAAGAGACCAGAACTCACTCTCTCAGCCGAGTGAGGACATAGGCAAAGGTGGCTGTCTGCAAGCCAGGAAGAGGGCTCTTGCCAGGAACCGACCACGCTGGCATCCTGATCTCAGACTTCCAGCCACCAGAGCTGTGAAAAATAAATGTCTGCTGTGTAGGCCCCCCAGTCTATGGTATTTTGCCACGGCAGCCTGAGCTGACTGGGACAGATGGAGAATACTACCCTTTAGACTAAGGCCCAGAAAACTCCACTCGTGCAGTCTGCTCTTCCAAATACAGAATAATTTTCCCTGCTTCTCAGGACCAGGACCCCATACTGGGCATCTCCCACCCCCCAATGCCTAACATGGCCCCCTGGCATACAAGGGGGGGGCTCAAGAAACACTTGCTGAACAAACAGAACTAAGCACTGGTTGAGTACCTGCACATTTACAACCTGTCCCCTAACGTAACCCTCACTCACAGCTGAAAGACTGTTCCTTCCTTCACAGAGCTCCCGGCCCAGAAGGCTTCAACTTCCAAATCAACCAGTGCCAACCTCCATGAAAATGGAGAATGCCCAGACCTGGCAATTCTGCATCTCAGCAGTTACCCACAACCGATGTGTGCATAGGAATCTCAGATAAGGCTGCCTGCTCCTGCACTGCATTTAAGTGAGAAACGACCTTCACGTCCATCCACAGGGGTCGGGGTGGGGGAGTGGCCATTTCATGGAATTTGATGTAGCAGCTGAACAGAATGAGGTAGGTCTACAGCTATCAGATGAACCCAAAATAAGTCAATTAAAGGAGGGAATCATAAAATGAAACAGACATTTTATTTTTACTGAAAATATCTAAAACGGGTATTTGTTCTCCACCTTTCCTGGCAGCAGCAAAGCCTTGTCCTTGAAGATGCCCCCCTCCCGAAATCCCCCCAGTCTTTCTCACAGAAACCCCAGGCAATATGCAATTGACAATTTGCAATTCCTGTTTCTTTAAAGACCTTCACAAGTCCATCTGGTTATTGTGGCTTTTTCTCACTCTTTGACGGTTCTCTCACCCACAACAGCTATTGTTTCACTGAGACTTTCTTAAGCATTCCATTTGGTTTTCATAGAAACAACCACTCTCTTTTCACACTCATATTTCATAAGTTTACGTAAACTTCAAGTAAATTGTGTGATTACAGTAACACCTATAACCAGCATACTCAGGTTTGGGAACAAACACACTGGCTCTTGGAAACACACAGCACGACTCATCAAGAGAAAAGCACAGGGGCTTCCTGGAGCATCCCATCATCTGTGCCTCAGCCATTGAGGAGCCGGTTGTCGTCCCAGCCAATCTCTTAAATAAGTCTTCAGCCATTTACAGTTAGAGGAGTGAGTCCAGTTAGCATAATTCATGCGGTTCTAGTGAACTAAAAGTGAACTAAAACACACATCCCCAAAAAGTCTTAGTAAGAGAAAAGGCAAACTGCAGAAAGATACATGCAATCTGATTCCTTTTATGTTTATAGCCTTTCTATAGAACTACCTGTTTAGATATAAATCTACAGAAAAAAAAAAAAGACTGGAAGGACAAGATGTGGGGTAGGAAGGGGACTGGTGGTCAAGGAAGGGGAACTTTACACTTTTCTCTAAGGCCTCGTTTTTTGCAAGAATATGTACAGATAAAGTATATAATTGAGTTTTTTTCTTTTTTTAATCAACAAGATTTAACAGAAGAGTACAGCACATGAGACAAATAAGCCTACAGCCTGATACATATGCAGCTTAGAAAAAAATTAAAATAACACTCAAAATAAGAAACATTCTACTGGCTTCAAAGAAACAGCTGTCTGCCTCTCAGCCGGGGTGAGCAAGTGAATGGCGTGGTCAGAGGCATTCAGGGGCTGGAGATCTTCAATGGGCAGGACTAGAGGGTTCTCACCAGACACAAGGTCGGCACTGGTGCTAAGCCACCGCAGTGACCGACGGCTCTTGGCCCTTGATTTGTTCCTCCATTTAGCCGGATATGCTGTACCATCTGACAAATTCACCGAGAAGTAGCACTCAAAGGGAGCTTTCAAGGTGGCTGAGATTATTCTGCAAGTTAGACAATGACCTTCAGCCTCATTCACTGCAAACGTTGGTTTCCATCATTCACCCCCCAGTGATCCGTGGGTCCCTCGTTCATGTGAGGCACGGCACTCGGACCTGGGGCCTGGCTGTGAACTTGGAGACTGTGTCCCAGCACAGGACACAAAACCACCAACGGAAAAATTATTCCATGGGAACTGTGCTCGTGCTATAAAGCCCTTAAAGAGAACGACCTAGCCTATCCCGGCGGTTGGGAGAGGCCCATGAAGGGACCCCTGGGGAGAGGGCACTGAAGCTGAGAACCGGTGGGGACTCAGGAGGGAGGGAGTGAAGGTGGGAGAGAGGATGGCTTTTGCAACGAGGACAGCGTGCACCCAGGTGATCAGAAGGCTGGCCTGGCTGAGCAAAGGACTCCCTGGATGGGGCCAGGGAAGTGAACCCCACGGTGCGTGAAGAGGTGGCAAAGACGGGTCTGGATGGAATCATATGTAGCCGTGAGGCCCAGGTCAAGAATTATGAAGGTTTCCTAAACGCACTGGGGGAACCTGAGCAGGATTCCTGAGCAGGAGGGAGGCATTTCATCATGCACGTGCCATCCATGCCCAGCTGAAAACACTGGTTTTGCAGCCTGTGCTTCCAACATGGCCCTCATTTTCTTCCAGCACTGTGGGCCTCACCAACGTGCATGTCAGGCCCCCTAGAACAGCTAGACCCTCTGCAGCTGTCCCCACCCGTCATGATTAAGGGTGCCTGGTTAAAACCCTCTCACCGTGCGGCACAGACCCTCACACTGCTGGGCTTATGGAAACATTCCCAAAATGGTTTTCTGTGCAATTGAGACGCCTGCTTGGAAGATCCCTGCTGCAAGCATTTCTTCCTCCCAGGCAGCTACACCCAACTGTTTCGCTGCAAGGTTCTGCGTCACAAAAGGGATCTCCCCAGCTAATATGACAGTCGAATGAACTGGAGAATCTAGGCTGCCTGAATGCAGGGCAATCACGTCCCATCAGTATGTGCTCTTCCTCCCCACTATCTAATTGAATTTCCTATGTGTATGAATATAAATACTGTTGTTCTGACCCATGATGAACTGGTAAACAGACTGATTATATAAGCTTTAATAGATTAAGGTTTCCAAAAACAGATGGACACCATTTCTTTTATTTTAATTTAAAATGAACGCAATTTCCACTGGATATGGCTAAAATTAATGATCTTAGAAGGAATCAACTTGCCTGTGAAAAAAAATTCGGATAATCGAATCATCACCCAAGATCATCATACGGTCTTTCTTAGTTGGAGATGTCACACGCTATTTCCGCCTTTTTCTGTTTTCTTGGCATGAGGCTATGCTAACACGTTCTTTTGGGAGCACTGAGTTTCAGGGGAATTGGCTTAAATGGCAGGGGATAGATCACCACCCCGAAATTACTGCAACCGAGAGAAATCCACAGGATCAAGACCAGACCAAGAAAATCTTATAAAATGGTAATCAAATCAACTTCCTCCCAAAACCAGGCTCTTTTTAAATTGCAGTTATCAGCTTACTCAGTTTATGAAGTAAGAATATGGAGATACATGCCAGCCTCAAGCAAATCCTCTGAAAAAACTCCAGCTAACCCACCACACGTTCACTAGTGATGATGAAACTGGTTTCGACCGTGTTTCCACTGGGTCCCAACAACCCCTCGCAGTCAGATAGGGAGCCTTCTCTCAGTGTTTACGCCGCTCAGGCTCCCGGAAGCTGGAGGGCCCAATGCTGACTCCGTGAGTTCTGTGGGCAGGTCTTAGAGCGTGGGGGGTTAGGAGTGAAGTTCTGAGAACCAGACGGTCCCGGTCCTACCCCTCCTCCTTCCAGACAACTGATCTAGGGAAAGTCATCTCACCTGCCAAGCCTCAGTTTTTTCATGTGAAAATGGGCACAGCGGTGGTACCTGCCTCACAGGGTTGTGGCAGGGATGCAATGAAATGTGTAATGTGCCCCCTGGCAAGTGTCAAGTATCATTGCTATTCACATTCTAGGATGCTTACTTCTTAATTGACTAAAACAGTTTATAGTACCATGTTTATGACACCAGATTACAGGTGTAACGCATCGATCATGTTTTCTATGATATTTTCATGGTAGCGCCTCGGCTGAATTATCTTCAGCAGCAGTAAAATATCGGTAATAGCTTTAAGAATACTTTCAAATTAAATGAACAAAATAAATATCAATGTTGGATGATTACAGATGAAACAGGTTCAAGAGGAAATTAAGACAGCATCATTAAAAAGCAACCACTCTGAATAAAATAACCCTTTTTTAAAATGTTATTACTGTTACTGTTCGATCCAGAACACCCGGTCTCTTCTCCCTGACACACCCAATTCCCACACTCACCCTACGCTTCTCTGGGAATCCTCAGTCACTCCTTTGGTTGACCTTTGCCCTGTGCTCCCTCCAGGCATCTCTCACCACCCCAGGGTCTCGCTGTCACAGAGAACAACACAGGTCACTTCGCTAATCAACATAAGCTGTTCCTGGAACACCCATGACTAACTCCTCCACTGAACATTCACGAAACTCCCGAGCTGGCCACTTCTATCCAACTTTATTTCTCAGGATCCCCCCGCACCCCAGGCCAACTGGCACTCTCACGTGCCCCCTGAAAGGCAGGACGGTGGAGCAGATGCGGCAGACCCGAGTCTGCATCCCAGGTCGGCCTCCAACTGGCTCCGCGGTCTCCAGCAAGCTGCTTGTATAAGTCACACAAACATCACATATACAAAAGTTGCCAGACAAGACTGTACACGCTGAATGCACTGGTGTGAAGCTCGGGGACGGGCAAGACTACTGGATGCTAATGAAGGTCAGGAGAGCAGTTACCCCTGGGGCTGAGAACACGGGGAGGGCTGGCCTGTTTCTTGATTTGAGTGCTGGTTACACAGATGTGTTTAGTTGGCAAAAATTCACTGAGCTGTACAGTATCTGTGCATATTTCTGGATATATATTTAAATAACATTTACTAAAAAAAAAAGCCATGAATGACAATCTGTGCCTCAGTTTCATCATCTGTAAAATGGGAGGTACTGGGGAGATAACAGACCTACTGCAGAGGTCTCTGCCAGTGCTGCTTCTCCTTTCCCTTCCTGCCCTAAATTCTATACACCTCACCTGAAGGTCGTGAACTAGGTGCCCATCCTGAGGTCGGCTCCAGGACTTCATTTAAGATGAATGATAAAGTTTTGGAGATCAGCTGCACAGCAACGTAAATATACTTAGCACCACGGAACTATATACTTAAAAACGGTTAAGATGATAAATTTTACATTGTGTGTATTTTACCACAATTAGAAAAAAAAAAGGATTAACTATAAGGGAATATTCTAATCCTGAAGATGAATTTATAAAGCCCCAGAGTTAGTGACTTGTGAGAAAGGCACCAAGTTGCACCCTGGGGCTTCTATGTTTCAAAACTCTTGCCTTGAGCATGGAAAAAATGAATAAATAGCAATAGCTGTTAAAAGAGAACACAGGATACAAAGTTTTATGTATTTGGAAAAATATGTTGAAACATGCAGGGTTTTAGACAGAGTAGGAAAAGGAGCCACAGACAATAGCAATTATTGTTCTGAGGAGCAGAAATCCTGATGCTTTTCTTTTTCTATTTTTCTACACTTTGAATATTTTAGATTCATATTTCCTAATCATAAAACTAAATGACAATAAATAACTTTTATCTAGGTTTCATGGTCTAGGTGCTCCCCTTTGTGAAGTGTCTTTTTAGCCCAGTTTTATTGTGTGTCTCTGTGGATTCCTGTGTTTCTGAAACACCACCACCCCTCTTCTCCACATGGAAATATCGATAGATTTCAGCCCTTTTTCCTGCTGAGCTGAAATCAAGCCCCAGAATCCTTCTCAATACAGTGTCCCAGGCAGTCCCATCCCTAATTACACTCACCCTCCCTCCTCTTTTCCCGATTGTTTCCCAGAGTTCATCCTCATCCCCCCCGGACGCAAGTGCAGGACGGGGCAGGGGGACGTCTCGGTTCTAAGCAGAGGGGATGAGAGGTTCAACAACCACACTCGTGACTGACCACCTCTCAGGTGACACCACCCCTCTCCCTTCGGCTGAAAGCTCACTCTTCTTGTTTTTAAAAAAATAAATCTATTTATTTATTTTTGGCACGTTGGGTCTTTGTTGCTGTGCGCAGGCTTTCTCTAGTTATGGCGAGCGGGGGCTACTCTTTGTTGCGGAGCACGGGCTCTAGGCATGTGGGCTTCAGTAGTTGTGGCACACGGGCTTCAGTAGTTGTGGCACACAGGCTTAGTTGCTTTTCAGCATGCGGGATCTTCCCAGACCAGGGATTGAACCCATGTCCCCTGCATTGGCAGGCAGATTCTTAACCACTGCGTCACCAGGCAAGTCCCCATGAAAGCTCACTCTTGACTCAGTTCCAAATCAAGGCCACCTCTTTCCAAGCCAAGGAACCGCCAAGCATGGGTTCCTACAGAGCGTGACCCAGAACAGCTTCCACATGACGGTTAATATCAACCCACATTCCAGAGTCCGGGCACTCAGAGGGGACGCACCTCTGTCCACGTGCAAGAAAGTGACTTCAGGGGCTTCCCTGGTGGCGCAGTCATTAAGGATCCGCCTGCCAATGCAGGGGACACGGGTTCGAGCCCTGGTCCGGGAAGATCCCACATGCCACAGAGCAAGTAAGCCCGTGCAACACAACTACCGAGCCTGCACTCTAGAGCTCGCGAGCCACAACTACTGAGCTCACATGCCACAACTACTGAAGCCCGCGTGCCTAGAGCCCGTGCTCCGCAACAAGAGAAGCCATGGCAATGAGAAGCCTGAGCACCGCAACTAAGAGTAGCCCCCGCTCGCCACCACCAGAGAAAGCCTGTGTGCAGCAATGCAGCCATAATTAATTAATTAATTAATTAATTAAATTTATTAAAAAGAAAAAAAAGAAAGTGACATCAGCAGCAAGGTTGGGAAGCACCTTCTAAGTGCCTTCACCCTCCCACAGGTTCGAGGAACCAGTTATTTCACGGAACCTGGTCTCTCCTATGTGTAATATGAAAGTAACTAACAGGTACTTGATTTCAGAATTTTTACAGGGAAATTCATCTTTGCGTTGGCCAATTATAGTTGCACTGCAGACCTTGCGGTAGGGGTGCTTTGAGTCCCTGTCCACGAGCTTATCCTGCACAGGATCCACTTCCGTTGATCCAGAAGTGCCTGGGACACTGCAGACATGAGGTCCCTCATCACTGAGGTTCTCTGGCCCTCGGGTGGCACGGCTCTGGGGGAGACACAGATTGACCTCGAGTCCTTGTTCAAGTGTATGATTTCTTAGCACTGCAAGAGCTTGTTAGCCCACTGAGAGTGTGGGACCATCTCAGTAATTTATTGGATGGAGGGGGAGGTGGACATCAGGGTCACACACTGGCCATTGGGAGTATCCTGAAAACTCAAGGATATAGGATTACAGTGCCTTTACTATGAATTCTGCTCAGAGGTGAAAGGTGTGAAGTAAAAATGTACCTTACAGAAAGTCAATTACACTGATGGAAATAATAACTGTACTATTATTAATAGATTAAGGGCTTTTATGTGCCAGACATGGTGCTAGGAAATTCACAGCTGATTTCATTCTTGTTAATTTTATGTGGCAGATACTAAGGGCTAGCTCTGCTTAGGAGAGACAGAACTTCCTAAGCCGGTGGGAACAACAACTGCAACAAAAAACCATGTCCGTGATATGCCATGAGCAAGAGTGATAATAATATATAAGAAGCACAGAAAGCCATCATGAGACAAGACCTACAAGAAGCTTAAATACACTGGAAATTATATGCATATGAGATTTGGAGACCCCGATTAGCTGTGTGACTTTGGGAAAGTTATTTGACCTCTCTGTACCTCGGTTCCCTGATCTTTAAAATGAAGGCGTTTAACTTTACAACACTATGAATCTCCAATAACTAAAACAGCACAGCGCTGGAGCAAGGACAGTAAATCAGTAGCAACTAACAGAAAGCCTAAAAGAGACTTCAGCACATATTTGAGATTTTTAGCATATGATATAGGGATATTTTAAAGCAGTGGAAAAGGGAACATTATTCATTGAATAATACTGGACAATCAGTTAATTATTTGGAGGGAAAGAACAGCCTCACACCTTATACCAAAAATTAACTCTAGATTAATTTTACAGTTATATGTTAAAAAAAACAAAGAAACAACAATGGGGAATGTCTGCTCAATCTTGAAATTTGGAAGAACTTTTATAAACCACTAAGACCGTTCATTAACAAGCCATGGATTAAGACACTGAGATCCAAACACAGAAAAATGTGAAACTTCTATATGTCAATAATTACCTCGCACGAAATTAAGAAGCCAGAGAAAAAGATAAGTGGGCAGGGGTAACAATTGCTACATGTTTGATTTGAAAAAAGATTAATAATTTTTCTATATTAAAAATGAAACCCTTGGGGCTTCCCCGGTGGCGCAGTGGTTGAGAATCTGCCTGCTAATGCAGGGGACACGGGTTCGAGCCCTGGTCTGGGAAGATCCCACATGCCACGAAGCAACTAGGCCCGTGAGCCACAACTACTGAGCCTGCGCGTCTGGAGCCTGTGCTCCGCAACAAGAGAGGCCGCCATAGTGAGAGGCCCACGCACTGCGATGAAGAGTGGCCCCCGCTTGCCACAACTAGAGAAAGCCCTCGCACAGAAACGAAGACACAACACAGCAAAAATAAATAAATTAATTAATAAACTCCTACCCCCAACATCTTAAAAAAAAAAAATGAAACCCTTATAAACTACTTTTTTTAAAAAAGGCACATACTCGGGCTTCCCTGGTGGCGCAGTGGTTGAGAATCTGCCTGCCAATGCAGGGGACATGGGTTCGAGCCCTGGTCTGGGAAGATCCCACAGGCCGCGGAGCAACTAGCCCCGTGAGCCACAATTACTGAGCCTGCGCGTCTGGAGCCTGTGCTCTGCAATGAGAGAGGCCACGATAGTGAGAGGCCCGCGCACCGCGATGAGGAGTGGCCCCCACTTGCCACAACTAGAGAAAGCCCTCGCACAGAAACGAAGAGCCAACACAGCCATAAATAAATAAATAAATAAATAAATAAAATTAAAAAAAAAAAAGAAAAAAGTTTTTTTTAAAAAAAAGGCACATACTCCAATTAAAAATAAAACACATAAGGAATCTAAACAATGCGCAACAGAAATGCAAATAGTTAATAGCAAACTCATGAAGCGAGGGGAGAGAATGAGATTTAAGGTGGCCAGTCCTTACAGAGGGTACCATGCGAGGTTCATGCTCCTTAAGAGTTCAGAGTTCACTATAATCAGGCATGTGTGGCCTTGCTTGTGTGGTCAAAAGGGTGCATTCCTGAAAGTCCTGGCCACGAGACACAGCTGACCACAGGCTGCCCGGGACGTGCCCAGGTGCAGGAATCCTGACAGAGACGGGCGCCCCAGCCCCAGCCGGGTGGAGATAGACAGACCCACATAAGGGGGGCAGTGGAGCTGTGAGCGGAGCTTCCACGGGACCCCTCTCCTGCCCTGCCTGGAATGCGACAGCAGGAACAAGACAACGCTGGACTCCAGGATCTTCCTCCCCCTCTGGCTGCCCGGAGGATGCCCCTGGTGCTCAAGGTTGATGGCGGGCTGGAGGGGGGCGGGGAGGTGTCTCCCTGCCTTCAGACGAGCACTTCCCTGCTGTCCCGCACTGGCTCAGCCCCAGCTCATGCTCTGGAGAACCTTCAGCTGCAGCCCCTTGAGTTTACAGATAAAGCACAGAATGATGATATAAATAACAGAAGCTGTCATTTAGTGAGTATCCATCACTTCGTGAATGCCTACTACATACTTAGTAGGCAGACTTCACTCCAATGAGCAAAGTGAGGCTCTGCGAAGTTAAATAGATTCATTTATTCATTCATTCATTCACTCAAAAGGTATTTATCGAGCATCTACAAGCACAGAGCCCGGTTCTAAATGCTGGGTATACAGCAGTGGGGGGAGAGAAGACAAACAAAAGTCCCTGCCTTTCTAGCAGGAGGAGAAAATAAACAAAACAGATAACAAATGCATAGTCTGTTAGATTATGGCAAGTGCTAAGGAGAAAAAATAAGGCAGAGAACGAGAAATAAGATAAAATATTGCAGCCGTGGGGTGGGTGTCAACATTTCAGACGGGATAGCCGAGGAAACCTGATTAGGTGACTGCTGGGTAAAGATCAAAAAGAAGTGAGGGGCTTCCCTGGTGGCGCAGTGGTTGAGAGTCCGCCTGCCGATACAGGGGACATGGGTTCGTGCCCCGGTCCGGGAAGATTCCACATGCTGTGGAGCGGCTAGGCCCGTGAGCCGTGGCCGCTGAGCCTGCGCGTCCGGAGCCTGTGCTCCGCAACGGGAGAGGCCACAACAGTGAGAGGCCCGCGTACCGCAAAAAAAAAAAAAAAAAAAAAAAGAAGTGAGGGAGCTGGCGGCGTGGATATTTAGTCCAAGATGCAAACAGAGGGCCCAGCCAGGGCAAAGGCCTCCAGGTGCATCGCCGGGCGTGTCCACGGCGGCAGCCCAGGTCAGCCCCAGTGTAAGCAGAGGTGAGCTCGCAGGCCACACTGCCTTTGCTGACGGGAGGCCACGTGGTGTGCCCAAGGTCACACGGTTAATCATTGAGAGACCAGCCAGACATGGATGGCACTACGGAAAAAGGGCATGGAGCCCCGCACTGGATGCCCCGCCTCCACCTTACTTCAGGGGCTGGTGGTGAAAAGCCCTGGGACCTGCCGACCCACCTCCCACCCACCTCATAGCACTGGGTCCCAGAGCATCATCACCTCCCCCTTCCTCTGGCCCCGGGGAAGCTTCTCCTTCCTCAGCCACTGGACAAGCGGAGGGGGCCTCCTTTGACCTCCAGGACTGAGCTGAGGACAGCCAGCCCCAGTCCCTGGGGAAGCACAGGGCTATTTGTGGGATTTAAAAGGTACTTGAAGAGACTGCGAGTAAAGCCCAGTGGTTCATCTGTTGGGCTCAACTTACTGGTCTGCCAGGAGAGGTCATTTAGGAACTTTTTCACAATTGGTGACGGTTGACATTCTTGAAGACACTTATACGTATGCAATGGCCTGCTGCACAAGCACGCACGCACACCACACGCTCTTCTGCCAAACGCACATCTAAATGTGAACACCCTGTGTTTGTTCTTCTCTGCCACCTAATTATGAAGGTGTCTGCAGTTAGCAGGAAGACAGGCAGAGCAGAACAGACTCTTGAGTCCGAAGACTGCGGTTTGGAAGCCAGCTCGCACAGGCATGAGCTGCACGACCTTGGGCTCCTAACTTCCTCAGCTGTCCTGGCCTCAGTTTCCTCATCCGTAAAATCTGGAGCTCACCAGATGACTGTGAAAGCCACAGATAACGTAAGCAAAGTACCCAGGGTTGTGCCTGACAGAGTTGGAGATCCACGAAATAGAAGCTATCCAATCGCAGTATGGTTTTAGCCCTACTTGCAGTGCAATCGTTTCCTCTTAGAGGACAAACCAGACCCACGTAAGCAAATTTATAAGCTATTTCTAAATACAAATGGCAACAGAGGTGAGATAATCAACAACTAGCCCCAGCTAGTACTTTGCAACAGAAATGAATGTTTCTTAGTCAATAATCTGTTTGTTGTTTTTTTTTTCCCCTTTCCTGGCTGTGGCATGGTTTGAACCAGCCAGTCTGGGAAAAGCCACGACAGGGTTTGAGCTCTGGAAATCAGTTAACCTGGAAGGAGAGGAAACGATTCTTGAACCCAATGAACCCAGTTCTCCAAGCAAAGGTTGGACAGCGAACCCGAGCTTGACTATATCTGCAAAGGCCCTGTCTCCAAATAAGGTCACATGCCCAGGTACTGGAGGTTAGGGTTTGAACGGATCTTTTTCAGGGACGCAATCCAACTCATGACACTGGTAATGGTATTAGAGCAAGCTGGCATCAGCCAGTGGCTAATGTCCCAAGTTCAACACTAGACGGGACATGAGTGGGTAAATGTGCCGGGTGCCAGGTTCAGCTTTTCCACTTATTAACCCGGAGGCGTTAGGATAATACATTTAATGCAGGAGTTGTAATGCTAAATGAGGTAACGTATATGTAAAGGAGGGCACAGTGCGGGCACTCAATCCCACCTGCCCTCATGGGAAGTGACTGGAGGAGGCTCCTGGCTCCATCGCTGGGTGACATCAACATCTCCTGGTGACACAGATGTCTTGGAGGTAACAGTCACACAGGCCCCGGCTCAGGGAGAGCCGTGGGAGGGAGGTGGGGCGGGAGAGGCTCTGCTCTGTTCTCGGGGAAGGAGGCTTTTGTGAGCAGGAGGCAGGAGATTCAAGAGGATTGTCGGGGTGTCGGCTGCAGAAGGTGCTGCTGGGGGAGCCGCTGAGTCAGACGGGCCGCACGGATCACACCAAAGAGGAATACTCCCACCTAGAGAAATCTGTTTGACTTTAGGAAAGTACAGGTTACAGTGATACTCACTAAACACCCCACCTTCCCGCTCAGCAGACAGGAGAATGAGTAACAGGAAATCCAGCAAGGTCCCTAAGGGATTTGCCATTTTCGCTGGGATTTTTCACCCCAAAGTGGGGTCCAGTTCACATTGTATTTGCTTGGGGTGATGTATTCTCAGAATCCCCTAGAAAGAAGGTTCCAACGTCCTAACACATGGGTCCCGGGTAAGAATGGATCAGGATCAGTGAGTCTCCTTGATACTAAATGAGGTTAATTTCCCTCTGGCCTTAAATGGAACAACAATTTATCTACCAAGAACACCGGATGGAAGAGGGGCTCTCTAAGAAGGTTTTCAGGAAATGGTGATGGTCTTACCGTCCCTGGCCAAAAAGTCCTGCACCCCTAACCCAGATCCTTGTACAAAGGTTTTCAGATGACCCCACACGTTAACCAGCGTATCAGTTTCCTAAGGCTGCTGCAGCGGACATCTATAACTTAGTGCCTTCAAACAACACAAATGTATTCTCTTACAGTTCTGGAGGCCAAAAGTCCAAAATAGGTCTCAGAGGGCCCAAACCAAGGTGTCGGCAGGGCTGCACTGCTTCTGGAGGCTCAGGGGGGAGACTGGCTCCTGGCCTTTTCCAGCTTCTGGAGGCGCGCACACTCCTTGTCTTGTGGCCCCTTCCTCCGTCTGCCAAGCTGGCGGCAGCATCTCTCTCACCTCTGCTCTGTTCTCACAGTCTCTGCACCTCTGACCCTGCCTCTTCTGCCTCCCCCATCTCTTACAAGTATCCCTGTGACTACACAGAACCCATCTGGATAACCCAGGATCCCTTCTCCATCACAAGGTCCTTAACTCAATCACATCTCAGAGTCCCTTTTGCCATGTCAGGTCCCAGAGTCACAGGTCCTCGGGGTTAGGATGCGGACACCTTTGGGGGACATTAGTCTGTTCTACTGCCCCCTATAAATGCTGTCCCAGTGCCCCTTGGAGGGCCGCTAGGCCCCGCCTAATCTGCCTGCTGACCCCTCCAGAGCTGTATCTCCCACCTGACCTCACACCTGGTGGCCCGAGGTTCACTCAGCGCCCCCGGCACCGCTCGCACACCTGTCTTCCTCCATCAGGGAAACCAGATGCCCACTCTCTCCCATCACCCTCCCTCACTGGGCCCATCCCGAGACAGTGTTAAGATGCAGCTTCTGGGGCTTCCCTGGTGGCGCAGTGGTTGAGAGTCCACCTGCCAATGCAGGGGACACAGCTTGGAGCCCTGGTCTGGGAAGATCCCACATGCCACGGAGCAACTGAGCCCGTGTGCCGCAACCACTGAAGCCCAAATGCCTAGAGCCCGTGCTCCACAACAGGAGAAGCCACCGCAATGAGAAGCCCGCGCACTGCAACAAACAGTAGGCCCTGCTCGCCACAACTAGAGAAAGCCTGTGCACAGCAGTGAAGACCCAACGCAGCCAAAAATTTAAAAAAATAAATTAAAATAAAAAAGAAAACAAAATGAAAGAAGAAAAATGTTGAAAGGCTCTTACAGTGGCTACTCATACATTCCCCAGTTAGATGCTACAAAGACCGTTTTACGACTCCTGCTTTTTCGGCTCTCTGTCCATTCCTCTAGCCATCCACCAGGCCTCGGTATTAGTGTTCAATAAAAATTTTTTTTTCTTTTTTTTGCGGTACGCGGGCCTCTCACTGCTGTGGCCTCTCCCATTGTGGAGCACAGGCTCCGGACACGCAGGCTCAGTGGCCATGGCTCACGGGCCCAGCCGCTCCGTGGCATGTAGGATCTTCCCGGACCGGGGCACGAACCCGTGTCCCCTGCATCGGCAGGCGGACTCTCCACCACTGCACCACCAGGGAAGCCCAATAATAATATTTTGACATGCAGGCCATAAAGCCAAAGTTTCTCAAACAACACAGCTTGGCCTTCCCCACCACAGCTCTTCACCAAGCCAGGGCCGTCTGCAAACCTACCTTCCCCAACTCCCGCCACCACCACCACCCCCGGCCCCATCACCTTGCTCCCTGCACCGCCCCCCCCACCCAGTCCCACTTTGGGCCGATGAGCTGGAGAATGGAGATGTCGTGAAGTGGGCAAAAACTAAGGAAGCATGTTCCTCTTTGCGCTCAGACCCGTCTGGCCTCGCGCTGTCTGAACTGCACCATCACCCTGCAGGCTGCGTCCTCCAGTGGAACCAGCCCCAAGGCTGCAGGGTGCACGCACCTGTGTGCTCGCTCCTGGGAGCACAGACGGACTGAAAACATGTCCAGAGCCATCCCGGAAACAGAGAAGATTTCCATAATTATGAAGTGAAATTTCTCTTCTCAGTTTTGTGGGGTAGGGAGTGGCTGAAAATCACCGAGGGCCCAGGATGCCTGACCACCCCTCCAAAGAAACTTTGATTCTCCTCCACGGAGCTGCCTGGAAGCAATAATGTAAACCTACTCCATCTGGTGGGCTGGATCCTGCACTGTAGGACCTGCAGGGGGAGAGGGGGTACCTCCTGAGAAGAGGGGGCCTGTGTGTACTCGTGGGCAGGGGAAGATGCTCAAGCCTCTTAACCTTTTTTGTGCCTTGGAGCCCTTGGCTGTCTGGTGACTCTGGACCTCTTCTTAGAATAAACTTTTTATTTTTTATTTTATTTATTATTTTTAAAAAACACACCTTTAGGGCTTCCCTGGTGGCGCAGTGGTTGAGAGTCTGCCTGCCGATGCAGGGGACACAAGTTTGTGCCCGGGAGGATCCCACATGCCGCAGAGAGCCTAGGCCCGTGAGCCATGGCCGCTGGGCCTGCGCGTCCGGAGCCTGTGCTCCACAACGGGAGAGGCCACAACAGTGAGAGGCCCACAAAAAAAAAAAAAAAAAAAAAAAAAAAATACACCTTTACTTTATTTTTTGGCCACACCGTGCGGCATGCAGGATCTTAGTTTCCCGACCAGGGATCGAACCCATGCCCTCTGCGATGGAAGTGGGGAAGCCAGTGGACCGCCAGGGAAGTCCCAGAATAAACTTTTTAAATGGACAAAAGAAATTCATAGGATCGCAAGGGAACCTAGTGAAATATGGATCATACTGAAATATGGTTATCAAAATATTTCTTAAAATTTGTGATAGAGCAAAAGATAACTTCTTTACTGCATTAAATAACAAGATCTAGCCATAGGTGTGATAACTACCGTAACTTTGGAGTAGTGACACAGATAACGATATTCCAAGATATCTCCAATGGCAGGAACGGTATCTGAAAACACCTGGGATTTCTGTTAGTGACTGTGTCACAGGTACTGCTAACACTGCCGCCACAGCACTGTCTACAGTCATCCTCGAAGGAAATGCTGCATGTCAGTTACAGGTTAGTGACAATAAAGCTGTCATTTTTTCTTTTTTTTCCATATCCAGGTTCACAGATACCCTGAGTTCTATCCATGGGCCTGAGGATAAGAACTCCTGGAAGTTAGGAGTTTTCTTTTTGTTCCTTTCATTTTATTCCTGATGATAAAATGCTCCCTGCACCTACATATATACACAAACGAAGTGCAGTTGAAAGGAGAGACTCAAACAGATACTTGTACACCAGCGTGCACAGCAGAGCTACTCCCGTTCACTAAAAGGTGCAAACAACCCAACTGTCCACTGACAGATGAGTGGATGAACAAAATGTGGTGTGTGCACACACGTGCGCGCATGCACACACACACACGAATATTATTCAGCCTTGGAAAGGAAATTCTGACATGTTACAACATGGAGGAAACTTGAGGACATTATGCTAAGTGAGATAAGCCAGACACAAAAATACAACTAGTCTGATTCCATTCACACGAGAGACCTAGAGTAGTCAGATATATAGAGACGGAAAGTATCACGAGAACGTGGTTACAGGGACCTGGGGGTAGGGAGAATGTGAAGTTAGGTGTTTAGTAGGGACAGTCTCAGTCTGGGAAGATGACAGATTCTGGAGATGGACGGTAGTGATGGTTACCCAACGATGTGAACGTACTTAATGCCACAGAACTGTACACTGAAACATGGCTATAGGGTGGTAAACTTTACGTTCTGTATATTTGACCGCGATCATAAATAAACAAATCATATATTAATTAATTAAGTAAACAAACAAACAAACCACTCCCTGTAGAACATGGAGGGCACTGGCTCTGTGAAAAGAGGAACAGCCTCCCCTGTGGCTGGGGGCCGGGCCGCCACACAGGCCTGGGATTGCGAGCTGCTGAACCACCGTGGGCAGGTCACCTCACCTCTCTGGCTTCAGTCGCCACTTCCGTAAGAGAGGGCTGTGGTCACAAGTGCAGCTGCCACGCATCGGGCACTGGGGCCGCACCCGGCACGGTGACAGTCACGCCGTCTTGCTGAGACTTCCGTAACCCGGAGGAGTTAGGGCACTGTGCCTGTGCTTACAGGGGACTTAGCTGACCTCACCCGAGGTCACTGGCAAGGACTGGCAGGCTGGGCTGACAGCGGAGCCCCGGTCCGGCCCTGTGGTTATCTGCCTGGTGCTCGTTTACCGTCTCTCCCACTGGGCAGCAGGCTCCAGCATGACAGACACCGTCTCTGTTCCATTTGCCACACTATCCCCAGGGCAGGCGCTCAGGAGGCTCAGTAAATACCTGCTGGGCGACTGGAAGAATCAAGTTCTGTCTGACCGCAAAACTGACTTTCCTTTTAAGCGAGGGACGGTGGCATTCACAGGGCCTGGGCTCTCAGGTCTCCACGTGGATGCTGTGATTCCCCCCCGCGAGTCACAGGTCACTGTTCTCCCCGGGGCTGCCAGCAGAGGTGGGGCCGGAGGGAGCCACTGTTAGAGGGACTGAAAAATCCATCTACCTGCTGGTGGCTGCCCACATACCGGCACACGTACCACACACACCTGGCGAAAACACCGATGACTCAGAAACCAGGAGCTGCAAGTTTCTGCCAGTGTGCGAGGGGGTGGCTTTTGGTTCAAGGGGTCCCGACGCTGGGAGAGAGCTGAGGGATGAGGTCAGCCTTATGGCCACGCTCCCTGGATGAGGGAGCTGCGCCTGAGCAAAAGGTCAGGGTTCCCTGAGGGTGACTCAGCGCAGGAGGCAACTCGGGGTGCTCAGCAGAGCGGCGCGGGCACCCAAGGCTGCCTTTGCCACCTCGCGGCCGGGGCCTCCAACCAGGGGGTCAGGGTAGTCAGGGAAATGGGCACAGCTTTCTCCCAACAAAAGCGCCGTCATCGCGTTTCCTTTTCAGACGGCGCTCTAGGCCACAGTGCTCTTGCAGGGAGGGGGTTGGCAGTGACCTAGATTAGGCAAACACAGCTGAGCTGGGTGACTCGGGAACCTGAATTCGTCAGGCTGCATTCGTCAGCTGCTGGGCCAGGGACGTGAGGGATGCCCTGCCTTTGGAGTCCCACCAACATGGGGGCGGGTGGGGTTATGAAGCCCACCATGCAGCCAAGTGACCATGGGCTCCAGGTCCCCCTCCATAAGACAAGGTTTATCTGCACAAGATGGCAAACACAGGGTTACTGTGCAGCAGGGAAAAGAAGTGAGCTAAACGGGAACCAACAGACACAGATCCCAAACCCGGGAGCAAATGGCGCAGAGGGGAAAAGCCAAGTTGTAAGCACATTTTAAAAACCTACGCAGGGCTTCCCTGGTGGCGCAGTGGTTGAGGGTCCGCCTGCCGATGCAGGGGGCGCGGGTTCGTGCCCCGATCCGGGAAGATCCCACATGCCGCGGAGCGGTTGGGCCTGTGAGCCATGGCCGCTGAGCCTGCGCTCCGCAACGGGAGAGGCCACAACAGTGAGAGGCCCGCGTACCGCAAAAAAAAAAAAAAAAAAAAAAACCTACGCAAAGCAATGCTACATACTGTTTATGGTTACGTGTGTGTGTAAAAGTATTTAAATGGAAATTATTGGAAAGATCTACACCAAATTTATAATACAGGGCAGCTGGAGGCGGGTGCGGAGCTACAGGTCAAGGTAATTATTCACTTTTCCAATGGTGTCTTATTCCTTTTACTTAAAACGGCAAAGCAAAGAGGATAAAATATAAAGAATGGTCAATTCTGGGTGGTAGAAATGTGTTTTTTGATATTAGTCTTTGATGCTTTCTGTTCGATTATTGGCTAACCTGAAAGTCATCTTGATATCCGTATGTGGTCAAGCAATGAATCCTATTGATTGCATATGTATCCTACATTGTGTTTTTCTTTTTAATTCTCAAAATTCAAAAAGAAGAAGTCTCTGGCTTCCCTGGTGGTGCAGTGGTTGAGAAGCCGCCTGCCAATGCAGGGGACACGGGTTCAATCTCTGGTCCAGGAAGATCCCACGTGTCTCGGAGCAACTAAGCCCGTGCGTCGCAACTTCTGAGCCTGCGCTCTAGAGCCGGCGAGCCACAACTACTGAGCCTGCGTGCCGCAACTACTGAAGCCCACACGCCTAGGGCCCGTGCTGCGCAACAAGAGAGGCCACTGCTCGCCGCAACTAGAGAAAGCCCAGGTTCAGCAACAAAGACCCAACGCCGCCAAAAAAAAGTCAAATTTAAAAAAAAAAAAAAAAGTCTCCCAGAGTACGCAGTGTTCATTCAAAGTGCTCACTAAACTGCAGTCCTCCCAAAAAGAACAGAGTCAGGCGCTCCCCGGCTCAGCTAGTAGGCACTCCTCTGACCTCTGGCTACTTCAGGTGAAAAGAGTTGGTCCGCTCGGCCCTGGGCCCTGCCACGAGGCCATATTCCTGGGACAGGCAGTTGGGTAGCCCTGGGTGTCCCGCAGTGGACACACCGGCACTGAGCCCTCCATCCCGCCCGTTTCAATCCAAGTATGGCCACCTGGAACACGGCTCTGATGGCAGGGTCCGATCCACCAATCACACCCCAGGAAACCCAGTGACGGCACCGACCGCCAATCGGAGCGCCTGCCCGGCATGAGCGAATCGTGTTGCCACACCAGGTTGACAGGATTTCAGCTCGAGGCAAAGACATTTCCTTTCTCTTGGGAAGCCTTTATCAAGGTGGATGTGCAATTTATGGACGGCGTTGTCCAACAATGAAACCAGCAGCCCCCGTGTCCGCCCACACTTGGCTCCTAAATTTCAGAGTTCCTCTTCAATTGTAACAGTGCCTCTTGAATCCTGCTTTTCTCACTCTCCTTCCCTCATCTCTAGATAAAAAAGAAATGACAGTCTGTATGCTATGTCTCACTGTATCATCCATCCGCTCGCCTATCTACGGAGAAATCCTAGCTGTAAGATTTCAGATGCCAGAAGGGAAAAGAAACACTCAGGGTACTTTTTTCCTTTCCCTGATCTTAGCCAACCCCCAAGTGAAGAAAAGTTATCACGTGCTGGACAACCCGTGACCCCCATACCGTGGCCATGCTGAAATCTGGATGCACGGTACTGCAGGAGTTTTACAAACCACCTGGTTTCTCCTGCAAATAAAGGCGGACTCGGATGGGAAAATATGGACTTGGAACTTGGATGGTTCTCTGGTTCACTCCAGGGAACCACCAGGAGGGGCTTTTTGGATCAGCTCCCACAGACCCCACCTGCTACTTTCAGGGTCCACATAAAGCCCCCTCCCCAGCTGAGGTGCCCCAGACATTCAGGGCCCTCCCCTTCTGGAGGCAGAAACACCCCTGTACAGTCCAGTCCTTCCAAGAAGCAGCACTGGCATTTCGGGGGGGGATGGAGGCGACCTCAGCAGTAATCATTTTACACAGCAGAGCGGCAGTGGGGGCAGCTTGTGTTGTGCTGTTCAGGGGGGCGGCGAATGCAGAGCCACCGGATAACTAAAACCTCTGCTGTCTTCCTGCCACTGCCGACCATCACCATAGGAACCACATCCTGCTGCTACCATGGCAACTGCACAGTACCATCCGCTCAGCAAGCAATGATGCAGAGGCCACTCGGGAAGGCTTTTGCTGCAAAAGGTCTCGGGGCTGACAGTGTCCTGAGGTCCACAGTCACGGGCACCGGGAAGTGACAGTAAGCCTTCCGAAACGACTGTGGGGTTTAAAAGCCCCCATCCTGGGCCTCCCTGGTGGCGCAGTGGTTGAGAGTCCGCCTGCCGATGCAGGGGACACGGGTTCGTGCCCCGGTCTGGGAGGATCCCATATGCCGCGGAGCGGCTGGGCCCGTGAGCCATGGCCGCTGGGCCTGCGCATCCGGAGCCTGTGCTCCGCAACGGGAGAGGCCACAACAGTGAGAGGCCCACATACCGCAAAAAGAAAAAAAAAAATAAAAAAAATAAAAAAAAATAAAAGCCCCCATCCTGCTCCTCAAGAACTAATTTACCCCCCAATTAAATCCTTTCTAAAGTACATTCCTGTTCCTGGGCTGCAGAAATCTCCAGAGTTAAATACATAAGAAAAGAACCCTACAGGTGCTTCTTTCCATACACTGGCCACAGCTCAGATGGAGAGAGCAAGCTGTGACACCAAGGGGCTTCCACAGTAAGACCACAAGCTCCCTACGGGAGCCCCTACAGCAGACTAGGCACTTGGGAGAGGCCCTTCCAAAAGCAGCATCTGATTTCAACCTCCCAACCCTGCTCATAAATTGAATTTCCCACTTCCTACCCATATTTTACAGAGGAATGAGGCTCAGAGAGGTTAAGTGACCTGCCCAAGGTCACACAGCACACTGGGCAGGGCTGTCTGAATCTGACTCTCAGGCCCTGAGAAATTCTGGTCACCTTTGTTATCTCCAATGCAGTGTTCAATGAATCCGGCCCTACTTATTAATAGTGGCCAATGGTGATTTTTAATAAGTATTATTTTCAATACACATTCATAGCTACTCCATAGAGATTGCTTACTTTGTGCTAGGCATTGTGTTAGATACTTTACATGGGGCATCTTATGTGTCTCCCAGAGACTGTGAGGCAGAAACTACTACAGATGAGGAAACTGAGGTGCAGAGAGGTGAAATGACTTCTCTGAGGGCACAGAGCAACCAAGAGGCAGACATGGGGCTCAAACTCGGCCAGCTAGACTCCAGAGCCGGGGCTCTTGACCACCGGCTTCCCAACCACACGCATAGCTGAAACACAAGCATTAGACCCCAGCCAGCCAGCACAGCTTCGCAAGCCCTCCCAACCCTCTGGGCTGCGCCTGTCACCCCATGACACTGTTTGAAAGGACCCTGCTTGGCCTCACAGGAGCATCTGCGTCAGCACCCACGGCTGCGTCCATGCAGTCCCTCCACAAATCCTAATGACGGCTTCAGTGAACGGCCCCCTCTGTGCACACGGGACCTTCCAGGGAGTCATGACTTCACTGCTCCCTCTTCATTCGGAGGCAATGATTTCGGAAGCCACTTCCCATTCACTGCAGTCCAGGGAGACAGGGCCCTCAAGGCTGAGGGCGTGAAGGGAGGAAACAAGAGTCCAGCCCTCCCTGCACCTCACAAAGGCATTTCCATGGTGTAAAGACTCAGTAGAGCCATATGAAATTGCCATTTTGTAGGGTAAAAGAGGCCAAATGCTGGCAATTTCATGTGGCTTATCCTAATGTCTGAGCCTCATTACAACTCCACTTTACAGATGAGCAAACGGAGGCCCAGAGAGGGTTAGTGACCTGTCCAAGGTCACAGAGACAGGAAGTAGGAGATGCAGCACTGCAGCCAGGTCTCTCTGGTTTCACAGTCAAAGTCCTTTCCCTTTCCCAACAGCCACATGCTGTTTCCCCGAGTGCCCTGGCGGGGCTGTGCTGAGCGGGAAAGCAGACCAGAGAAACCACTTCCTGTAAGATGTGAGTTAGGAGGCCAGGGGCTAGGGCTTTCTCTTGGAGTCCAGGCTCTGCTGTCAAATGCAAGCAGGCCCAGTGTAGTGGTGGGACCAGCAATTACAGGGATTTTGTCTCATACTTTTAAATCAATACCCATAGACACAGAACACAGGAAGCAGGAACACGGTTACTTAATCAGTTTGAGCTCAGCTGGCTAGTGAGTAAGGTAGGATGCTAACGCCCACTGCACAGTGCTGGCTGAGAAATAAACGCCATCGTGTGAGCCACAAGCCCGGGACACAGGGGGACCCTGGATTCCGCACGTCCCTTAACCACGGCTGGCCTCTGGACCTCCTGCCAAGCTGGTGGGGTGCGGCCCAGCCTGGTCCCTTCCCAAGCCTGTGCCCTCTTTCTTCCCCTGAAAGGTTCACGCATTTCCTGTATTCCGTCCACCATGAGAAAGCCATTGTTTTGATTCACGACCCTGACACCTCTCTCCACTTCCCAACTCTGTGGCGTCAAAAGCTCAGGGGACAGACAGTGAGCCAGGTGAACGGAGCCCTTCGCAGATGGAAGGTCACGCTTTCAAAATCACGACAGATTTTTCTGTGCTCAGCGATCTTCTGATCAAAGAGCGAGCCAAACAGGAAATGTACGGATGAGATAATCCACAGGCTTTAGCCATGGGGGTTTCAAAGGTGACTTGGGAAACAGCATCTCATTGACTCAAGCCTTCCAAAGGATGGCAAGTCCTCAAGGAGCTGCATTACCTGCTCCCGACTCCACTCCCGTAACACACACACACACACACACACACACACACACACACACACACACACACACACACACACACACACACACACACACACACACACACACACACACACACACACACACACACACACACACACACACACACACACACAGTTTTAACCATGGTGGGGTGAGGGGAGGGGGCATTCAAAGGAACTCCTTTCATTTACTTTGCCTGCAAAGAAATTCCACAAATCCATTGATGTCCACTCTCCTAGAAAATCCAACAACTATAAGAGGTTCCCAGTGTTGTGATGTGAGGTCAAGGTTGAAAACAGATGTTTTAAGCCAACTTTGTGCCACAGCTGCATCTTCCAAGTCTCCAGGGAAGACTTAACTCCAAAATGGCATTCCCGAAGGATGGGACTGTTTCCAATATATTCCCAACAGAGACAAGGCTGTTCCATGTTTCTTCTGGAGAAAATGTTTCCAGTCTCACTAGTGTTTTGAGGGGAGATTCCTAGGACACACTAGCTTAAACATGGGGGTGTCTTTCCGTCGATACACCGTTACTTATTTTACAGTTACGTAGCTAACACATTAATACAGTGTTGTCATAAAAACTCAACAATCCAGAAATGTGAAGAGCGAAAAGCAACAAAGTCAGCTTCACCTGGATTCAATCCCACTGGCTTCCCCAGAGATAATCCCTTTTGCCAGTTTGGGGGTGTTTCCTTGGAGTCATTTTCTAGGCATTTATGTGCATGTAAAAAAATACCTTATGTTTTATGCTTTGGTGTGACAATGGGTCTCAAACAACAGCATGTCTTGGGCATCTTTCCGCGGCAATGCATTTTAGATGAACCTCGCTTTTTTTCATCATGCATCTTACTCCACAGGATCAACGGACTGAAACATACTGACCGAGTGCTTCACTGACAAACCTGGACGCCGCCTCTAGCTTTTTACTCTGCTCTCTTACACATCCTTGGGCGTGTCTCTAGACGCACGAGGGAGAACTTCTTTAGGACAGACACCTAGACGCTTTGGTACCTATGGCCAGGCCCCCAGACTCAGCGGTACACAGCCAGCCCCGGTCCCAGCCCCGTGGAGTCCTGAGCCCCGAGTGAGCACGGGGTGCCGTCATCTATGGGACACACAGGCTGGGGAGGCAGGGCCAGCTTCCTCTAGTGGGGAAGACAGACAGACATCAGAGTGTCCAGGGAGGGGCGCTGGGGACAGATTCCAAGCCTGGTAAGAGCACACGCCTGCAAAGAGCAAGCGGGCAGTCGGAGTGCCGTTCCTCAGGAAGAAGATGCAGTCAGTGTGACGGAGACCCTGCTGGGAAGGATGGTGGAGACTGAGAAGCAGGCTCCGAGGAGAAGCGTGATTTGATTCTATACTTCAGCAAGCACCCAGGGGAACCAGGAAAGAGAAAGCGGGCTGAGATGGCAACCCGGGCCCCAAGGAAAGGCATGAGCAGACTGAAGCTTGAGGAGGGGAGAGTCTGAGCACTTGGAAAACGGCGGAGGGAAAAGGAATGTATGGCTGGGACCTGAATCAGGTGACAAGACTGGAAATCACGCAGCAGCTGGGACCGTGGGGTCTTCATCTGGTGGATCAGAGGCATCTAACCAGAGACAGAAGCCCCTAGGGTGTTTGAACTGAGGGTCTTCATTAATGCAGGGGAATGGGTACACAAGGATGGAAGAGCTGAGAAGTCAAATGGGGGACGCGGAGGAGACCCGGAGATCAGCTCCAGCAGGAAACTGCCACCACCCCTAGACAGGAAAGACAGAGGGAGGGAGTGGCAGTCCTGACGCCCGGGGCTGGGGACAGAACCACAGCCTGTCCAGTGGAAGCCAGGGGAGGGGCAGCTGCTGTCACAGAGACTTCCGGAGACAGAGGGGGGGAGCAATCCTCCAGCCTTCCGTTGGCTCCTCCCACTGGCCAAACCCAGTGACACAGGCACTCGGGACATGTGGCCTGCAGGGTCGCCCCCTCTCCCCGGCAGCCAGCGGGAGAGAGGAAGGGCAAGGAATGGACCGGGAGTCAGAAAGTCCAGACCAGCACAGCTAAGACTCTGGTACCTGGAGTAGCACCTGGTGCAGGAGACACGTCTCCTAAAAGCATAAATAAAGCCCAGATGGCATCAGAGGCCCTCCAAGCCTACGATCGATTTCCCGATAGCCACTGACGCTGCTCTCAGACTGACGAAATCCGCCTCTTGTTATCTGAGCCGGGTCCGCGTGCCCCACATCCAAGAGCCGATGGATAGCGTGTTCTCTGAAACAGCAGCCAAGGGGTGCCCGCCTGCCTGGCCTCCGAGCCGGGACTGCACGCGCCCCTCCCCTCCTGTCCCCACAGACGACAGTACCATCCAGCGGAGGCTGATTTCCACACCGTGAAGCGGGAGGGACCCCAAAGGTTCAGGGATAAGAACCGGGACTCACTTAAAGTGTGAGTCATGGGACATGCCTGGCGGTCCAGTGGTTAAGACTTTGCCGTCCAGGGCAGGGGGTGTGGGTTCAATCCCTGGTTGGGGAGCTGAGATCCCACATGCCTTGCGGCCAAAAAACCAAAACATAAAACAAAAGCAATATTGTAACAAAATTCCATAAAGACTTAAAAAAAATGGTCCATATAAAAAAAAAAACTTAAAAGAAAAAAGAAAATGTGAGTCACTTTGCGGCCTCCAAGTGTAAGCGAGAGGAACCAGCCTTACCTGCCCAGTCAATCCTGAAATCCTGCTCAGGGTCTCTGGCACATCCTGGCTCAGAATAAAGGCCCACTGCCAGTAGGTTTCTCTCTGCTAGAGCCTGTGCTTCAGTCTAGTTGGGAGAAGACATGGGGAAGAGGCTGAGGGCTTTGCGGCTGCCCGGCTCTGTCAGTAACCGGCTGGGTGGCTATGGGTCACCCCCGGGCTCGGGCTCCAGCTCTGGGAAACGGGAAGGATAGGATCTCCCTCCAGGGCTGCTGGGAAATTTACTGAAATGGTGCCTGGTTCTCAAACAATGACCCTCGGGCGAGCCACTCACTGCACCTCCTGTCACTGGAGCAAAGGGCCCCATTCTAGGTCCATGGCAGCCACTTCGGACAGACAGTTGTATTGATATTAACTAGAGTAATAATGCTGGCACTGACCCAGCACAGACACGTGTCAGGTGTTACCCTAAGGACTTCATATCTCTTAAGCCACTTAATCTTCACAAGCCTGGGAGGTAGGAAATATAATTACGCCCATTTTACAGATGAGGAGACTGAGGCACTGAGAAGTTCAGAAACAAACCCATGAACTCACAGTTTGTAACAGGTGGAGCCAGAATTCGTTCGCAGGCACCCCGGAGCCCACACGATTAACCGCCTTGCTCGCACTATCCATTACAGGTACCCACTATGTGCCAGGAACTAAGTGAGAGGCTCCCCATTTTATGGATGAAGAAATGGAGGTGAAGCCACTTGTCCAGGGGTCACAGGCTAACAAGTAGCCACGCAGGTTGGGACCTAGGTGGTCTCATTCCAGAACTACACTCCAGACCCACGGGCTCAGCCTTGTCGCCAAGGTCAGGTTGGTCTGCCCTTCCGCTCTCCTCGCTCCATTTCTGGAAACTTCTCTCATCCTCATCCTCTGGGGGTGGTCACACGTCCCCCAGAGGGGAAGCTTTCTTGGTCACTCTCTTCCTCCCTGCCCACCCTCCCCTCAGCTGCATGGGTCAGAACACCTGTCCTCCTCACAACAAATCCGCACACAAATCCACCCTCAGATAGACCAGAAGTTTCACCGGATTCTACCCTCTTATACAGTAAATACATGAAGTCATTCTCCATAAACAAACACATTATTCTGGGGACCAAGAGTCTCTGGACATCAACAAAGCTGGCAGCGTTTTTCTTTTCTTTTGCTTTTTTAAACCAGCAGCAGCAACCAGAACAGAAGCCCCGAGGTCCATCTAGGGGTCCGGTCACAGAGCCGTCCTTGAGCCCATGATTGTGCTGGGTACTCGGGACCAGCCTGGCCAGGGCAAGGGGAGCAGAGGAAATACTGACAATAGTGCAGAGGCTGCAAGTCAGCGCAGTGAAATCCATGCCCAGAGGCTCTGAGAGCAGGAGCCGTGCCGCTGGGCCAGGGACCGGCTCCAGTTCCGCCTGGGCCCCCAGGGACAGCCCGGTCTGGGAAGTGTCAGAGCCGGCCCTCACACCCCGGCCAGTGCCCCTCGCAGGAGGACGGGCGGCTCCCACATCAGCACCCTCGGCGCGACCCTGGAGGTTTCACCCCAGCTCCCCACGCACTTGGCCCTGGGAGGGTGTCCTGAGGCCACAGGGAATCAAAGGCCAGCTCTATTTTCGAGTTGGCCTCTCGGGAGAATCCCAGGGTGGAGCGGAACCCAATCCAGCCAGGTGGTGTGACAGATCAGCTTTCGGTCCCTTCATTCACTCGACAGCCGTTTCCGGAACACCTACTGTGTGTGGGGCCTGCGCCAGCAGTGCTGGCCTCTGGCTGGCACCTTGGCAACAAGGCCAGCGGGGAAGGTGGCACCTATGAATAGCCCGCTGGCAGGAAGCCCCTACATTCTGGGCCTGGTGAGCAGCCGTGCATACGGGCAGGCCCCACTCCTTCTGGAAGAAAGGGAATCTTCCCATCAGCTGAAAAGAGGAGAGAACTTGGAGATTCACAAAGGGTTTAGTCGAGGAATCAAAATCAAGGCAAGAGGCTCCCACTGGCCATAGGTGGGACCCACTCTAGACATCATAAAGAAGAGTAACTACGTTGGATTCAAACACATCAAGGGGCTTCCCTGGTGGCGCAGTGGTTGAGAGTCCGCCTGCCGATGCAGGGGACACGGGTTCGTGCCCCGGTCTGGGAGGATCCCGCATGCCGCGGAGCGGCTGGGCCCGTGGGCCATGGCCGCTGGGCCTGCGCGTCCGGAGCCTGTGCTCTGCAGGGGGAGAGGCCACAGCAGTGAGAGGCCCGCCTACCGCAAAAAAAAAAAAAAAAAAAAAAAAAAAAAAAAAACACATCAAGTATAAATCTAAAGCCCTGAATTCACATTGATAGTAAAAAAATTTTTAAATAAACCTTGGGAAGGTTCTACCAAATCAGCTCATTGCTCTAAAACTTGGCGATACGGGGGAAGGCTGAAGCTTTTTTCCCTGCCTTTTCTGTGTAAACTGAACTTCAGTACAAACAAGTAGCTGATGAAGTGAAGCCCTTTTTAAAATGATTCCAGCTAACAAATGAAGAAGGAAAGGTAGACTTTAACTATCGTCTCTCTGCATCCCTGAGGAAATAATGCACCCCAGCACGATCGTTGATGACAACTAAAAACTTAGCAGGAAAGCCGGCGGCTGTTGTATTAGACAGCACAGGTGTCGAGCTAACTAGAAAGTCACAGGAGGTGCAGAAAATTTAATACAGGGTACAGAGGAACGAGCTCGATGACACCATGAGGAAGCAATCGGCAAAACTGGGGGGATGGAAAATTCCACAAGGTACATGACCTGATTCCAAAAGAGAGTTAAAAACCCTTAAGAGACGTATTAATCAACCGTGATGTACTGACCATGTTTGGATTCTTCTTTGAACAAATCACAACCAAAATCATTTATGACACAACTAGGGAAATGTGACAGGGCGTTTGACATCAAGGAATCATTGTTAGTTTCTTAGGCAGGAGAATGGCATTACGTTTCTATTTATTTTTTTAAAGATACCTTATTTTTTAGAGATACCTATTTAAGTAATCCCCGATGAAGTGAGAAGATGTCAGGGAATTACTTCCAGATAATTCCGTGGCTGGGGGAGAGGGGAGTGGCGGGGGGAGACTTACTGGACAAGACTGGCCCACAGCTGGTAACTGTTGAAGCTGGTGACGGGTGCGCAGGGGCTCATTTTACTCTTCTCTGGGTGCCAGTATATGTTTTTAAATTTCCCCAAATAAAGGTTTGATTTATTTTTTTCTTTTAATTAGGGACAAAACCATGAGTCTCGGGCTGGTCTGGAGCAGCAGCACAGGAGGGTGGTGTTGGAACACTGACAGCCAGCCCTGGAATCTCGCCTCCAGGATTGAAACCGTGGCGTTGTCACTGGCTGGTCACGTGACTGCACGTGTCCCTTCACGGCCAAACCTCAGTTTACTTCTCTGTTAAGGGGAGCTAATCACAATGGTGCTTCCTCGGGAGACTGTTATGAGGATTACAAAAAATAATCCAAACTAAGGGCTTAGCCCTAGTTAACGTCAGGTGGCAATATCACCAGCAATACCGGTTTTGACATCATCATCTTCAGAGAGAATGTTGGAGACGAGGTGTCTGTCCTGAGCACATTCTAAGCTGAGCTCCAGGGTCCTCACCCTGGGAAACGAAGGACCTGATCTCTGCAGCTCTTGGGCAGCTGTGAGGAGTGAGTGTCTCCTCGTCCCCGAATGGACCTTGAGAACCATAAATTCCAGGAGGAAGAAGGTGGAAGGACGCTGATGACCATCATCGAAGCCTCGACAGGGCACTCCTAGGGAGAGAAGGCAAAGCCCAGCTAGACGGCTCCTGCCAAATGGCCCATCAGAGATAAAAGAGCACCCTCATCCGAAAGGGTAATGAAAACCGATCAGAAAACGAGGTGCGTTTGCCAGCCAGATCCGATGTAGGCAAAGTTCCTCCCGGGGCAGAATTTCCAGACAAAGGGCCTCGTCCCAGAGAGGTGGGGAAGCCATTCCATTCCGTCCTACCAATCGCACGTCCACGCTCCAGCCCATCTGGTCAGGGGAGACAGGAGGACAGCTCTTTGGGGTCCGGGGTCCCGGGTAAGACCCAGCCACAGAGATGTAGCTGGGGCAGGTGTGCCCAAGAGAAAGCGGGTCAGACCATGCCCTTGGGTGGTCCAGGCAGGGTTCGGGAGCCACCCCGAAAGGTGTCCCCGCCTGACTCAAGGGAAATGCTCCGTGCTGGGGCCACACTGGCCCGACCTGCTCAGGATGACGGGAGGAGATGGACAAACGGGGCAGGAGGGAAAGACAGCCAGACCGCGACTCCCTGAGCGCCCACCCTATCGTGAAGGCCATTCCCATTTTTCGTGCTGACAAGGCTCAAGTTCAGAGAGGCGCCGGAGGTGACACAGACAGGAAGCAGGGGAGCCTCTGTTGCAAACCCAGTGACTATCTCCAAAGCCATGCTCGCTCCATCGCACGCTGCCCAGGGCCTGGGTGGCGGGGACGAAACCCCAAGAGGCGGGGAGGCACACACGCTGGGTGGCCCTGCCAGGGCCCGCACCGGCTCTGCAGGACGGAGCTAATAAAAGCCCACCGCAGTGAGAATGACGTCCCAGAGGCAGGACGAGGGCCCGCCCCGTGGGGAGCACGTGTCACCTTCGCAGGCTTGTATGAGCCTGCTGGCTTTTCTCCCTGGAGGGTGATCTTTCTTTGAAAAACAGTAAATAATGATTTCCCTCCGCATCGTGAAAGCTGCTTCTCTTTGGGCAAAAGTGAAAGGGAACCGGAGTTTGATGAAAGAGTTCATTCCTGGGAGTGGGGTGACTTCACACCAAGCAAGAAGCGGGCTGTACATCCCAAATACCCAAATTCCTTTGGAATGAAGGCAGCACGTGCTGAATTGTGCAAGCAACTGGCCGGCGGAACCGAGGGAGGCTGGCTCTGGGCCGTGACACTTGTTCTCCTAAGCATTTCCCAACCCATGCTGCATCGTTGACGAAGCACATGTCAGGCCCCGGGATACGAGGCCCAGCCCAGCCTGGTGCCTGCTCTCTCCACAGGCCACCCCAGGCCTCCACACACTGTCCTGAGACCTTCCTCAGGGGCACCCTCTCGGGGCAGCACGGTTCGGAAATATCTCTCCATATTCCAAAGGCACGTAACCTTTGACCCGGCTACTCCACTTCTAGGAATTTATCCCAGAGACAAGCTTGCACGTCTCAAAGATATATGTACGTGGCTGATGGCCACCAGCATTACTTGAAAGAGCAAAAGGCTGGAAACGAACCCATCATAAGGGAATGGTTCTGTAAATCCAAACAGGGGAATACTCTGCAGCCACAAAGAGAGAACGAGGGAGCTGTACTGATAGAAATAAATAACACAGGAACGTGTGTGCGGGATTCCATCATTTCTTTAAACAAACAAAACAGAAAATAAAAATATGCAAGCATCTGCTTGTGTGTACCTAGGCTACCTCTGGAGGTGGGACCGCTTCTGTCCTTCAAAGATCCTCAAAGCTGGCCTGGTGTCCTGGGCAGCAACAGGACGCAACGCACGCCCTCAGCACTACTGGCGCTGTCGTTACAAGCCCTCCCTAGATCCCAAGCCTCTTGTTCCTCCAAGAACCCCAAATATAAAGAAGGCGAACACACAGTAACCCACATCCACTCCATGAGGAATTCTCGCTCAAGTCTTGTGTTTAATCCTAAGAAGCCTTGTGAATTTGGCATTCCACCCCATATCGGCGCCTGCTCTAATAGCAAACTCACATTTTAAATGACTCCTTAGTTAGGCTGTTGCAACCTTCCCCATCACCAAGTCTGCTTCTGAAATGGATGCTTCCAGAAAGGGGTGACATATTACAAATCACACACCAGTGAAATCACCTAACCTTTCCCTTCGTCACGTAAAATGCTCATTCCAAGAGGATGAGCCATGTTTTCAATTATAGATGAGCTAAAAGACTTAACCTTTTCCCTCTGAATCGACGAGTCAAGCAGATACGCGAGGAAGACACACCGAGTTAGCCTATGGTTTCTGGAACTCCTGATCCCCGGTGGGCTGCACGTACCCTGTTTGAGAGGAGTAGCTTGAGGCCCATCTTTCAATCTGCAGAGGGCAGGTGCCCGAGACCCCCAAGAGCCAGGCCATGGGGCTGCCTCTCAGGGCACATTTAGAAAAAAGGCTTTGAGCCACTTCCACTTCAAAGACCCACTTTATTCTCCTCCCACTTAACAATCTTTATATTTGGAAAACCTCCCCTGCCCTCAACTAGTGTTCTGAAGCCATTACCAACTTTTATTTCCATTTTCCCATGCTATTTCCATAGCACAAGGACAGCTTTTAAAAAAAAAAAATTGTAAATGTCAATAAAAGGAAGGATCAGGTTTCCCTGTGTAATAAAGGGGCTGAACTTAACTTAGCCAGGATCCAGGTCTCAACAACAAATGTCAAGACTGCACTGGGCTTTCTGAAGGGTTCAACATTTCTCCGGGGAGCCTGCCTCATTACTATCTTCTGAGATCCCAACTCAGTAAAACAGTTCAGAGGGCAAGCTCAGAATCACACAGACCTGGATCCAACCCCGGCTCAGCCACCTGTGCGACCCAGAGGAAGTTCCTTCACCTCTCTGAGCCGTGGTGGCCTCATCCATAAAATGAGGCTCAGAACAGTCACACCTGTTAGGGTTGCAGAAGGATGAATCAGGAAAATGTGAGCAAATGGCTCAGCCTGGGGCCCAGCACATAGTAAGCACCCCGTGAACCGTAGTTCGTGTTATTCCTGATTTACACCAGCCCCTACTTCACCAAGGAGAGCCCCGAGGTCTGGGAAGGGAAATTATCTTGGCCAACATGTCAGACTAGCTTCCTGACACCGCTCACCATTTCTCCCCTCGCACAGCCTGGCGGAAGTAGACAAGACTTTCAGTTCCCAAACCAAGAAAGCACTAAAGCTACCCTCCAGCAGGGCCCGGAACCCAGTCCAGAGGGCCCCACCTGATGCCCTGGGCCCACGGACCCTGCTGCCTGTGGAAACCGGAGTGTAAATGGCGGGACAAAATCAGCAGCCCTGAGAGGTTGTGGGAGCCTGGCTGGCCCAGAGGACCAGTCACACCCAGAGCAGGAACAGGCAGGAGTGTGGTAGCAGGGTTGTTCCCAAACACGCAGGTCTCCTCCTTTATCCAGGCACAGGGTGGGGTTCCACTTCCCCCCTCCGTAAATTGTAGGTGTGGTCGTGTGACTTGCTCCTGCCAGTGCAATGGCAAAAGGGACGTGTGTCACTTGCAGGTCCATGTACAAGTTGCCACATCTCTTATCCTGCCTTCCTGATGGGGGAAACATATGTTGAGACGGGGCCTCCACCAGCCTGGGGACTCGTGTATTCCGGAGATGAGCAAGGCCCCTGCTGAAGTGCCCTGGATGTTTAGCACGAAGGAGAAATAAACTTCAGTTGTGTAAAGCTACTGGTGGGCAGGGCTTTTTGTTACTGCGGCAAAACCTAGCCTAACTGGCTGATACAAGGAGTTAAAGAGCACAGTCTATGGCAGCATTTCTTAACCTACCTGTTGTGAGAGACCAGTTTTCACTTTTATTTTTAAGTTCCAATCCATTGCAGACCAATACTTTTGAAAAACACAATAAAAACAACATTGCAATGTTAAATTACTAGAAAAGTGTCCAGGGCTTTCCTGGTGGCGCAGTGGTTGAGAGTCTGCCTGCCGATGCAGGGGACACAGGTTCGTGCCCTGGTCCGGGAAGATCCCACATGCCGCGGAGCGGCTCGGCCCGTGAGCCATGGCCGCTGGGCCTGCGCCCTGCGGAGCCTGTGCTCCACAACGGGAGAGGCCACAATAGTGAGAGGCCTGCGTACCGCAAAAAAGAAAAAAAAAAAAAAAAAAGAAAGGAAAGTGTCTACACCCTTATTCTCGCTCTCTGTACTCATCTCCTCGCAGATCGGCACGGATCCCGGGCCACACTGCAAAGGCACAGTCTGTGGCTCAAGACAAAGGTGGGTTCAAGCCCCAGCTTCACATTTTTCTAACGATGGGGAAATAATTTTACCTTTTCAAGCCTCAAGTCTCCATTTGTAAAGTAAGGATCTTCATGTGAGGATTTAAACATGAAGCACACAGACCACAACGCCAGGTGTGAAGAAGGGGCTCGGTAAATGTCAGCTCCTCGTCCACATCCTGTCCTGTTCTTGGGTGACGCCCATGTCACACACAGGCCCAGCGGCTGGCTCCGGGATCTGGGCGGGGCCGCAGGCTGCAGGCAGCCTCAGAGAACAAGGCCGTGGGCTGAGCTGCAGAATTCGCTTCCAGACACCCTCCCTGAGTGAAGGTGGTCAGACTGGGCAGGCCTCCTGGTTGTCCACTGAAACCAGAGGATAATAACCACTGTCTCGGCACCATGAGGAAAATCTTAAGATAATTTATAACCGGTATGGAACCTGGGCTCACCACCACTTGCCAGGCGCCATAAATTACTGATACCTCACAGTGACCCCGTGAGACGGGTACCAATAAAGCCTCTTTTGCAGGAGAGGAAACTGAGGCTCAGTGTGGCTAAGCAACGTACCGGCTGACACACAGCAGAGCCCGGTGTGGTCACCCACGGCTGGCTTCACTCCAGAGGAGGGTGACCAACTACCCTCTTTCCCTGGGACTTGGGACTTCCCAATGAGGAAACAGGGGTGAGCTGTTCACCCAGCCCCAGAGCCCTGTGTTCTTTAGCCACCGTATTTAGCACGCGCTGAACTACGGCAGGTCTTTAACAAAACATCCACCGGGAAAGCCACATCCCACAACATCCCGCAAACACATCTAAGGACAGGGAGACAGGGCCCAATGGGTGTGCACCAGCGATAAACCAATTACCAGGCATCTTGAGGACAGCAATGGCTCCATACAGCCTGGGGATTGGCCCTGCCCCAAGGCCGGCTCACGAATGGAAACTTCTAAATACCGATCACATAACCAGAAGCTGTTTTCTGGCCGGCTTCTTTTTCTTTTTTTTTTAAATTCAAACAATAGGTAATCAGAATGTGCTGGGTTGGTGACATACTGTCACAATTTGCCAAACAAAGCAAGGGGACTAGGATCCCAACGGGGGTAATGCTTTGCATTTCTTACAAGGGCGAGTCTTGGGTGTGACTCCATCTTCCAGAGCTGCTGGCTGTGTCCGCTGTCTCCCTTCTCATCACCCCCCCAACCCACCCCCGGCCCATAGCACGAGAATGCCTGGCATGGGAGAGATGCTCAGTGCAGTCGGTGAATGAACTGATGCAGAGGACATCTCTGTTCTGCAGTGACTCAGGCAACCCCCAAGGCTACCCAAGCTGCTGGTGATGGCTGTGTCACCTCCCCCTCCATCGTTCCCGTGGATCCTGTGCCCACGGTGTTCCCAGGACTGTCCTAAGTGCTCCACACATAATCTGACCACATCAGCTATCCTCCAAATGGGACAGTCTGGGGAATGACTTGAAACGGGGCATGACTGATAATTATAGCAGGACTACAAATGTAACCTGGGATTGTCCCAAGCAAAACGGGATAGGGATCACCCTGCTAAAGGACAGCACCTCATCTCACCCTACCTAGAGAGACATGTAGCTCCATGGGAACAAGCCCAGACGCTGAGGCCAGACTTTCTGGTCTAAAGCCCAGCCCTGCCACCAACCAGCAGCGTGAGTTACTTAACCTCTCTGGGCCCCGGTCTCCTCATCTGTGTAATGGAGCTAAGTAGCAGCGGCCTCAGAGGGCTGCTGCAAAGATTACACTAGTTAATATTTGCAAAGCCTTAATGCAGGACCTAGCATGTGGTAGGTGCATTATATGGGTGTTTATTGAATCAAGAAGTTCTACCATTCCCAGGGGAGTACAAGAATCATCACTGTTTTACAAATAAGGAAACTAAGGCACAGAGGGGTTACGTAACTTGCTAGTTAGTGGCAGAACTGGATTCGAACCTAAGACTCAGGCCATGGCTTAACCACTGGCAGTCCTATCCCCCCTCCCCCAACGGGGAGCACAGCACTTCCTCTCCCCGTTTGGGAGTTTAGGTCACAGGTCAAGTAAGAGGTGCAAGAAGGCCTGAATCCACACGTGGCACATGGCCCTGCCAGAGCTCACCCTAGGCCCGGAGAGGTGGCTGACTCAGAGGAGGGGGTCTGGGTCCCCTGAGGCTGCGTGGCACTTGCAAACCCAAGAGGCCCTGGTCCCATAAAGGGCACTGCTGCCGCAGTCACAAACCAGAGTTCTCCTTTTTCCCTCTAGCCAAATCACTCGAGCTCAGAAATTCCTTTGCAAGACAAGACTGAAATGCAATCTCCAAGCCCATCGGGCCCAGAGGAATTTCACTAACACAAATTGCCGAGTTCTCCAGGAAAACGGAGGAAGCTTGCCTGAAGTTTCAGATTCTTGGTAGGTCTTAGAAAGCTCAGGCACTCGAGCGGCTCCTGGAAGCGGCAGGAAGTGGTTTGCCTTTGCTTATTTTCCAAAGGATAACCACCAGATTTGCTCATAAAAACTTTTAAACCAATTGGCAAGGGGCACCTGTGCAATCAAGTGATTTCTCAGCTCCTTGGGGTTTTCTTTTGTTAGTTCAATTTGTGGCTTCAAAGCAGCAGTGTTCAGGGCTGGACACAGTGCTTGGCACACGGAAAGAAAGAGAGAAAGAGCGGAGTGGGGGGGTGAGGAGGAGGGAGAGAGGGCATCTTGATGAAGAATCAAACTTCACCGAAAGAAAAGCTGCAAGTTCAGTGGAAGCCCACGGCTCCAGGCCCAGCAGTGCTCAGACAGCCCTGACCACCAGCTCTAACAGAGGTCAGAGGCTGAAGACGGCTGAGCGCAAAGGGGGGACTTGGTTCCTCCCTCCAGGCTGGGTATGTTTTGTAGAAGGAAAGAGATTCCACGGGGGCGGTGGGGAGATGGCCAAGCAAGGTGCAGAGACAGGTAAAGGTGCCGGGGAGCGCAGCAGCTCTGGCTGTGGCCCAGAAGTCTGGATACTTCTGAGGAGGCCAAAACAGGAGAGTCTCGCTACGGCCGACAAGCCCAGACTTGAACATGAGGGCGACAACTGCAGGCCCTGGGCAGGGCTGGGAGCCGCTGATGGTCAGATTCAAAGGCCCTGCGGGGTCAGGGTGGGCGGATGAGCTGGAAGGGAGGCGAGGGACAACTGCCAGGAAGTGAAGGACCAGAAGAAGGAAACGTGAGTTTCCTGCCAGGGACTCGTGGGAAGCCTTTGGACCAGTCACTCCTGCCCCCCGGGACGCGGCCCTGTCGCCGGCCCAGCCCAGCATGGATGTTCCCAGATACCTGTGCCAACCGAGAAGATAGATGGGAAGGGAGCCAAGTAGGGGTCCTGGCAGAGGGAAGAGCTGTGGGGCTCTGGCGGTGGTTGGGGGGGGGGGGCCCTGGGTCAGGGCTGCCTGCCACACAGGGGCCACAAGCCAGGGAGAAGGTGAGCACGGGTGGCCTGGGTTGGGCAAGTCCAGACCTGTAGAATCACTTCCCTCTCCGGCCAGGTGAGTGTGCAGAAACAGAGAACAATCTAGAAGGTGGGAAAGGGAGCTGGAGACTGGGGCGAGGCTTGGAAGAGAGGTGCAGGATACCTGTGTGTCTGTCTGTGTGTGTGCGAGTGGCATGCGTGCAGACATAAGCATGTTCTCTGGCACGTGTATCGTGTGTCCTCCTGAGCACGTGGGCAGCGTGTGCACCCGTGACCTTGAGAAGATGGTCACGTGTGTACACTGCGAGGGGTGTATACCACGCCTACACACATTCACAGGGTGAGGATGGCACAAGCCACACACCTTCATGGGAAGAGCATCGCAGCGGGCTTCAGAGTCCTGGCTAGAGCCAGGCTGGGGCTGAATCTCGGCCTGCCCTGCCCTGGCGTGCGACCTTGAGCCAGTGACCCTAACTTCCCCAGGCCTGTTTCCTCATCTGGAAGACAGGGCTAATGGTAGTCACCACCTCAGAGTGTTCTCAGGGGGATTAAATGAACTCCTGGTTGTAAAGCACTTAGGTGGGGCCTGAGTAAATGCGACATATGTGTGTGTTAAAAATATAAATACACACATGTAAGTGAGTGCTTACACAGTTGGACATGCACACCTGTATACAATGCAGAGGTGTGCACAGTGTAGACTAAATGGGGGCACACACACACTTGGGGCAGGGGAACATGGGCTGGGTGTGCAGCGGAGCGGCGTGCAAGAGTGAAGTGTGTCCAGCTTTTCTCCAACACATGTGCTGCGTGTAACCACGATGCCAGAGGTCATGGGAAGTGTGTGTGACTGCCCCAAACACGTGCTGCTCCCGGGCCAGTGTGAAGACACGTGTGCACATATGCGGGCATGCAGAGTGTGCAGGCATGCTCGGGGAGCGCGCACGCGCATGGGGTGGACCTGCTCGGTGGGGGAGAACCGTGTTGAGCGCGGGCCTGATAACCCGGTGGGAAGCGCGGCTCCGAGCAGCCTGGGCGGTCGGTGGCCAAGTGCTCAGAGGGACCCATCGGCCGACTGTAAGTCGAGAAAGGTGGGGAACCCACTCCAGCAAGGCCAGCGGCACAGGCCACAGGTGACTCAACCCTGTGCCTCAGCAAGTTTTGTAGGAAGGACGGAGAGAAAACACGAGCGTGAGCAGGTGAGGGACAGACACACACGACAGTCCACAGACCAGCCACCGGACACACGCGCACCAGGGGCTTCGCGTGTTATTTCCTTTCACCCTCCTGATGGCCCTGGGAGGAGTGCCATCCCCATTAGCTTAAGTAATTTGTCCCCAGACCCCCAGCTCGGAGCAGGGGCTCGAAGCCAGCTCTGTGTGCTCTGGGCCTGCCCTCTGAGCTGCTGCGCGGTTCGGAATGAATGAATGAAAACGAATGAAAAAATGGACGCACACAGGCAGGAATGAACGAACAAACAAACAAAGAACAATGAAAAGCAAACCGAAACCGCGTGCCCAGAGAAGGCATGGCACAGGGGAAGTGCTGGCGTAGCGGGGGCGTGCCACGTTCAAGAAGCCGCGGGGGGACAGGGCCGCCCCCCGAAGTGGTCCTGCTGGGGGCCCAGGACCCACGTGGCAGAGAAGCCAGCCTGGGTGGGGTGGAGGCTCCCAGGCCGGCCTCCTCCAGCCCAGAGTCTGTGCAGGCCTGGCAGCTGCACGCCGGGGCCTCAGTGTGCTTTCTGAAAACTGGCATTCCGCGTTCACCTCAGCTCCCACTGGGACTTTAGATTAGTTAGATCCCAGCTGCCAGGGCCTGGCCAGCCTGCCTAGGCTGGGATGTCACAGGGAGGACGAGTTCACACTGCAACCTCAACAAGCCGGCTGTGTCGTAAGGCCCCATAGGGCTCAGGCCAATGATGGTGAGAGAAAGTCCCCCTGCCCCCGGAGACCCTTCTGGAAGCTGCCAGCCGGGTTCAGTGGCCCTTTGCAAACGGCTCCTTGAGCCCTCAGCTGGCCACACCTCGCAGTCCTGAGCTCCAGGCAGCCTTGGACCAGTGGCTCAACCTGGCCGGGCCCCAAGCTCCTCCTCTGGGGTGGGGAGTGATCATCTGCTAGGGGTTAAGGGCGGGGAGGGCCCCGTACGAGGTTGAAAGCACGTCTCATGAGACACGTAGCAGGTTCTCCCACAGGACGGCTGCTCTCAGAATCAGCAGCCATCAGGGGCCAGAGCTACCTGGGCAGACAGAGCCCCAGGCTGCTGACCCCACGGCTACCCGAGGTTGCCAGGAGGGGCTGTGAGGGGTCTCAGCGTGGGCGCCCCGGCTCCCCTGCCCCTCTCTACCTCCGAGACCTTGCCACGCCCCAGACACCCCTTCAGGGGCCCAGCCGGTACTTCTCTGCAATCCACTTTCATGGCCACTGCCAACTGTTCAACTCACCTGCCACGATGAGGTGAGCAAGTGGCCCCAGTGCCAGGTGAGTGGGCAGCCCCTAGGCACTGCCTTCCAACTGGCACTGGTTTCTCCGTCTTAAACCTGCCCTTTGCCCCCTTTCCTCCAATTCTCTTTAACAGCATGTTCTTCTTACACTCTGTGATCATTTTAATTGGGAAGAGACACAAGAGACGGAATGCTGGTTTTCAAACTGTGTTCCCTGGGACCCCTAAATGGGCTCAAAGGGTCCCCACGGGGGGCTGATCCCCACCTCAACCTGGACAGCATGGCTTTTTGAGCCTGCTCTTCAGGATGGTGTTTGAGGAGCACCGTGACATCAAAATCACTGACAGTGTGTGCACAAAAGTTCACCCAATTTAACAGCACGAAACCCTTTCTCACCGAAGCCCTGCCCCACTGTGTGGCTTAGTCCCTCTGCAGAGCGCACAGCATCACCATCATCACCATCATCACCATCACCATCATCACCGTCATCATCACCATGGCAGGACGCATCACCATCGTACATACGTTTTACTTACTTATCCATTTCCTATCCATCTCTCGTAACTAGTAAGGCCCATGAAGGCAGGGGGTTGTTTGTTTTGTTCACGTCTGTATCCTCAGGACAACAGTAGGTACAAAAACTATTGATTCGACATTGTTTTAAGGAACTAAATGCAATAATTAATAACAGTAACCACAGTACTCACTACAGGCTAGGCTCTGTGTATACGGGTTATGAGTGTTAACTCACCCATTGCTCACATCAACCCTTTGAGGTAGGTCCCCTTGTTATCCCCATTTTACAGAGGAGAAAACTGAGGCACAGCTGAGCTCACCACCCCAGATCTGCAGCATCTTCAAGGCCCCTGCCTTCCGTCACTGGCTCTCCTGCTCCCCTTGACCCTCCCCTTTTCACCAGGCTGTCTCTGCTCCTGCAAGTCTCAGGGCTGGAGGACGCGGGAGCGTGCAGGCAGTTATCCTGCAACGTCCATGTTTCCGAGATGAGGAGACTGAGGACTAAGAAATTCCTCTCTGGGTGGGGAATAAGCTGGAAAGGAAACAGCCAACAGTGAAGTCGTGGAGCAGGGCTGACCAACATTCCAAGAAGGATGGGTGCCTGTTGCTGAGCATCAGGGAGGGCTTCTAGGAGGTGACAGCCTTCAAGGATGCCAGGCTGGAGCTGCACCTCCTCCACCAGGGAGGGCTCCATGTCAAGGCCTCCAAATGCCAGTGGCCAACAGTGCTGGGGTCTCAGCCACTCCTCCCGCAAAAATAAAAGGAAGAGGGGCCCAGGATATCTCAGGTTAGGAGACACAGCTACCCACCCTCCAGTAAGCAGGTGTGTGACTTCAATCAGGCCATGGCCAGCAGCAGCAGCAGGAGGGCTCTGGACACAGCCCATGAGCTGGGCAGGAGCACAGCAAGCTTCCCACCAGCCTCGCCTCCCCATGCAGACCGCACCCCAGCAGCCGGGCAGCCGGTCCCATCCTTCCCTGGAAGCCAGGGCGGAAATCCGCAACTTCCCTCCTCGCGGGAAATGGAGCGGCGGTGGCAGGCTGGGTTGGTATGCTGTTCTCCCGGAGACCCCTCCACCGCCCACCTGCGTGGGCAGCTCCTCTTCACGCCCACGCCCAGCCCCCTCACAGGAGCCTCGGTCCTTGGGTCTGCCTGGCTCCCCCCATACCGCTGTGCCCTACCTGCCCGGGCACACCCATGGGGGCTCCTCCTCTACCTCCCCAGGCCAGGAAGTTCTACTCTGACCATCAGTGTCTATTCCTCATGAGACCCTGTGTTATGGTAATAACGACGATGATGCCCGTGATGGTAGCTGACATTGTGCCAGGCACTTTACACTTATTAATTCACATAATTCAAAACTCTGCTATAGGGAGCGTGATTAGGCCCACATATAGAAGAGGAAACTGAGGTTCAGAGAGGTCACCTAACTTGCCCGAAGCCTTAGAGTGCCCAGGTATAGGACTCTGGTCATCAGAACCACGTGCCCAGGTATAGGACTCTGGTCATCAGAACCACGTGCCCAGGTATAGGACTCTGGTCGTCAGAACCAGGTGGAGGTCCCATCTCTCTGTCTCTGACACCAGCTGTATGATTGGTGGCTAGTGACGTAATCCATGCATCATGATGGATAATGTGGCCCATGCCATGGGCTTCTTTAGCAGGTAAACGAGATGATGCAGGGAAGTGCCTGGCAACTAGAGGCTCTGGATAAATGACAGCTATTATTATTTATTCTTATTAAGAGTATTCACGATAAAAATCAATTCTGTGCTTTTCTGGGGACAAGACTACCAGGTACCCACAGGCAGGTATCCAGAGGGAGTCAGAGGAGCCCAGGACGTGGGGCACAGGACGAAGAGCTTGAATCCTGGCTCACCACTTCTTACCGTGTGGCCCTGGGCATCGTGGGCAAGGTAAGGACGGCAGCCCGTGACCCCCGGCACCGTGCAGAGAAGCGTAAGCAGTGCTTGGCACGAGGGGCCGCCCTGAACGCCAGCCCTGGTAGGAACCAGCCAGCGCTCCTCTAACCCGCTCTTTTGATGTTGGCTTCCTGTGGGAAGTGTGTCCTGCTTCATTTCCTCCCCGAGGTGAAAGGAGGGCTGTCTGGCCTTCCCCTGGGAAGTTCCTAAGGAGGCCCAGCCCTCCCACCGCAGCCCCAGGCTCCTCTCCCACCCTTTGCATCAACGTAGGTCGGTGCCGGGGCCCTTCCCCCCCGCATCTGCTCCATTCCCGGTGCACATCTGGAAACACCCCTGGACGACTGGACCTGCTGTGGGTGCCCCGGCGCGGGGCTGGGGACAGAGAGAGGAACGATGCCATAGTCGGCGGGCAGGCATGCCCCGGAGCTGCCAGGCCAAGGCCAAGGCCAAGGTCGGAGGTCGGAGGTCAGAGGGAGCACGGGGTCGAAGCCAGCCCCGGGCTGAAGACCCAGGCAGACGTGGCTCCAACAGCCTGATGCCCACCTAACCCTGCCCTGCTTCCCCAGGTGACTGGTCAGCGGGCAAGGACGGTGCCTGGAGGCAAGCTTCTGGAACATTCCTCACCCAGGTGGGCACGGCTGTGACCTCTGAGTCAGGTACTCTGGCTTCCACCTCTCAGATCAAGTGGAATCACAATTCCACACACTCACATACTTTTTTTTTTTTAATTAAGAGATGAAAAACAGCTAATAAATAAATCATCTTTCCTGAGACTTCCTGAAAAGTTCCAGTTCACAGGCTGGGCCGGAAAATGAAGCAAACGCCCTGTGGACTGTGTGGCCCCCGCTCAGCCTGGTCCTGTCCCTCCGTGGTCATGGGGCCCAAGCCGCCCAGTTTCCTCTTTGAGCTTCAGTTTCCTCATCTGTCAGTTCCACTGTATGGAGGATTACAAATGGCACAGATGCCCTGTGCATGGCAGGCCCTCAAAACCAGTTTGTTGTTGCCACTGTTACTGTTCTTATTATTACACTAACTCTCTGAACTGCAGGTTCGCATGTGTGAAGTGGGAACAGTCAGGCCGCGTGAGCCATGTGGCTGGGGAGGCGACACCAGGCAAGGTCCCCGGTCAGGGCTCACGCCATGGCGGCTGCAGTACCGCTGCCATCGTCACAGCCACTGCAAGGAGGGCAGCCCCTCAGGTCCCAGCAGCATCCGTGCCACGTGCCCGGCCCGCACCAAGTGCCGTACACAGCATACGGCACTTGATCCTCATGCCCTGAGAAGTGGGCAATGTCGCTACTGTCTGGATTTCACAGATGGACAACAGGTAAGGAAGAGATGACAACAGGTAAAGGAGAGACTAAGCACTCCCAGGTCCCCTGGCCTGCAGGGTGGCAGCCAGCTCTGCACTGGGGCATCCAGGCCCTAGCGTCCGTGCCCACCCACCTCCTCACGGACGGCTGTGGTCAACACCCACTGCCCCATCAGACTGGCTTCTGATGCTGGTGGGGTGTCCGGGGAGGACCTGGTGGACGTGGCTTTGTCCCTCTGAAGCGGGTGTCCCCGTGTGCCAGGTGCTCGCCAACGCTGTCACCCTGTGCGGACAGTGCCATCACCAGAGGCGGAACTGGGGTCACTTGGCTGGGAAGGGGCAGCCTGGGGGTGGAAACCCGTGCCCAGCTACAAGTCACCGCGCTTAACTTCCCATTCAAGTTTCATATGGACAACACACGTGTCCCACCTCCCTTCCCCCCCTTGCTCACACCCTGGTCCCGCCGGGCTCAGAGGCCGCCCACCGCAGACAAAGCAACGACTTCATATAAAGCAAGGGGTTCTTCCCTCCCCACTCGCCACCCCTCCCCCCATTCCATTCCCTCTTGCTCTCTCCTTTTCCCTTTTTCGCTCTTCTTCATCCCACGCCCCACCCCTGTCTCTCTGCGTCTGTCTCTGTATGTCTGTCTCTCTATTTCTGTGCCTCTCACTGTCTGACTCTCCCTGACTGTCTTTGTCTCTCTCACGGTCCAGACCCCTGCCTCCTCCCCTGAAACCCCCTCGCGCTTTACGCCCATCTCCCTCCGCCACCCCATCCATCCTCCGCTCCTGCGCACGCTGCCTTTCTCCCCAGCCGTTCTGTCTCCCTACCTTCACTGCTGTTCAGGGGTCCATCTGTGCCAGGCTCTGTCTGCGCTTCCCCCGCCTGGATTTCTCCAGGGCCCTCCTTTCCCTCACGGGTTTAGGGCACCCTCCCGAGGCGCCTCTGTCCCCAGACCCTCTCCCCGTGCCCCTCCTCTCTGCTCCTCATCCCCCCTTGCTCTGCAGGCGGACAGGAAGTGGGGTCCTGGTCTGAGGGTACGCGGTGCCACCTCTGTTGCTGACAGCAGTGCTGGTGGCTGAGTGTCGAGGGACGGGAGGAAAGAGGGCACACGTGAGCTGAAGACACGAGGGCAAGTGTCTCAAAGCCAACTGTTCCCTGACAACACTCAACGCCACACCATTTTCAACCCGTGAATTTAAAATGCAAAAAAAAAAAAGAAGAAAAGAAAAACAATGACACCCAGAGTGGGCTCAGCTGTGTGAAAATGAGGACATTTGTGCTGCCGAAGGCATTACAAATAGGTTCAACTCTTTTGGAAAGCAACAGAGCCTCGTTACTATCAAAAGCCATCAAAACGTTCATACTCCTTTGACCAACTAATCTCCCTCCTGGGAATTTTTCCAAACAATTATTCATCATCATAAGGAAAGGGGGGAAAGAGCTACGAGCGTACAGATATTCACGGTGGCACATTCTAGTGAAGAAGAGAGGTTGGAAATTGACTTAGTATCTAACCAAAGGGAGACGGTTTCATAAAAACATGGTGCAGTGACTACCACGGAGCCACTGAAAATAATGATTGTGGAGACTGTGAGAAACATAATCTCTGCTGGTGACGGTAGAGGAAAAAATGAAAAAGAAGCCGCATGTTCACCCTGTAATGACATAAAAATACATGCCTATATGGACAGAAACCAAGACGAATAATTAGAAAATCAATACAAGAAATGCTCAATGGCCAAATCCATCCAGCTCCAGGTCAGATTGGGAAGGATGCCAAATAATCGGAATCTGTGCGGTTCCGAGATTGGGACAGCAATTAGCGCGGGTTAGGAAAATACAGAATTTATCTGAAAACACATCCAAATCTGTTCAGCTGGTACGTGTTTGGGTAGGACAGGATATTCGTGGTCATGTTGAGGTGGTGTAACTGTAAGTAAACGATTTTTCTTTTCTTTTTAAACTCTCTTTAATGTTGCTTTGATACCGTTTCTGCAATAAAATAAAGGGAAAAAAAGCAGGATTCTCATGTACCAGGCTTTCGAGCTGACAAAGGGCTTTCTCATCTATAATCTTACTTGATCCTCACAAAAGCTCTGGAAGGGAGGTACGGCAGGGAGCTGCTGACCCTATTTTTACCAAGATGAAAGCCAGGACTCAGAAACGAGGTGACTTCCTCAGCATCACTCAGCCACGTGGTGGCGGAGAAGGAACTCAAACCAGAGCCACCAGGAGGGAAGCGCCAGGCGCCACACAAGGCCTGTGGGCCCGTCCTCGCTGGGCAAGTGGACACCAGAGCTCCAACCCCCTGGACGTCTCTGGCCGTAGCCCTCCGTCCCCCGACGTGATGCCGCCCTGGGCCACACCACGGATCAGCCTCCGGGGCTGCCAGCCAAGAGCCTCCACAAAGGTAACTAACGCCCCTGACCTGCAGCTGACCGAACGCCATGCTCCACACATGGCTCAGGAGCAGGGGACTCACAGACGAAAACCTCCACCACTGGTCTCACCTAAGCCCTGCAGCCGGATGAGGATGACAGCACAAGCACACCAGCTGCGGCTGTGAATCCCGACTCTTCTGCTTACTGTCCGCGTGCCGAATCGCCCTGAGCCTCAACATGACCGATCAATAAAATGGTCATAACCTCCAAGGGTTATTGATGCAAGGGGACAGTGTGTGTCATGCACCCCATTCAATGTCCGGCCACAGCAAGCGCTCCTCCGTGCCTCAGGGCCTTTGCACTTGCTCCCTCTGTCTGGAATGATACCCTTGTGGCTGCCCCCTTCACTTCCTTCGAGTCTCAGCTCAAGTGCTCCCCTGGTGCTCGGAGCCTACCCTGTTCACATGACGGACGTTCCTACCCCGGTATCCTGCCTTGGTCTCCTTCACGGCCCTTATCCACACCCAACGTGCTGTGTATTCATCAGGTTAGGGTCAGGCTCCCCCTACCATGAGAACAGAGACTTTGTTCCTTGCGGTGCTATATTTCCCAGCACACAGTAGGAGCTCAATAAATGGAGAACTGGTTAATTAATAAGCGGTGGTGATGATTTTGCCACAGAAACAGGAACCTTTGGCCACACTTAACTAAAGGCCGACACGGCCTTTACAGCCCCCAAGGGGCATCAGATTCCCCAGGACACTGCAGGCCTCTGGCCAGGCCACCACAGTGCCCATGGGTCCTACGCCCTCTCTGCTTCCCTGCCCACTCCCTAGGGACCGAAAGGGCACCAGACCAAAGGGTGCCACTGAGAAGATACCACAAATCCTGCTGGCCAAAAACACGACAAGCTGCCTTGCTGTGGCAGGAACTATAGATTTCAGTACATCCACTGGATTCCGGAACGCCTGGGGGAGGCCTAAGCCAAATTCCTAGTGCTGGATGGCTGGGAAAGTTCCCCGGGTCTCTCCCTCCCCACTGTGACTCCTCCTGCTGGGAGGGACCCCCCGGGCCAGGACCAGGACCTCGGGCGCTGGCATTTGCAGAAACCTCCCTTGTGTGGGGCGTTTCATACACATCACAGCTCTACGCCCCCTGCACCCTGAGCCAGTGCCATTTCACAGAGGACAGGGGCTACAAAAACCCAGATGTGAAAGCCAAGGCCACCCCAGGAACCAGGTCCTGGGAGAAGAGTGGCCATGTGGTTTGGTTTGGTTCCAAAGGGCTTCCAGACCTCTGGGTACAGTGGCATTTTCGGAATGAGGGACCCACAAACTAGACCTCCAGTGCTGGTCTCTCACCTAAGCCCCTGCATCCAAATGGTGTACCTCATTACAGAGGGGAAGAAAGCATCACCTTCCTGGAGTTCTGGAAGCCCATTCTTGGCCCCAGGGACCCTGAGCCTCTGCAGGTAAGGCCCACTCTACAGGCAACAAGTACCACCTCCCCTCCTCACCCAGCTAACTCTAGCTCTGCCCCCGGGTGTCCACTTGGATGCCGCCTCTTGCAGAAAGCCTTCCCTGACCCCTCAAGTCAGCCTCTGAGAGCCCCAGTGGCACCTGGATGGGCGTTGCTCCCGGATGCATCTCCCATGCCTGAGAGTGAGGCCAGGACACAGCAGACACTCAATAAGCTGAAAAATGAGTGGTTGACAAAAGAATGAATGAAAGCAAAGAGTGGGAACAGAGGAAATGAAAAAAACTGAATGAGCGACAGAATAAAGCGTGAATGAAACATGCGGGAAGAAGCGAGAGGCCGTCCCTCCCCCAGTGACCGTCCAGAGTCGGGAGTCACAGTCAAGTGTCAAACGACGGCAGCACACATCTGACTTTACAGTCACCCCCTCACTGTCCCCTCGAGATCACACTGGGTGACAAAACAAGAGTGAGTCGGGCCCAGGAGAGAGTTCCCGGAACGGGGTTCTGAGGCTCCAGGGCCCACCCGACGCGCTTCTGGAAGTCACAGGGGCGATGCCAGGGCTGGGGTCAAGCAAGGGGAAGGAGTCCACTGAGGGGGACAGGGAAGGGACTGGCCCGTCACCCTTACAGCAGTCCCAGGAGACCGGCATTTGTGCTCCTGGAGGGAACCAGACACAGACTCAAGCTGGTCAAAGACTAAAGGAAGGAGTGCAGAGAATCCAGTAACACAGACGCCCGCTGCGCACCAGGCCCCGTTCCAGGCACTTTTCACTACTACCTCATTCAAGCCTCACAACAGCCCTTTGAGGTAGACAGTATTATCACTATTTTAGAGGTTGGGAAACTGGAGCACAGAGACACTCAGCAAGTGACCCCAGGTCACACAGCTAGGAAGCAGAGGAAGAAGAATTTGAAACCCATGCAGACTGGCTCCGGAACCTGAACTTTTAACCACTATGGTCAACGTCTCTCAGCTTTAGTGTGCTTTGGTCATGTAGATGATGATGATGATGATAATACTCTAATAATGCTCTCAGCTTTAGTATGTAAAGACTATAGAGCCGATAACAGTTAATAAATAAACAGAGTATAACAATGGCCCCTTCAAGTCATGTACCACAGTGTTCATTGCAGCTCTATTTACAATAGCCAGGACATGGAAGCAACCTAAGTGTCCATCGACAGATGAATGGATAAAGAAGATGTGGTACATATATACAATGGACTATTACTCAGCCATAAAAAGAAATGAAATTGAGTTAGTTGTAGTGAGGTGGATGGACCTAGAGACTGTCATACACAGTGAAGTAAGTCAGAAAGAGAAAAATAAATACCATATGCTAACACATGTATATGGAATCTAAAAAAAAAATTAAAAAGGTTCTGAAGAACCTAAGGGCAGGACAGGAATAAAGATGCAGATGTAGAGAATGGACTTGAGGACACGGGGAGGGGGAAGGGTAAGCTGGGACAAAGTGAGAGAGTGGCATGGACATATATACACTACCAAATGTAAAATAGATAGCTAGTGGGAAGCAGCCACATAGCACAGGGAGATCAGCTCCGTGCTTTGTGACCACCTAGAGGGGTGGGATAGGGAGGGTGGGAGGGAGACACAAGAGGGAGGAGATATGGGGGTATATGTATGTGTATAGCTGATTCACTTTGTTATAAAGCAGAAACTAACACACCATTGTAAAGCAAGTATACTCCAATAAAGATGCTTAAAAAAAAACCAACAACGGCCCCTCCAGAATTTATATAGAAGAGGGGCTGGAGGCGGTAATTCGATGAGACAAAGAGTATCGGGAGATGGTAAAACAGTGGTTTGCAAAACGAGCACATTTTTTGTCTAGATTGTATGTCAGTTGGGGTGTGGCTCGCCCCCCCCCCGCCCCCAAACTACTGTTTGGTACCCTAACCCTAACTTTGGAGCCGAGGGCCAGGCTAATCACTTCACATAGATTTTCTCCTTTGAAAGTGCTGCAAGGATGCCCCCAGTTTGCAAATAAAGCAGCTGAGGCTCAGAGAGGTCAAGTGACTTGCCCAAGGTCAGACAGGTAGGAGGTGGCGTTGGAACTGAGCCTCTCTGACCCCCAAGCCCGGGCCCTGGCCCTCTAGCTCTGGCCTCCTTCGCTGCGCAGGGGAGGGGCTGCCCGGAAGCCGAGAGGGACAGCCTGCCCGGCCTGCCCCTTCCCGCCAAGTCGGCCCCCCTGGCCTGCCACAGGGCCCGGAACCCCATCACTTCAAAGTGACTCACCCTTGAGGGCCGGGTGGCTTGGTCTGGGCCTGGGGGAAGGGGGTGCGGCGAAGGGACCAGAGCCATGCTCACCCCTGACCACCCAGGTTTGCGCCGGGTTCCCCAGAGCCTCGGGAGTCCACGGGCAGCCCTCGGCGACCGCCCAGCGGGAGCAGCAGAATACCACCGGTGCTCAGGAAGTCGGGTGGGGCTCCCAGGCGCAGATGCAGGGGGAGCCGGGGGGAGCCCCAAGGCAGCCCCGACTCCTGGCTGTGCAGCGGTCTTGCCTCTCTGTTCCCAGCAGGGCCCGGCTGCTCTCCCCAGACCCCCATGGGCTGCAGGCCAGCCCCGGCCCACAGGCCTCCCCTCGGTTTCTCCTGCTGCCCCCAACCCGGGTCCCACGCTCCCTCTAGACACTTCCCTTGTCCTGCTCAATGCCCCCAAAGCGGTCATCCCCTGCCTTGTGCCCCGGACGCCAGGAGGCCAGGGGGAGGCTGGAATGTGCCATGCCTGAGGTCACAGCCCGAGTTTGATTTGAGTTGGGTTGAGACGAGAGGAAAATGGCCAAGAACAACTCGCTCATTTACTTCATTTCCAGACTTGGCGGCTGCCGGGGCCAGGCTTCCAAACCAAGCTGGCTTTGGCCAGGACATCTGCAGCAGCGCCGGCCACAAGGCACATCTGGATCTGCTTAGGGAGTTAAGAGCCATAAAGTTCTCTTAAGAAATTAGTTCCTGGGGAGCCTGGGTCTCTCTGGGGACTGGGTGAGAGCCCCCCTTGGGCTAAGGACACCCGGAAACCACCTCAATGGGGACGGTGGACCTCTAGGTGTGCTTGGAGTCACAGTGTGCGCTCACGCACAAAACGGTTTGAGAGGGCAGGCAGGCTGAGCCCTGGCACTTACTGCTGTGTGACCTTGGGCACCTCTCTTGACCTCTCTGAGCTGCTTGGCAAATCATCTCATCTCACCTCTCCTGGAAGAGAATGAACTCGGGAAAGGACCCAAAGTGCCATTTCCTAAGTTGCCACTGTGTGTTGGGGTCTAGTGAGTACTGGCCCACATACGAGGTGAATGAGTGAAGGAAACTGGGAATGAATGACCGAGGCTCGGTTTCCTCATCTGTCAAATGGGGATGATAATCTGCACCACCACCCCCAAGGCTGTTCTGAGGACAGACGGAGAGAACAGACTGAAGGCTCTGGCAGAGTATATGCATACCTGTCCCTTAATGTTTAAGTCTGTCAACTGCAGACCTCACAGCCTGAGTCTTGGGAACCTGAACGCCCTGAGAAAACCTAACCCACGCAACTGCCCCCGTACCCACTCGCATGAGGTCTGACACACGCATTTACTGACCAGGCAGGTGACGAGCATGCAAACCGACATGCAGAGAACACAGGGTGACAGCCTTGAGAATGGCCTTGGCTGAGCCCCCTCAGCCTGTCAGGCACAGGGCCAGGCTCATGCCCAACACCTCACCTCTCAGCAGCAGGTCTGGGAGCTCAGGGTCGTTAGCCCCATGACACGGGCTCAGAACAGCGGGGTGACTCAGTGGAGGAAGTGGCCAGCACTGTCATTCATCAGAAATACTACCTCCAGCAATTCCTCTTGCCTTGACTTCCCCATCTGCACCAGGGGAGGGCGGGAGCACCTATTTCATCAGGCCGTTTCTTACCTGTGTAAAATGGTACCCACATAACTAAACAATACCGAAAATGCTCAAAAACGTCTGGCGTATTTTAAGTGCTTAGCAAATGTTAACTCTTATTATTACTGCCACTGTCTGTCTAAACCTACAGCAAAATAAATAAGCCCTTGGCTCCCATCGTGTCCGGAGGGATGACTTGGAATCTTCTAAGCTGGAGATCGCCATTCTGGATGCACGTTAAAATCACCTGGGGAGTGTTTACAAATGGTGGTGTGTCCAGCAGTAACCAACTGCGTTTTGTGGGCACAATTAATCGGCATTTCTATGAGCAAGGATCATTTTTACATTATCATCAGCTTTCTACAATAGAGTTGTAAAACAGCTCCAAGACAATGAAAGGCAGAAAATAGCTCAGATGAGTGAGCGAGACAAGACACCCAGGAATCTTTCCCCACCCATTTCAAAGTCATTTACAATATTTCTTGACAGACGTGATCTCAGAAATAGATGGATGTAGAATGTACTATCGTTGGAAAATTTAGAAACAGTTCAAATGTCTGTCAAAGGCAACAATTCTGGTATATACGTGCAAGAGACTACTCTGCAGCTATTAACTTAGATGATGTCATCATAAAAACCGATGCCTGGGCCCCACCACACATCGCGTGGACCCCATCCTCTGGGGGTGGGGCCCGGGGAACCAGCATAGTCTCCTAAATTCCCGCAGGTTCTTAAGGGCAGCCCAGGATGGGAGTTGCTGCCTTGGACAGAAAAGGGAGGTCGTCGGGGGCTGCCTGCAGGCAGGAGGGGAGGGAAGAGGGTGTACCTGGGCAGAGGGCATTCCCAGGACGGGACACAGGAATAGGAAGCCGAGAGTCGAGCAAAGGCAGGCCGACCGCCGAGGAGCAGAAGGGAGGCTAAGTTCCACACCTGCTCCAGAAGCCACCTGGCATCTTCCAGCCCTGTCCAGAGCCTTCGAGGACTGGATCTGTCCAATATTTCCACCACTTAATAGTCTGCAAAAGGCTGATCAATGGTCCTTAACTAGCCGTTCTGTGTACACACCCCACAGGCTCACTCCTGCCTCCCCTCCAGCTCTACCTGGACCAAGGGGAAGGGAGACGGTTTTTACTGCGAGGGTTTCTATAACCGAGTAATCTTTCTCCACTAGACTCAAGGTGAACTTGCACCCCCTCCAGGCCCTTAGCGAGGCAGGAGGCCGTGGCAAGGGCAACCCCAAAACCTTGGCCCAGGCAGGGGCCTGCTGAGTGCCACCCAGCAGTTTCTGCTTCTGCACCTCACAGAACTTTTCCCCAGGCTGGCAAGTGCAGCGGCACAGCTGCCAAGGCTATTTCACCAAAACCGACTGCCACAAGGAAGGGGGACCAGCAGGGTCCACGAGGGAAGAATGGCTTCCACCAGGTGGGCCTCCAAGCTGACCTGGGATGATGACGTCAAAACAAGACTGAAATTATTTTCACTTGTTTTCTTGCTTTTTGTAAAGCCACAGAGAAGGTTCCTGTTTTGTTCACCACCAAATCTCATGTCTAGCAGAAAACTGCACACAGGGTAGGTGTTCGACACACATTAACCAATTCAGTAACCTTGAAATGATTATATACAGAGTCGAGCTAAACTGGATGCTACCTTACATGAGTCCACTGGAAGTCAAACGCATAAGGAAAAATATAATGGGTGGGAAACATGAAACGCAGGCAATTCTTTCTACCGTCATTGGTTTGGAGAAAGATCGCCATTATTTGCCTGAAGGTATAATGTACTGCAGGAGAGGCTGAGAAATTCTAGGAGCAGAGTTTGTAAACCACTGTGTCATATAAATAGCAGAAGCCACATCAGACCGGTGGTGAGGCTAGCTGAAGGAGGGGCCAGCCGAGGGAAGTCCCCAAACAGGACAGCAGGTGAGGCTGGGCTCAATGCAGCAAGGCCTTGATGGGCCAACCCTTCTCACACAACAGGGTGGGCAGTGGATGCAGGCGGCAGGGAGGGAGGGAGGGAGGCGTTGAGGCCTTTGAGAGCTGCCATGTTCTTGGATGTCTGCTCCAGCACAGCTCTCTTCTCCCTCAGGGTCAAAGCCAAAGTTCAAGCAAGGCCTTACACTGTCTGGCCCCTCCCTGACTCACTGACGTCAACTCCTACCACCCTCCTCAAGTTGACTGGCTCTAGCTCGACCACATTCATCTCCCTGCATTACTAGGAAATGCCAAGCTCCTACCCCAGGGCCTTTGCATGTGCTGAGATAACTGCATGGCTGGCTCCCTTACTTCCTTCAGGTCTCTGCTCAAATGTCACCTCGCCCAGATCTTCCCTGACCACCTTATTTAACATGCCACCACACACAGACCCCTCCTCACTCATGCCAGCACTCCCATCCTCCTTACCCTGCTGTATTTTTCTCCATAGCATTTATCAGCAGCTGACAAGATTCTCTATTTCCTTCTTCTTCCTACAGGGGCCCGGGGGCTCCGAAAGGGTCAGGACCTTGTCTGCTCTGCTCTGGGCCTTGAACAGTACCTGGTGCACCGCGGATACTCCAGCCACACCTGCTGGATGAAGGAGCGGGCGGGGGGGCGGGCGAGCAAGCTCTGCTCGCCCCATGACTCACCTCATTTGGTTCCTCCTCACGGGTGACCCTGTGAGACGGGCACCGTCTCACCCCCATTTTACAGAAGGATGGGCTTGGCTTAGAATGTGGTGAAGCCTGGACCCTCCCAGCTCCGGGGGCTCCAAAGCCCAGGCATGTGACTTCCCGCCAAAGTGGATGATGTAGCGTGTGGGACCTGCCCGACCCCATGGAGCCAAACACCCTCCTGTCTCGGAGACTGCTGGCACCTGCAGGACGCGGATACGCCCAGCTCTCCATCTTCCTGCCCAGAGACTGCAGGACAGAGGCTCCCCCTCTCATACCTCCAGGCCCCAGGCCAGCCCCACTCTCCCCTGCTGTGGAAGGCACAGTAACGGCCCCCAAGGACGTCCTTGTCCTAATCCCTGGGCCCTGTGAATATGTTACTGTACATGGTAAATGGGACTTTGCAGATGCAGCTAAGCCAGGGATCTTGAGATGGGGATACTGTCCTGGATTACCTGGGTGGCCCCAATGTCATCACAAGGGTCCTTATAAGAGGGAGGCAGGAGGGTCAGAGTCAGAGAAGGACATGTGACAACAGAAGTAGAGGCTGGCCTGATACCGCCGTGAACCAAAAAATTCAAGCAGCCTCTAGAAACTGGAAAAGGCAGGAAACAAATTTTTCCCTAAAGCTTCTAGAAGGAATGCAAACCTTGGTTTTAGCCTGCATGAGACCCATTTTTGGACTTCTGACCTCCATAAGTGTATGAAAATAAATGCATTCTGTTTTAAGCCACCAAATTTGTGGTACTTTGTTACAGCAGCCATAGGAAACAAATGCACCCCTGCACCCTCAGCTCACGGGGTGCTGCCCTGGCCTCGGCGTGGTCTGGCCTCATGCAGATGCTCCAGGGACTTCTTCTTTCACAATTATCCATCAGTGGCCGGGAGCTTGAACTGCGATGCCAGGCAGCCCGTTCAACTTCAGCCTCCACCTCTCACAAGCTGTGCAACCTTGGAAATGTTTCCCAACTTCTCTGTGCCACCTTCTTTTCTCCTCATCTCTTACACGGGGCCAGTATCTCCTACAACTGCCAAGAGGCTGGATGTGAGAACCCACGCAGAGACAGGGCCCGGCTCGCTCAAAGGAGGGTTTGCCACTACGATCTGTATCCTGCAAAGAAGTCTGGGCTGTGGAGAGTGGAAACTGTGCCCACCTTATCCACCACGTACCCCCAGAGTACCCAACAGTGCCAAGCTATCAGGTCTAATATTTGTTGAATGAATGAATGAATGAGTGAGGCCCAAAGCATCAAAAGAACTCAGACATGAACCATGTGACATGGTGCTCCTGAAGGAAGCCAAGCCAGGCCCTGAAGGTCGCATGGCTTCTCCTGGGTCGACGCCGGTGGATATAACTGGGCAGAGGGAGCACTGACGGCCCAGGCCTTCCACTGAAAATGCTGTGTCCAGCTTCAAGCCTGGCCTCAGACCGCCACCGCACTAGCCAACCTGCCCTCTCCCTTCTTGTTTTTTATTTATTTATCTTTGGCCGTGTTGGGTCTTCGTTGCTGCGCACAGGCTTTCTCTAGTTGTGGCGAGCAGGGGCTACTCTTCATTGCGGTGCGCGGGCTTCTCACTGTGGTGTTTGTCTTGTTATGGAGCACGGGCTCTAGGCACTCGGGCTTCAGCAGTTGTGGCGCATGGGGTCTAGAGCGCAGACTCAGTAGTTGTGGCGCACGGGCTTAGCTGCTCCGCGGCATGTGGGATCTTCCCGGACCAGGGCTCGAACCCATGTCCCCTGCATTGGCAGGCAGATTCTTAACCACTGCGCCACCAGGGAAGCCCTCCCTCTCCCTTCTGCTTTAGGAGAGCACCCCATCACGATGGCTGCATGACGGCTGATGGGGCCCCACCTGTCTTTCCCCGGTAATGTATGAGCAAATCATGTCCCCTTTAGTGCCAGCTCATGGGGAAACATGTCATTGTGACATCTCTCCTGCATGGGGCTCCTGTAGGGGTAAAATGAGAGAAGGTGAATGAAGTGTATAGTGCCTGGCGTACAGTTAGTGCTCCATAAATGCTTGTGAGTTTTTAGTTATTTTATCCCATAGCATACATTTGAGTAGCTATAGGTCCCCCTTTCGAAATCACATATAAATAGGACTAATTGCGGGGGGCGGGGACAGCAGAAAGGGTCGGGTCAGGGCTCTGGACTCACACAAAGATGTGAAGCTGTGCGAGCCTGGGTACACTGCTGAACCTCTCTGAACCTGTTTCCTTATCTATAAAATGGAGATCACATGTAGCCCCAAAGAAGTGCTACAGCACAGTGAAATCATGCGTATCCGTCGTTCTCACAGTAGAATCACTTCAGGAGCTGTTTAAAAAAGCCCAGTGCCCAGGCCTCCCGTGGACCAATGCACTCAGCATCTCCAGGTTATGAAGACCACCTGAGCGACTGCACAGTACAACCAGGTCAGAGAAACACAGATGTTTGTATGCACCTGGCACATGGTAAGTGCTCAGGAAATTCAAGCTTTCCTCACTATTTCATCAACTGGCAAGGCTTTTCCTTCATTCACTCAACATACATTTGTAGAGTGCCTAGTACACGCCTCGCCTCGTAGATGCAAATTCACAGGTTTAAACCATATGCTGGTTGCCAAGGGCTGGGGGTCGGGGGATGGGGAGTAAGTGTTAATGGGTACAGGGTTTCCTCTTGGGGTGATGAAATATTTTGGAACTAGATCGAGGTGGTGGTTGCACAACACTGCGAATGCACTAAATGCCGTCGAATTGTCCACTTTAAAATGGTTGGATTTTGTCAATCTCACCTCAATAGAAAAAAAAATCATAATCCAGACACAAAAGGACAAATACCATATGATTCCACTTCTATGAGGTACCTGAAGTGGTCAAATTCAGAGGCAGAAAGTAGAATGATGGCTGCGTGGGGTGGGGAGGATGGGGAGTTAGTGGTTAATGGGTGCAGAGTTTCAGTTTGGGAAGAGAGAAAGTTCTGGAGACGGACGGTGATGAAGGTTGCACAACAAGTGAATGTACTTAGCCCTGCACACTTAAAAATGGTGAAAATGGTAAAACTGTATGTTCTGTGTATTTTACCACAATTTAAAAAGTCATAAGCTGACCTTCCAAGACATCACGATAAATAAAGTTGCCGGGGCCCATCCGAGCGTCCCCAGCACACAACTCACTTCTGTCCGAGGCGACACCTTCCCAGCTTTTCCAGGCCAGCGACCTCGAGTACCCGAACGCCCTCTTTACAAACAGGATGGAGACTGTGCATTTGTTCTCTCTACGGGGCAAGGCCAGATTAAGTAAAGAAAACAGCGGATCCCTCCCCTCCCCCCAGGAAAGACTCCGCCGGGTCAATAGCAGAACTAAAAGGGCTGGCGCACACTTTCACTTCCCGCTCCCCCCAGGCCCCGCGTCCGGGTGTCCAGCCAAGCCCAGGCACGGGGGCAGGTGCTGCCCTTCAGGCGGGTCAGAGGGCCGGGCGTGCAGCCCGGGAAACAAGGCACAGCCACGCCGCCTCCAGGAGGCAACTTCTGCAGCTGAGAGGCTGAGAGGGGCCGCCGGCCCGCGCTGGGCACCGCTGGGGACGTCACTTCCCTGTCACGCCCTCAACGTCCTCACCTGAGAGACGGGATCCAGGCAGGAAAGGCAAATGAGCCGCCTATCAACAGGGGGCTCTGGGAGGGTTCTCAGGTGGCATTTGGGTTCCACGGGGCACCAGGATGGACCAGTGATGACTGCCATCGGCGGGCTGGGGGAGGGAGGTGACAATGCGTGGTCCAGTCCTGGATGAGCTCCCCTAGACAGCCATTCCCATGAGGTCCCACAAACCTTCCTTCCAGATCTGGAACACACTCAGTGGCCTCCCTGACTGACACACGTCCCTTCAACTTCTGCTCGCATACGTCCTCTCTCAGGGAGCTCACTACCTCTTCTGGTAGCCTATTCCTCCACATACAGGAAGCCAAATCTCTGCCTTCAACCCTTTCTCAAGGAGCATCGTCCCAATCTCTGATACCATAAAGAATAAGACAGTTCTTTGTTCTACTTTACACCCTTGATGAAGAAAACTTACTCCTTATCCCGGCTCCTGGTAAAAGAGTTCCTTCCACTGTTCTACATGTGGGCAGGTTTCCCAAGGATGGCCTGTTTTAGAAACAGGAGGGTATGTCTGTGCCCTGCTTACCATGTGTCTTCCTGACTACATCTCCTAGACTCCCCTGAAGCTAGGAACTGCTGTGTGACTCGGTCTGGCCAATAAGATGAAAGCAGAAGTCTCCTTAAAAAAGAAGTCCTTTTCCACTCTCCCTCCCACTCCCACTTACCGCTATTACTGCTAATTGGAATGCAGATGCCACAGCAGGAACTTGAGCAGCTACTGGAACCATGAGGCAAGGTGCTAAGACCAGTGGAGCAGCAAGGCAGAAGCACCTTGGGTCCGTGAAGAGCACGGACCAACCACACTAGTCCTAACATGATAGCCTATACCCTAGACTTTTACATGAGAGAAAAATGCAAAACTTCTGTTTGTTTAACCTGCTGGGGTACTTTAAGATTTTACGAACCCTGAACCCAAATACAGGATAAATCCAGTCTTACTGCCAATGATGAAAGAGTCTGGCTGCCTTCACACAAGACGGAGCACCCTGCCATCTTCAGTGGGAGAGGAGGTGACCCCAGTCGCTAGGCCCTGGTGATCTCAACATACAGCCCCCACCATGCCCTAGTATCTTCCCCTTAGGAATTCAGGGCCAACATTTCCAAGGCTGATGTGCTCCTGCCAAGTCAGTGGATGGACTGGTTTTACCAGTGGGTGATAAGATAACTAGCCGCCCTTTAGCAAGCACGGACCAGATGCTCCAGGTGTTCTGCTCAAGTCTGCCTGAATTATCTTAGCCCCGCAAGACGGAAACAGCCATACGACAGGCGGAGTCCAAAGACATCCAGCACGTTGGAGCTAAGACCGAGGACCCAGCCCTCTTCACGGTCACCTGAAGATTTTCAGGAGGCCCAACGGGCTGAACTTGGCTGCTGCTGGGAAGTGAGGACACGAGGAAGGGAGGGGTGGGGAGAGGGGGAGGAGGAGGAGAGGATGGGGTCAGCAGGAAGAGCCCTTCACGCCGCAAAGGGGGATGTTTATAAAGAGTTCAGGGCTGAGAGAAAGGCAAGGGCTACAACCAGAGAGCAGAGAGGGGCACACATGGGAACGTCAGGAGTCGCAGCTGGAATGGTTGATTTCTTACACCGGGTGTTATATTCACATACTACTTTACATACTGCTTTGGATGGCTAAAACTGTTCAGCATCTTAAAAGGAGAGGGAGAGGGCTTCCCTGGTGGCGCAGTGGTTGAGAGTCCGCCTGCCGATGCAGGGGACACGAGTTCGTGCCCCGGTCCGGGAAGATCCCACGTGCCGCGGAGCAGCTGGGCCCGTGAGCCATGGCTGCTGAGCCTGCGCGTCCGGAGCCTGTGCTCCGCAACGGGAGAGGCCACAGCAGTGAGAGGCCCGCGTACCGCAAAAAAAACAAAAACAAAATAAGAGGTTTTTTTTAATGTACCCAGGGCGGGGGCGGGGAGATGGGAAAGAGGGAGGGAAGGGTTAAGACCTCCGAACACAGCGGCATCTCATCACACCCGTGCTCCTCTCTGCCCCAGGGAAGGCCAGCCATGCTGACCGCAGCAGCTCCATCCACAGAGCCACAAGCCCTCTTGTGAAAAGGGCCACTTCACCTCCACATCGCTGGAGTCTCCTTAGGTGAAATAACGTCTCAAAGCTTCCAGAATGAGTCACCCTGGAGCCTGCCCACCCCAGAACCACGTTCCGCCCACCAGCAGTTTCGACAAACAGTGGCCGTCCCCTCCCACCCCCCATGGCGGGGCTGGCGGGGCTGGCGGGGCTGGCGGGGCCTCGGAGCAGACGCCGTCCTGGGCTTGCTCCCTGGCCCTAAGGTGGGGGGAAGGGGAGGAGGAAGGGGCGCCCCACAAGGAGGTGCCTCCAGCACAGGTCCTCTGCAGCTCCTTTCACAGGTGGGCATGGATTCTCTGCTGTCCCCACGGCCCCCCTTCCAGGAAGTGTGGCCGACGCAGGGCAGGAGGCTGGGGTCCCCCTTCTCCTGCGGCCTGACTCCGTTCACCGCGGAGATCCTCACGTGGCACCTCCCACTGAAGGTCTGGACTGAAACTCAGAAGCCTGCACGAATCCCCACAGGGAGCAGCAGTGGTGTGGGGTTTGCCCGGCCCAGGTGGGCCCCGGCTGACTGCCAGCTCATGGGCGGGGGGGAATAAGTCAGTGATAAGTGACTCAATGCAAAGATCAGCAGTTTTCCTCCCCTCACCCATGTGGACCTCTCCACGCTCAAGAAGGTACAAACTCCGATGCCCCCGGGCTCGGGCAGGTGAGGAACCTGAGTTCAGGGGGCCAGCTAAGGCCAGGGCAAGTGGAGGGTGTATGCCCAGCCCCAAGCGGGCACGTACACAGCCAGGAGCAGCCTGGGTCACCGCCTGCCTCGGTTTCCCCAGCTGTAGGAGGAGGCTGATAACAAAGACACCTGCGGCACGGAACCGTCCTGAGGATCAGAGGAGAGAAGAGACACAAGTCGTTTAGAACGGCGCCAGGCACCTAGTGAGCGACACAGAAGTGTTTGCTTTTGTTGTTATTATTAGAAAATGGAAATCCGGATTTTTTTAGGGGAACTCTCCCGATTTTTAAATGCGGACAACTTACTGAAGCATTTTTATTTCCGAAATACTGTGTGGGCCAAACAAAACAGATCGCAGACTGGACCTGGCCCATGGATCTCCACTTGTCACCTCTGCTCAGCGTGCCCCCTGCTTCCCTCCAAGGCAGTCAGGTCCCACAGCCATCGCAAATGACCAGCCACCAGCCAGGACTTGAGATCACCCCACTTCCAGCACCAGCTTCCAGCCCATGAACCTCTTAATGGGAAATAAAAGTTTCAGTCAACCCGCACCTGACTCCCACACCAAAAGGACAGAAACTACTAATTCCTACCCACCACATCCAAGTTGCCAGTTTTCTTGCATAGGAAGGGGGGGAAAAAAAGACCTATTAAAAACAAAAAAGAAGAAGAAAGAAAAAAGAAAACCAACAAAGGCAAACTGGGGAAGGGCACTGCTGTTGACTCGGGCGACAGCCGCCACCATCAGAGGAAAGCAGCTCAGCTCTGGGCCCGTCCCAGACATGAAAATTACAGAGCAGCGTCGCAGACATACCCCTGCCCTCTGTGTCATTCACGCAGGAGGAATGCATCAAGACGCCCTCCCCCGGGCCGGAGAGGGAACAGAGCTGACCTCAGAGAAGGACTTGGGGGCCCAGGCGGAGCAGTGGGAGGGTGGAGGCTGCCACACTCACGCCCACTGCGCAGATCAGGACAATGGAGGAGACAGGGTGCAAGCTCGTCCCGTGGACCAATCGGACGCGCGGGGAATAGCTGTCCTCACACGCTCAGGATGAGCAGTGCAACAGGCCCCGGGCAGCCACTGGGTGGTCGCTACGCAGCCGAGCCTGAGGCAGGCCCAAAGGGGCGAGAGGAGATCAGGACACACAGTCCGCCCTTGACCCCGTCTCACCAACCTCTGTAAAAGGACGTCAGATCTCGCCATGGCCCTGCTTCCCAAGGCACTGGGAATAAAATCCAAGCTCCTTGCTGAGGTCACCGTGGCGATCGGCCCTTGCCTGCCCCGCTAGCTTTCCTCCTCGGGGCCTTTGCACTCGCTGCACCCAACCCCGGAACGTTCCTCCCCAGACCCCCACAGGACCGGCTCACCATCAGGGCCGCCTCCTCGGAGAGGCCCTCCTTGACTGAGCTGTCTACAGTATGCCTCCACCCCGACCGTCTCTACCCCGTCCCATTTCTGTCCTAGCACTGGTCACCTCTGAGAGGACCTTGGTGATTGGTGACTTGTTTGGTTGCTGTCACGGCCCCACACCCTGCCGTGAATGCTAAGCTTCCCGAGAGCAGAGGCCGTGCGTGGCCCAGAGCTGCCGTTCGGCGGTGCTGAGTGGGTGGTAGAGTTCACCATCTACCCGTAACCAGGAGAACCACAGGCCGGACGGGCCAGATCCTCCACCCGCGGGCAAGCTGAGGGCCGTGGGAAGAGCGGAGAAGGCCAGCCAAGGAGACACCAGAAGGGACACTGAACATAAGAACAGCTCCTCTGGACTGAGCCCCGTTGGGGTCCCGGGCCTTGTCCTAGGCTTGTTTTATGCGTTCTCTCACCGCATCCTGGCCACAATCCCAGGTCACAAATATTACTACTGAGCTCATCTCAGAGATGAGGACGCAGGCAGAGGTTAGACAGCTTGCCCCAAGTCACACACACCTGGTAGATCTGAGCACAAGGAGTGAAACGCCAGACAGCCTTTGAAGATGTGCGTGTACATGTATATGTGTGTGTGTTGCGCGTCTGTGTATGTATATGCCTGTGTATGTGTGTATGTATATCTATGTGTGTGTGTATGCATATGCATATGTATATGTACACCAAACATTACATTCCCTTTTCCTCCTCAAGAAAGGGCTTCCTTCCGTACTGATCTTAGGAGTCTCAGGGCCACAGCCAAGAAATGACACCAGAAAGTCGGGAATTGAGTTTACTTGCAAACTCACGGTTTGAACTTTGTGAAACCAATATTCAATCACTTTTGACACAAAATCATAGTTCCCTCTGGTCCCCCCAGTCTAACCCAAGAGCCCCCCTTTGTGTGGAGTCTTAAAGGGCGGGCAGGGGCCAAGGGGAGAGCACCAGGGCCAGGATCCCGGCGGGGGGGGGGCCCACTGGTCACTGCAGTTCAGGCCCAGCTTATCTTTAGCACTTTCTCCAGACACCCCGAGGGGAAAAGAAAGCTGCTTTGAGGTCAAACTTTTGAACCATCACACCATCTCTGAGATCTGGCCTCTGTGTGCAGATGCCACAGCGCACAGGACAGGAAACACCAAGCAGAGGCCTGGAACCCTGGCCTCTCAGCCAGCAGCCTGCGTGCACAGAGAAAGCTCCGAGAACTTGGGCTGCTTCTCGAACCCGACCCCGACCCCGAAGCATCCCCGCGGGTGCCCTGTGCAAGCGCGGAGCAGCAGGGAGCAGAGGCTTGAGGCCACTGTATTTATCATCTAATGCTTCTCAACAACTTTGTTGTTGTTGTTGTTTCAAATTCTCTTCAAACTGAAACTGTCAAAAGTGGTGCCTGATAAATCTGAAGGCTGGAGAGGAAGTGGCTTGTCCTTCCTCCCGCTCATGACTTCTGCAAAAGATAACACAGCTCTGGGTGAAATGTCAGGCGAGGCCAGGGCTCCCACCGGCGCCTGAGCCTCCGGACGACGTCAAGGTGCAGGTTTCTCGGGTTCCCTGGCCCCCACGGTCTGCGGGGCTTCAGGAGACAGGAGGAGCCAAAGGAAGCCCTCACCTCCGCCCCCCAAACTTGATTCAGGCCGGAGCTGCCAGTGGCGGCTCTTATACCTCCACAGCAGCCTGGGAATAGAGTGTTATTATCCCATTTTCCAGGCAAGACTACTAAGGGGTCAGGATGTAAATAACATGTTCAATTTTATCTCAATAACTCGCTCAGGGTCCCATACAGCCAGGGACTGGCAGAGCCTGACTCTAAAGCTCCAAGTCACCTGCCCTGGGAAGCCGTCTCTGGCCCCTTCCTCCCGGGCTCAGGAGTCAGGTCCCCTCCTCTGTAGTCTTGGTAACGGCACTAGTCATCACAGGAACAATAAGATCTCTCTTCTTCTCGGGCACCAGCTCCGTGCTGGGCACGGCACTCACACTAGACATGCACTATTCTCACCAAATCCTCTCAGAAACCCAAAGGATTGGTACCACTATCTACCTCATTGTACCGAAGAGAAACGAAAGCTCAGAAAGGTTAAGGCACTCGCCCAGGTCACACAGCTGGCAAGTGGCGGAGCCCAGGGTGGAACTCCCAACTTGCTGCTCGGATCAGGAGCCCAGGGGTTCCTTTCGCCGTGGAAGACTGATCCCAGCCTTTCAAACACCAGACAGTTCTCTCCATTATCTTGAGCTCGATGCTTCTGGCCCAGAATGACCTCGAGGGCTGGCCCCTGAGTCTTTCCGCCAGCACCAAAGGTTCAGGGAGATAGGCCATTTCCTTGCTGGCAAAGAACTGAGCCCCACCCATGTCACCAGCTCAGCCTTTCCCAGGTTCTCATGCCTAAGGATGACCAAGTCAGAGCAAAGAACGAGGTCCTTCAAGTCCCAGCAGGAAGGAACAAGATGTTCAGGGGCATTCCAGGGGCTGGGCTTCCATGTTCAAGTCCACAGTCCTGAGCCCAGCACCCAGGACAGCTCACCCGGGCCCACCCCACTCAGCACACTCCTAGCACAAGGAGTGTCTCCCTCTCCAGGCAAGGCTGGCCCTGCCACACCTCTGGGCTCTGCCAACGTCTCTCTTGGCCTGGAATGCTGTTCCCTGCCTTCTCCACCTGGCCGAAGTCAACCCCTTCTCTGATCAGCAGCCTTCTCCTTGGGGGACCCTGGTGTGTCCCCGAGCCCCCCATCACGTGGCGCATTAGATCCAACTGTCCCCAGCTCTCTCTCCTCGGGCTCTCTGTATTCCCTGGTACCCAGTAGGTGCTCCACAGCGCCATGTTTCAGGCATGGACGCCTGAATGCCGAATGAGGAGCCCCTAGCACGCTCGGAGGATGCAGCGTGCACAGCCCGGGGGGAGTTTTCTCCCTTCGTTCCCACCCTACCTTGTGTAGAAGGCTCCGTCTGTAAGGAAAGGAGGTGCACGGCTGGGGTTCGAGGCCAACCCTTCTGAGCCCGGCACAGACACATCGCCTGACAGCGTGAGAGGCGGGTGGGTGGGGAGGGAATGAGCCCACTGTAGTTTATTTCAGAGGCGGGAGCAGGGCCGATCCTGCGGGAAGGGGGAACTGCAGCCCCCCATCCAGTCCCGCACCCGCCTCCCCACCCTCCCAGCCCACCCAGCCCCATAAGGCCCTCTCCTGTCATCTCAGACTCCAGCGACCACCAAGTGGCCCCGACGGTGCATCTCATGGTCTTGTGCCGCAGGGCCCAGGCCCGTGGGAGCCCTCGGATTCCAAGAGGAACAGAATGGGGAGGCCCAGAAAAGTAAAGCGCTCAGTTCCTCTTCCTGCCAGACCTGAACCTGGGGTATAAATGGCACTTCTGAGGGGAGAGCTTGCAAATCCTCCCGCCTTCACATGGCAGGCGTTTGTGGGGGGAGGAGAGCTGGGGGAGGGGCGCCCTTGTTGGGGTGCCCTTCCTACACGCACCTGCTCCATCCCCCACCTGCCTGAAGAGACCCGGGGTGGCCGTGTGCCTCCTGTGCAGGTGGGACCTGAGGCCAGACACTCAGAGACACGGAGGGCTCACGCGGGACGGATGGTGAGGGGCAAACCAGGTCCAGGTCCAACACACACCGTGGCTGCGCCCACACGGGCCAGGTGACACCCCGCAACCTCGCCCAGCCCTTTGCCTGATGACCTGGAAACTTGCTCCATTTAAAAACCTCTCTGTGCCCAAGGAGATCCCTGTCCCTGCCCCGTGAGGATGGGCATACTTCAAAGGGCAGTCTGGGGGTGCTCTGTCTGCTTATTTTCCCGTGCGTTCTGGTCATCGCAACCATCTAACCAGAGGGCCCTGGCCCCAACTGAGGCACAGGAAAAAGGAAAGAGCTGGGCCCTGCCACAGAACTCCTGGCCCCAGCTGCAGATCTCGCCTTTGGCGTTCCCCAACTTGGTGAGGGAACAGGGCCTCTTTCATGGCTGGGCCCTTTGTTCCTGTTCCCAGGGAGAAGGGCGTGCTGGGCAAATTCGGTTCAACCAAAGCATTCAGGCAAGTGATGCCGTGTCGAGTCCCCTACACTCAATGCCCTCCCGGCCCCTCTGCGTTAACCAGTGGATTGGATGGGCCAGTTCTGCCATTTTAAAACCATGTAGCCGGCAGCCTCATTATTCCGGGATCGCAGGAGCAGCAGCAAGCGTTGCTGAGAACTCACGACGGGTGCTGTGCACAGTGCTCCATGGGCAATGTCTCCGTTAGGCCTCATCATAACTCGAGGAGGCAGACACACCACTATCTTTCGTATACAGACAAGAAAACAGCCTTGCAAAGTGTCAGGTCCTCGCCAAGGTCACTGCTAGCAAGAGGAGGAGCTGGGATTCAAACCTGGTAAAGTGCACACATCCCTGGCCTCCAAGCAACCAAGAAATAGCCAGATTGGATTAATTTTTATTTTTTTAAGAGAAAGAGAGAAATGAAGAGGGGAAAAAAAAGAAAAAGATGTGGTTTTCATCACACGTATAGCTATCTGAAATTACGGTGTTCTTTTGCCCAAGCGTGTCCCCTACTCTGGAACGTAAGGTCCTTGAAGGGGCCCTGTTTTGGTCACCCCACAGCCCAGCCCGTAGCCAGGCACCTGACACACAGGAAACCCCCAGCAAACATCTGTGCAGTGAGGGAACACACACAGGGGGAGTAAACAGGGCCCTGTGAACCCAGCTTCGCAGGGAGAGCCTCCAGAGCAGGGGGGGACAGCAAGGAAGCGGCACAGGGACGACGCAGTGTGCAGCACGCCTGTGCGGGGTCCCACCCGAGACGGCCTGACTCCACTAGATTACGTCGATGAGTCTCAAGTCTGCAGGCTGGTTAATTTCACTTATTCATTCAGCCCCTTCTCTTATTGAGCAGGAAGCACCACCAGGCGCTGTGCTGGGCAGCCCTCCCAGGACTCAGACAGGACTCAGACGGTCCAGCCGGGGCGGGGGGTGGGGGTGGGGCAGATAATAGGAAAGGGAACAGGCAAAGCAGGACACAGAGCAGTCACAGGCAGGGGGGCGTGCCCTGGAGGCAGTGCACATTCAGCTGGGTCGCAAAGAGAGAGTGGCGCCTCCTCCCCGCTCCCAGTGTCTTACACAAAGGTTTACCCATTTCTGAATGAAGACCTATCCACACTCCCAAACACTGTGCAGATACAGAGTAATCCTGTGTGGACGGAACAAACGGCACACGCAAACGACCGACCTACAGAAAACATTAATTATCATTCCCGGGTGTTCCCATTCTGGTTAAATCTTATTTTTTTCTTTTGTTTGATTGTACTGACTAATTATTCTACAATGAACCCGAGTTCCCTTTGAAATGGGAGAGAAGGAGATGAATGTCTTTAAGTAATAAATGTCCACACCTAGGTATGTAGGCAAAAGAACTGAAATCAAGAATCCTAACAGATATTTGCCCCCATGTTCACAGCATCATCAATCACAGAGTCAAAAGTTCATGGAAACAGGGACTTCCCTGATGGTCCAGTGGTTAAGACTTCACCCCCCAGGGCAGGGGGTGCAGGTTCGATCCCTGGTCAGGGAATTAAGATCCCACATGCCTCGCGGCCAAAAGACCAAAACATAAAGCAGAAGCAATATTGTAACAAATTCAATAAAGACTTTAAAAAGGGCCCACATCAAAAAAATCTTAAAAAAAAAATGGAAACAACCCAAGTGTCCATCAACAGATGAACGGATAAACAAAATATGGTCTACCCATAAAATAGAGTACTATTCAGCTGTGAGAAGGAATGAAATTTTGATATATGCTATAACATGGGTAGACTCTGAAAACATATGCTAAGTGACACCAACCAGACACAAGAGTATAAGTATCATATAATACCACTTACAAGAGGTACCCAGAACAGCCAAACCCACAGAGACCGAAAGTAGAATAGCGGTTGCCAGGGGCTGGGGGGAGTGGAGAAGGGAGAGTTATTGTTTAATAGGTACAGAATTTTTGTTGGGGATGATGAAAAGTTTCGGGTATAGGTAGTGGTGATGGTAACACAACACTGTTAATGTATTTAATGCCACTGGATTGCACACCTACAAATGGTTAGAATTATAAATGTTATGTATATTTCATCACACACTCACACACACACACACACACACACACACACACACACGCACACACAGAACCCAAATGCCTAAATAAGACTGTGGCGCCACAGTGTAGATAAAGAGAGAAAACCAGAAGCTATGCTGGGGAAGGAATGGCGACCCGGGCAGTCTCTCTCCCTGGGCCTCAGTTTACCCAACTGTAAAATGAAAGCAGCGGCCTAGATGATCTCAAAAGGCCCTGCCAGACCAGACGTGGACTCAGCGACCAGAGAGATTTCTTCCCTCGTGTAGTGACTCAGAGCTGATTCAGGGAAGATGCTGGCAGGTATGTGCCTCTGGCTCGTGACACCAACCCCCAAGATACACCTCTTCCAGGTAAACGGGCGGTACACACCTACTAGGAACAGTTCAGGCTCAGCCTGGCCTCTCATTATCCGAATGGCCACGCCCAAGCCACCCCCCACCCCCAGAGCCCCAGTTTTCTCACCCGTGAGACAGGGAGACTAATGAGAAAGCACCCCCTTCCTTTATGTACCGGCCAGGGCGGCCGTGGAAGGTCACACAGGTGAGGCACATGAAGCCCTAACTTCATCCCAGAGCCGGCTGCCTGGAGAAGGCCACCCTGGCTGGTGACTAGGACGGCAGGGACAATCCCAGCCACACCTGAGCTCGGCAGCAAGGAGGCTGCCGAGCTGGAGAAGCAGAACTCTCCAGGCTTTCCCTTGTCCAACCAATGCCTACTCGTTTTTCCTCAGGTGGAATCTTACCAGGGTGGGTAAGGAAGTCCCTTGAGGCCACAGGAGCAGCGTGGGACTCAGGAAAAAACGCATGGATTCAGGTCAGCCTGACCTGGGTGTGACTTGCAGCTGTGCCTCCTACAGCTGTGTGACCCCGAAGGCCAGGGGCTGTCCCCAGCCCTGTGACACGGGGACACTGCCCACCTGGGGAGTCGCTGCAAGGGTGAGATGAGATGCATAAGCGCCTGGCACACAGTAGATGCTCAAGAAATGGTAGATTCCATTACTCAGCCCAGCTGGACAGTCATCTCAGATCTCCCTACAAAATCTTCAGGGATGCGGGAGGCCTCCAGGCTCACACAGCACACTTTTAAAGACAAATCTGAGAGTCATAAAAACACACCACCTCATGCCGCCCAGACGGCCAAATGTAGTGGGGGTAATGAAGCAAAACAAAGGGTAAGTCCAACTCTTTTCTCCGGCTTAAGAACACTCACATGCAAAAGTCAGTGGCAAAGTAATCACCCCAGCAAAACCCCAGGTCTAAATGTGAAATGGTTCCCTGGAACCCTCTCTCTCTCAAGTCACCGAAATCATGCTTCAGTCCAGGGCGTGGCTAAAGACGGCGCCCCGGGTAGGGGGCAGGGGGCGTCGGAGGAGTCGAAGGCAACGACGGGACTCATTACTGGGGTCCTTCCATAAGTTACCAACCAAGGAAGACCCTGGCTTTCTCTTAACTATGCTGGTCAGCCTGCTTGAAGTCTTGTGTGTCCAGGAGGAGAAAGCACATTAGAATTGCACTCATCCTGCACCTCACAGAAGAACTCAGTTCACTTCAGCTGGATCTGCCAGGCAACCTCCATCATACAGGCTCAGCAAAAACACCAACCTTTCACAGAGCAAAGGATCCATACTACTGAGTCCCAATTCCAAGCAACTGAATACAAAATCCACCATGGCCTATTTGGACATTCTCTGGACTGTCATGCTTAGTAGGGTCTTTAATCCTCGACTACCAGGGGTTGGTGGTCATTCTGTCCCCCGCTTCACAGGTCAGAGAGGTGAGGTGGCCCAAGGTCACCGTGCGCCGGGCAGGCTGAGCGCTGGGCCACCATCTGCAGCGCCAGTGGAGTCGCCCTGTGCTCGACCACAGCGCGTCTGCAGTGATGCTCTCTGCCTTATCAGAGTGAGGAACTGTTCTAAACCTTAAAATAAACATTTTAGGGGCAGGAAGTACCAACCTTGAAACTCCAGACTAGGGTAAAAGGAAAAATCCTTTTACCATAACCAAGAAGACTAAACACAGCTTAACAAGCATAGAAAATGCTACGTGGACAAACCCACTTGCCCAGCCAAAGAAGCAGAACTCTGAATAAAAACCTTGACCTTTCATAATGAACCATTTTGCTTTTGTCATTTACATGTTTATTTCCGGGCAGAGTTCCATTCCATGCTAACTAGAGTGTCCCAGGCCCCCTGGACTGGTTATAACCTGAGGAGTCCATGAGTCAATCCCTAAAAATGCCTACACTATAAGATGCTAAACTTTATGAGCCTGTCATCTTAGCATTTTGCCTGCAGAAGGGTCCACAGCTTTCATCAAATTTCCAAAAGGAGTGTGTCCCTCTAAACGGTCTAAGACCCAGTCTCCTGTCATATCCATTCGGTCTCCCTGTCCCAATCGGCCCAGATACAAGGATGGAAACGAGACGAGGAATGAAAGAAAAAATACATCACTTCCCAAAGCAAGTCATGTGATGCATAAACAGGCCAAATTCAAGTGGCTGTGTTGTTAAAAAATAACAATAACACCACAATTTCATAGGTCTCCAAGAAGCAAAGAGGAAGAAATGCAGCATTACTTGAATCTTTAAGGCACAGCCACTGAGGGCAGGGCCTTGTCTACAGGGCTCACCACCACATGCCAGGACCAGAGCAGTCCTGGGCGCACACTAGGCCCTCCACCAGTATCTGCTGGAGGCTGAATTAACATTCCATGTCATTTATTCCTCACAACCCTGGGATGTAGGGATTACAATTTCTAGTTTCACAGACCAGGCTCAAAGAAGCCATGTGACTTGCCTGAAGTTACAACCAGTAAGAAGCAGAACTGGGATTTAAACCCAGATCAACACACTGCTATGCAAAACCCAGGTCCTTCCCCCACACCACACTTCGTTTAGATGGCGGACTTTTAACCCAAAGTCATCTCTCAACAGCAGGCTCCACAACCCCAGTGGCTCCCTTGAGGGTCATTTAACTTCTCTGGGTCTTGGGTTCCTAATGTATACAGTGGGAGACATGGTGCATGCCAACAACAGTTGATTAGCAGTGGCTGTCTCCAGGCTCAGTGGGAAGGATCGATTACGCCTGGGTTGATTAGCAACGTCTACCAGGGGCTAGGCAATGAGCAATGGCTGCACGTGTGTCATACATTCGCCATCCCAGAACTAGATGACATGCCGGTTCTCGTCCAAGTCTGGCCGCCTCTGATTTTAACTATAAAAATTGTAAAGGGGGGGGGGGGGCTATGGAAAAGGAAAGAACAGACTAACATTTTCCAACACCAGCCATAGCTAAATTCAGCAAGGCCCAAACCGGCTGCCCAGCCAGTCCTGCATGCTCCATGCACACAGCCCCGCCACAGGAGAGGAAGTGGAAAACATCAGATCTGCTGCCTGCACACCCAATAAGACACCCTGTCCAAGCCAGAAGCAGCAAAACTGTGGGTTTGTCTGACTTGGCCTGGGTTGTAAAACACCTCACCGGTAAGCGTAGAAACCTCGCAGGGAGCGTCATCGGGGTTCATACCCTGGCCCGACCTCCTACCCATCCTGAGCTCTAGGCAAATTACTTTACCTCACTAAGCCTCAGTTTTCTCATCCTGGACAATCCTCAGAGGATCGTCATAATGATTAAACACAACGGTGCATCAAAGTTCTTAACACAACAAGAAGCCCATAGTAAGTGGGCAAAGAGCCACAGCTATCATCATCACCATCATCACCATTTGTCTCTGAAGGGGGCATGTTTTCAGAAAAAAAGTATAAGTGCAAGAGATTAATTTCTTTCTCCCCATGTTTAGCATTACAGCCCATTTGGTTACTACGAACTCTAAAAGGGAAGAGACTCTGAAAACAACTCCGTCCTCCTGAAGCTCCCGGTGTATCAGCCGGGGCCCTGGGAAGAAACAGATGGCAGACACAAAACGGTGTCATTTGAAGAAATTGTAACAAAAGGGCAACATACCCAGGTGTGGGCAGAACACAGGGAAAACACAAGAGGTGGTTTTCTCCTCGGGCGACCGAATGTCCTGATTTGCTTGGGACTGAGGGGTTTCCCGGGACACAGGACGTGAGTGTAACACCTGGGACAGTCCCGGGAAAGCCAGGACTCGGTCACCTCATTCCTAGCCTATGCGTTCCTACCCCGAGGCCTGAAGGGACAAGGAAAAGGAGCAGTTACTGAAGCCCGGAATTGGGGGGTGGGGGTGGTGACAGGACAGGGGCCGTGGCCAAGGGACGCTGCCTGCCCACAGCAACCCTGAAGGAAGAAGCCAAGGGCCTCCACCTCCCTTCAGGGTCCCCACTTATGAGCCAAGCCCACCTGGAGGCCGGAGGGCACAGAAGCCCGTGGATGAAGGCCACACAGCCAGGTCCTGGGCACAGGGAAGGGTGGACAAGAACAGAGTGTTAATCCTGGGATGGCCAGGGGGCCAGACCCCACCTCTCAGAAGGCTCCCTAGGGGGCCAGGTGGGGACTCAGAGCTCCCAATCTTCGTCCAACAGGGAGAGGACCCTCCTCCTGCTTTGGGATGGGAATACTGGATGGAACAACCAGATTCAAGCTCCGTGAAGCCACCCATCAATGGGCTTAGTTCTCGGCAGGGGTCCAAGGAAGAAGCCCCCTCCCCTGGCAGCAGGGTGGCCGCCAAGGGTGTGGGCGAGGCTCAGACGACACAGTGAGCTCCCTCAGAAGAAGAGGGCCTTCCCGGGGTCTGTCTCAACGGGGCGCTCTGTCACCGCAGACCCAAGTGGGGGGATCAAAGGTGAAAAGCCGAGGGGGGTGGGTAGGGGTATGATTCATGGAAGGGCCGTCAGTGGGCCCCCTACTGGCAGGCTCGGGCCGGACACCACCATTCAAGGCCCTGTGCGTGTGTCAGGGGCAATATCGTTGAGAAAATAAAAGCGACTTCCAATTCTGTTTTTAAATCATATTTTCCAAGATCAAAATCTTATTTCCCAAGCACTGCTGCTGAAAGCTGAGGCGAAAACCACCAGTAATGTCTTAACCTTCCCAACTGCCAGTTTCTATCTTGCCCAAGTCGGGGACACGGTGACTGGGGTTGAGTCCAGGACTGTGGTCCATTCCAGGTCCCGGTGCCCAAGGTCACAAGCACACCCTGGAGGTTCTCCTAACAGCTCCGAGGTCGCCAGACAGGGCCAGGGCTTCCAGCAAAACGTGAGACCCTTTTCTGTCCCTGCGACGCCTGGGGCCTCTATACATCAAGCAACCATATTCAGCCAGAAGCCTGTACTGACATCGGGTATTGCCGGTTGAGACGCCTGCCTTCGAGAAGTTCACAGTCGAGCAGAAGCGGGAACGCAGTGGGCAGAGCAGCAGCCAGGACTGAGCTGGTGGTCATAATGCAGGAGCATTGACTGAGCACTGGCTCCGAGCCTGACACCGCTAAGCACTTTCCATGTATGCATCATCTCCTTTATTATTCGGATAACCCTGGGAGGTGGCCACGATTATCCCCAGCTTACAGATGAGAAAACTGAGAGCTGGATCACACCACGGCTTACATGATCTAACATTAAGTGTCTGAATCCACAAACTCGGGCCAGAGCTCGAAACCACTTTGCCCCCCACCACCCATTAGGGAAGGGCTGACCTGGGAAGGCAGGGTCTTTGGCGCCTCTACCTCCACCTTGGGTTTCAAAGTGGGGGCAGCGTGTTTGCAGCCCCCCAATCCGCAGCGCACACCCCTTCAAGCAAGGCCGCGGTGAATGCGAGCAGGGCCTGCCCGACATGAGACTGCCCAGCCGGGCCGAGCAGGGGCTGAGATCCACCAGCACTCGGCTGTCCCGGCCCAGAGGCGCCCTGCTGACCACTGGGGCATGAGAAGAACCCCAGACCGCTGCCCTCTGCAACAGTCTCTGGCCTGAGACCCTCGCACCTTCACTGCACCTGCTGGCAGGACCCACACATACTCCAGAAGCTTCCTCTTTGTGTCTTTCCTGGTGGTATGGTTCACTTAGCTCCAAAAAGCAGAGGGACCCAAAGCACAGCCTTGGGTGGGGCTTGACTCAAGCAGAGGAAGGCCTTTGTCGAAGAGCCATGTAGCCAGCTGGCCCACCACGGCCCACCCCCTTTCCTCGCTGCACCCATCCCCCCAAGAACACTCAAACAAGATTCGAGAAGCAGGTTTCAAAGTCATTTTCCTCACACCAAAACTTCCTAATGCTAATTTCCTCTCTTTCTTCTTTTTTATTGGCGTGAAGCAATTCCCCTTCCAACAACCCAGATCTCTGAAGTCCTGAGTCATCAGGACAGCAGGGGAGCCGACAGGAGGGATCAAAGGTGTGGGAAGCTCGCTAATGCCTGGGCGGCAGGATTTCCTTCCAGGGTCCCTGCCGGCTCTCGGCCCGCGCCACGCAGACAGAGGGATCTGGGCTCCTGCAGCCCCACGCGGTTCTTGGTTCCCACCTCTGTGCCAGGTTCCAAAGAGGCAAGGTGACTGCAGACAGGAGCACAGGCTCCCAGCTCTGCCACGGGCCGGCCCGCAGCCGGGGCCGCTCATCAAACGGGACCTCTCGGGGTATGTGGGACATCAGCCAAGTCACCACAGGGGTTCTCAACCCGTGATGTGCCCCCCAGGGGACCCGTGGCAACATCTGCAGGCATTTGGGGCTGTTACACTGTGGGGAGCGGAGGACTGGCATCTAGTGGGCCGAGGCCAGGGATGCTCGACATCCACAAAGCCCAGGATGGTCCCCACCACCAAGTAAGATCTGGGGCCCAAGATCCATAGGGCCAAAGGGGACATACTTTGAGATCATGGATGAAACTGGCTTAGCTCTTATGAATAAGACTTCGCCCTCCTCGCTGTGCACACACGGTCATGTGTGTCACACGTACTCATCCGGGAAGAAAGCAGAGATGGCTCTACCCCAAAGTGTTCATCTGGGTGATTTCTGGGTGGTGGGATTATGGGAGAATCTTTTCCTTCTTTATTTTTTAAGATCATCATCATCCCTGGGTGATTATTTTTGTTTTATTTTACAAGTACGGAGGCGAATAGCTGGTAGAGAAGACAGACGGGCAAAGAGGCAATCGCCACCCAGCTGGAGCTCGCAGGGAGCAAGCCCTCACTCCAACTGGGGGTCAGGGAAGGCTCCGGGGGCCAGCAGCAGTCCCCACGGCAGAGGGGAGAGGGGCCGAGCCAGAGCCCCGAGGGGTGGGGGGAGCCCAGCCACGCTCTGAGATGGGCTCCAGACCCTAGGCTCGCCTGCACCAAGCCATCACGGCCGGCTCTCAGGGACAGGCCATCTCAGGCGAGGAAACAGGCTCCGAGAGGTTGAGTTCACGATCCCAACACCAAGCAGGGGCAGTTGAGAAGCAAACCTCCACCATGGCTCTCCCAGCCAGAGACGCGTCTGCAGGAAGACGGCCGAACCACCCAGGGTGAGACACTCGACTCTGTTCCCACCCTCCCGCCTTCCGCACGGCCCCCCTGCTCGGCAGGGAGCCAGCCCTGGCCACCCTGGGTCTTCCTGAGCCTCTGCTGCTGAGCCAGGCTCACAGCCACATGCAGTTTATTCTCTGGAGCCAGACGGCCTGGGTGCAAATCCCAGCTCCACCACCACTAGCTGGGTGAGTAGTGACCTCATCTCTCTGGGCCCCAGTCTGATCATTTGTAAAACAGGAACCGTGACAGCAATACCTCAGAGGTGCATCGTGAGGTTTAAACAAGCTCATCTACGTACGACCCAGCAGTTTCACTCCTGGGTACGTATTCGGAAAAAAAGAGAACACTAATTCGAAAAGGTACACGCACCCCAATGCTCACAGTAGCATTATTTACAATAGCCAAGATATGGAAGCAACCCAAGTGTCCATCAACAGACGAATGGATAAAGAAGGTGTGGTATACATATACAATGGAATACTACTCGGCCATAAAAAAGAATGGGGCTTTCCTGGCGGCACAGTGGTTGGGAGTCCGCCTGCCGATGCAGGGGACACGGGTTCGTGCCCCAGTCCGGGGGGATCCCACATGCCGCGGAGCGGCTGGGCCCGTGAGCCATGGCCGCTGAGCCTGCGCGTCCGGAGCCTGTGCTCCGCAATGGGAGAGGCCAAAACAGTGAGAGGCCCGCATACCACAAATAAAATAAAATAAAATTAAAAAAGAATGAAATTCTGGCATTTGCAGGAATGTAAATGGACATAAATCAGAGAAATATAAATACTGTAGATGTCACTTTCGTGTGGAATCTGAAAAATAACACGAATGGATATAGCAAAACAGAAATAGACTCACAGACACAGAAAACAAACAAGTGGTTACCAGTGGGGGGTGGGGGCAAGACAGGAGTATGGGATTAAGAGATACAAACTATAGATAAGCAACAAGGACATATTGTCCAGCACAGGGAATTATAAGGCATTATTTTGTCATAACTTTTAAGGCAGTGTAAACTGTAAAAATACTGGATCACTATGCTGTGTACCTGACACTAATATAATATTGTTAAGTCAACTAGACTGCAATAAAAGAAGAGTGCTCATCCACGTGTAGGCGCAGAACAGTAGACGCTGTACGAGCGCTAGCTGTAGTTCTCACTGCTTTGCTGGTGACTGTTCCTCGCTGCCCAGGCCCCCCTGCTCGAAGCCACCAAGGAGGCACCGTGCTCTGTGCAGGAGGCCTCTGGCTCTGGAGCCAGGTAGTCTGGGTTGCAGTGATGTAACCTGAAACTCACAGGGCCTTAGTTTCCCCAAGTGTAAACAGGAGCCTCGGGGGCTGGGTTAAATGCACTGATACACACACCCAAGGGGCCCGGGGCGGGGGGGGGGGGGGGGGGTGTTGGAGGAAATGATCGCTACCGCCCCGCAGTCACCTCCACCCCGTCCTGGTCTGTGTGACCCCGCAGGCTGACCCTGCTTGGACCCTCAAGCCCAGTAGCCACCAGGCTGCTGGGACGGGTCAAGCTCTTTCACCTTCCCACCGTCAAGACAAGCGTTGGCCACAGGGTCGTGAAACGCGACCCAACAGGAGCTACAGGCAGACGTCAGAGTCACTGTTCCTCCTTCCAGAGGGGCAGCCCTGCGCCCACTGCCCCATAGCCCCCAGGCCCGAGAGCCCACTAAGGGCACCAGCAGGGCCCCACAGCTGCCCTGCCTCGGCCCCATGGTGCCACCTTCCCAAGCCCCACGGCTGGGTGGGGCCTTCCCACCTGGCCTCCAGGAAGGAAGCTTCCAGAAGGGGAGCCCTGGGAGCCAAAGCTCAGAGCGGAGGTCTCAGGCCCGGGATCTGGAAAGCACCAGAGGCCTCTGGTGGCAGCGGCCTCACGGGCCCGGCAGTGGGCCAGGAACCGCGGGCCTGTGTCCACCCCGAGGCCAGCTCTGTAGGGCAACTCGAGGGCCCACTGCACGCACTGTCCTTCACTGGAGGTGAAAGAGACACGCAGGGTTCCAGGGACGCAGAGGGTGGAGGTCTGGGCGTGGCTCTCCCCTCTCCCCTTCCAGCAGGAGGGACCACCCAACTGAACCTGTGCGGCAGCTCATTCCTTCCTTCCTTCACTCATTCATCCACTCATCTGGCCAAAGAGCACCTGCTGAGAGACACAGCCTCAGGGTCCCCATCTGTAAAATGCAGGGAGCCACAGCAACTTGTTGGGCTGCTATGGAGGCCACCGATGTGACCTCCCAGCCCAGCTCCTAGCAAACAAACTCTCGTGAGTGGCCACGAGACCACTGCTGCGGTGGTCACTACTGTGACTAACGCCTGGCCTGGTGGCTCACATCCCTGCACTCCTGAAGCTTCCATTCAGGGGCATCCCAGGCTCCCAGCTGGCGGCCCGCTCCCCGTCCCTCTGAGTCATGATCAGGGCCCTCCCGGCTCGCACGTGAATCCCACACTGACCTCGAGGGCCCCTCTGGGAAGTGACCCTGCCTCCATCTTCCTCCCTACCTGCTCTCACGGTGCCAACCACGGCTGCGGCCCGTCTGCCCATTCCCAGCCCTGGCCCCCAGCCCCTTCTCTGCCAGTCCCCAACCCTACCTCTGTCTGTCCAGATGCGTCTCTCCTACGAAGTCCTTCCTGAAACCACCTGGCCCCTCCAGACAGCAGGACAAGGCACAAATCTCTCTGAGGATGTGTGCTCCTATGGTGTATCCTAATTTGAAGTGTCCCCCAATTTAACTGTGAGCCTTTGGAGAACAAAGGGTCGTCGACTTTGTAAGCGTGGTACCAGGGAACACTCACCTTGTCGGCCCAGTGCCTGGAGACACTCACTCCACAAGTGCAGTACCTGGGAAACTCCCTTTGCACACACAGCATCTGGTACTCAATTCACAAACTTGGTACCTGGCGCTTACCCTTTACAAATACTTGGCATTCACTTTCCAACACCAGTTCCCTGAACTCACTTGACAAATTCACAAAGGGATGTCTGCCAAACATCGGCAAACACTAAACTGATAAGCCCACTGATTCCCCCCTAAGACGTTTCGGCAAGAGGCTGAAATCATTTTACGTATATCCAACAGATGCACATATATTCACGGACACACACACTCAGGCGTGGCGGCAGACCTGCCTTTGCCCCTCAACTCCACTTCTTCCCAGTTCTCCTTGTCTCAGTCTCCGTTGCAGCATCTATAAAATGGGAAGGGTAATAGCTGCCCCGTAGGATTGTCTGGAAAATTAAAAGAGCACAGTGCCTGGCACTCAGCAGGGAGACAATAAGTGTCGCTGTAATCACGAGTGCATTGCTCCATCCCTTGCAGCAGGTCCACTGAGATGTTTTATTCCCCACCAGAGATCAGACTGCAAACTTTCCTGACCTGCCGCCAAGCTCAAACCCAGGAGCCAGAAGAGACCATGCCATCTGAATTTCCTTTCCAGGGAAGCAGCTCTGCTGCTGGTACCCTGGAGACCTCCAGACCACTGCAGGGTCCCAACGGTCCTGGGGTGGGTGTCGCCATCATTCCATGGTCTCCTGTCTCCTGGACACAGCTGACCCGGCTCCCTAGCCTCCCCTGCACTCGGGGGTGGCCATGGGACTGAGCCATGGCCAACGGAGCGGCCAGACCCACAGACCGAACCTCCGCCTGGTGCTCACTCCTTCTCCCCAGCCCCGACTCCACGAGGCCCTGAAGGGACCGGGACACGAGGCACATGCAAACCGTGCTGTGTGAAGCCCCCCAGGTTTGGGGGCTGGCTGTTGCAGCAGTCAGCCCACCCTGACTGTGGCCCGGCCCCATCCACAGGGACGGCTCCACCGCCGGCGATGCAGATTCACCTGGGCTGGACAGTGAGCCAGACGAGGAGGCAGTCTGGGCTTTCCCAGGCTGTGTGCGCCTATTTGCAGCTTCTCTGGGCCTCGAAGAGCTTGGGACTGGCCCAGGACACCAGGAAACGTTCCAGGGCTATCACCTCTCTCCTGATGACCCCAGCCCCAGGGAAGCCTCCGCTGCCCCGCCCCCGCCCCGCGGAGTCCTGCCCACCCACCCGGGGACTGGAGAATCCAGCTCTTCAGCTTCCCTGCAGAGTGAGTTTACTCAGCCTCATCTGTTTATACACTCCAGACCTGATACCAGCTAGAAAGCAGGAGAACCCATGACAAAGGAAGGCAGTGAAGGTGCTAGGGGTGCGGGGAGTCCTGGGTGTGAATCCCAGCCCGGCTGCTGAGTCATGTGGAAGGGTCTTTGGGCAACACGCTGGCGCTCAGCGCTTCCCCCCCTCAGCGCTTCCCCATCGGAAAAAAGCCTGAGGCGAATTCAGTGATTAGGGTGTTCTAGGTCCTAGAACCTTTGTAACACAGTGTGGACAAAGGGAGCTGGTTTTGGTTAATTTAAGAGTCTCTTAAAGCACTGCTATTCTTCGCTATGGGAGGGAGCGGGTTAAATAAAACACACACACACACACCCCAGAAGTGCTAGAAACTAAGGAAGCTCCATGGGGCAGGGAGCTGCCTATACGCCCAGCACCTAGCACATTCTGGGTGCTCATAAATATTTTTTAATAGATGATAACAGCTCCTGGAAGGCAGGGGTGATGACAACTGTAGAGCATTCACTAAGCATTTACTAAGATCCGGTCACTTCTCTAAATCCGGTCCAGCCTCAGGGCCTTTGCACTTGCCATCCTCTCCGCCAAGAATGCTCCCCCACTAGATACCATCTCCTTTCCTGAACACCATGTGCAGAGTAGCAAGGCTCCTGGTCCCCAAGCCCCGCACACCCCACCCACCACTGCTTTGTTTCCTCCGGGGCCAGACAGATTTTATAATTACTTAGTCAGTGGTTTATTGTCTGTCACCTACGCCAGTCCAGGAGGGCAGGGACTGGTTTTCCTCAAAATGCCTACAAACAGTGATATTTATCTGTTGAATGAACTGCCATGCCTTACTCCACCTAATCCTGACATCATGCTAAAAGGAAGTCCCCAGAATGTGAATTTCACAGATAAGGAGGGAGGTTAGGTGACCTTCCCAAGGTCACCCACCAGCTAGGACGCTGCAAGGGCAGGATTCAAGCTTGCCTGTCTGACCCCTCTGCTGCGACTGGCTGTTCTCCTCCATCCACCTTCCTGACACCCCAGACACTGGTATGTGGCAGGTGTAAAGAAGTGGCTACTGGACATTCAGTTTCAGCACAACAATCAACTTCAGCACCAAAACTATGTTCTCTGTGGTCCCCTTCGCCTCAACAGACATGAACACCTCCCCCATACACACACACACACACACACACACACACACACACACACACACACACGCCTCATCGCCCTTTGTAGGGCTCTGCTGGTATCAGCCGAGCTTCCTTTCAACCTCACACGGCCTCCCTCGGTGGCCCGCTGAAGGCACTGGGTGCCTTGTCACCAGAGCCAGGAGCAGGGAGGAGACACTGTCACTTCCTCCTTTTCTCTACCATGGGGCCAGGCGGCCTGGCTTCCATCCTGGGGAGGCAGGAAGCCTGGGGACAAAAACGATGCTCTCAGGTGGAGCAGGAAACAGCCCTCCTGGCCATGCAGACCCTTGTCCTTGGGGGCAGAGGTCTGCGGGACTGGCTGGAGCCCCCCACCAGGAACTGGTGGGGCTGGGGGGCCAGACCCTCAGGAGGCTCCCTAGCCAGTGACAGTGAGCCAGACCCAAGCATGACTCCAGACCGCAGTGACCCCAGGCGGCAGTGCCCTTCCCCCACTGAGGGAGGGTCAGCTAACCCTTGCAAAGCACTGTGGGACTAAATATTTTAACACTCGCCAAAGAAGTAGGCAAAAAACATTCAAATTATCAAAACACAAACAACTCCACTCAGTCAAAGTGGAAAGTGTCTTGTTGGAAACTGCAAAAGCCTGGGGCTAACCTAAACGTCCAGTGATAGGGGATGGTCTACCTACATTATTATGGCGCCCCTCTATGATGGAACACCGTGCAGCAGGGAAGAGCAGCTGTGCAGGCACAGATCTAGAATGACTGCCAAAACACACCGTCCAATGAACAATAACAGCACAGAAGTGTGTGTAAATGCCCAGAATGCTCAGCAAGGATGCAGGGCTGGCCTGCGAGGAGGAGAACTAGGGGCCATGGGCCTGTGGAATAAGAGAGAAGCTTCATTTTCCCTTATATGCCTTGTTGTACCATCTGAATTTATTTGATGTGCACGTTACTATTTCAATTTTCCAAAAAAAAAAAAAAAAAAAAACAGTTCTGTATTTTTTTAAAGAAACTAGACTGTGCCCCCTGAGAAATTTTTCTTAAACTGCTTTCAACAATTTCATTGCTCTCATACATACCAGATCCACTAAATATCCCTAACTTTCCCAAATGCACCGCTCATCTCAGGAGACTTTCCTCTAGAGACTGCCCATTTTTAAGTAGCAATAATCCCTTGTATTTGGGCAGAATTTCTTGAAGCACTCTCAGGGTAATTAGGAAAACACAAAGTGGAATACAGGCCCCTTGTCATACCCCTACTGTGTGCTGGCCATCCTGCTAGGTGCTAATCTGAGTGATCCCCAGTCCTTTCAGCAACCCTGTACATGAGGTAGGATTATCCCACCCTCTAGGAGGAAAAGCAAGCCCCGGCAAGGGAAAGCAACGTTCCAGAAGTCACACAGTCAGGAAGCTGTAACCTCAGAATCCAGACCCGGTGCAAGTGGCAGCAAACCCCGTTGTGTTGCCCCACAGTGGAGACGCGTGAACCATTAGGCTGCCTTGCTTAATCTCACTTAATCCTTTCATCAAAGGCGTAACGTGACCATCTCGGATGTTCATTCTACCAAAACACCAAGGGGATACCATCCATGTGGGCCAAGCTGAGGCTGGCAGTGAGGCACCCTCAGAGAGCTTCGGTTTTTTAGGATGACACGGCCAGCAGGCTCCCCCTAAGCCTCACCGGACGTGGTGCCCCAGAAATGCCCTCTCCCACTGCCAGGTGAGTCAGCGGGCTCCCCGGTTGGCACAGAGGAGCGGGCAACACTATACACAGCCACCTGTGGCCCACGGAGCCCCAGCCAGCTCGGCAGCAAAGCCCAGCCATGAGCAGCGAGTGAGACACCTTCAACCTGGACTGGTACAACTTTGCCAGCGGCTAGAAAAGGCATCTCGGATTGCGCCAGGAGAATGGCAGTACCAAAACCACTCCCGCCTTAAAATGCTCTTATTTATTACAGCCTGGGGAAGGCAGACCACGTGTGCCGTTTACAGAGAATTCAGATTTTTTTCCTCCGCTTCTGTCCCAGCCCCTCCCCTCCACCACCTCCAATCAGACAAGTAACCTGGGAAACAAATTCGATATACTCCGAAATCGTACGACAAATGGCACTGGAAGAAAAAAAAAAATTCTTTGTGTTTCTTTATGCCACAAAGAAACATCACATAAATCAAAGGCGGGGAGGACGGGCACAAGGAGGACGTGTGAGTGACAAAGTGGAGAAATGAACACGCGTGTCCGTGTGCACACAGGCGGGTTCCCACGGGACTTCTGACTACTTGGGAGGACACAGATTTTAATTCCCAAGGGGAAGCCGCCATCGGGATGAATGCAGCACTCGGACACCCAGTAGGTGCTTCGTAAGCATAAGTCCAAGTTCAGAAGGTTGCCGCCCCCAAGAAAACACCAGGCTAAAGAAACTGATGAGAACTGAGGGGACTCCTCTTTCCCTTTCCACAACAGAAAGCCCAGAGACGTTTCAACTGAAGCAGCAGAGTGGTGAAAATTTAAAAAGCAAGTCAAGGCTACTGTGCCTGTGCTCTGACCCCTGTTTGATCCGACTGGACCCTCCCCATTCTGAGATGCCACGTGCTACATGTTAAAAAAAATAAGGTAAAATAAAAGGTAAGCAGCTGATCCGTACTTCTTCGGCGCAGAGGAGACAAAGCACAGGGACAAAGCCCTCTTCCAGAGGACAAGCATGCCTAGCAGGTGATCAAATTCAGCCCAGACACGAGAACGGCAAAATGGATTCTGAACCCACGGACCCAAACCTTCTTGGCTACAGCCGACACCATGGTTGGCAACCACAAAAAGCCCAGGGAGGCCCGGGGACTGGGAAGTCTGGACACGAAAGGGGAATGAGGAACGGCGGCGTCCAGGCCACAGCCTGGGCAGATGCGCCCTTCCGCTGGCAAGGTGCGGCCGTGTGTACCCCAGGGAGGGGCGGACACCTCCCAGTCCCCCCTCACGGCAGCCGGGTCACTGGCGCCTTTGTGTTTCCTCCTTTGTTTATGAGTCTTCTGGATCCAAAGTCTCCAGCACAGAGTGCATCAGGCCCGGCGCTGTCACAGGCCCTGTCAGGCACTGTTGACTCTGCAAGGATTTAATCAGTAACCGGCCCAGCAGATAGGCGCAGGGGCAAGCTCCAACCTGACCCAAGAGAAGGCAAAGTTTACAGCCAGGCCAGGGAGTGAGGCCGCTGGCCCCGCGGGGCCCCAGGCTGAGCCCGTCTCCCCAGCAGGGAATGCAGAGAGGTCCGTCCACCTGGGGGGTGTACCCAGCTGGAGCCACCTGCCAGGTGGGACTGAGAGCCCCCAGACGCCTCCACCCAGGCCTGATGCAGCTGTGGTCCTGGAAGCCTGGGCTGTAGCTCTGACTACCATCCAACTGACTGGATCAGTGCAGACAGACCCTGAAGACGGTTTGGGCAAAGGGTGTATTTGGTTTGTTTATGGGTTTGAATCCAGATCAATCACTCTGAGTCTTGTGCCTGAAGCCCACACAATTAACCAGATAATTACCAGATGGTTCTGAGGTGGGCTGTGTAGAGGGCTTAACAAAAGGATGACGTACGTACACTTTACAGAAGGCTATGACCAATACAAAACACCTGATACACCCAGCGGCTCGAGGCTGGGCCACATGGGGCTTTCCGTTGTAGTGAACTGCACTCAAATTCACCTTTGTTTCGTTTGGGCTCACATTTCTCAATTGAGTGCTTGGGCCGCGCTATAAAATGCAGACAGATTACATAATGCCCAGGCTTCAGGGAAACCCCTCAGGGGGCTGCTTTGCTTCCCGGGGGGGCCTGGACACACCAACAACCAGGTGTCTCAGGAAGGGACAAGGTCCCCGGTGGTGGTGCCATTCACACCCCTGCCCTGGAGGCCACAGCCTCAGCAGCCCCCCTCCACGCTCACAGGCCTGGCAGGGAGGGCCGTGCACCCCACCGGAGCCCACCAAGGCCACATGTAAGGACACTCCCTGCCCTGCCCGTGGGGCTCGCCGACGACAGGCAGAGAAAGGGGACAGCCCATTGGACACTCGCGCGTAGTTCCTCCCTCCTCGCTCCCCAACGCCACAGCAAGGCTCTGCTGAGACAAATCTCGTGCCACGGATGGCCCTCGGCCCCCCGTCCAGAAAATCACGGCTCCTCTCCAGAGAGGCCCAAGACGACGAAGGTGCCACCCACCACGGCTGGGGAAGGTGGTGCCGGGGCCCCTGGCTGCTTGAGAAGCCAGCACAGGGCTCCAGGCTCCCTTCCTCCCCACTCTCTCTCTCAAATAGACACCTCTTGAGCAATCAGAGGTAAACTGGGGGAGGGGGAGGGGCACCTTGAGCCTCCAAAGCTGGCTTCCCCCAGCCGTGGGCAGCACAGCACAGCTCCTGGCTTCTCCCGGGGGAGCACGGGAGCTCGGCCTGTCCTTCCCACGGAGGGTCACTGTGCCTCCCAGCCATCTTCTCCTCCCCAACTCCCCTTCACTTTAAGGGGTGACAGAAAGAAAAATAAAGCTCCCCCAGCCCCGGCCAGGGGAAATTTCTGAAGCCAGATTTGGAGGCTGCTGATCCCAGGCAGGGAACTACTGAGGACACCGGTTCCTCCCTGAATCTGAAACACTGCGCGCTGGCGAATTTTCTGAGGGTCTCCCTCCATCAAATGAAAAGCCAAATGCCGAGGCCTGTGGCTCGGGACAGGTTTGAGAACGTGCACGAGCCTGAGACTGGGACTGGACCGCTTCTCGGCAACCAGGGATCCTCCCCGAGAAAGCAGCCTTTGCAGATTGCACCAATGTGCCCACAGGAAAGAAAAAATAGGTGTTCTGAGTACGTCGGACCCAAAATTCAGAATAAAAGTCCTCGTGTGCTTCAGTGCCCTGGGAGGTGGGGGCGGGGGGGAGCTGTTTCAAGGAGTATGGTTTCTTCTGCTAACTTTTCCCCCTCCCCATTCCCTGGAGCATGTGTCACGGCCTGTGACACACTGCCAAGGGAACATGGATGCCGGGGAAATGTCTGCACATGCTACACGTTTGTGACATGCTATGTAAGCGACACCCTATTTCCCGGCTGGGTTTTCTTGGCACAGGTGTGGGCAGGCGTTAGATTCAGCGCCCCCGCCCCGACCACCGTGCTTAGTAAACCGGATCACGGTTGCCCCAGAGGGGAGCGTGCATTCTGGGGAAGACCTGCCACCTCTCCATAGAGGACGGGACCCCCTCACAGCAAGGCTCGGGCCCAAGCAGAGCTGGTGCTTTCAACTGTCCTCCTTTCAAAACACAAAGCATCCTGTTCCGGCTCCTGCCCGCCACCCTCCCCCGCTGCGACCCCACCACAGCCCTCTCTCTCCACCTTGCAGATTTGATTTCAGAAACAGATCGATGACTTCTCTCCCTCTCATGAGGGCGACCCAGTCCCAGCCATGTATTTTAAAACAGTAACAATAACATAATAAAACCTCCAGCAACAAAACACACGTATACAATACTGCATAGACAATGCAAGACCAGAACCCCACAGGCCAGCTTCCGCGCTAGAACTTGACCGCCCCCCGTGGGGAAGAGATAGCCCAGGACCCCTGCCCCCTCTCCCTCCCCCTCCCCCTCCACTTCCACCCTCCCAGTGTGCCAGTGAAATTTTTTCAGAAAGGGAAGCACCCAGTTTTGCCTGCCAGGCCGGGCAGGAAAAAGACGGGTAGAGAGCAAAGAAAGGAACTGGCTTCTGGAAATTCTTTGGGTTTTGGGGTTTTGAGGTTGTTGGGTTTTTTTTTTTTTTTCTGGTTGTTTTGTTTTCCCATCCGCCGCAGATCCAGATGTGCTTTCCGAAAGGGAACCCCACCACCATCAGGGCCCAGCCTCGGGGGTCTATCCCAAGGTCCCATCCGTAATTAACACAAGCGCTGGGCCCGGAGGTACCCAAATGCTCAGTCCGGGGTGGGCCAGATCCTCTCCATATAATTCTAAGGGTCTCCCCGAGCCTGCCGGCAGGGCAGAGCTTCGAATTCCACAATCCAGTCCGGAGCCCAGGCCAGGAGGGGGGCGCCCGGTTCTTCCCGCCCCCCGGCGCCCTGCAGGCCCCGGGCTCCAGGTGCAGCGGCAGGCTGGAGGCAGCCGGTGGGAGGGGGCGCCTCCCGGGCCCCGAGGGGAGGCGCGGGGGTGCAGGCGCGCCGCCGCGCAGAGCGACTCACCGTGGCGGACGCCAGGCTGTTGTCGGCCAGCGTTAGGTGGTGCGGCTCCCAGCGCCTCAGGAATTTCGAGGTGAGGATCTTGCTGAGAAAGGTCCGCGGGTGCCGGATGACACAGACCTGGATGTCGCCCTCCTGCAGCAGTTTGTACCTCATCCCGTTGCACAGCAGAAGGGCCCGGCGGCAGGGCACGGCGCCCATCTTCGTGCCCTCGGGGGCCGGCACGTCACCCCCCAGCAGCGGCTTGGTCTCCTCGATCTGCCGGGAATCGCCGCCGCCCGAGGTGCTGGTCAGATCCATGGCCGGCCGGCCGGGCCGGGGAGGGGGCCGGGGGCAGGGAGAGGGGCTGTCCCGGCTGCCCGGGCGGCGGGGCCCCCGGTCGGCGTCCCGCACCCCCCCACCCCCCAGGAAGGTGGGGGGGTGTGGGGCTGGGGGCGCCCCGCAGGGGAGGGGCCCGGGCGGGCGGGCGGGCGGGCGGCCGGCGCTCGGTCCTTCCTGCGGGGCTCCGGCTTCCTCCTAGCTCGTCGGATGCATGCTCGCGGCGGCCGGACCGGCTCGGCGGAGGGGCGGGCGGGCGGGGACGCGGGGCAGAGCCTGCGGGGGGGCCGGGGGCCCGGCGGCGGCGGCAGCGAGCGGGGGCCGCGCGGGCGGGCGTGTCTCGGCCCCGCCGCCCGCTCGTGTGTACAGTACGTGTGTCTGGGCGGCCGTCCGCGGGCGAGTGTGCGGCGGGGGCCGCGGGGGCCGGCTCAGTTGAGAGATTGCAGAAGCCGCTCGGCGCCCGCGCGATTGGTCCCCGCGGGGTCATGTGCCCGCCCCTCTGACGTCAATGGCGGCAACGGCGGCTGCCGCCGCGGCTTCGGCCTCTCGCAGGCGGAGTCCGCCGCCGGGCGGGGACGCGAGGGGCCGAGGCGCGGCTCGACGGGAGGGGGCGGCCCCCGGGGAGGGGGCTGGGGCGGGCGAGCCCTGGCAGGCCCGGGCCCGCCCCGCCCGGAACCTGGGGAGTGGGCGGGGGCCGCGGGGGCGGGGCGCGTGACGTCACGCTGAGCCGCGCCCCCGCCGGTGCCCAGGCCGGTGCTGAGCCGCGCGGCCCGCCGGCCCGACGGATCTGAGAACGCGCCGCGGACCCCGCAGCCCACCCTTACCCCCGCGGCCAGCCGGGATCCGAAATGTCAGCGCCCCGAAACCTGTCCACGAGGATGGCGGAGGTGCGGCCAGGTGCAAACCTGAGGGACCGGGGCCGGGCTGGGCTGGGCTGGGCCGAAGGTGTGGGGGACAGGACCGCAGGCAGAACCTGTGACACCCCCGGAACCCCAGCTCAAGCTGTCCACCTGGCTGGCCAGATGGCGCCAGGAGACAGAGATATTTCCTCGAATTGAACATGTCCCGTCAGTTATCCGGGGAACTGCCCTGGCTCAGCCTGCAGAACTCTGCAGGCCTCCTGGTCATTTACAGATGTCTGCCCGCCCGTGGCCCTTGGGGTCCTCAAGCCTCCGGGGGGAAGGGGACAGGCTCCCCAGCTCCCCTCCTTCCTTCTGCCCCTGGAGTCTGATTAGTTCCTAATAGGAACCTAGACAACAAAATCCCTCCCCAGCGTTACCGGCGCCCCCCTCCTCTGCCTGCACCCCAGCAGCTCCAGCTCCTTTACCTCTCCCCTCAGGCCGGGACCGGGTCATTCATCTCTGCATCCCCAGGTCCTGCGCAGAGCTGTGAGAGACTCATATTGGAAGCCCCTTTGGGGAATGAGCTATGGTGTCACTCGGGAACGCCAGCTGTGCAACAAAAAACGTTCCCTTTCTGCCACCAGGAGTGGCACCTAAAGCCACGCAGCAAATGCTCTGCTCTGGGGTCGGGCTTTCTCACATCCACGCACTTCTGCAGTTAATACGATTAAAACCCCCAGATCTGTGCCTTCTTTGTTAAGTGAAGGTGTCTCTGTAGTGAACACACAAGTGTGTGAGCATGCGTTGAATTGCATCATGAGTGCCGAAGTTTGTCCACGGCAGCCCTACAGTGGGGACTGCCCCCTCCCCCTCTCTCCCAAGAACAGACAAGATGAGGGCTCCCCAAAACACTCTCACCTGAGCCTGGCCAGGGCTGGGGCCAGGGTGGAAGGCAGGGCCCCCGCATGTGTCCCTCACCAGAGAAGACGCATCTCCAGCCTGCCCAGGAGACGGGCAGAGCTGTCCTCTCCTCGTGAGCCCTGGGGAGGCACAGTTAGGCGGGAAAATGGGGAATTCACTGACTCCCCACAGCCTGCTGGCAAATTCTGTTCTTGAAGTTCTGAACATCAACAGCCTTGAGAAAACCATCAAACAAGGAGGAGTCAGGCAAGCCAGAGACCCCATCCGGTGGCACAGAAGTGGATGCCGGAGGTGGGGATGGCAGATGGTTGTGACCAAGACGCCCAGGCCATGCCGCCAAGGGGGTTAGGTCTGTTGTCCGAACCCTGATTGAGCTCCTGCTGTTTGCCGGTTGCAGGAAGTAATTCCCAGCGTCCTAAGCACGCACACAACTTTTCCTTCTCACAGCAACCCATGACACAGGGTTGACCCATCAGCATCCCCTCCTGCAGGTGAGGATACAGAGAGACTGCCAGGCTCACTTAGCTAGCCAGGACTTGGCCCAGGTGTGGAGCTCAGGGTCTAGGACCATGTAAAGACAATGACCACACTGTGCTTGGGGCTACAGGAAGGGGGAGAGGGGAATCTAACCCAGCCGGGCTGTGGCACTGGGGACATGTCCTGACTCCAAAGAGGTCTTTAGGAATCAGGTAAAGAAGGGGAAAGGTGCTCCTGGAAGGGGGGACGGCACATACAAAGGCAAAGAGGTGGGAAGACCCTCAGCCTATGCAGGAAACTCCAGACTTTTTTTTTTATTTATTTTTGGCTGCGTTAGGTCTTCGTTGCTGCACGTGGGCTTTCTCTAGTTGCAGCGAGCGGGGGCTATTCTTCGTTGCGGTGCTCGGGCTTCTCCTTGTGGTGGCTTCTCTTGTTGCAGAGCACGGGCTCTAGGCACGTGGGCTTCGGTAGTTGTGGCGCACGGGCTCAGTAGTTGTGGCTCACAAGCTCTAGAGCGCAGGCTCAGTAGTTGTGGCGCACGGGCTTAGTTGCTCTGCGGCACGTGGGATCTTCCCAGACCAGGGCTCGAACCTGTGTCCTCTGCATTGGCAGGCAGTTTTTTTTTTTTTTTTTTTTTTTTGCGGTACGTGGGCCTCTCACTGTTGTGGCCTCTCCTGTTGCGGAGCACAGGCTCCGGACGTGCAGGCTCAGCGGCCACGGCTCATGGGCCCAGCCGGTCTGCGGCAAGTGGGATCTTCCCGGACCGGGGCACGAACCGGTGTCCCCTGCATTGGCAGGCAGACTCTCAACCACTGCGCCACCAGGGAAGCCCGGCAGGCAGATTCTTAACCACTGTGCCACCAGGGGGGCCCCAGACATTTTGCCAAGGCATGCAAGGAGCCCAGGGGATGCAGGGCAGAGGCCTCAGAGGTGAGCAGGGGCTGAGCAGGCAGTACCTTGAAATGCAGGCCCAGGGACCAGACTCTGCCCTGAGAGCATGGGAAGCCACCACGTGGGGCATGCAGGGAGTGACTTGTAGATATCACCTTCATAAGGTCACTGGCCACAGCATGACATGGACAAGGTTTGCAGAGCAGCAGCCTGGAGGCAGGGAGGCTGGTGAGGAGGCTGTTGACGGTACCCGGGAGGGAGGTGATGGGGTCCAGCAGGAAATCATGGAGTGGGGAGGCTCGGTGGCAGACAAAGCAGCTGCTGTCCACTCGAGGGACATCTGTGGACCCTCCTCGGGGGCAAAACTTCAGCAGAACGAGATTTACCAGGATGCAGAGGATCCCTGATTTTATCCAGACATCCTCAACACTGCTTGATATGGTTGATTTGTAAGCATTAAACAGGAACAGCATGATAAAATGACCAGCACCCAAGTGCCAGGTACTATGCTGGGGGTGTTTTATATATATATATATATTTTTTTTAACATCTTTATTGGAGTATAATTGCTTTACAATGGTGTGTTAGTTTCTGCTTTATAACAAAGTGAATCAGCTATACACATACATATACCCCCATATCTCCTCCCTCTTGTGTCTCCCTCCCACTCTCCCTATCCCACCCCTCTAGGTGGTCACAAAGCACCGAGCTGATCTCCCTGTGCCATGCGGCTGCTTCCCACTAGCTATCTATTTTACATTTGGTAGTGTATATATGTCCATGCCACTCTCTCACTTCGTCCCAGCTTACCCTTCCCCCTCCCTGTGTCCTCAAGTCCATTCTCTACGTCTGCGTCTTTATTCCTGTCCTGTGGGGGGATTATATATTGATATTTGTTCTCCTTTCTTCCAACCAACCCAGAAGGCAAAAATTCTTATCATCCCCATCTTAAGGGCGAGGAAGTTGAGTCTCAGAGAGGATCAGACAACCATGGGGATCCAGCCAAGATTTGTACCTGAAATTCTGCCCTGAAAGTCCATGTTTTCCCTGCTCCTCCTTTGTTAATGTTTTCCTGAGCGGGGACTCAGGAAGAAAGTGTTGAATTTGATCAATGTCATCTTTCAATAAGAATATTTCTTGGTCTGAGTTTGACGTCAGTGATATGGAGCCCCCAAGATCCAGCCAGAACTTCCTCGAGAACAGAAACCAGGAGTTCCTGGTTGACAGCGGCACTCAGTGCCTGCACGCAAATAGGCAGTGACTTTTGGGCAGACTCACCTGTCCTCTGTTGCTTAGGCACGTGCAGGCGGTAGGTTGAGGTAAGTGAGGGTGTGAGAAGGTGGTGGGACACGTTGATAGCTGGTGATACGCAGAGCCCCTCGCCTCCCACTGTCCCAGGTTCCTGACCTAAAAATGAGTTAAGTCCAGCTGTCAGATTCCTTCAGAAGTCCCCTCCCTCCAGCCCGCCAGCCTCTGTAGGAGACACAAGCCCATCGAGTTTCCACTGATGGATCCTTGGTGCCACAGGAACCCTGACTCTGCCAAGAACAGTGCAGGCCCCTTAGAGTTCACCTTCCTGGCATCAAACTTGAGAGGGTTACGGAGCAGCAGGGAGGGCACGCAAGTTCACAAACGCTTCACTCTCCTCGGGCCCCCACTGGCCAGTTGACTCAAAAAGGTCACCAGACAGAGCCGCCATGTTCTGCATTCTTTGCTGGCAGTCCCAAAGAGCAACGTTCTGCTCTCACCTGCTCACTGCAAGTACCTCTCCCACTTGGGTCAGCAAGTGGGAGACTTGTTACCACTACGGGCTTACCCCGGGCCGTACTGGTGGAGAAGCTACTCCGCTTGGGGAGCTGGGGGAATGTAGTGAGCAGGCAGGGAACTGCCCTCGTGAGCTCACATCTCAACCCCGAGGCCCCTCAAGTCACCCCTGGCGCCAACTCAGAGGGGAAAGACAGACCTGTTCCCCTGGCTGCCCACAAAGGGGTCTGAGGAAGTGGCCAAGTCCCTGGTGGGGAGGACAGCATCGGAGCTGACGGCCAGCCCTAGGAGAGGGCCACCTCAGCACCCGCTTCTAGCAGCCCTGCCCCTTCCGGCAGACGCTGACAGGTGGGTGTCCTCCTCGGACTGGTCTCCAGTGGAGATCCTCAGCAGCCTTTGCCCAGCTCCCTCCTGGCCCCCGCCCCCAACTATGAAATGGTGCACAAACCCAACGCACTGTACCCTGTAAGAGGGCAGGGTCCATTCCAGTTCCACACCTCACTGTGTCCGGTGGTGTACTGGTGAATGTTTAACCATCGGCTTGCGGGGGGCGGGGAAGCCCTGATTTATAGCATTTGACAATTCCCCAGTTGGAGATATCCCCACCATGGCTGTTTTCAGGTTATCAACATGCATCACTGAACGTGAAGTTGGGAAAAGACGCACCCCATTGTAGAGTGTTTCTACCCTACAGATAGAACATTCCAAGGGGTAGCAAACAGTGGCTGAGGGGCCAGACTCAGCTCATGGCTTACAAAGCCTAAAATATTTACTACCTGGCCCTTTTACAGAAGAAGTTTGGCGACCCCTGAAAGAGACATAAATAACCTACAGAACGGAAACACAAAATGTAGTATAATATGTAGTCAAATAATTAGGAAGTGGTGAGTTTTATTACCTTTTTAAGAATATGATTTATTTAATCGTAACTTTATATTAATTCAATCTTGTTTAATGGCTGTTTGACAACCAGCTTGCAAAATTCATGAAAAATTAACAATCAGCTCTCATGAGCCAGTATAGGTCAGCCTGAGCAGGCCCCTGCCTGTTCTGGCCCAGAGAAGATGCACGATAGTTATCTGTTGAATGGTTGGAAATCAAACTGCAACACCAACGTTCTAACCACTAGGCCACCTTGCCCTGCTTCCTTCCTTCCTTCTTTCATTCAGTTCCATTAAACATGTCTATTAGCACCTACTGAGTGCCAAGGACTTTGTTGGGGACTACAGATCCAGCTCACACAAGATGCTGCCCTCATGGGCTCACAGTCGAGCGAGGGGAATCAGACACCCCTCCTCCCCCAATCACCCCCCCCCAAAAAAAGTATGGAAGGAAGAAAACAAACTCCTTGCCCTTTCCTTTACCAGCTGTGTGTATCTTTGGTTGATTTACTATAAAATGGGACTGCAACAGTACCTTTTTCCAGAGTCATAGGAATTAAGTGAGATAATCAGTGTTGAGCTCACAGCCTGGCACTGGGTAAGCACTTAGAATAAGCGTTGGCTATTTTGTGTCGCCACTGTCATTTTAGAACCCATGTTTCCACGGCCCTGATCGCAGGTGCTCCTTTAGATCACTTCTCCAAACATTTCCCATCTGCCCAACAACTGGGATACAGATACCCAATACAGCATCTTTGCAGGGTTTTCAACTTTGGCGCTGTTAACATTTAGGGCTGGATCATTCTTGGCGGTAGACAGCTGTCCTGACGACTTCAGGGTGTTTAGCAGAATCCTTGGCCTTAACCCACAGATGCCAGGAGCAGCCACAATTTGTGACAACCAAAACGTCCCCAGACGTTACCCTGTGTCACCTGGGAGGCAAAATCAGCCCCGATTGAGAACCCCTGGTTTAAAGGAAGATGTTTTCCCCACCCTGTCAGCCGGTACAGGCTGCTCCCCAGCCATCCTGTGGTTCCCAGTCTGGGGGAGATTATATTGTCCACATTCATGCAACTGCACGTCCTTCCTCAGATGCCACTTCCCAGGGGCCGGAGGAAACTCGCAGCCAGCTTTTCAGACTGTCAAGGAACACGAGGACCCACAGGATGAAATAAGGTGCAACCTGTTTTGAGTCGTGTTTTTGGAGCCCTTTAATGGCATGAAGCCATGCATGTAATCATATGCCAAGCACCAAAAGCAGGCAACAGAATTGTTTGTTCTTAATTCCATAGCTGCCCATGGCACTGTTGCTTTTGGGGAACGTTCCGGAAGCTCCTCCACCTGAAAACTCTGTCTCAAAATTACATCATCCAGGAGAGCATTCCCGAACCTCATTTTTTTTTTGCGGTACGTGGGCCTCTCACTGTTGCGGCCTCTCCCGTTGCCGAGCACAGGCTCCGGACGCGCAGGCTCAGTGGCCACGGGTCACGGGCCCAGCCGCTCCGTGGCATGTGGGATCCTCCTGGACCGGGGCACGAACCCGTGTCCCCTGCATCGGGCAGGCGGACTCTCAACCACTGCGCCACCAGGGAAGCCCCCGAACCTCATTTTTAACAGGCACGCGACACCAGCATAACGGAATACACACTCTGTACCGATGGCCTTTAATGTACTGATCGAATAATAAAATGTGCTTATTCTCCTGGTATAAGGAGAGGAGTCACGTTTTCATCCTGAAGTTGGGGAACATCCCCCTTCTGCTTCTGAGCTGAGGTGAAGTCAGCCCATTTTCTAGGCTCACGGGTGGGGACGAAGGGAGGAGCGGGTGGGAGCACGATTCCTCCTTCGCAGCCTGTGATACTGGGTGGCTGAGTGATGACTGTGCCACCCTGCCCACTTCTCTGATTTGGGGGATTTGGGGGTGCCAAGGTGGGCATCAAAGGAACATGGAGTACCACCCGCTCTGCCTTTCTTTCTCACTCTCACCAAATAATTAAATCTGAGGTTAATTTTTTTTGAAGTATTACAGAGGATTGAACATTTACCTGGAACTGATCTTTGTTACACACAGTCAGTGGATTCATTTATATACACGCACCAAAACCTTAATAGCCGTTACCTCTGGAGTGGTTGGATTACAGGTCATTCTTTTCCCTTTTGAAATCAACATTATCCAAGTATAATTTACATGAAATAAAATGCACCCGCTTTAAAAGAACAGGTTGATAAGTGCTGACGAATGTCTACACCCAGGTAACTACCACCCCAGTCAAGGTATTGATGTAGAACATTCCCACAACCCAAGAAAAGTTTCTTATGCTCCTTTGCCGTTGATTCCAGCCACCCACTTCCGGACCTAGGCAACCCCCGATCTGCCTTCTGTCACTACAGATAGCTTTACCCCTTCTTGGACCTCACATAAATAGAGTCAAAAGATATATCCTCCTTCGGGTCTGACCTCTTTGATGCAGCATAACAATTTTTGCAATCCATCTGTGTTGGTGCACGTACTGTGGTCTGTTCCTTTCGTGGCTGACTAATCTAACCATTACATGGCTATAACAATTACAGGGAAATAATGTTTTCTTCTTTATGCCTCTCTTCCCACCCCCCAAGCCCAAATTTTCTACAATGAACATACATTGATTTGTTTCACTTTTTAAAATGAAGATGAATGCCATTAGTTTTTTTTTTTAATTCACGGGGACTTTACGAAAAGCCCAAACGCCAGGCTGCCGCTGACTTGTGGAAATGGATGCCTGGCACAGCTCCACAGAGGACTGAAGGCCATGGATCATATTTTTAAAAATAAAAACCACTGTGTTTTTCAGATTAATTGCATCTCTCTCCCACACCAGCCTTTGCGGTGAGCTGCTCAAATTGACCAATTTAAATGTGACCTCACTTCTTTCCCCTTCATCCGCTCTGAGTCAGTTGCTAAGAAGCAAAAGGAAAGGAAGTATCGGGGGGGGGCAGGGAAACGTGTTACATGTGTGGAGTACGTGTGGCTCTTCCAAAACTTCCCCACACACCCCCTTTCATCAGCTGAGGCACCATCAAGGGTTTGTGCAGATCCCAAAGCAGGAGAGCAGAAGGATGCCATCCAGGGGCTCCAGGTAGGATGGGAAGGAGGCTGAAAGCACAAACCTTGGATCTGGAGCCCAGCTGTCCACCTTACATAGGTGGGTGATACTAACCAAACCTCTTAACCTCTCGGAACCTCAGTCTCTTCATCTGTGAAACAGAGATCCAATCATGATACTCACCATCGAGCAAATGAGATAATGCATGTAAAGTGCTCAGAACAAGGTTTAGGAAGAAGTCAGTGCCCAATACGTGGTAGGGAAATAAATGGTTGCT